>NC_138166.1:11936215-13136215 GCF_964165515.1 Mesoplodon bidens
CCGCATCCCCTGCATCGGCAGGAGGACTCTCAAACACTGCGCCACCAGGGAAGCCCTAGGTTTTCTTGTTGAATGCTCCTGCCTACAAGATTTTAGTTTCTCAAGGACCAGGCCTAGGCCTCTACCCTGTTCCTTTTCCTCTGGCCTGGCTCGCCCACCCTCAGGCTGCCCCCACCAGGTCCTGGAGGGTGTCCTGGGCAGATGAGAGCCTCTTGGCCCTGTGCCCCTTGATCCCTGCACTCTCATGGGCACCCCACATGGGGTGAGGGAGAAGGGGAGGCAGCCGGTCCAGGTTCGGGTAAGCATGGTGATGGGAACCCACATTGCAAGAGCCTTGAGTTCTCTGTACCAATCATTAGACTTTCAAAGTTGCATAAAGTATAACTCAGAGGCCCAAATGCTTACTAATGTCGAATCAACACAATAAAGTAATCAATAAACAAAATAGTCTGGGAGGAACAGACTAAACTCAGAGCCTCTTCCCATGAATAAGTATTTGTGGGGACAAAGCATTTTTGGAGAAGTGAAACAGCTCATTTATTTGTAGAGATTTGGGGAATTGTCACAAGGGCCTAAGGGTAATGAACATAGGAAACCCTCCATGTTGGTATCATCATGTAAAAGCCTTTTGTGGAAAGGAGAGAGACTAGCACAAAATGTGTTTCCTCCCCTTAAACCATAAATTCTTCTCTTTGCCCTGCTTTCCTGCAGACAAGGAAGGCCTCCAGCAGAGAGAGTGAGAATAGAAAGGGGAAAGGAGAAAATGGAGAGAGGACATGGGAGCTGGTAATGAGGATGAAACCCCGAGAGGCAGTGAGTGCTTCAAACTGGACCATGAGTCAGAGTGACACATAGGTCTGTGGGTCAGTCTCCTTTCTTTGCCCCAAGATCTTGGCATTATCTTGACTTTCATCTATCTCTATGTTCTGCTTGTAGCATCTATATTCCAAGGGGCAAGGCCATATTTTTTTTTTTTTTTTTTTTTTTTTTTTTCAGTACACGGGCCTCTCACCACTGTGGCCTCTCCCGCTGCGGAGCACAGGCTCCGGACGCGCAGGCTCAGCGGCCATGGCTCACGGGCCCAGCCGCTCCGCGGCATGTGGGATCTTCCCGGACCTGGGCACGAGCCCGCGTCCCCTGCATCGGCAGGCGGACTCCCAACCACTGCGCCACCAGGGAAGCCCAAGGCCATTTTTAACATCTTCATAGCTCGTACATGCTTCCTGTTGGAAGGCAAACTCGTTAGAAGACATTTACATCCCAAATTAAATATAATTTTTTGGGAAACATTTTTGACAGGATATTACGTTGAACCATAGGAAATTGCCATTTTTACAGACCCCCAGAACAGTCACACATTAGCAATTTCATATTGTTCAATCTAATAATTTTGCCTTTGAAAGTATTTGGCTGTAAGTTCTGCCTTTAATTTACCATTATTTGGAATTCCCTGGTGGTCCAGTGGTTAGCACTTGGTGCTTTCGCTGCAGTGGTCCTGGTTGGGGAACTAGGATCCTGTAAGCCGAAATAAATCAATAAATCAATAAATCATAATTTACCATTAGCTAAGATTTCTCTGCAACTACTACATAGAGGCTGGGAATTTACGTAAACTGAGAACTTGTAACCTACAGATTATTATTCGAGGTAATGACACTTTAGATGCTCATAAATACGAAAGGGAATAATTAATGGAGTTGACTTAAGTGGCATCTGTAAACTGTCCTTTAAACATTTATTAGCTAAAACCTCCTTGTTGTTTTTATTTCGGGGCTGTGGCCGGTTGGCTCCTGGTGGCAGGCTCTGATGAGTGATTAGTGTGCGGGAGGTTTATTAGAGATGCTGGGCTAGCACCCATGGGGGAGGGGAAGGAGCCACACTGGACAGAGGCTGGGCTGTAGGGTTGTCACAACCCGCCTCAGCAGCCGCGTAGAGAGCTTGGAGCAAGGATGGTCTTCATGCTGTGCGGTTTGGGGCGCCGGTCGCTGGATGCAGGCTGCCATCTGCCCTGGGAGGGGACTGTCCAGAGAGAGCCAGCAGCTGAGGGCTTTAGCCAACGATGTTCCCAGCAGCTGGGGAAACAACCCTGTTGTCCTGACGTGGGGATCTAGTTAGCAAAACACAGCATCCACGACAGTGCCATTTTTTTTAAGGTCTTCTTGTAGCGCCCTAGCATTAGGCCTGGGGGGGAGAGGGATCAGTGGCCTGTGTGAGAAACTGATAGGGCTTGAGGCTTTTCAATAGACTTTTGGCTTTTAGGGAGAGAAAGGCTTTCAAATAGACTTAAGAGGAAAAGGGAGGGTATTGGGTGAGACTTGCCAGCAGATGTCAGGGTGGAGAGAGCTCTGGGTAGAGTCTCAAGTCCTGCTTGTTGGATCCTCACTGGTCTTACCTGTGAATCAAGGGGGGCACAGACCTGATGAACCCCATCTCTTCCTCCAGCCCTAGCACTGGGGGCAGTGCTCTGAGTCTCACCCCAGTGATCCCAAAGTAGAGCAAATCAGAGTCACTAACTGATTCAGATTTAAGTTAGGCAGTTTGTGAATCTTTCCCTCGTTCCTTGCTCACTCCTGGGGATTGATGAGGCAGCGATGAAGGCAGGATCCAAGCCAGGCCATTTTACAGAGAATCACATTGATTTCTCCTTCGTCTGGCTCGGGACTCTGAACAGGCACATGTATGAATAGGACAGTCCGTTTCATTACTGAGCAGCAGGCAGCAGGTCACAGAAAGAAAAAGAAGAAAGAAAAATTGGAGAGGAGCCAAGAATTAGAAAACCAGTGGCTGAGTCACACGCCCGCTGTGCTCACTTGGGCAGCACATGGAATAATACAGAGACAAGTAGTGTGGCCCGTGTGCAAGGATGACACAGCAATGTGAGAAATGTCCTGTATTTTTTCAGGGGTGTTGAGAACGTTCTGGAGATGGATAGCAGTGAATGGTTGTACAATAATGAGAATGCGCTTAATGCCAGAGAACTGTGCACTTAAAATGGTTAAATGGTAAGTTTTAGGTTATGAATATTTTGCCACAATTTATTTAAAAAGCAGACATGGCCGTAAGGGATGGAGGGTTGGATAAAGATGTCATAAAGGAAAAGTCATGCAATTACACTGATGAAATCAATTACAGCCAAAAAATAGCAAATCTCAAAACCCACATGCAGGCAGCGACGTGCACACCCCGGTATAAATACAAAGTAGTGGAAAGAGACAACCTGGATATCAGCTGGGTTCAAAGCCTAACTCTGCAGCTTCCTAGCTGTGTGACCTTGGACAAGACACCTAACTTCTCTGAGCCTGTTTCTTATTTATAAAATCAAAAGGAGGACATTGGGGCATCCCTGGTGGTGCAGTGGTTAAGAATCTGCCTGCCAACGCAGGGGACACGGGTTCGAGCCCTGGTCCAGGAAGATTCCACATGCCGCAGAGCAGCTAGGCCTGTGCACCACAACTACTGAGCCTGCACTCCAGAGCCCGCGAGCCACAACTACTGAAGCCCATGTGCCACTACTATTGAAGCCTGTGTGCCTAGATCCTGTGCTCCACAACAAGAGAAGCCACAGCAGTGAGAAGCCCTCGCACTGCAACGAAGAGTAGCCCCTGCTCGCCGCAACTAGAGAAAGCCCGCGCACAGCAACGAAGACCCAACGCAGCCAAAAAATAAATAAATAAATAAATAAAATCTACTAAAAAAAAATTCAGGATGCCTGGGCTTTAGTCATGGTTCTGCCACTGTGAAAACATGGGCAAGTCACTCACTCTTCCTGGATTTTGATTTTCTTGTTGTGAAACAAGAGTTGTACTCAATGACCTCTATGATTAGTTCCTACTCTAACTTGCTTTTAAGCTTCACAGTTTCAGAGCAGTCCAGACCTTTACTGGGAAGTGTGTGTCCAGGAAAGGTGAAACTCAGAAGAGCCAGTTCTGTTAGTTTGCTAAGGAGACCATAACAAAAGTACCAGGAACTGGGTGGCTTGAACAATGGAAATGTACAGTTTCATAGTTCTGGAGGCTAGAAGTCCAAGATCAAGGTGTCTGCAGGGTTGGCTCCTGTGAGGGCTTTGAAGGAGAACCTGTCTCACACCCCTGTATTCTCCCTGTATGTCTCTCTGTCTCTATGCCCACATTTCCCTTTTTATAAAGACATTGGTCATATTGGATTAGGCCCACCCTAATGACCTCATTTTAACTTGATTACCCTTGTAAAGACCTTATTTCCAAGTAAGGTCTCACGCTGAGGTATTAGGAGTTAGGATTTCAACATATCTTTTTTGGAGGACACAATTCTGCCAGCCCATAACAGCAACCACAATACGTGGTTAAATATTTCTGTATGGAAGGAATGAAGAAGTGGACTAAAAATAAGTTTTTGAATTTTTTCAATTAAGTGATACCTTTTTTTTTTATTTCTCTGGAATACCTGAAGTTGAGTTTGTCAGGTATTATCGGGTTTGAGATGTGGTGTCCTTTCAAGTGGTTCCCTCTAAGGAAATTTTACGTGTTCCTTTTTTTCCTTCCCCTCCCTACTTGGTTGTTCCCCGCATTCTTCTGTGTCTGCCACTCTCATTGTATTAATTCTTACTCCATTCTCCTTCATCACCCTACCTGGATCTCAGAAAATAAGGGAATATCTGTTCTTTAGTCACCATCCAGAGTAAAAATGTAGCCATGATTCTCACTGAATCATGACTTCTGCTTTCAAAGCCTCTTTTCTTCCTCCCCACTGTTCCAGGGACTCAGAAACCTTGGGCCTGGAAGGGGCCTGAGATGTTTTCTGAGCCCAGAGGTGCCTTGGATCTCCTTGAACGGCCTATATTTTCAGGCTGGGCAGGACCATCTCTCCACTTTTCAAGTATCTTAGATATCTCTTTCTTATGTCAATTTAAAATCCGCTTCCCCATTCTGTCGCCAGTGAGCTCTCTAGAGTGTGACAGGGTGAAGCCATTGCATCTCCCGTGGGAAGCCCTTGGAAGCAACACCAGCTACGCAGGTTCAGACTCCTCGTAACATTTGAGAGGTAGTTTTCTCTGGTTCTGCTAGTTATTTAACCAGTCAACTTCAGGGTCTGTGACTAGTTAGTTGAGGTAACTTGGGTAGGTGATATAACCTCTTTGAACATCAGGGTCCACATCCTTGAACTGAGTTACAGCTAAAAGACTTGAAGTTAAAGGGCCTGCTTTCTTCCTGTCTAGCTTCACTTTCCTGAATCTCAGAAGATCATAGTACTGGGGGCTTCCCTGGTGGTGCAGTGGTTAAGAATCCACCTGCCAATGCAGGGGACACAGGTTCGAGCCCTGGTCCAGGAAGATCCCACATGCCATGGAGCAACTAAGCCCGCAAGCCACAACTACTGAGCCTGCACTCTACAGCCCACGAGCCACAACTGCTGAGCCCGTGTGCCACAACTACTGAAGTCCGAGCGCCTAGAGCCCGTGTTCTGCAAAAGGAGAGTAACCCCTGCTTGGGGCAACTAGAGGAAGCCCGCGCACAGCAATGAAGGCCCAGTGCAGCCAAAAATAAATAAATAAATAAAATAAATTTATTTAAAAAAAAAGATCATAGTACTTACCTTCCCTCATGGGACTGCTGTGAAATCAAAGGTGATAGTATTTGTCAATTTTGTTGTTGTAGTTGTTGCTGTTGCTAGTAACTACTGCTGCTGCTGCTACTATAAAGGGCCTGGCAGGAGTTCCTCTTTCTAGGCTGGGTTAACAGCAGAAGTAAATGAAAACCTTTTGCTGCAAGTCACCCTGAGCTTATAGGAAGTGGTTGGGGACAGGATGTGTGGGAAAACCAGGAGGGTTATTCAAAGAATTATTTCCAAAAAAAAAAAAAAAAAAAGAATGATTTCCAACCTGTGACCCAAGTTCTGATTGTTAGCCAACTTCTAGAGCTGTCTGGGAAATGGCCAAGTTCAGTTCTTAGAAGATCAAACCTGGGAGAAGTGCATTCACTGTTTTGGAACAAATTAAGCAAAACACAGGATGACTGGCATCCTTTTGATCCCCTCTCTCATCCATATCAAGAACTAGCTCCCTTTGATTTCAGAGACTTTAAGAAAAAAGGTACAGAAATGAGTTCTTTTGTTAAAAAAAATCACAAAAGAAAATAATAGGGGTTTGTATCTTCCCGGCTGGCCCTCTTTCTCACACAGCTCTCTTCTGGCGTGAAGTAGAACAGCACTCTGTGTGGATAGATTACAGTGCACTTACCAATAGAACTGAACGGGCCCTCCCTCGTGGATGTGGCTCAGAGACTCCCACTCTGTAGCACTGATGGCCAGTTGGGTCCTTTCCACGGAACCACTGAGTGTTATGTCATCCTTGGGGTTTGCAGGGTGAGTTTGCAGCCATCCTGGGCTTCTTGTCGCTCTAGTGTCTAAGAGAGCATCTGGTGGTCTTTCCAGCCACTCTAATGAAGAGAGAAGAGAGGTTGCTTTCAGGAGCCCAAGGGCTTCCCATCTGTCTTGCTTACACACGAATGATTTTCGTATCCAGAGAATCACATCAGGAGCTAGTTAAAGACATTCCTAAATTATTTGTCTGGGTCAGATTTTTGTTCACTCTCTTATTCCAGATAAAGAGACCGTTGCCCTGATAGTATCGTAAAACCTCTTAACGAACCTTCCATGTTTGCTCTGTGCCTTTCTGATACCCTCGTGATGGTTAATTTTTGTTTGGGACCTGACCTTGGTATAAAAAATCTACAGAATTTACCCAAATCTTTATGCCCTCTACGTGTCATCAGCTGAAAACTTGTTATGTAGCATTGGTGAAACCACCTGGTAGTGGTATGAATGTATATTAGAGATGACAGAATTAAGGAATTTGAACCTTTATCATTAAAAAAAACCCTAAAGTCAACAAAATATAAAATATACATAACTTTTAAAAGATTAAGGTGCCCATATTAGAGCAGTCGTTCTCAAACTTTTCTATTTATCAGGGTTACTGCAGTAGGTCCTCGGCATAGCCTTTCAAAATCTGTTTTTTAAAAACTCCACTGATGATTCTGATAGGCTCCATTCCACAAAATAGTCTTTTATATTTTAAAATTCAAACTCTGTCAGCACTGGCCCTTGTGCTGTTAGTTGTTCTCACTAACCGAATTAATTCCCTTCACTTTAGTTATAAACCATAAGCTGAACTTATTTATTGCATACTTTTCTTAAAAAAATGTTTATTTATTTTTGCCTGTGTTGGGTCTTTGTTGCTCCGTGTGGGATTTCTCTAGTTTCAGCGAGCAGGGGCTACTCCTCATTGCGGTGTGCAGACTTCTCATTGTGGTGGCTTCTCTTGTTGCAGAGCATGGGCTCTAGATGCATGGGCTTCAGTAGTTGTAGCACGCAGACTCAGTAGATGTGTCTCGCGGGCTCTAGAGCTCAGGCTCAGTAGCTGTGGCACATGGGCTTAGTTGCTCCGTGGCATGTGGAATCTTCCTGGACCAGGGGTCGAACCTGTGTCCACTGCCTTGGCAGGCAGATTCTTAACCACTGCGCCACCAGGGAAGTCCCTATTGCATACTTTTAAAACATTTAGACTAATTTACAAAATCTTAGCTAAGGAATTCTATTGCTCACAAAGTAATTTCTCTTTCATCCCTTGTTAAGCTTTTTTTTTGTCTTTAATCTTCTTCCAGCTAAAAACAAAACAAAAAGCCCCAAGAAAAACAAGAGCAGTGAATAATTTGAGAAAAATCCTTTAAGTGGCCATGTACATGTGTTTTCATGCATGCAACTGTGTTAGCCTGGGGCTTTTGGGGTTGCAATATCAGAGTCTACCTCAAATGAGCTCGAGCAGAAAAGTGAATTTATCGGCTCATGGAACTGGAACGTTCAGGGATGCAGCTGTGTCGGCTTGATTCAGAGGATTCGAATCACCCCAACGTCCTTCATAATCTGAGCCTTCTTTTCTCTCCTTGGACATAGGCTTCCTCCATGTGGCTAAAAGCAGTGTCCACAAGCAGCCTGTGATTCACAAACCCATAGCCAAGTACCCTAATAGAAAGACCTCTTTTCTAATGTCTGCTTATTAATTCTATGGAAGACTCCATTTATTACCCCTGCTTGGGTCCCATCTCATTGCTGTGGTGGTGCACTGTGATTGACAGCACTACCTAGACTACATGGAATGTGGAGGAACCCTCCGGAGAAAAAGTTACTCTAGAGTAGAGGTTAGCAAATTGGTTTCTCAAGGGCCATAGAGTAAGTATAGTAGGCTTTATGGGCTACATAAATCACTGCTGCATATTCTTTTTCTTCTCCTACTAAGCTTTCTTTCACGCTGAGGAAAAAGTACTGGGAGTAGGATCAAAATTGAGCACAAAAAGGAAAACAGGGACAAAGGAAAGAGGGAATGAAGAAAAAAATGGGTGAGGGTAAATTGGAGCGTAATTTAGAAAGTATTAAGGCCATATTCCTTATTACAAAAGAACAAAATGAGCTCTAGAGCTGTGAGGCTAGAAAAATGGTTATTGGCATCCACCCTTTGTGAGAGTAAAGGGAAAATTCATTTCACTTAAATAGGAGCAACTGGAAAAGACTGTGGTTAATGTCCATACAAAGTTCTTATAAGAAAAAATATAAGAAGCAGAATAACTTTCCTTCAGATAATGAAAGCACACAAGAAGGACATGGTCACGAAAGAGATGAAAACCATAAGCTAAATTTTAAAAAAGCTAAAATAAAATAAGAAAATGATAGAAGCATGGAAGAACAACATAAATCAAAGGTACAGAAACTCATACATGAAGTATCTGGAAAAATAGGAATATATGAAAATAAAGTTGACAGAACTACCTCAGACAAGTATTGGAAACTTAAAATCATTTCAGAAATAAAGATTAAACTATACTGAATACAAGAGCAAATAAACGTATAATTCATTTTATTTATTTTTAGATAGTTATTTTTGCTGTTTTTTGAAATATAGTTGATTTAAAATATTATATTGGTTTCAGGGTACAACATAGTGATTCAATATTTTTATAGACTGTAGTCCATTTAAAGTTATTATAAAGTATTGGCTATATTCCCTGTGCTGTACAATATACCCTTGTAGCTTATTTATTGTATACGTAGTAGTTTGTACCTCTTAATCTCTTACCCCATCTTGCCTCTCCCCCCTTTCCTCTCCCCGCTGGTAACCACCAGTTTGTTCTGTATGAGCCTGTTTCTGTTTTGTGACATTCGTTTGTTTTATTTTTTTAGATTCCACACATAAGAAATGACATACAGTATTTGTCTTTCTCTGTCTGACTTATTTCACCTAGCATTATACACTCCAGGTCCATCCATGTTGTAAATGGCAAAATTTCATTCGTTTTTATGTCTGAGTAATATTCCATTGTGTGTGTGTTTGTGTGTGAGAGAGAGAGGGAGGGAGGGAGGGAGGGAGGGAGATATCACATCTTCTTTATCCTTTCATCTGTTGATGTGTACTTAGGTTGCTTCCATATCTTGGCAATTGTAAAATAATGCTGTGAACAGTGGGGTGCATATATCTTTTCAAATTAATGTTTTTGTTTTCTTTGGATATATACCCAGGAGTGGAATTGCTGGGTCATATGGTAGTTCTATTTTTAGTTTTTTGAGGAACCTCCATATTGTTTTCCATAGTGGCTGTATCAATTTACATTTCCACCAACAGTGCACCAGGGTTCCCTTTTCTCCACATCCTAACCAACACTTATTATTTCTAATCTTTTTAATAATAGCCATTCTAACATGTGTGAGGTGATATCTCATTGTTGTTTTGATTTGCATTTCCCTGATTAGTGATGTTGAGCACATTTTCATGCACCTGTTGAGCATCTATATGTCTTTGGGAAAATGTCTATTCAGATCATCTGCCATTTTAAAAATCAGATTGTTCGGGGTTTTTTTGTTTGTTTACTATTGAGTTATATGAGTTCTTTATATAGTTGCGGTATTAACCCTTATCGGACATGTGATTTGAAAATATTTTCTCCAATTCTTTAGATTGCCTTTTTATTTTGTTGATGGTTTCCTTTGCTGTTCGGCAACTTTTTAGTTTGATGTAGTCCCACTTGTTTATTTTTGCTTTTGTAGCCTTTTTGCTTTTTGTTGCCTTTGCTTTTGGTGTCAAATCCAAAAAATTATTTCTAAGACCATCGTCAGGGAGCTTATGTTTTCTTCCAGGAGCTTTATGGTTTCAGGCTTTATGTTCAAGTTTTTAACCCATTTTAGTTGATTTTGTGTATGGTGGAAGATAGTAGCCCAGTTTCATTCTTTTGCACATGGCTGTCCAATGTTCTCAATACCACTTATTGAAGAGAATATCCTTTCCTCAATGAGTGTTCTTGGCTCCTTTGTAATAAATTAATTGACCATATATGCATAGGTTTATATTCGTGCTCTCTATTCTGTTCCACTGATCTATGTGTCTCTTTTTATGCCGATACCATCCTGTTTTGATTACTATAGCTTTATAATATAGTTTTTAAAAACAAATCTCACTTTATTATTTATTTATTTATTTATTTTTGGCTGTGTTGGATCTTCGTTGCTGTGCACCGGCTTTCTCTAGTTGCAGTGAGCAGGGGCTACTCTTTGTTGCAGTGCACGAGCTTCTCATTGTGGTGGCTTCTCTTGTTGAGGATCATGGGCGCTAGGTGCACAGGCTTTAGCATTTGTAGCTCACAGGCTCTAGAGCACAGGCTCAGTAATTGTGGTGCACAGGCTTAGTTGCTCCGCGGCATGTGGGATCTTCCTGGACCAGGGCTCGAACCCATGTCCACTGCACTGGCAGGCAGATTCTTAAACACTGCGCCACCAGGGAAGCCCCTATAATATAGTTTTAAGGCAAGCAGTGTGATGCCTCTAGCTTTGTTATTCTTTCTCAGTGTTGCTTTGGCTACTCAGAGTCTTTCATGGTTCCATCCGAATTTTAGGATTATTTGTTCTATTTCTATGAAAAAATGCCATTGGAATTTTGATAGGAATTGCATTGAGTCTATAGATCACTCTGGGTAGTATGACTATTTTAATAATACTAATTCTTCCAGCCCATGAGCACAGATGTTCTTTCCATTTATTTGTGTCTTCCTCAATTTCTTTCATCAATGTCTTACAGTTTTCAGAGTATAGATTTTTCACCTCCTTGGCTAAATTTATTGCTAGGTATTTTATTCTTTGTGATGCAATTGTAAATGGATTGTTTTCTTATTTTCCCTTTCTGATAGTTCATTATTAGTGTAAAGAAACATACTGATTTTTGTATATTGACTTTTGTATCTTGCAACTCTAATGAATTTATTATTTCTAACAGTTTTTTTATGGAGTCTTTAGGGTTTTCTCTATAAAATATTATGTCATCTGCAAATAGTGACAGTTTTACTGCTTCCTTTACGATTTGGATGCCTTTTATTTCTTGCCTAATTGCTCTGGCTAGGATTTCCAGTACTATGCTGAGTAAAAGTGGTGAGTGGGCATCCTTATTTTGTTCCTGATCACAGCAGAAGAGCTTTTAAGTTTTTTCCCATTGTGTATAATATTAGCTATGGGTTTGTCATATATGGCCTTTATTATGTTGGGATATGTTCCTTCTATACCAACTTTTATGTGAGTTTTTATCATGAAAGGATGTTGTTGAATGCTTTTTCTGCATCTATTGAGATGATCATATGATCTTTATCTTTCATTTTGTTAATGCAGTGTATCACATTGATTAATTTGGAGATGTTGAACCATCCTTGCATCCCTGGAATAAATCCCACTTGATCATGGTGTATGATCTTTTTAATGTATTGTTGAGTTTCGTTTGCTAATATTTTGTTGAGGATTTTTACATCTGTGTTCATCAGGGATATTGGCCTATACTTTTCTTTTCTTATAGTATCCTTGTCTGGTTTTGGTATCAAGGTAATACTGGTCTCATAAAATGAGTTTGGAATTGTTCCCTCCCCCTCTATTTTTTGGTAGAGTTTGAGAAGTTTTGGTATTAATTTTTCTTTATATGTTTGCACAATTCACCAGTGAAACCATCTGGTCCTGGACTTCTTTTTTTGGGAGGTTTTTGATCACCAAATCAATCTTCTTACTAGTAATTAGTTGGTTCAGAATTTCTATTTCTTCCTGATTCAGTTTTGGTAGGTTGTATGTTTTTAGGAATTTATCCATTTCTTCTAAGTTGTCCAATTTGTTGGCATATAATTGTTTATAGTAGTCTCATATGATCCTTTGTATTTCTGTGGTTATCAGTTGTAACATCTCCCTTTCATTTCTGATATTTATATGAGTCCTCTCTTTTCTTGGTGAGTTTGGCTACAGGTGTGTCTATTTTGTTTATCTTTTCAAAAAACCAACTCCTAGTTTCATCAATCT
The DNA here is from genome assembly GCF_964165515.1 of Mesoplodon bidens. NCBI lineage: Eukaryota > Metazoa > Chordata > Mammalia > Artiodactyla > Ziphiidae > Mesoplodon > Mesoplodon bidens. Next base: position 11,948,561 of record NC_138166.1, read on the forward strand.
TTTCAATTGTCTCTCTTTTTATTTATTTGAAATCTTTCTTGTTTCTTAATGTAGGAATTTATCACTATAAACTTCCTTCTTAGAACCGCTTTTGCTGCATCCTATGAGTTTTGATATGTTGTATTTCAATTTCATTTGTTTCACAATATTTTTTGGTTTCTCTTTTGATTTCTTCTTTGACCCACTGGTTGTTCAGTAGCATGTTGTTTAATCTCCACATATTTGTGAATTTTCTACCTTTGTTCTTGTAATTGATTTCTAGTTTCATACCATTGTGGTCAGAAAAGATGCTTGACATTCAGTATTCTTAAATTTATCAAGACTTGTTTTGTGGCCTAGCATGGGATTTATCCTGAAGAATGTTCCATATGTGCTTCCAATAGACTGTTTTGTTTTTTTTTTCCTCCCTCATGCTATGTGGCTTGCGAGATCTTAGTTCCCTGACCAGGAATTGAACCCGGGCCCCCTGCAGTGGATGCGCAGAGTCCTAACCACTGGACCACCAAGGAATTCCCTCCAACAGACTTTTAAGAATTACAAGACAATTGAGGAAATTTGCACACTGACTAGATATTTGATGATATTAAACATTGTTATTTTTAGGTGTAATGAAATATATTACAAACAATGAAATTTGGGTTTCATTTAGAATGGGGTGAAAATGAATTCCTTCTCACTTCTGATATTCTATCATAGGAAGCAGCTCATTGATAATGCTAAAAATTTGGAATAGATGCTACTATTCCTCATTAAGAAATGTGCTTGTAGATATATGGGTTATTTAAGTGTCAAAAACTTTTGAAAAGGAGTTAGCTCTGAACACAGACATATAAATCTTCAGATATGTGATAAGCTGTGAAAACAAAAAAGAAGTAATCGACTATGCTATAAATGCTTTCTCACATTACTCAGAAAAACAGAGATAGGCCGAGAAACTAGTTCTTTTTAGTCTACTTAAATCAAAACAGAAATACTGGTTCAAATTATTTGAAAAGACCTGATTTGTTCTTTCAGGCTAGAACTTTTTTAGGCAAATGTGTAAATTCATACAAATAGAAGAACTGAAAGACAGTTTTTCTGCAAAGTACTAATTATCATTCCTAATGTGGGTCTCTTAGAGTGAAAGTGTTAAGTATAATCTCTGAATATTCTATATATTCCATATATCTCTGTATATCTATACTCTCTCTGCATATTCTTAAACCAGTAGATTTAGAAAAGTTTTCAAAAATGCGATTGGATCAGGGTATGTGCTGAATTGGCACCTGGGCAGTTATATTGCTTTGAGTATTCCAGTCTGAAGAAGAACATATTCCAATCAAAGGAATATGTCCTGTGTCTAATAGGCTCAGCCCCCTTTACCAGGGTGTGAGTGCAGGATCTCCAAGTGCATAGTCTATGCAAGTTGCTCCCAGTTTCCCACGGTACCACGTACACTGGAAAACCTTTGAGAGCTTAAGGAAAAGGTCAGGGTGGAGAGCCCACCTCTGGTTCTTTTCATGGTTTTGCCCTTAGGGGTTGGTTGGTTGCAGATTTGTTAGGGTGCCCTCACCTCCCTCTTTATGTTCTTTGCTCTCTTTCACCCACAGCCCGAGCTGGCTGAGGCAGCAGCCTGGATTGCTGGTGGAACTTCTGGATTGCTTGCTCTTTCTTTCCCCACTTGGAAAGCTCTGCACATATGATTTCTTATTTTTCACCCCTTGTCCCAAACGTGCAGGCAGTCAGCTGCCTGAGAAGTTGTTTTGATGAGGTTGATACAGCCCTTCCCAGCTCCGACCGGCTCCTCAGTGAACAGCCTAGGTCAGAGTCAGAAGGAACTAAAAACAGCTGGAAATGCCCTAGCTGGGCATTCTCAAGTAGCTGGGTCAGATGAGGCACCCGAAGAAAAGTCAGAGACTGACGTACAGCCCTGAGACCTGCAGGCGCTGATTGATGGAAAGCCGGTGTGTGATTCTGGCAGCAGAAGAGCAACAGACACGCACATATTCACACACCCCCCATGCTGCACACACACTGCACACACTTGACCAAGCACTGCAGAACCTCGTGGAAAAATAAAGTGCCAGGTGTACGTCTAGAGGTTGGCAGAGAGTGGCTCTTGGAGGGGCCTTCCTGGAGGAATGATAGAAGGCCAGATCTGGGATGAGATGTTGCATGTGGACAGGCACAGGGGTGAGGGGTGAGGGAAAAAGGACTCTTTGTCGTGGCTGATGTAGTAAGAGATGAGCATGGTGGCTTGTGGAGTCGCACAGCCCTGGCTGGAAGGCTCACTCTGTTCCTTACTAGCTGGTTACTTTCTCTTTGTTTTCATCAGTTGTTTCACCTCCCAAGTGGGGATGATGACGACCACAGAGAGCTGCTGAGGGCGTTAAGGAAGGCCATTCACGCGAAGTACCCGGCATGACATAGTTAGCGAGCGTAATTTTTCATTTCTTTCTTCAGCTAGGAAATGGCACGATGAGAAAGTTTGTTTACTCACCACATTCCTGAAGCTCATCTGGTTATAGGTGGAGCCCCTAAGTTTGGCTTAGGAGCCCACATGATGTGGGGCTTCCTGGAGAGCTATGATCTTGTGCATATAAGACCAGGGTGGGTGATGCTGTACTGGGTCCATTTAGGCCAGTGGTTTTCAACTGCAGGTCATGACCATTAGTGGTTCAAGATCCCAATCCTGTGGTCTAGAACCAGCATTAAAGAAACCCAGTAGAGTAGGATATAACCAAACAGCAGAGTTGGCTGTATCAGAGGGTACTGCACCAAGTAAGGGTTTCAGTAACATATGTATACGTGCGTGACGGAGTTGCAGTATGAAATGTGTTTCTTACTGAAGGTTGTTGTCAGAAAGGAAAAACAAACAGGCAAAAATTATGGTGTGGAGGATCAGAGATTTTATTTAGGGAGTTCTGACTACCCTGGGAGTTCAGGCCTTCTGACCAGTGAATTCCTGAGGAGATCTTTGTACCATTTGTAGTAATCTGGGGGTCTGTTGGGGAACGATCTCATTTGACCGTTTTTTGCATAAAGCAGCTGGAAATTCTAGTCTGGAATTCCCCCCAAGATGCAGATGACTGAGGGCTACTTGAACGGTTGACCCATTCCCACTGGTCTTTTTGCCTTAAAAAGCATGAGTATTTGACTCCAGGTAACGAGGACCTGGGGGCATGGAGTAGGAGAGGCAGGTGGAGGGTGAGATGTGGCTGGACCGTGAGGGATGGAGGGAGGAAGAAGCGAGTGTTGTAGGATTATGAAGCGCCATTCGCTCAGCAGGTACCTGGTGAATGTCTTCCGGGGGTCAGGCCCCAACTTAGGCCTGAGACATGGATGCGTGGCTAAGAGGTCAGGCATTGTGCCTTCCCTCACAGAGCATAGCATCTAGTGGGGAAATAGATACGAGCCTGCCAAAGTAGTTATTTATTCCAATGAGTTATATTTTTTGCCTGTTAAGAGTTAATGTGTCCCTGGATATAACATGGCACTGAAATAGCTTTTTAACTGTTTGTGGCACATATATTACTTTGTTCTCTGTTCCTAGTTTCGAAACTAGCTGACAGGGAATGAGGTATTTCTCTCTGTGTATATACATACACACACACGTGCAAACACACACACTAAATTGCTTGTGAGTTTTGGGATCCTGTTTTTTCATTGGGCTAGCGACTCCCAATGGCAGAAAGCTCTCCTCACCTACCTCCAGCAGTTGGAAAAACTCATTTCCAGAGGAGTCCTGGGCACCTCGCTGTCCTGGCTGATGAGGCCAGCACTTGTAATTCTGTTTATCAAAAATGCTTTTTGTCATTTCTTGGTAACAACAGCAATACTTGTGGAGAACATAGATAGCAGAGAAAAGTATAGACCTGGAATTCTTTTGTACATGGAAATTATTGTTAGAAACCTCTTTAGAGGTTAATTTTTTCCAGGTTATCATATATGAAGAGGAGAGGAAAGAACATTTTTAAAAAATTGAAGCATAGGTGATTTACAATGTTCTGTTAGTTTCAGGTGTACAGCAAAGTGATTGTTTTATATACGTCATCTACTCTTTTTCAGATTCTTTTCCATTATAGTTTATTACAAGGTGCTGAATATAGTTCCCTGTGCTGTACGGCAGGATCTTGTTGTTTATCTATTTTATATATAGTAGCTTGTACCTGCTAATCCCAAACTCCTAATTCATCCCTCCCCCACCCCCTTTCCCCTTTGGTAACAAGTTTTTCTCTTTTGTAAATAAGTTCATTTGTATCATGTTTTAGATTCCACATATAAGTGCTATCATGTATTTGTCTTTCTCTGACTTACTTCATTTAGAATGATCATCTCTAGGTCCATCCACGTTGCTGCCAATGGCATTTTCAGTGCTTTTTCTGGCTGAGTAATAGTCCATTGTGTCTGTGTGTGTATATGGGTGTGTGTGCATTACATTTTTGTCCATTCATCTGTTGACATTTAGGTTGCTTCCATGTCTTGGCTATTTTAAATAGTACTGTTATGAACATTGGGGTGCATGTATCTTTTCAAATTAGAGTTTTCTCCGAATATACGCCCAGGAGTGGGATTGCTGAATCATATGGTAGTTGTAGTTTTAGTTTTTTAAGGAACCTCCATACTGTTCTCCACAGTGGCTGCACCAATTTACATTCCCACCAACATTGTAGGAGGGTTCCCTTTTCTCTACACCCTCTCCAGCACTTATTATTTGTAGACTTTCTGATAACCATTGTATTGACAGATGATTTGTAGACCATTCTGACTGATGTGATACCTCATTGTGGATTTGATTTGCATTCCTCTAATAATTAGCAATGTTGAACATCTTTTCAAGTGTCTACTGGCCACCTGTATGTCTTCTTTGGAGAAATGTCAATTTCAGTCTTCTGCCCATTTTTTAATTGGTTTGTTTTTTGCTATTGAGCTGTATGAGCTGTTTGTGTATTTTGGAAATTAAGCCCTTTTCAGTCGCATCATTTGCAAATATTTTCTCCCATTCTGTAGGTTGTCTTGTTGTTTCATTTATGGTCTCCATTGCTGTGCAAAGGCTTCTAAGTTTGATTAGGTTCCATTTGTTTATTTTTGCTTTTATTTCAATTGCGAAAGGACATGTTTTGCCGTTACTAGATGGAAATGGTCTGAAGTCATTGTCCTCTTTCCTCCCTGTAGGAAAAATGCTGTGACCTTTGGTTCCTCAGGCAGGTGAGGGTGGTGACAAGTTGTATAAACCTCACAGAACCATTCTTGGCCATATTTCACAGTGCCTTGTTCTCTAAGCAGAAAGGACACTGCTGGTGAAGTTTTAGGATGGAGGTAATAAGGTTTGTAAAGCGCTTATAGTCCTGCATCAATATTTGCGCAGTGGTTTATATAGAGCAGTGAGTCTCAACCAGAGATGATGGGTGTTTACGAATTCTCTGGTGGTTTATCCAAACTACACAGACCTGCTGTATAGCACAGGGAGCTCAGTTTGGTGCTCTGTGGTGACCTAGATGGATGTGATGGGGGTGGGGTGGGAGGGAGGTCCAAAAGGGAGGGGATATAGGTATACTTACAGCTGATTCACTTCATGTACAGCAGAAACGAACACAACATGGTAAAGCAATTATACTCCAATAAAAAAAATTAGAAATGAACACAACGTGGTAAAGCAATTATACTCCAATAAAAAAAAATTAGAAACAAACAAAAACAAAACAAGAAACAAACTACACAGACACTTGTAACTCATATCCAGGAACCTATCAGATGTTCAGGAGTAAGTGTATGTTTCAGAAAAGCCCCACAGGTAATTCTTACCCTACCCTCTCCTACTCCACCTACTGATGCAAAGGGGAATGCATGTAAACCCTGCTCAAAGATACAGACAGTAGAGTTGAAAAATATTAATATTGGAAGCTACAGGGTTCAGGACAAAAACGAACAGGAGGCACTATTTCTCAGATGCATCTTTTCCTGCAGTAAAATGTCCACTGACATCCCTAAATGTGGCTTCCCGGGCATCAGCATAACCTGAGGGGAGACAGCTCTTTGCCAGAGGAACATATTATCCCCAAAGCTTGGTAAACACAGCTCTGAGCCAGAGCAGGGAGGCTCTCTTCCTTGTGTCACACTTTGTTGGCACGGCTTGGGAGCCCAGTGATGTAATACGTAGTTTCAGCTTGCCTTGTTCAGAAATCCCAAGCAAACAAGTCCTCTGATTTAAAGGAAAACAGCAGCAATGATTTTCAGTAAATTGTTTAATTTAAAAAGTATTTTCATCCTTTTGGCATCTTATACTTTAGACATGTCTCTTGTAAGCAGCAAATAGTTGGATTAAAAAAACATTCTTTTAACTGATTGTGTTTGTGTAGGATATGTTTATGTACTATTGACATATATGTTATATATATTGAATGTATGTAGCATGCATCCTATGATTATTCTTTTGCTGTTTCTGTCCCCCTTGTTTTTGTTACATTTTCTCTCACTTTTGGCCACCTTTTGAAAAATTTTGATCTTTTCCTGTTAGTTTGAAAGTAACATACTCTGTTCCTATTCCTATTAATTCAACATACATACTTAACCAAAGTCTAAAATTGACCAGTAAGTTTAACCCCCTTCTGACGATTCAAGTGCCGTAGAACACTTGAATTCCATTTACCTTGGAAATGGAATTTACCTTGCTCCTGAGTTATGCTATACCTGTAGATTTTAAATATTGTTTAATTTAAATCCATGACATCATCGTTGTTTCATATAGTCAATTTTGTTTAGTTGCCCCATATATATTTACTACTTCTATTGCTCTTCATCCATCTCTTAGAATTTTCTTTAGTGAAGGTATGCTAGTGACAACCTTTGAGTTTGGTGATCTGAAAATGTATTTTCATTCTTGAAAATTATTTTTCATGGGAATAGGGTTCTACGTTGGTAATTATTTCCTCTTAGGTCATCGCGTTGTCTCCTGGCTTCCACTGCAGCTTGTGGGATCTTACCTCCCTGACCAGGGATCGAACCTGGGCCCTCAGCAATGAGAGCACAGAGTCCTGACCACTGGACTGCCAGGGAATTCCCACAATCTCTTTTTCTCTGGCTGCTCTTAAGACACTTTCTGTACTATTGTTGATTTGCAGTTTCACTATAACATGTCTGGGTGTGGCTTTTTAAAATTTATCTTGCTTGGGATTCAGAGCTTCTTTAATCTTTCACTTGTTGCTTTTTATCAGTTCAGGTAAATCCTGAACCCTCAGATCTTGAAATATAGCTTCTACCCCATTTTCTAGAGCTCTGATTAGACATACGTTAGGCCCTTCCCCTCTCTCACGTTGCTTACCTTCTTTTTGATTTTGTCCATTTGTGTTGCGTTCGGAATAATTCCTTCTGACTTGTCTTCCCTTTGGTTCCCTCTACGGCTGTCTAATCTGATAATCTCAGTTTCTGTATTTTTTATTTATACCAATTCCGTTAATCCCTTTTTCAAATCTGTTATTAAAAAGATTTCCTATTCCATGTAGCTTCAAGCTATTTCATTAACAAAAATATTATGCATATTTTATCAATTATGATAATTTCCATATCTGAAACTTTTGGATTTTTTGGTCACTCTCATTCATAGTGTCCTGTTTCCTTGTGTGATTACTTTTTGAGTTGCTCATTTTCCTTAGAATATTATTTTGGGAATTCTTTGAGGCTTAGGATGAGACATTATCCCTTCAGAGAGGATATGCATTCTGTCAAGCATTTAGGGAATTCTCCCAGTCCAGTTTAATCTAGATTTACAGCTTGAGGTTTTTGTAACATGTACGGGGTGTGAATTTGGGTTGCAACTAGGTGCAAGGGCTAGCTTGCAGTGACAACTTGTCAGAGGTTTTTCTTAACTTGGTCTGCCCAGAGCTAAAGCAACTTTTCTTGCAGTGCCCTAGTGGTGTTGGGGTAAAGGTTTACTACTGGTTCACCGTCATCCTGAAGTAGCCCTTTGCAGGACCTGCTTTATAAAGGGTCTTTGATTTCTGTTCACATGTCCTGTCAGGCCCTAGAAACTGAAGCTCATAGTCCTCAGGTTTGGTAGATACCCCAGGACAAAAGTACCTTCAGTACCTGGTTCTCTATTCCACATCCCATTTTCACTTGGATTTTGAGCTAGTAATTTCTTCCTGATCTGTTAGTTCAATACAAAAAAAAAAAAAAAAAAAAAGTTATCCATTAGTTTTTGTTGGTTTTTAGTGGAAGGCAGTCAGAATTACCTAGTCTGTTTACATTTCTGGAAACAGAATCGTCTAGTTATAAAAGTACAGAGAAAGCTTTTGTCAAGTTTGGTGTTGCTTGGTTTACAGAGAAGATTCTGTTTCTCCACCTGTAAAAGAGACATTTAAAATAGCCACCAATTTTGGAATCTGCATCAATGAAGTCTGCAGAACCCCTTGCGAGTTGAATTAAAATCGTATTTACTTACTTTGCCTTGTTCCAAAAACAATTTAAGGTGATTAAAACCTTAAAATTTCTAAGAGCACCACTAGACGTTAAATAAAGAGGGAAGGGCATTTGGGAGCACCCTTAATCTCTGCTCTGCAGTTACAGGCATACGTCATTATTTTACTGCACTTTGTTTTACTGCGCTTGTTTCTTTACAAATTGAAGGTTTGTGGCAACCCTGCATGGTCAGATGATGGTTAGAATTTAGCGATAAAATATTTTTTAATTAAGGTACGTACATTGTCTTTTTAGACATGCTGCTGCGCACTTAACTGACTGCAGTATAGTGTGAACATAACTTTTACAGGCACTGGGAAAGCCAAAAGTTCATGTGACTCGCTTTATTGTGACGTTTGCTTTTCTGAGGTAGTCTAGAAGAGAACCCGCAATATCTCTGACGTCTGCCCGTAACTAGGAGTTCTCATGGTGGAGTCTGTGTAGCAACCCCCTTAAGTTATATGCAAATTGTTTTATTTGCAAATGAGAGTTTTTCTCTGAAGAAGGCCCACAGCTGTAAGCACAGTCTCAGAGGTCTAAGGTCCAAGGAAAGTTATGCACCACTTAAGTACATACAAGGAAATCTTAGGCAAATAATTTATCCTCTTTATATGTTAGTTTTCTAACCTATATTTTGATGAAACAAACACTTCATGAATTTACTCTAAGGGTTTTCCAAAAAGACAGTAATATGTGAACATGCTTTGAAAAAGTTATCCGTGTTTAAAAAAACAACGTAGTAAAACGTTCTACTAGTTTTTTTTTTTTTTTAAACACTTATTAAAGTGTTCAGGGTACTACAAAGGGTACCAAAACACTGTGGAACAGTGTTCATCTTAATGACATTTATTCAACAAACATTTAAATGTACTGAATGCAGGAGATACAGATGAATAAAACACCATTCTATATTGCCTCATGCAGGACCCAGAACCATGGATTGTAAGAGCTCTTTTAGAAATACACTCAGTACCTATGGAGGCCAGAGGAAGGGCATGTGGGGTGGGGATGGCAGATGAGCGAGTTGTTGCATGATTCTTGGGGGTGTTACCACCTAACACCTAAAATGAGTTAGCCAAAGGCAGCGTAAGTAAGGAGAGGAGTGGGGAAATGGTGTGATGTGTGTGCATGTGCAGGAGTGTGTGCAGGCAGAGCAAGTAGGTGATGCTGGCACAGAAAACAGAGGGCAAGACACGAGGCTGCGTGTGTGGCAGGGGCCAGAGCAGGGAGGGTTTTGTGGGTTAGGTTGGATTCTGAGCATTATTGTGGGCTAAAGACAACACCAAATGCTTTAAGCAGGGGACTGAAATGATTCGATTTTGTTAGAACACTTTTTTGGTAGTACACAGCAGCAGGGGGAGGGGGCTAAGGATGGAAAATCTAGTTAGATATTTTTTGTATTGTCTCAGGAAGAGATTTGTGCGCCTAAGGTGGGAGTGGGAGAGAAGATAGATTATAACATTATTTAGTAGGTAAATCAATAGGAATGTGTAATTGAGGACACGTGTAGGGTAATGGAGAGGGAACTCTCGCTCGGTCGGTTGGCTGAACCCCCAAATGAGGTAGAGAATCAGGAGGAATATGATAAGTTTGGCCTTGTCGTATGTGAGTAGGTATCTGGGTGGAAATGCATCACAGGTAGAAAAGTCTGGGCTAAAGAGAGAAATGCGTGGAGGCTTGAGTAAACAGGTGATTGCTGAGAGCATGCGAGTGGCTGAGATCAGCCGAGATAAATATGGAGATGAGTAGGACACGCCAAAATTGAAAAGGTAAATGTGTGAGGAAGAGCCCCAGAGAGAGAAGGCACCCGAACTGTTTCAGCACAAGATGAAGCAGTTTCAAGGACTGAATTACTAACAGTGGCAAATACAGGGGAGATCCTCTGGTAAGATAAGAACTAAACATATTCGTTGGACAATCAAGAGGCCTCTGCTTTGTTTAATGAGGGATGAGAACCAGATGGGAGATGAACAGCAAGTGAAGCAGTAAATGGAGAGGAAGTGTACACAGAGTTTGGACATGAAAGGGAGAAGGGCGACTAAGCTGGTGCTATCAAGGGAGTGACTTTTTTTTTTTTAAGGACTGGAGAAACAGGAACCTGTTTGTTTGTTGGCTGAGGAGGAAGGACTAGAAAGGGAGAGGTTGAAGGTAAGAGTTGTTTTTTTCCCAGGCTCAGAGTTCAGGCTACTTAGGAAGACCTAAAAAGAATTAAATTCGTAGTCAGTCCGTCAGGAGGGCTCCTCAGCCCAACAGCTGATCCATCCATATTAATAAAAACTACAGAGCGTCTTCCCTAGTTTACCTCAAAGAAATAACAGCTCAGTAGGCAATTACAAAATTAGATAAGAAAATAAAGTAAGTCAGGATAACTATATTTTTAATATTTTGCTGCCAACCAAAGAAAGATGCTTCTTTGGGATGAACGTAAATCAATGTAAACCAAAATTGTATTTTTCTGCACAGATTATGCTATAAACTGGTAGAAAAGTCAATTAACAGCTTATTCTACTCGCCAGGAGAACAGTATGAGCCCTGAAAAGTGGTAAAAAGATCCCTTGTGAATATACCAACTAAGTCACCAAGAGTCCTATATACCAATAAGGTGGGGGGGGGGTCAGTCAGCCCACGTGAGAGCATGCAGGCAAAATTCTTGATTACCAAGGACCCATTTTCATGTTAATTAAAAAAAATTTTGGTGAAGTTAGTAATTTGAGTGAGTCTAAAATTCCATTCAAGAATATATTTCTCTTTGCTGGAATAACAAATAAATAAGTTTTAATGGAATGAAGAACTGTGAACCAATTAAGATAGAGTTGTCTCTGGGGGGAATAAATAATAATCAGAGAAACTTTTGAATAAAATAAAATAATTTGGAGTGGGAATAACCTGAGTAAGAGGTGACCGACTTTCACTGGCGCAGAATGCTTTGGCTGGTTTCTTTAAAAAAGAAAATGTGACTCCTAAAACATTAAAAACAAAAACTCAAAAATGTATTTAAAGGCTGGAACTTGGGCCTATGTCAGTTGAAAGGGGATGCTGCAGCAAGCTAGCAAAACCAAGAAATTTTAAACCGAGATGATTCCTTCCTTCCGTCTATTCATTAACTCAACAAATATTGCTTAAGCATCTGGTAAAGGACATCAAGCCTTTGGCAATACACAAAGCACTTTTTAATCAGTTTGGTACTCGTCCACGCATGTTTGGACCCTTCCAGGAGGCGGAGCTCCTCCTCTTGCAGGTTTGCCTGCGTCAGCGGTCTCCACTGCCTGGTCCCTTTGAGGCTCACACCCCTCCTGTTGCTGTCCCGTTCCCTTCCCTTCATTCACTGAACACACTGCCACCTGACTTAAGTTTTCCTCTCCACTACGACTCCGGATGATTTTAACGTCCACCCCGTCCAACCCACTTGTCTTTTTAAGGTTTCGTGATCTTGTTTTGTCTCCAATGATCTTCCTTAACTTCACGTAGCCACTGCAAGGTCATGCCTTGGATCGTACTACACCACGAACCTGCTCTTCTCAGATCACTAATCCAAGCATCCTGGTCTCAGGCTAGCATTTTCTGTCCTTCCCAAGCTGCTTGTTCAACAACTCCCAGTAGATCAGAGCTGTCGTCAGACTATCCATTGGGCTCTCTACCGTCTTCCCAACACTGTGTATTGCCTTCACGTCCTTACCTATTCAGTTTAAGTACCGTAGGACCCTTTTTCAACAACTCAATTTTAATAATTACTCAGTTATTGCCCTTTGTTCTATTCAGGCTTATCTGGCAAAACTCCAAGTTATCTCTCTTTTCTGCGCATCTGTACCTAGGCATCAGGGTGTTACTAGGGAGGGCAACAAAAATAAAACCACAAGAGGCAAATTTTCAGTATAAGTTCTCAATCACCAACTAGCTGGGGAACTACAGCATGGTGTGGAGGACCCAACACCTCTGGGCACTTTACTCTCCACAATAACTGTTTTAAAACTTGCATTTTCAACCATCTGCCCTGGTCTCAAATTTCACAGAGACAACCAAAGCCTGCATACGCACTAGCTTCTCCTTTCTTCTAGATTAAAAGCACTCTGTCCATCGGAAGCCAATCCTTTGGACCCCATCCTCCTCCACCTTCTTTGGAACCCAATACCATGCTGATTCCTTTGACTCTCTGGTCTTCCACTTCTCCCTTTTTCCTGGGTCCTTCTCAGAGATAAAGCAGTACCTAAAAAGGGAAAGGGAGACACACTGTTGCCTCATTCTCTCCTCCTTCACACTTCCAACATTTGGGAGCTGTGCAAGGTAGCTTCTTTCTGATGTCTACCTCCTCTACTACCTGGAAGGGCATGTCTCTAAGCTGCCAGTTATTTCCAGGAGGTCAAATCCAATAGATGCTTTCGAATCCCTCACTCTACTTGATTTCTCAGCAGTATTCAACACCTGTGCAAAAAAGAAAAGCCCTTTCCTGGGCTTCTATGACTTTCCTCCTCCTGGTTTTCCTTTCATTTCTTTAGCTGCTGCTTGTCAGTCTCCTTTGCCTGCTCATCTGCCACTCAAAACTTTTGAGAGTGCCTATGGTGTTGCCCTGGGACCTCTTTTCTTTATAGCAGAGATCCGCACATTTTTTTTTCCTTAAAGAGTCATATAATAAATTATTCTAGGCTTTGCAGGCCATAAGGCCTGTCACAACCACTCAACTCTGCCACTGTGACAAGAAAGTAGCCATGAACAGTAGTTTAACTAATTGACATGGCTGTGTTCCAATAAAACTTTATTTACAAAAACAGATGGTGGGTTGGATTTGGCCTGTAGCCTGTGGTTTGCCATGCCATACTGTATACTCTGCCTAGAGAAGCATCCTCTCTTGTGTCTCCAATGACCATCTATACATCACATTCATATCCAAATCGGTATCTCCAGCTACCTAAAATCCACATTTAAATGTCTCAAAGCCATCTCAAATCTTACCTGAGGAATTGTGCTCTTTGCCCCCAAATCTGATCTTCCTCCAGTGTCCTTAGTAAAAGGCACTGCCATAGAGTGCACAAGGCAGAAAGTAAGGCATCCTAGATGTTTCTCCCTCTTTCATTCTCTAATTCTTTGAACTGGAAGAATACCTAAAAAAGGTAACTCTGTAAATGCCATTATTTGAAGCACACAGTCAAATTTAACATTTCACTAATAGAGCTAAACTTTATTTCCATGTTTATTACATGTTTATCTTTGATGTTGAATACATATTAGATTGATTTAACACACAACTTGGGAGAAAAGCTGACATTCTCCACTAGGTGGGTTAAAAAGGAATGTAAAACTACAAAATACTTGTTTAAGTTTGAATTCTAAATTATGGCAAACAGAACAATAATTACCTTGCCATTTTTCTCTTTCTAGTTTTCCAAGATGGATTTCATTATAAAATGTTTTTCATAACAATTTATTTCAAGAAAGGAAATAAGGGATAATCATTAAAACCATTTTACTTTAAGTATAGAGTACAAATAAAGAGTCTTAACGCAGAACTCCTACCTCCTATTTAAAATACAAATAATACTTCAAGATATTATGAACTGAGGGGGACTGACTGTTGTAAATTGCAAAGCTAATGACTTGAGCAAACCCACACATGCCATTTGCTTTTGTCTGCAAGAGTCAGGCTAATTTAAGGGTGACACAACAGAGTTCTATTTGATATCTATGTCACCCAGTTGCTACTCAGAATGGGGATGGCCAAATACTAAGTGCTTACGTGATGGAGATTCAGGATTAATCAATTCCAAGTGGCTAAGAGCTAACAAAGTTAATCATTCCATCCTCCAATCTATGGCCATGTACAAATGTACAGATTTTAGCATTCACTGAAAGTTTTAAAATAAAACTCCTCTCGATACTCTGAAATGGCTGAAATTCACAGTGTATAAAGACTGTTATCTGTAGTATAATTGCAGTGTTTAAGCAAAATCAAAATTACGGGTGGTTATCAAAGTTGTTGTTGGTAATAGTTTCTTTTTCTTCTCTATAAGCCCCTTAGCATATTTTGTGAAGAAAAGTGTGTTCTTAATACTCCTACTCTTTACTTAGATTTAAAAAATAATAAATGAGCTTAAAATTATTTTCTATCAGTGACTACAGGATGAAAACTCTTGCTAGAAGTGTGAATGATGCCTACTGTTCTCATTAGACAGGTGTTTAGAATCATCTGCAAAATCCCATATTCTTAATAATAATGCTTATAAAAGATGTTTAATAAAGATAACTCACTTCTAATTAGATTAGTGATAAAATATTTTCTCATGTAACTGTTTAGGCCAAATGATTTATGGCTTTTCCATTTTTAAAATTTCACTTTTAATGTCATGTTGTTAAAGGTTTTCTAAATACTCTTCTAATATCAGATGCTTAAATGAGAAAAGACAAAAGATCGAAAAACTCCGTCTCAAGGCACACTCCTTTTCTTACAACAGGGTTGACACACTTTTCTGTAAAGGGCCAGATAATAAACAGTTCAGGCTTTGTGGGTCACAGGGTCACTATTGCAATGACTCAATTTCTGCTGTTCTTGTGAGAAAGCAGCCACAGACAATATGTATTTATAGAAAGAGTAGTCCAAATTTGGCCTGCAGGCCACAGCTGGCCAACCTCTGCCTTAGAACAGAAAGGACATCTAAAAAATCCTGGTCTCTAGTCAAATGTGATGACTGACTGACTCAAAATCTAGCAGTTTAATCACTCTAGAACATGTTGATGTTGAACACCGAATTTAGCCAACTTTCCGCTTCTGGTTCAAACTCATGTCATTGTGCTTTTCATTTGGGATAATTTATCTTCATTTAAGAACTTGCCTGAGCATTATTTATTGAGGGATTCAGTTTAAAATTAATAAATGATGTCCATAAAATTGAATATCCAATTTAATTTTTGAAAAAAATGAAAAATATAACAGAATCAAAACATTAAAAATAAGTACACTCACTACCCATTCCAGTAATTCATTTAAGTTGTATCAACTATAGAATAGGAAAAATAAATTCAGAAGTGTAATTACTTTAAAATACACTACTTCCATTTCTGTCAATATTTTACATTTATGTATATATTCTAGAGTGTAAGCAGAAATTCTCTCTAAAAATCTCCTTGAAATCTTGAGGTGCATATTAGAGCCACAGGCAATATCTGACATATAAAATTGCAGTACAGGCCTTTCAAATTTGGCATTTCACTGGTACAATACAATGACCAACGTGTATAATCACTGTACAGTGCCTAGACATTCCAGTAAGAACCATTATTTTCTTTAATGTAGAATGATTAATACATATTCTACAAGGGGCAGTGAGGTTTAGTAATTCTATTGGGTATGTCCTGACATAATTTTCAAATTGTACAATAACACAAACAACTTTGTTAAGGCCATGTTTTATTTGCTGATTAATGGACAAAAGGCAATGTAATTTATTTTCAAGTATTTTCTTGAAAGTCTGTGCTCATAAAAATCATGAAAAGTTGGAAAGACTGTTAAATCACTGAAACTTTAAATATATCTTACACAATCTTGTTTGTACAAAAATACAAGTTAAATATAAACATAAAGCAATCATGATAATTTTATGCAAATCTGTTTTATGTGATCTTCAGTTATATATAAAAGTTTCTTGGTTCTGTTTGTGAAAAGATCAATACCAGATTGAATTACTATCTATTGGCAAAGGGCCCTAAAAAGCTTACTTTAGCAATTATCTTTGACATGGTTAAGAGCATTTCCTAATTTGAGATCACCTAAACACTGGAAAAAAGAAAAAAGGAAAAGGGCAGTATGTCCATAAACCAACAAATAATGTGGCTGTAATGTATCATAAAACACAAAGAAACCCCACACATCTGTACAATAAACATTATGTATTACATACTCACACACACAGGTGTATACGTGTGTGCATGCACGTAAACACACACACACGCACACGCAGGCACACACACACATAACCAGTCATAAAACAAAGCCTAATGAGGTGTTGCTTCCAGTTCGATATTCAGCTGTGCATTTTTTCTTACTTCATCAAATGAATAGCTTTTTGTCACCTTCCCATTCTTGAAGACAGTATGGAGAAGATCCTGCACAAATATAACAATATTAAAATTTAATGATATTAGACTATCAAACAAAATTCTTAAGTAATGCTTTGATGAATTAGGTTAGTCAAATACACAGAGATGTTGATAGTGTTCAAATTATGAAATGATTTTATTCACAAAGAATGCTGGTAGAGCAGGCATGATCTAAAATGGGATGTAGAGATATCTAACTTTTATGGAAAGGAATGATCTGAGTTGTACATTCTTAAAACAGTCCTCCTTAAAGGAAAAATGAAAAAACCTAGTTGACCCATCTCTTTTGTTTCAGGTGGAAGATGCTTACTGCTTTGGTTGCCCAGAAGAACTATGGCTGTCACTGATAATCATGACTGACAGATCAGCAAGGAAAGCCTGCCAGACCTTCCCTCGTTCCTAACCAAGACTCAACACTGATTAAACTTCTCAATTTGGAATTTACTAAACTTTCTAATCACGAGTTTTGGCCTTAAAGAAACAAGCAAGCAAACAAACAAAGCCAACACTAAAAACAAGCAACCGAACCCAAAACAGAAACATAAATATTGATTTCTTGACTAATGCATAGCCACTGATTTTAAAAACTCTGTGTATATTCCAAAAGTCATTAATACGTGTAATCCATTTGATCCACACAAGGATAAAACAAAGACAAATGAAGAGAATTAGGACCAAATTCCCTTTCGAGTCTGGTAAAGCCATTCCTGTCTCACTAAGGAATTATCTGCCTCTAGCTTCTCTTGAAAAATCCATAGAAGTAATCTACTGTGCTGAAGTTTTCCATCTCATCTGAAGGTGAGGAGCATACAACGTTATCTAACATTTTTGTCATTATGTTGTTTCCTTTTTATCCTACGATTTAAAAAAATTTTTTTTATTGAGGTATAGTTGATTTACAATATTAGTTTCAGGTGTACAACATAATTATTTAATATTTTTAGATTATAATCCAGTTAAAGTTATTATAAAATATTGGCTATATTCCCTGTGATGTACAGTATGTCTTTGTAGCTTTTTTTATTTTTTTTTCGCGGTACGCGGGCCTGTCACTGTTGTGGCCTCTCCCGTTGCAGAGCACAGGCTCTGGACGCGCAGAGCACAGGCTCTGGACGCGCAGACTCAGCGGCCATGGCTCACGGGCCCAGCCGCTGCGCGGCATGTGGGATCTTCCCGTACTGGGGCACGAACCCGTGTCCCCTGCCTCGGCAGTCGGACTCTCAACCACTGCACCACCAGGGAAGCCCATGTAGCTTATTTATTTTATACACAGTAGTTTGTACCTCTTACTCCCCTACCCTGCCCCCTCCTCGCTTCCCTCTCCCCACTGGTAAACACTAATTTGTTGTCTGTATCTGTAAGACTGTTTCTGTTTTGTTATATTCATTTGTTTTATTTTTTAGATTCCACATACAAGTAATAACATACAGTATTTGTCTTTCTCTGTCTGACTTATTTCACATAGCATAATACCCTCCAGGTCCATCCATGTTGTTGCAAATGGCAAAATTTCATTTTTTTTAATGGCTGAGTAATATTACATTGTATGTATGTGCCACATTTTCTTTATCCATTCATCTGTTGATGGACACTTAGGTTGCTTCCGTATCTTGGCTATTGTAAATAATGCTGCTATGAACACTGGGGTGTATATAGGTTTCAAATTAATGTTTTCATTTTCTTTGGATATACGCCCAGGAGTGGCATTGCTGGGTCGTATGGCAACTCTATATTTAGTTTTTTGGGAAGTCTCCATACTGTCCTCCATAGTGGCTGTATCAATTTACACTCCCACCAACAGTGTAAGATGGTTTTCTTTTCTCCACACCCTCTCCAGCATTTGTTATTTGTAGACTTTTTGATGATGGCCATTTATTCTGACAGGTGTGAGGTGAAACCTCATTGTGGTTTTGATGTGCATTTCTCTAATAATTAGCAATGCTGAGCATCTTTTCATGTGCCTGTTAGCCATCTGGATGTCTTCTGTGGAAAAATGTCTATTCAGTCCTTCTGCCCATTTTTAGATTGGACTGGTTTTTTTGATATCACGTTATATTAGCTTTTTGGATATTTTGGATATTAACCCCTTGCTGGTCATATCAGTTGTAAATACTTTTCCCATCATGCAGGCTGTCTTTTTGTTTTGTTGATGGTTTCCTTTGCTGTGCAAAAACTTTTAATTAGGTCCCATTTGTTTATTTTTGCTTTTATTTTTTTGCCTTGGGAGACTGATCTAAGAAAATACGACTATGATTTATGTCAGAGTGCTTCGCCTATGTTCTTTTCTAGGAGTTTCACGGTATCATGTCTTACATTTAGGCTCATTACTGCTTTTGACACATTTTATATCTTTTTTGTTTTGTGTATCCCTGAACTACTTATTGCAGATATAGGTGATTTTACTGTATGTCTTTTAAACTTCCTTAGTATATGCTTGATTTGCTCCCTTTACTATATATCTGTGTTTACTGATGAGGTATTTCCTTTTGTAATTATCATGTTTCTAGTTACAGCATTTTTCTCCCCTGTTTAGATTACTCCTATTAACATTTCTTGTAAAGCTGGCTTGGTGATGCTGAATGTTTAGCTTTTGGTTGTCTGTAAAACTTTTGATATCTTCAAATCTGAATGAAAACCTTGCCAGGTAGAGAGTGTTCTTGCTTGTAGGAAGAGAGTATTCTTGGTTGCTGTCATCACTTTAAATATATTGTGCCATCCCTCTGGCCAGCAGACTTTCTGCTGAAAAGGCAGATTATATAGGCTTATTAGAGTTCCCTTGTAAGTTGTTGCTTTTCCCTTGCTGCTTTTAATATTCTAATTTTTGCCAATCTAATTACAATGTTTCTTGGTGTGGTCCTCTTTGGATCTGATCCTTTTGGGGCTCTCTGTGCTTCCCCTTCCCAGGTTAGGGAACTTTTCAGCTATTGTGTCTTCAAATATGTTCTCTGCCCCTTTCTCTCTCCTCCTTCTGGGACTACTACAATGCAAACGTTAGTTGCTTGATGATGTACTAGAGGTGTCTTAAACTGTTCTCATTTTTTAAATTCTTTATTCTCTTTAGCTTCAGTGATTTCCATTACTCTGTCTTCCAGTTCACTGATCCATTCCTCTGTATCATTTCATCTGTTGATTCCTTCTAGTGTATTTTTAATTTCAGTTATTGTATTCTTAATCTCTGGTTCTTTATATTTTCTGACTTTTTGTTACAAACTTCTAAACTCTCACTCTGGTTAGCCAGTCTTTTCATGAGTTCTTTGATTATTTTTAAGATCATTATCTTGAACTCTTGTACGTGGTAGGCTGGTTATGTTTTCTGACCTTTGAGAAGTTGCCTTTTGTAGAAGTCCTCTGTGTCCCAGCAGTGAATCCCTTCTGGTCACCAGAGCTATATGCTGCTCTAGGGCTCCTCCTATGTAGGTTGCTTGGGTCCTTCTGTTGTGGCAGACTGACTACAGCAGGCAGTCTGGTAGATGCGGCTGGCCCCCAGTCTCGTTGGTTGCCAGGCCTTGTGTGTAGACTGCTCGCAGCTGGTCGGTGGGGCTGAGTTATAAGGCTGCTAGCTGTGGAACCCTGGGGGGTCCTGGGGCTAGTGTCAGCCCACTGCTGGGCAGAGCCAAGTCCTGAGGGCTGGTGTCAGACTGCTGGTAGGTAGGGCCAGTTGCTAACAGCTGGCTGTGGGGTCCAGGGTGTCCTGAAGCTTGTGTTGGCTTGCTAGTGAGTGGCGCTGGATCCAAGAGCAGCTAGCTGAGGGGCCCAAGGTGTCTCCAAGGTCAGCTACTGGGTCTGACTCAGGCTCCTTTCAGACTACTGCTTCTGCCCTGGGTCTCAGAGCATGTGTAAGTTTGTGTGTGCCCTTTAAGAGTAGAGTCTCTATTTCTCACAGCCCCCTGGGTGTCCCGAAATAAGCCCTGCTGGCTTATCTTCCTGGTGCAGGACCTGCCCCAGGCTGGAGAGGCTGAGGTGGAGCTCAGACCCCTCACTTCTTTGGAGGAACCTCTGAAATTATATTCTTCTCCTGGTGATGGGTTGCCCACTTGCAGGTGTGGGTCTTGACTATACTGTGACTCTGCCCCTCTCACCTGCCTCATCATAGTTCCTTCCTTATAGCTTTAGTTGTAGATCTTTTCTGGTAGATTCTGGTCTTCCTCGTCAGTATTTGCTCTGTAAATAGCTGTAATTTTGGTGTGCCCATGAGAGGAGGTGAGCTCAGGGTCTTCTCACTCCACCATCTTGAAACAATCTTCTCTGTCCTTGTGTTGCTTCAAATCACACTGCTCTTGCTGTGACATTTTCTTTATGAATTTAACTTTAATCTATTGAGGAAAGGTGGTTCCTATTAAATCAAAAGGTCTAGATGATCATAAATTGATTAGTGACTCAAATGTTCTCAAGTATCATTCACATACTCTTAAAATCAATGCCTTGTTTTACTCATAGTTATGACCATGTCTAAAGTGACTTTTGTCCACGTGTGATAAACCAATTCGGCGAAGTCTTGGTAGTATAAGAGTTAAGTGAAGGCTATGCAAAGAACTGCGTAACAGGCTATATAAAGGAATCTAATTCTAAAAGTTTTAGGGACTTATACATATTTTTCATTAAACAGAAAAATCATATTGTATTAATTCTGGCTCAAAATCTTAAAAGAATGTAGTAAAAGTAACATAAGCAAAATATGTGATGTGGTATAAAGGATCAAAAGTTAAAAACATCTGAAGTAGTAAGTTAGTGTGTTTATGTTTAGTGTAAACCCTCCTCTGAGAATATGAATATTCATGAGTAATTCTCCTCTAAAAAAGAGTATTTTCCTTTTCAATCTGGTGGCTTAAAAACAGAAATTTTATAACTATTGAGTTCAGGAATATAAGTGTACTTTTGTATGTTAACGAGCATAGAGACTACTTTAGCATTACTATACATGTTTCTAGTTTGGTTGACTAAAATCAGAAAACTTGGTTAAGTCTAGGTTTCACCATTTATTAGTTATATAATCTGAATCAAGTCTCATTGTTTTCACATCTTACACTATTAAGATAATGTAATTTGCCTTTTTTAGTCATTAGAGCTGCTGGGAGAATCAAATCAGACTAAAGAAAACCATCTGAACTGGATTCTATTGTTTTGAAAAAGGGAATTATCTTTAACCACATTTTAGAATTTGGATAGCCCTTCTTTTATCTAATAAAATTACCAAAGTTTTACTGTAACATAAATAGCTATGAGTAGTCTAAGAACAGCATCCTTTAAGTATTCTTAACTATTCCTGTTCAGAAACGATTCACTGCTAATTGGCAATAAGAGTAAGATCAAATATACGCAAACTTACTGAAGCTCATCAATCACTCCCTGCTGCTCACTATGTAGAAAACCGTAATTTTTTTGGAATGTTACAAAATATTTCACCCAATGTATGTAAAAGTCTCATATTTACTATCTAGCCATTTCTTGTTTTTCATCGTATTTTGGAAGGCTAGGTCAGCAACTGTAAACACTTTAAATAAAATAGAACATAAAAGCTTCCTTTCTTAATTTGAAGAGTCAACCTACTACTGTTTAAAAAACAAACCAAAACAAACAAAAAAAAACCCCAAATCAGCATAGATACATACATGACCATATTCTTCAAGGTCTCCTTTTCCTTCCTCAAGTGTAACAAAATTCCCTGCTGGTGTCCTATGCAAAGATAATCGGCCCTTTTTGGACCTTTTGTTGGGATCAGCAACCGGGTCCTTGAAGACATTAATCTGGAATCCAAATTAAGAAAGTTGGAGAAATAGAAGACTAATCATCAGAAATGTTCACTCAACTCCCATTAAAAAAAAAAAGTGTGTACATAATTTATATACATTTTAAGGCACTTTGTACGTATAATTAAACCAATCCACACCTGGCTTTTAGAGATTCTAGCCTGTTTTGGAGGACAGAGTCCTCTGTGATGAAAAAGGTATGAACAAAATCCAAATCTTGGATATCCTTTCTTACCAGTGTAGAATACTAATACTCCATCTGTAGTAAGTCTTTGAGGTTAACAATGGGACCCTTAAGGTATCTCCTTTTGTATTATGCCTTGCCCTTAAACTGATCTAAGTATAGCACACGTGTGTTACTGAAAAATCAATCTATGTCAACTCAATTATATAATCTGTGGCAAGGGAACGAGGAGTTTACTATGATAAAGCCTTTCCTATTTCATAACCTTTTCCCTTTCGTTACTTTTTATTCTATTACCTTGTTACTGTCAGAAGCAAAGAAGACCTAGAGAACCTAGAGACCTAGAGCAGTTTCAGGATCAGAAAGGAAGCAGCAACTGGAGATGGCTATAAAAAGAGAAGCAGAAGAGCCAATCCCAGAACTCGCCAAAGAAAGATGGTGGTGAACTAAGGTAGGGAACCAACCCATGTTTTCTTAGGATCCCCTACACACACCCTTTAATACACAGACTCTCAAGAGCTTATGAAGAGCTAGGGAGACTGCTGTTCAGCTGCTTGCAGCTTGGGTTCCCTTGTTTTAAGGCTACCAGAACATGATTCTAGTAACACAACTCAAACGTCATAGTTCACCTTCCTAAAACATTCTTTGACAGTGTTTACATATTTGCAGTGTTTACATACGTGATGGCTAGGTTAGCTGACCTTCTCATTCAAATATGGTCAACTTTTTGATTCAAAGGTATATACTGAAGTAGTGGAAATGAATTGACCTGCATCATCTCTCTTAAATAATCTCTCATTTTCCCAAATCTCCATTTTTTTCTGAAGTCAAGTTATCACCCCCTGTCTCTTTTCATTCTTTGTTTCTGCCTCAAGGTCAGGGGTACCTGACAATACAGTAACAGTTCAGGACCATATTATCCTTGGACTATTGCGTTCAATAAGTACATTCAACATACATACATAAATATTAACAACACAAGAGTAAAAGTTCAATGACATACCCCAAGGCCATTGGTTACAACATAACTACATTTAAAGGAACAATTCAGGAGATCTCTTGTTAACTTCTGTAGCAAAGCTCCACCAGAACCGAAGGAAACATTTTCTATACTCCATTTTTTTTGCTTCATGCCTTCCACAATCTAGATTAAAAATAAGATATAAATAAATAAATAAATTTAAGCCAAGTAATTTGGAAGAGGAAGAAGCTAATTTTCCATGAGCCATATTGATGAATAAACCATCCAAAGCTGTTTTATAACACAGTAAATAATGAGATAAGAATAAGGTCTACACAAAGTTACATTCCACTCTTTTCTTTTAAAAAGACCCACCAACCCCAAAAAGGGCAGCGCAAGGAATAAGTGTAGAAGGAGGGGATTTCATTCGAAGTTCCTGAATTTGTGTTGTAGTCACAGTGATTGTGGTTTAGGTTGGGGGAATGGAGGAAATGAGAGGGAGAAAAAAAATAGCTATAAATACCTAAGGTTACTTGAGTAAACTGTCATCTACCTCTTGCAGTTACTGCCCAGATGCCAGTAGCACAAGCAATGGGGCATGGACGTGTGCCCCAAATTACTAGATTCTAGAAATGACACTCCTCATCATTAATAAATCTCAATACATGTTATCACATGTCAGTGCATGTCATATGTAATGGGGCATTTAAAAGTCAACGGATATTGGTGGTAAAACAGTATAAAACACCCTCTCCTGCGTAACAGTTGAGACACTGGCAGTCATCTTACTCTGGCTGGTACTCCAGTGCCGTAAGCAAAATTAAGAACTGACTGGGTGTTACGATTTATCATTGGATCATGTTTTGGGAGAATGATCATCTAAAAGCCAGAAAGAGAGACCTATATGAACACAGAGTTCCAGCAACTAGAATAGTTCTTTCAAGGGACACATAATTTAAAAGTTACATTAATTTATTAATCTACATTATTATCAATATCATTTGTATTTCTTTTTCCTAAGCAGGACTTATTTATCTAGCATCTGTCTTCTTATTTAATATATTCCATCACTTTTATGGTAGAAGGTGGCAAATAAAATTTAATAACCATTTTTAATTTCATAAGAATAGTCGAAAGGAAGTAACTGGAAAGTCCCGTTTCATTTTATTTAAACAGAACTTTCAGAAGTGATCAGAAAATCATAAGCGAGTTTAATAGTTTTAAGGGAATCATTAATATAAATTTGCCATATTCCTCCCAATACCAAAAGTCTCAAACTGACCTTTTATCTAGGCCTTATTTTCAACCTTGCAAGACACAAATAGATAAACTCCAAGGACCTTCCATTTTTAACAAGCCCACATTTAAAAAAAAAAAAAATCTCAGCCATCTAATTCTCCTGGTATATGTCAGGAATCAAGATGGAAACATATACAATTTATTTTAAAATGATTCCTTAGGCTGTATATAAACCCAGTCTCATGTCTTTTATTATTATACCTGAACCCAAAAGTACTCAAGGGCCCTGAATTCAGATTTATTTTTCACTGAACTAACTGTAAACTAAGTATAACTAAAATAATAATAAAAACCTTATAAAACACAAAATTAAGGCATGTTCTAAAAAGTGAATTTCAATACGGAAGAAATACAAGGAGTAGGACAAAAAAATAGAGGAGAAGAAATGGAAACAGATAAAGATGGAGGGTAATGAGATTTGGGTAAAATATATAGAGAAAATAGTTTCAGAACTGTCACCTGATTTTAGGTAAGGCTCAGAAGCACAGGAAGGAGTAAATCACAAAGAACAGTATCACCTAATGTCATATCTCTGTATTTTGGGACCAATTTCTTTAAGATATCCTTCCCATATAGCTTTGCCAAAAGTTGTGAAATTTAGACAATTTAAAGTTTAAGTGAATTTTTCTATTAATGTTACAGGAAATTATGGAATTGGAGTAAAACTTACTTTTTAAAAATACTTGCACAAACAATCAGAAGGAAATCTGACTAGACATAGCAAAAATGCTATATGAATTCCTTTTCTTGCTTCTAAAGACTTACTTTGACCCACCTCCAGTATGAAGAAAGCAGGTATTATTACCCTTTAGGTAACGAGCGCATCCGCATGAACACCAACTATTCATTCTCTGACCATTCTGTTTAAGGTTTCACCAATGCCAGAGAATATCTGTCTCAATATTTAACTTCTTGCTCATGGAGTTTAAAAAAAAAAAAAGTTCAAGTTCTGAACTGATTCTCAACCTTAAAAATGCATACACATTTCCAAAGTTTATTTAGAAAAACAAAAAGAAAAAAAAAGAAAAAAAGGAAAGCCACAGAGCTTCAGTTTTTAAAGGGAAGTTCAAATACCTGATGGAACAACTGAACTTAAAGAGCTGCCCCTAAGAACAAGGAAGGGTAGGTATAAGCAATGGGAAGCGCACTGGGCTAATGCGTATTCTGATATACAGTACCCTGCCCACATTTCTTCATCTGAAAGGGCGATAAGTATGTGTGAGGGTACCTGCTACAATGGAGGTATGCTTACTAGTTCTTAACTGATACCAAGGTGAGAAACCTTCAATTCAGCTGAGCGACAGGACAACAGCAATTAAACATGTCAGCTGAGATTTCTATGCTCAGGTCCTCCTCCTTGCTGCAGATTTTTCTTCTGTTTCTTCCTTCCTTGTCACATCAGAGCCTTAGAAGAGCTGGGGGGAGTTTCCACTTTTCTTAAGCAAGGCAGTTTGGGAGAGTTGGTAGAAGAAACCTCATTTCTGTTATTGCAAGACATCTATTCCAGACATCATTTTCGAACTCTAAATGCATATCGCCACAGAAGTACTGATAGTTATATGCAATAGTTCTTACTTTTATTTATTTAGTTTAATTTTTTTGTTTCTTTTTGGCCACCCTGTGTGGCATGTGCAATGTCCCCGACCAGGGGTGGAACCCTTGGCCCCTGCAGTGGAAACATGGAGTCGTAAGCACTGGACTGCTAGGGAGGTCCCAATAGTTCTTACTTCTAAATGAATCTTTGGAAAACAAACTATTTATAATTTGGGTACTGACCTTAATCTAACCACACTGAACTCTTTCAAACAGAAGATTCCATCTGAAACTATATGCATTAAAATTTCAGTGCTTTATAGTAGCTGACAGTCTACAGCGTGGTATCGCTGATAGTCTTTAATTTTAATACCTAAAATACTCCAAAAAAACTGAGTTCCTTAGAAGCTTATCCGAGACACAAAAGAGGAAAAGTTTTAAGATAGCATAAAACTTATGCTATTTGGCTAATAAATCTAACAGTAATAGTGGTAACAGTCAATGCTAAATTTAGAAGAGGTGACAAACCATTCAATAATTTTTGAAAAAGCACAGATGAATATCATTCAAGTTTCACACTGTGAGAGTAATATGGAAGCTCCATTCTATTAAAACTGAGACCTATTTGTACAGTGTCAAGACTTTTTGTTTTATATACAAAAAATATTCCTTGACTGGCATTTTCTTGTTTTCTAGTGACACTTCTTTGGGCTCATCATCCAGGGTAGCCAATGAGGACTGGCAGTATGGTTTGGCTGGTACTTCTGTATTTTAAGTTAATATATTTTAAATACACTTCTATATTTTAAATTTTAAGCAAGTAACAGAAACGGCACAAATCATCTTAAACACTTATTAAAATAATCACAACTGTACTTAAATTATTAATGTGTTCTTTATCAAACTAATAAAAAGGAGTTTAATTATAAGGATTGCTTTATTGAAACTTTTAATATAAAATACGTACCTCTTGTAAGGTATTAATATCTACTCCATCCCCTTGAATAACTCTAAGATAAGGTGGCAGCAACTTGTAGCCCTTTGAGTTCTCAGTAACAGGGAACTTCTTACCTAAAATATCCAAAACCTGTATGGAAAAATACACACCCAAACACAAAATAACTAATACTGAAAAACAAGTGTTAAAGCTTTCCAAAGTTTTAAAAAAAAAAACAAGATTGTTAGCAAAGCAAGGTCGAGAATATAAAAATTAATCAAATTAAGTTTTACAATACTATGTATAAGCCTTCTAAACTTTTGTCTCAATTCCTTTTGATTACGTTAGAAACAGGCATGCAATTTTCTACCAAGTCAACTTATACTGTAAAGTGGCTCAGAACACAAGTAGTTTTCCCTCACATTTTTCAAATTAGATTCAGGAAAAAAAACCCTTTAACATTAGGAGCTTACAATGGTAAATATAATATTTTTCAAAGGTATATAAAACATCATTTAAAAACATGATTATACTTTTGATTTGGATTTTTTTCTGCTTGTGCCCAATAATTTAATTTGTCTGACATAACTCAAACACGAATCCACCTGAATTATAAAGTTCAAAGAAATCATGATATGCAGATAAAGCTGGAAATGAAGCATATATAACCCATAGTTTCTCTGAGGTGCTTCTCACTTAACAATGACACCCATTTTTTAAACCAAATTGCTTAATATGCCAAGTTGTCCCACTTATTCATTAACTACTGCAAGTTTGGGAGCAGCTGAAATACCTCAACACTGACTGAAAATTCCTCAGAAAGCTTGCTCAGAGATTCCAAAGATCTACCCAACAATCACTCCCTTTTCCTAAATAAATTGGTTTAAAATTCTAACAATGAAAACATTCCATACTGATAACTTCGTTGATTCTTGAAACTTCGTTGATTCTTGTTCATATTTCAGGCTAAGATCAGACCTTCAGATGGCCTATTTACTTAACAGGATAGGAAAAGACCTCCTTGATTCTACACCCCACTTTCTTAAGGGGTAATTCATCACCTAATCATCAGCTGGGAAACAGTGTGGTAAAGAGGGAAGGTGATAGCCACAAAGACCTACGTTGGATACTTGGCTTATTTTACATGTCATGTGACCTTGAGCAAGTTTATTTTAACCTCTCTAAGCTGGTTTCTTTGTCTATAAAAAAGAGATTGTAATATTGATCATAGGATTTTCATAGATTAAATAATGACACAGCTAAAGCAAAGCACACACAGCACTATATTTTTCTAGTTGTAAGCATCAATAACCTGCTCTTATTAGTGCTTTTCAAAGAAGGTAAACCAAGTCCTAAACACTAAAAAAATGCAACAAGGCTATATTGAGAATCAACAGTATCTCTAAAGAATCTCTACTTGAAAACTATTTTCAAATTATTTTTATTCCACAGTACATTGCACACGTTTCTTTTGCACTAAAAACCTTCAAAGGTATAGCAATGATAAAGGAAAAAGAAAGAAACCACAAACTTGGTAACCAAATCACAGGACTGGTTAAAATGGTAACACTATTAAGTACTTTTGAAGGTAAAAAGAAAATATCTATTCAACAGTACTTAACTGTTTCTTTGACAGTATATAAATAATCCATAACTCTGGATATCCTTTCTCTGTTATTAATGTGTGACCTTGGGCAAATCTATTACTCTCTGGGTTGCAACTCTACAATAAGGGGACTAGTCCAGAGAGTTCTGAAATAGTGTGTGTATAAATGAAATTAAAAGTAGTGTCGATGCTGCTGGTCTACAGGCACTTTATAGTCAACTTACGTATTAAAATTTACCTTTAATACAGTGTCAAGAGGATTTCCAGAATCAGGTCTGATTATTAGTGGTGCCTCTGTACTTCTTGATACTATTAAATGTCTTAGATCTTCACCCCAGATTTTCTCACACGCATTATAAATGTCATAGCTATCGCTGACCACAGATACAGGCACTGATGAAAATTGTGTTACTATATGTTCAAAAGCATCTTTTTCATGGTCCTTCCCCCAAGCTGTTATGGTACTAGAAAACAAAATGAAAATACAGATTTACTTAGGCATACACATTATATGTTCCTGAATCATATCTCATGTTTACTATACTACACCTTCAACACTGCAGAGAAGGTGAGTGATTTAGTTTAATAAATGCACATCAAAAGGTTAACGGAATATCTGAGCCAAACCACTCCTTGGCCAATTTTGAAGACTATAAGTAATCTCATTCCTCTCCAATAGTTATTTAAACTCTTAAGTCATGTTCAACCAACTACAAACTACGTTATGTTCGTTTTTAGTATTCCTGAACCTACCCATTTAAAATGAGTGAGCTAAAAAGTACCTGCTGCAGACACTTTCTACATTATACTGAGATGTTAGAAGGAATGAACACATACTCCCATTATTCTGCTAGGCCATGCAAGCACTTGGCTCCCTTCTGTGCATTTTCAAAACCATATACCAATAATAGTAGGGACACATTTTATCTTTCTTACATTTCAAAATCTTACACTTAAAAGCAATTACTTAGGCAATTATTTATACTATACCATGCATAGATATAGTAAACTAACTCTTTACCTGTTATATCTCCAATTGGCCAGTAACAGGTAGTCATTTATTTCACTTACAGATTATCCACTAGTACTTAATATATGCTCCGGGAATAAGAATTATAATATTTAGTTTCAGCAAAACGTAATTAAGATGGGAAATAAAGCGTGTGAGTTTCTATTAGGCAAGAATGATTAGAGTGATTTTTACACTGTCCTCAATAATGGTGGTTCTTTTTGAAGAGATTAATGACATGTAACCTAAGTACTTGCTGGTTAACCAATGTATAATATCAATAATTTTAAAAATTCTTAAAGAAAACTTCATAATGAATTTTAGAATTGTTACCATTTTCTCATGCCAAGTAATTTTTCTTTCTCCCTAATTTGCTAGTCTTTGCCTCTACCCCATTTTCCAAAGAAAAAGAATGGCAAGTAAAACAACCCATTCATTTAACCCCATGCAGATATAAGATTATCTCAAAACTGTTTGAAAAGTCATACTAATTTATTTTTGAAATTGTTGTTTTATTCTTATTTTTTTTTCTAAAGGACTGAAGTAAACAACTTTTCTTATGCTGGGGATGGCAGAGCATGCACATTTCAGGGGTATAAAGACTTAGCTACCCAGAACTACTCTCATCTGAAATGGAGAGATAGCATATTTATATAAAACTCATTTTACAGTGAACAAAGTAGCTATGATGCCAACTCTCCACTTAATGCAAGTAACTGCAGGCTAAAGGGAAAATTAAGACATGGATAAAGAGAAGCCCCTCCCTCATATCAAGAATTGCTATGGTCCCCTTTATAAGGGAGAGAATTAAGCTCAAAGAGCACCAACACTGGAGAGCTTTGCAATGTAAGAACAAACTCTTAGAGTTGAGAGGTCACTGTTTATGCACTTATTTTTTACTAGCATTGTTATCAATACAGTCAACTAACTCTGCTATTTGTGTGTATCACGTCTAGCAAACTTAATGGTTCCTTTTTAGTCTTTATCTTACTTGCTTTCTCTTTGGCATGTGAACTTTCCTGAAGCTTTCTTTCCCAATGACTTCAGTGACATATCCCATGTTTTGATTTTTTCCCCCATTCTTCTATGGGTCCTCTTCAGTCTCCCCTAGATGCTCTCCTTTCTCAATATGACCTGGGGCTCTGGTCTCTCTCTACACCTCCCTGTGTGAAAAACACTCAAAGCTTTTAAAAAATACGTTTGTAGTGAGTTTCCAAAATCTGTACCTTAGCCCAGGTTTTTTTTTTCTGGACTACAGATCCATTTTGTTAGGGAGGAAAATGAGTTTTTTCGTCTCATCGTCCCACAGACATTTCCCATAGCACCCTCCACATAATCTAGTCATAATAACATCTAGTATAATATTTGGTATATGGAGATCATAAATATTTGTTCAATGAATTCTACTTAATTTAATTTGATACCTTTCCAAAGTTTGAGGAAGAGTTATGTAATTGAATATTTTCAAGTCCAGATTCATATATTCTTTAAGAAAATATTTATAACAATAATGGCAATGTTCTAAATTTTAGTGTTTTCTTATTTTAAAGTTATCTTGGGTGTTAGTTCTTTTTCCCTCAATGACCTTCTGATGTAGGAGATGTAACATTTTAGCTCCTCCTTTTGTTGCGTTGGATGGGGGAACTGAAGAACAGAGAGATAAATGACTTGCCCAAGGCCACCCAGTATGTCAGCTGTAAGGTCACTCAGATTTCCCAACTTTCAGTCTAGAGCTCTTTTCACTATACTTTGCTGTTGTTTAAACGACTTGTCTATTTTAAGAACATCTGACACATTAAGGAGTCAAATTTGCTGATGTAGTAAATATTACGAGACTACAAAAATACAATAGATTTTCAACCTGTTTTAACATGAATGCCCTCAGGAAGATACCATCTTTATTCTCAGATGTATAGTATCATACTCATGATGTTATTACTTTGAAACAAAAGCATCAATGAAGAGTCTAATATATGGGTACTACAAGAAGTTTTTTTAAAGGTGTACATATATCTAAGACCAAAAATAAAAATACTGCAACCCTAAAATCTGGTCTGTTAATGTCACTCTTATTTTCCCAGTTTCACCAGTCTTGAAACTTACATGTGAAAGTATTCAAGTCCCTACTAACAAAGCAATGCTAATATACGTTAGCTGAATCTACCCTCTGCTGAGCCCCAATTCAGATCATCACGCTCCAGCAGTTTCACCTCCCAAAGCCAATGCTCATGTTTATCCCCTTCTTTCCATTTATTTAGCCACTTGGTTCTGAACCTCATCATCTCTCAAAACTACTGCAACAGCTTCCTGTAAATCCTCCTAACTTTTCATTTCTATTTTTCAATTCATAAGAGAGCCCACTATTAATCTTTCTACAATAGTGCTCTGATGACATCACTTCTTTGCTCAAAAACTTCAATGCCCACTCCCATTTGAACATGGACTTAGAATAATCTAGCATGATGAGCAAATAAGTTAACATTCAATATCAAAATTAATTTGAGGGTGTTTACTAACCTGTCTTTCCACTCTACCCTACATTCCCTACAAAATCTCCCTTATTCCCTAAACACATCCATATTTGCCTCTTTCATCCTTGCTCTTTCAGGACAATGCTTAACACATGGTAGGCGTGTAATAAATACTTAGAGAATGAATAATCTCCTAATGTCTGCCATTAAGTTTTACCAATCATTCAAGAAGTCAAGGTTTGCGTACCATCTCTATAAAACCTTTCCTGATCCAACCCTACCAGTGGAACATGAGCCTACTTCGCCTTCCTTTGCACTGCTAGAGCACTTTAATTGTACCTCTTTAAAAGCACTTAACAGAGCACAGGGCTGCTGGTGTACTATTTTTAATCCAAAAGATAGGATTAATTCTTTATATCTTTCTATCCCCTGTAGCACCCAGTAGACTGCCTGGGATCAAAGCTCAGCTTTATTCACTGCTGGTTTTAGCACCCTGCAATATTCAAGTATGAGTAGAATTTAATAAACTGCCCTGAACTAATTACATTAAATAATTTTTGTTATAAGAACCAGAAATAAGGTTTGGCATACATTTTAAAAACTCCACTAACTTTCAATAAAATTAACTCTAGGACCAGAGCAGCTGTAGCCTAGATTATAATTTTGTCTTCTAGTTTAACTTGAGATGTTTTAGTAAAATCAGATAAGGAAGCGTAAGAAGACTCTAACACTCTTCCTTTCATCAAAAGGGCTAACTTGCTCATCTACAATTGAGGGTACTGGGTTCAGAAGATAACTTCCAGAACAAAGATAAGTGAAGTCATGTAGAAAGCAGGGAAAGGGAAAACTGACCAGGTTTCACAGTGAGTGCTTCTAGACTTAATGAATACAACCTATCTGCACATGGCAATAGAGAAGCTAAAAAAATCCTTAAAATAAAACCTACAGAGCAATATATATAAGAGCTGGAAAAAAGCTCCTAAATTGTTTCTATTAGGACAGTTACAAGTTCTCTACCTCCCCGAGACCAGTCTTTATACAGAGTATGAATACTGAATTAGTATTGCTTAAATTCATGAAGATTTATTGTACTACCTGGCTCTGTAGTTAAACAAAACATCACTGAGTTACAAGAATGAAAAAATTTAGTTATAGAAAACCAAGGTTAGATAATAGGAGGATGAAAACAGAATTTTACCTGTGTTCTGCCGCTGGAACAGAATAGCCTGGAACAGGATCTTTCGTTCCATAGTATTTTTTAATTAAAGCAATTCCTGCTACTGTATCTGTTCCTTTGAAGTTAACCAAATGAGCAGATGCTCCTATGCCAGCAGTCTGGAAAATAAACCATAAACCAAAATCCAAAAAAAGAAAAAGACCCATACTTGAGGTATAGAGCATAGCCCCCAAAGCAATTATTGTCTTCAGTTATTCTTAAAGAGATTTTTAACTATTATCAGAGATAATAGTTTCTTATTGCAAAGATCCAGTTTTTCCGAAATATTTAAGGATTCAACTGTTACCTCCTCAAAGAGACCTATTTAATAGTGATCCACCCCCACTTCCCATCACCTCCTTTTCCCTTACTCTGCCTTGGCTTCCCTGTAGCATTATCTGACATCTGCTAATATTTATTTTATCTGTTTATCCATCTGTCAATCCATCCATCCAATATATAAAGGACAAGGATGTTTACTGAAGGCTTTATTTCAGGTATTTCTAAAATAGGCTAACACATCTTAGGTATTTAATGTATATCTCTGACTGAATCTCTGGAATTTCAAAATGTGGCCGACTTAGAAGCAAGATCAATCCCAGTAACTTCCCCAAAACTTTACAGTGGTAACCGTAACCTAACCGACAATCCACATTTTATTAATTGAAGTTCACTTCAGTTTCTTACCTCTTGGGAGGAGACTCCTCTGTAGCCAAAATCATGTAACTTGTACTCCAGACCATCTAAGTTACCAGAGGTTTCTAACAAATATTTGGCCAATATTTTCTTCTGCTCTCTAGAATTTGTGGCCACTGTGATTGGATACCAGGACTGAACAAGAATAGTCTGTAGTAATAAAATCAACCACAAACATTAATACATAAAAAATTGGGTTCTTTCTAAGGAAAATCCTAGCTTTCTCTGGAGGTATGTCCTGGACTTCCATACTACTAGAAATACCAATTGGACATTTCAACTGTATGGCAGGACGCCTACCACATGCATTTCAGATACAGTGCCGAGCTCAACTCTCAAATCCGCAACACAAAGGATAAGCAAACTCAGTCCTTAACAGTAGAGAATGTCAAATTACCTATTTTCCATCCAAGGCTCCAAAGAAGCAAATAATATTTAGAAAGACTATCTGTGATGAAGGACCAATGTATTTTTTTATTTTCAATCTATTGTGGACCAATAGTTTTATAAAATATACTCACACTTGGATGTTGAGGCAATTGCCATAAAAGTTTCTAAATGCTTATCCTTGATTTCTGTATTTAATGTGGACCTGCATCAAAGAGTTCATGGACCAGCACTGGTCCTTGGACTACATCTTAAATAGTCTACATCTAAAGAAGTTATTTACTTACTCCTCTAGGTAGTACTGGATCTAATTTTTCCTTGGATCTAACATGACTACTGGTAGGTTATGTACTTGAGGTATTTTTGTGTAGCACTAGACAATTCTATTCATTGAGCTATGCTTTATGTCCTTGGCTTTTATCAAAAGTCATTATAAGAGAGCCACATGAAACATTTCTGCATATGCTATAAACTTGTGAGGTCGCTATTTTGTAACTCAGTTCCTATTACACAGGTTCCCAAATGAGGAAATGAAAGAATTGTTGGGTTCCTACTTTCTGCTAAGAACTGTCCCTTGGTTTCCCCTTTTTCCTTGGCTGCCAGGAAACTCCAAAGGAAGTCTGATGCTTAATTACAGCAACTATACTAATTATTATAGCTTAGGAATTCACTCCTCCATTCTAGGATCATAATTTTCTATCTTTTATTTTGTAAACCAGATAGTCTGTTATTACAAGCAGCTTCAAATTTGTTTTAGAAAGAGCTGCTAAGATGACAACAACATCTGACAAAAAGCTATTTACTTCCTTAATTAAATTTTACAAAACAATCTTTTACTGAATACCAGCTAAGTGACCAATAAATAAGTAAAAACAAACAAAAAGATTATTTAACCTTGGA
Organism: Mesoplodon bidens; assembly: GCF_964165515.1. Taxonomy (NCBI): domain Eukaryota; kingdom Metazoa; phylum Chordata; class Mammalia; order Artiodactyla; family Ziphiidae; genus Mesoplodon; species Mesoplodon bidens. The sequence continues at coordinate 11,984,028 of NC_138166.1, forward strand.
CTTCCCAACTCAGTCACCTAAGAAAAACTGCAGCATTGGATTCCTATGATTGATTAACTATGGCTCCAAATTCTTTGCAGCTCCTCCCATCAAGAGATGGAATCTATCTCTTCATCCCTTGATTCCGAGATGTCCTTTTGATTTGCTTTTGACCAACAGAAATGTAGCAGAAGCCATATTTATGACTTCCAAGCTTCTGTTTCAAGAGGTTTTATAGCTTCTACTCTCATTTTCTTAGAACCTCAAGACTGCTGTGTTATAAAGAAGCCTAAGTCATGAAAAGAGGTCCAGCAGTCCCAGTTACCTGAGCTGAGGCCCAGACATGGGAGTGAGGCCATTTCAGGCTGTTTTATCCGAGCTGAACCCTCAGCTGAACGCAGACTCATATAAGTCCAAGCAAGACCAGCAAAGAACCATCCAGTCAACCACAGAATCATAAGAAATAGCAGTTGTTTTATCTTGGGGTAGTTTGTTACATAACAGTAGAAAACTGACACAACTCCTAACTTGAACTCTATGACAAATCACCTCTATCTAAGCATTCCGCTCCAGAAATTCTTCTTTCGTAATTTCAGTGTTTCCACTGTCAGTGCCCATGATTATCCTACTTCTAATCTTTAGCTTCTCTGACATACTCTTTATACTGCACTGGTTATCCTTCTAAAGTTACGAGATTTATTCAGGTTTTGTCATTCCTTAAAATCCTTTAATGGCTATCTATTGTCCACAGAGGAAGAAGGCCAATTCGTGTTGAAATCTGAGGGCTTTTACAAACTTGCCTTGTTTACCATCTAAAGATTTATCCCTTATGGTATTTTCCACTTTTATGCTATAGTCTCCCTTGGGCTACTTGCCATTCTAAGAATACCTCACCTTTTCCTGTCCCTTATTAAAAGCTTATTTTCCACTTCATGATATCTTAGACAGAATTCCCTATTTTTGCTACCAATTCAGCATTCTTACTTATATTAGTGGTTAGTTAAGAATAAATTGCTCCTCCTCCAAAGGCCCTTAAGTAAGACATATGTTACTCTAATTTCTGTGCCCAGCATTTTTTTGGGTATATAACTGTAATCAATACTCATTTGAATTTAATTCAATCAACTCTCACATTTTTAATTTAACTTAGATTGATATTATCTAGGAGTATGAGAAAGATAGAAAACATAATGTGAAAAACTCTAGTTGAGTTATAAAGGTAGAAGATTGACCTTACCCCTCGAAAAATGCCAGGGAAGGAGAGAAATAACTATGAGACCCAGTGATCCTTCACATCACCATTTCCTTTTCATAGTCCAACAAAATCAGCTTAAATTATACTCTTAATAAAATCACTCCCCTTTAAAAAAGATCACTGTAGGTGTAAGCAAGGGAAAAAAAGGCAAGTTAGTTTGGGTTAATCCAAGGTCTAACAAAGTGGCCTTGTTGGAAACTTCTGCAAAACAGCAATTTGCCCACACAAATCAAGATAAAATTTTTAGCTGAAAACTAAGACTAAAGTAAATGAACCTGCAAGTTTTATTTAAGAAATGTTCATTATAACGTTACTGTCCAGGATGAGGAATTTTAAAGAATAAGAAATGGTGTGGTATAGTAGAAAGGGGACTGGGCCTACACTGTTAACTAGCCCGTTCACCTCTCAGGGCTCAATTTCCTCATCTGTGAAATGAGGGCATTTGATCAATGTAATAGTTTTAAAGTCATCTTTTCTTTTTAACAGCAAAAAGGTATTGTTTTGTTTTTTTGGTTGGAAGAAATGGTTAAGTTTAGCCCAATATGCTCATTCTTCAGCCCCTCATAAGTCTGAGACACCTCTGAAGAACACTTAGGCTCTCTTAAACATGTTTTGAAATCTGATTTGAGGACTAAGGTTTCTTCTAGCACCGATACCGAAATTGATAAAGCAATTCAATAATTTTAGTGGATTTTAAAATTCAGTGTACGGTTAATCAAAGAATGTTATTAATAACTTTGCACCGGGAATTCCCTGGCGGTCCAGTGATTAGGACTCAGCGCTTTCACTGCCCAGGTTCAATCCCTGGTCAAGGAACTAAGATGCAGCAAGCTGTGCAGTGTGGCCAAAAACAAAAAACAAAAAAACACCACACACACACACACACACACACACACAGAAACTTTACACATACTGGCAAAGGGAACTGGAAGGAATACTACTTAGTACTGTTATTTAAAATGTTTTAAACCAAGGATTTCCTGAAGAAAATCTCAAGTTTTTAAATAACAAGTTTGTTGGATTTGGTAACAGATTCCATTTATAAGGTGGTAAACTTGGGCCGGAGATGGATAAGAGGAAGATGAACTTCCTCTAACCCCACACAGAAACCCATGAAAGAGGAAAAGTGACTCTGAGAAAGCGGCTTCTGGAGACTTGGTATTTAGATTACACAGTTTTTTATAAAACATAGGATCTATCACAAAGGGATTGTTTCAGAACATATATTTTTGTGCCTTACATAAAAATATCTACCAAGGAATGAAATTATTTAAATAATATACATTAGAATAGGACGTAAACTCAATAAGCAAATGAAAACAGGGAATTCTGTTTTCTTCAAAATCTAACAGTCTCATATTGGATTTTATGTTTAATAATTTTTAAACTAAAAATATTTTTATATTTGCTAAGAAACTACTGCTAAGATGGCCATATATAAACATTTTTACTTTACAGTTTTTTTGGTGAAATACACCAAAATAACGATGATTAAAACAGGTAGTTAAAAAAAAATTTTTTTAAGGCTAGTGTTTTTCACTTTCTTAAGAGGATAAAGAAAAACATACATGAAAAGCAAGGCAGACTTGGAACTAGTTCTCTGCTGAACATCTGCTTTATGAAACTCCAGTTCAACACAGGGGAAGAGTACTTATTGACTAAATCCTCAATCAGAAAACTAAAAAGAAAAAAAAAGTGAAGAAAGGTGATTCACAGGTGATTTTCAAAATAAGATTTATCTGTTTGGGATCTTTTGGCACTGAACCTAGAGGATACACTAGGTGATGCAGTTCAGAACTCTTCTACTCGTTTTATAATGCCTTCCCCTCAAAATAAAATATCTGCCAGTAAAATAGCATGAGAACTGTTAATAATATGTTTCCTTTTTACTCTGAGTTCATGAGTTAATTCAAAGTTTTAAGACATAGCAGTAAACTATTTTAAATCTTTACTTTAGTTAATTGTTCAGTTTCAGAGCCTGTTAGGCTATTATTAATTGATTGCCCACCCAGAGTCTAAAAAGAAAGTTTTGAATTTCCTGTCGACTTAGCAAAAATGTATTTCAAAAATATTCCTGACCTCTTACTTTTTCTAAACTTTTTCCAGTCTTTATAAATGAACCTCAAATGTACTTTTTTATAACAGAACAACATATTAGTTTAACCAATACATTAATAAGACAAAGAGTATCAAGCACTAAGTAAACACGTCTCAGATAGTGGGGTGACATTATTCTATGGTCACTTCCTAGGATATTTCCTCTTATAGATAAAAATCTAAGCTATTGATAATCGAATTAGATTATTAATATCAAAGCGATGAGGCTGTGAAAACATGACTGCTTAAGTATAGATACCAGGAAAACAAACAAAGCCTTGTAATATAAACTCACAGCCTATAATGTACTCTCCTTTTGAGATTAGAAATTAAAACCATCAGTGAATCTTGAATATATTTAAATGAGAAATACCAGGTGGTAGAGTCTAGGCCCTAAACTGATTAGATAAGAATAAAGAAAACAGCTACTAAGAAGTTGAACAAAATTCTTTTAGTCTAACTGGAACAGAACAGCCATAAAATGTCTTAAGTTACTAAAAATACACCTGTGCTGTTTTTGTAATCTTTCTCTATGATGGTATATATTTAGGATTGCAACAAATAAGATGGAGGCCAACTGAGCTTTAACAGTAATAATTCTTTACAATTTGATTTTAAAATCTCAGAAGACTAGATTATACTGGAAGGAAACTTAAAGATTATTTAGTCCAACTGTCATTTTATAGGTGAGGAAATTGAGGCCTGGAAAGGTTTAGTAAATTGTAGGAGGTTACATAACTTTATTGGTAGCATTTTTAAAACTAGAATCTCAGTTGAATGATTTTTACATCTACAATTAATGTTAAGTAAAAGTGAAAAGCAAAACAAAACAAAACAATTCACCTCAATCCAATTTGTAAGCCAGTAACACTCTGGATCTGTGTTTTCCACTGTGAAGAGAACATTTCCTCTGGGAATGACAGAGCCCTCAGGAACAGCTTTTACTTCTATTGGAAGATGCCCATCATATTTCTGGTAAGAGACAATAATGAAATTATTAATTCAACAGGTGGTATGCCATTACCTGTTTAAATAAGGGTCTTTATATTTTACAGAAGCTAAACTTACTGTCATAGAAATTGCAATTGTAGATCTTATTATATTGCTAGTAATCTGGTCAGAATATCCTTATCCTCCTGAAATAAAATTAGCTAAAATGATTAACAGTTTAGTACTAGCATTAATTTTTAAATTTTATGCTGTAAAAGTACTTCTGCTAAGCAAATTTGTCACTTGAAGAGAATTTCAAACTGATTTCAAAACAAAAAAGTTGTTTTCCTATTCTTTCCAAAAAAAAGACAAGAGTTTATTCCAACATATTCTAAGAGCACTATCTTTCTTCTAAGTAGGTCATTTTCATAAAAGAAAGGCTAAAGACTGAAAGATAAAATAATGGACTGCTATTAGAGAGCACAACAAAATGAACAAACAAAAAAGAAAAAGAGAGCACTCCTTGCCAGTAGAAGAATCTTAAATAGGTTTTCTCTATCCTGGTAGTAGACCTGATACCATTTTGGTAGTAGAGAGACCAATCATAAGTATACTTTCTAGAGCTTTGGCAGTCGATATCCAAGTGCAACAATTCTCTCCCAAATTAGGCTGAGGATATAGTGGCTATATGGTATGTTACTAGATATTTAATTACGCCTCCCCCCTTTTAAAGTTAAAAGCTGTGGCTAACTTTTGGCTAGTAAGGTTTATTTATGTGATTTGGGACAAGGTAACTAGATAAAACAAAAAAATCATGTTAGAGCAGGAAGAATAATGCCTTAAAATCCTAGCTTGGATGCAAAAGCAGGTAGGAAACTGTGGGCAAGTCATTTAGAATGTCAAGGTCTCAGACTCCATGCTTGTAAAAGGGGTTACACAAGATTATCTCTAGGGAATCTATGAATCCCTAAGATTCTCTGAATATAAAATAAAAAGGTTTACCACCCTGACCACTGAGAATTCTATTACTAAGCATAGCACTTAACTTACCTATAACTATAATCCTCACAACAAACCAAATGGGTTAAGTGCCAACCAAATGAGTTAGCCAACATAACCAAAATATGTTAGCCAACATATTTTACTGACCTTACTCTAGATATGGGAAAACTAGCAGCGTGCTTACTCAACTTCTTCAAAGACCAATAATTACCAAACAGTAAAATTCAATATTACGATACAGGCAGGAAAGTTAAAGTATTTCTAATTACTTTGTGTTTGATAGTTTACAATGAAAAAGACATTCATTTTAAAGATAATGAACACTTAACATAGCAAGATGCCAATAGATCCCATTCCCAACCTATCTTTGTAACAGAGAAAACCACCAGGGGACATTCAACACTTACGACTCAACTCCCATGTCTTTGGATGCCCAAAAGTTTAAGCAAGGAATCCAAACATGTTAGGTAGGAATATTACAGTACAATAAAGAATGAAAATTAACTTCATAGATTTGCACCAAACCATTCTTCTAACTATTCAGTAAGGGAAATGTCCTAGAAGTATTGCACAGTGACAGACTCACAGCATCTATTTTCTTAGATAATGTACAGTCCAGAAAATAGGCTTAAATTTTCAAAATTACTTAGATATGCTATAGATTTTAGATACTAATGATGTGTTACCAGGAAAAAAAAATTAAACATTACCATTAGCTTTTCACAAGACTGTCTAAATAGCCATTAAATTTATAGGGTCACAGACAGAAATTACAGTTGACCCTAGTACAATGCGTGTGTTAGAGGCACCCACCCTCCTCTGCACAGTCAAAACTCCATGTATACCTTACGGTCATCCCTCTGTAACTGTGGTTCCTCTGTATCTGTGATTCTGCATCTGTGGATTCTACCAACTGCAGATTGTGTAGTACTGCAGTATCTACTACTGACAAAACTCCACAGGTATGTGGACCCACGCAATTCAAACCTGTGTTGTTCAAGGTCTGAATACCTGTGTTGTGTATAGTCTAATCTTCTATTCAAATTCCATGGCAAGAAATTCTGAACTAAAAGCAAAACCAAAATACATAGGTCAAAACATGAAACTATTTTTTACCTCGAGAATGTAGTTCCATCCCTTTTCATTAAAGACATCGTCTTGGAAATGCTCTTTGTACACCTCTTTGGCTTCCTGGATCTTTTCTTTGGTCACTACTTTACCTAAAAAAATAAACAGCTCCTGTTTACATTTCTAGAGGCATGCTGTGAGTTGCTGAGTTGTCATAGGATTAATGTCTCTAGCTATTTTGCCCATTCTGTGGATTAAAAAAACTAGAACTGAGGTTAAATGATTCACCCAGAGTCAACAGCAGAGTCAGAAAAGGAATTTGCACTTCTAACCACTCGCTCTAAGCATAAATGTTAATTTCTTATTTGAAAAGCAAATTTGCAATAGAAGAGATTATTACATGTATAGTATTTTTTTAAAATCACAGTAATAAATTAACTTTGGGGAGATTTAAAAAAAATCTCTATTAATTTATACAGTCTTCAGACTTGAGAGTAAGATTTTGATAGGTGGCTTTCCGGGTGAATCTGCTCACTTTATTCATAAAGGATGTCTTTGGGGCTGATAATCCAATAATTTTTACAATGCCTAAGTTTTTGCCCCCCAAGTACACTTTTTGCTAACTTTATCTGTAAAATAAAGATAATAGTAGAGTACCTACTTTTAGAGCGGTTGTGAGGACGAAATGAGTTAAGACATCTGAATTAAAGCACTTAGAATAACGCTGGCCTATAATACAATATATTTTAGCTGTAATTAATAATAAATAACATTTTATAAACTTTTTAAGCTGTAGAAAATTGAAGTGTGACATTAGTCTTTGGTAACTTTCTCTAAATAAGATCGCTAGTAAACTCATTTAAAGTATCTTGGGTAATCTTCTTGCAATGAAGTACTTTGGATATCCAAGTAGATTTTCAATAGTATAACATATCTGAACTATCTGATCTTAAAATTGCCAAGGTTATAGAAAAACGTCATTATCTGCATAAAATTCAAGTTATTCTGTATTCAATTCTGAGATTACTTTTATTTGAAAAGGTTAGAAGTGAAATTTTCCAAAATGTATAAAAACCTTGGTAACTGTTTCTCCCCCCAAATACCATTACAAAATAAGACTAGAAATGGACTTTCAAATAAGAAAGCACAGAAATTATTTCAGGGATTTTTTTCTTCTTTAAAATGCATTTGAGGGACTTCCCCAGTGGTCCAGTGGTTAAGACTCTGCCTTCCAATGCAGGACACAAGGGTTCGACCCCTGTTCTGGGAACTAAGATCCCACATGCCGTGGGGTGCGCCCAAAAACTTCTAAAAAAATGCATTTGAGACTAAGTCCACCGTTACAGGTAGTTTTGAAAAATAGGCCTTTAAGGTAAAACTGACTAGCAAAACATATTCTAATTATAATTGCTACCACAATTCAAAATGAGTTCCCAGGTCAGTAACAAATCCTTTACTTTGAATTAATGACGAAAGTCTATTAACAAACCAGATTAGCCTCAGAAAATTATTCACTTTTCTAAATTTATTCCCAATCTTACTAGTTTCAGAAAATCTTTGTCATATTTAGAACACCAAGCACATACATCAAATTATAAAATTTAATGCTTTCAAATTAACAGATTTCTAAAAATTCCAAAACAACCCCTAAAATAGTTAGGGTAATTAAATAAATATCAAACTAGGGCTTCCCTGGTGGTGCAGTGGTTAAGAACCCGCCTGCCAAGGCAGGGGACACGGGTTCAAGCCCTGGACCGGGAAGATCCCACATGCTGCGGAGCAACAAAGCCCGTGCGCCACAACTACTGAGCCTGCGCTGTAGAGCCCGGGAGCCACAACTACTGAAGCCCGCGTGCCTAGAGCCCGTGCTCCACAACAAGAGAAGCCACCGCAATGAGAAGCCCGCGCACCGCAACAAAGAGTAGCCCCCGCTCACCGCAACTAGAGAAAGCCCGCGTGCAGCAATGAAGACCCGAGGCAGCCAAAAATGAATTAAAAAAAAAAATCAAAATTAGACTACTCAAAAATGTACTTAAAATAATACAACAATATAGGAGGAAAACTATGATGAGGTATATAAAAGCAGTGTTTTAAACATATTAGGAAAAACAATACCTTTTAAGTACTTATTAAGAATGTACTGCAACCCATAAAATACTGTTTCCTCATATTTCACCTTCCTTATTTTGGAGTTTTCTGTCTTCTTTTCACGGCATTCAAAGTAGGAATAAACTTTGCTTGTGTTGGGTGGGTACTGTTTATAGTGAGTAACCTATATGAAAGAGAAAATACCTGAATTAGAAAATACCGGAAGAATAGAATGTAAATTATGATAAAAAGAGCTTGAAATTATTTAAAACCAGAGAAACTATACTTATTTGCTGCTGATCAGCTTCTTCTCCTGGCTATAAGGAATAAAAAGTAAGTATCATGTTTATTAAGATACTTTTAATAGTTCAGTATCTTAAATTCAAAACCGCAGGAGAGTATTAAATGTTATAAACAAACGGACTGAACTTAAGGAAGTACAAGGCCTCTAAGCTGGACACTTGGAAAAAAAATACCAAGAAAGATCTCATTTACTCTTGGGCAACAGCCTCCATTCGGGAAAGAAGAGCAGCTGCCTGAGGGACAAACACATGATATAAAAGAATGAACTGAAAGCAGAAGTTGGTACTGTTACTCTTTAAGTGTGGAACTCTTGACAAGTCAATAGTCAATGACTTCTCACGACCCTGCTTCATCTGTATAATGAGGTACTGAAAATGACCCCTTCTAAGTCTTCATAACGACACTGTGAAAACCTGAATGAAAGCAATAGCAGCAGCAGTGGAAAAAACATCCTGTTTTGTAATCTTTTTCTCAAATTATCTCTGAATTGGGAAATAAATGCCTACCCAATGCAACATCAAATCCTTATGAATTAAAGATACAAAGAGGCATTATCACAACTTTCTTTTCCATGAATTTGGGTAAGAGCCACTGTTGAAAATCTTTCTATTTTTGTTTTAAGAAAAAAAAAAGTGTTCATTATAATTTGAATTTTATTATATTTTAATATGGTTACAACATTTTACCAATAAAAATAACTGGAAGAATAGTGTGTATTTTCCCATTTGAAAGAAGAGGAATAATAATGCCTTAAAGCTTAAGGATAGGGTGGTGAGCCAGGGTAATGGTGGAATAAATCTTTGCAGACCAAGTTTCATGGATGACCACTGTGAACATAAACCATTTTTTCTGTTTAGCTCTGATCTCAAGTTTAGGAAAACAAATGTGTTCCTTGTTTGGCTGCACAATCTCAATCCTAGAAAAACTTGGTCTTAACCTAAAGAAACTTTGTGGCTTTGCACAAAAATTCTAAAATGAATACAGAGAGAGAAAAAAAAAGTCACAAGTGTTTAAAATATGTTTCCTTTCTAATAGAAGCAAACTGCAACTCTATAAAAATAGCACCCTGATGCAGCTCATAGGTAATCCTGGAGGTGAATCTTTATGTTAATATGTGGTTTGACTGCCTAAGTCAGGTAAGAGAGCTGGAACTTTCTGTTTCGCTCAGGTACACATATCTATACACTACAAGGTATAAGGAGGCCTCATCAAAACCTACAAGTGTATGTCAGTTTTTTTAAAGTCAGAACCCAGGGACTGATAGCAGTGTAAGTTTAAGATTTAAGAAGTAGCTAAGTGAAATAGCTAACACAGAATCCAGAGCACTTAAGTCCACTAGCCGATTCACTAAAATGCAAAAACATGTATATATATGAACGATACCATAGTAATAAATGACTACTACTTTAACTACTTAAGAAACTGATTAGAAAAAGATATCACCACTTGAAAATGTACCCAAGATGTATATAAATATGAAAATGTCCAGTTTATAATCTAAATAACTCCAATTCCCTTAGTGGGAATAAGCAGTGAGGTGGAAGAAAAGTCAACCACGATGAAGTAAAATTTGAATAAAGTCAGATTCATAGCTGTGTCTCAACAGTTACGTTTGACCTTCTTTACAGTTCAGATACTTAATGGTGCATCTTTATAAGTTTACTTTTCCTCTATCAGATTTAAAAAGATTAGAAGGCAAATGAATTATTTTCATCTTCTGAGTAGATCAAGCAGTCAAAAGCTGAATGGAAACTGTCCCTAAGCTATTTAACTCCATCTTGGTCTAAAAGTATATTAAAAGTTTTCCACCATACAAATACAGTTCCTGTTCAGGACAATAATTAAATAAGTTTATAATTTTAAAGCTTTTAAAGCTTTACCATATAATTTTAAAGCTTTTAAAGCTTTACCATAATTCTTTAATTACGGTACTTAAAACCCTTGCATAAATATTCAGAATGCCTCTCTGAAAACAAACGTTATTAAAAATACAAAATTGTCTAGGCTTAATTAGAAATGAAGTATGACTTCTAAAATCTTCTTTGGAGAAACTTAAGAAAACTGTTTCAGAATTTAGCTGAAGAATCTAAGTCACGTAAGGCAAACTCTGGCAATTAACTATGAAACATAATTTACTATCAACCACCTACTCACACCCAATATGTTTAAGGAGGAAGAAAACAGTATTATTCAAATCTATTTATATTGGCATATATACATTGTTTTAATGGGAAAAATTTTTAAACAGAGCTTCTTAGTAAATACTTTCTAAGAATATAGCCAATAGATAATTCTACTTTTGCTAGGTTTACTGTCCTTTTCATTTTACTTTCTGCTAAACTTATCACCCTGAGCCCCTTGGAACTTTCACCAGAAAATGAGATGATATAGCAGAAATACAAATCAATAAATTGTTATTTTATAAATAGTTCATGCATTTACAAATATATACCCTGTACCAACTGTGTATCAGGCACTGTTTCAGATGCTGAGGATGGGGAAGTAAAATAGACTGACTGGTCCTTACTCTCATAGGGCTAGGAGGGCTGAGAGATCATAAACAAAATAATTTGAGCTAGATGGATGCTATGAAAAATTAAAAGAAAATGATGGACTAGAAGGGGCCTGGGAGACTAAAGAGGAGGCCAAGAAGGCTTCTCTGAGATAGTAACATGTGAACAAGATCTAAATGACGAGGAAATAGGAAATATCTTGACTTCAGGGACAGAAGAGAATGAAGACCACTGTGGTTGGTGCTTAGAGAATGGGGAGGAGGCACATGGTAAGGTCAGAGAGAGAGAGAGATGCAGGGACAAGATCATGTAAGGCTCACAGGCTACCAAGGAGCTTGAATTTTACCTGAAGTGCAGTGGGAAGCCATTAGCATGCTTTAAGCTGGAGTGAATATGATCTGATTCACATTTGACAAGGATCAGCTTGGCAGAGATGGAGAATGGATTACGGGGTGACCAGAGGGGACACAGAGCATTAAGAGGCTACTGCCAAAGACAAGGTTAGGTGAGAGACTGGCTCAGTATCTTTGGAGAAGTAGGCTGATGGATTAGATTTGGGAATAAAGAGGGGAAGGAATTAAGGATGTCTCCTAGATTTTTGGCTTGAGCAACTGAGTGAATAATGGTGCCATTTACTGAGATGGGGAAAGCCATGGGAGGACTGGGTAGGGAAATCAAGAGCTTAGTTTTAAATATGTTAAGTAAACACTAACAAAAAGTTTCATAATATTCAAAATTAAAGTGACCTGCCAAAAGGGAGCCCTTAAATCATGTTGTTTTTCAGCACTGCTTTGACTTACATCACTAGAGAAAATAGTTGTACAATAAATTTAAAATTACTTATAAGATGAAGAGAAGAAAACAAATTTCTCATAATATCCCTAGCAAACATTACCCCTAAAAATGTTTCCTCAAGTGGCATAGCCTTCCTGCAACTAACGGAGTACTGCCAGTACATAAATATATGTGTGGTAAAGAACAGAGGCACGCAGGAAAATGTAGCTCTTCTAATAAAACTTAGTTTCACAGTTAGTTATGTGGTTGATTTACTTCATGAAAAAATAAGCTTCTAAAAACTGCAATCCCAGATATCCCTGTATAACAGTTCAAGAGAGGTATGAGAAATATTTAAGTTGCATAGAATCTTTCTGTGAAAGCAAAGTATAATTTTCTCCTGAGCTTCTCTAGATTTCCCATAAGGGTGACGCGATATATTTCCAAGAGCTTTCCTCCCACAACGGGATCACATGACCAAAGGCAACTACTACTAACCTCCTTTTACAGTTAATCACTAAGAAATAATCACAAGCCGACATTTTAACAGCACCATGTGTATGGAAGAGCACATGGAATAACAGACCCAAAGTCACAAACTAAGCTATGTTACCTATGTAATCTCTAAGGGCACTCGTAAGAGGCACTTACATTGGCTAAGACTCTTTGCTTCTTCAAAAGTAATATGCCAGAAACAGCAAAAATCATAACTGATTCCTTCCTCTTTTCAATATTATTCAAGATTTGTCAAGCCCTGGACTTCTGTTGCCCCAGAAAATAATTCATTGCTATTTGGCTTTTGAAGCAATAATAACTTCAAAATACAACTTAAGGGTTTTTGGATTACATTATTTTGGTGAAGGGGATAAATTGTAAAACCAGCCATTATCATTATGCTGCCTCTTCCCTTAAATCGGGCAGAGTTCCTGGCAACTTGTACCTTTTTTGCCACACCTTTGAGAGAGATTTCATAAACTGACAAAAAGGATGCCAGTTTCTGGTATTTTTGTTTTGCAAGATACTCTACAATCATTACTGACCTAATCCAATCTTCCTATGAGGTATGTTCATGATTTACATACATGATTTTATTTCTGTTGCCTGGGTTTTTCCTGTAATTTATAATATAAAACTTACTGGAAAAACTCTATCCTAAGAATGAACAGCTACTCTCTGACATACAAACTGCAGCAGGACCACGTGTCTCACAAGGCTTAGGCTGCTGCTGTGACCATACTTAAGTGCCTGTTCAGAAGCGGTGAAAGAGAAGCAACTATGAAAAATAGGAACAGCTCAGAGGAAGACACTGCGTAGCTAAAAGTCCAAGGCAGGACTAACTTGCTCATAAGATTTTCATCTATCCCCAAATCTTTTCCTCCAAAAAGCCCCAAATTAAGATTTGTTATTCCGCTACTAATGAGGAAGCAAGCTCTTTTTTAAAAAAAGCTAACTTGGGTGCTTAATCATCATACGTGAATTATATAGCTTCTTATAACTTTTCTAAAATCAACTTTCACCCATCTTAGATTGTAAGGGACATCTTTCGTATTTTATAATATCTAGTAGGCCTCCAATATTTATTAAATTAATGCATGAAAATGTGCTGAGTTCTAGATAACCATTTTTAAATGACCTTTTGAGAAGCAACCCACACTGGACAGCACATTTCATAACTCACATGTGATGTGGTTTAAACTGTAAATTGCTTAGGGATTACTTTCTTGTGCTATACATTATTTTTTTCTAACTAGGGCTCAATTGACAACATCATCCATTTTAATCGGCTAACAGGTAAAATGTTCAGAAGTGTTAAAATGATTCTCTGCTGTAGTTTGTTACAAACATTATCTACATAGGAGGGGAAGGAACAATGGAACAGAAATGAATCTTTTAATGATCCGGTTATTCAGAAACTGATCAATGGCTATCCCAGAAATAAGTGAAAAAAATGACCTGTCTCTTTTACAAAAAAACGCTCCAAATGCTTTTTAAGCACTGCAATGGCTAAGGCCAGCCCAAACGCACCTTTCTCTAGCTGGCTTAGCACAATGTAAATGTAACACAGTAGATAATTTTCCTTTAAACCATTTTGAAAACATAAATGGTTAACACTTAAGATTAAGTGTCCTTTTCATTTGTAACAAGAACCCAGGATAAAAATAGAAGAAACAACCACATTCACCTATTTCCTTAGTTCATCAATATGTATAATAAAGTATGAGATTACAGAAATGAGTATGTATCTTAAATGCCTCTCCTTTGGCCCAAATTGTCCTGATCCCTCTGGAAAGGATATACAAGTGAAGACAAAATTCCCACATGTTGTCATGCGCTTGGACACTATCCCATCTACTTGCAAAACACCTTTCTCTAGTGCCTAGACAGCCAATTATACTTGCTTCAGTTCTAGAAAAAATAAATCAACAATATTCTGCTCTCTTCCACCAATACATCTAAAGCTGTTAGCTCCCTACTTTAACTGGCCAACAGTATGCAAGTACTGATAAGGATATGCATGTAACATTCTCATGTAATTTCCTAATAAAAGTGTAATTTCACTACTTCTAGACTCAAGATTACCATTTCTGTCTCCTCTTCATCTAAGAAGATAAAAAGCCGAAAATGCTAAAGAGGCTATAAGGGCTACTAAAAGTGTAAGGAAAATGAAACTTAAACGACTAAATTGTGAGTGTGCAATACACTACTTATTTTACTGTACTGCTGTAAACCACTGGCATAAAACATATCGTCCTGACTGAATCCTCTTGAGGGTTTTTTTGTGGGGGAGGGAGGGAGGGAGGGAAATGAAATATCTTACGAAGATGATAATCTTAAAAGGTTTTACATTCGAAAGGGGATAAAATACACCAGTCTGACTTGAAAATGTACAGGAATAAACTTTATTAAATAGATGCAAATTCTGCTAGTGCAGTTAAGTATGCCTTGCTAGCAGATTAGAAAACTTCAAGGTAACCACTCTTACCTTTCATCCCAGGAAACTGATGTTAAAGCAGTTTACATTCCTTATATATAACGGCTAGAGGAACTACAAACGAAAGAAGCTTGCACACCGCTTTGTAATGTTTAAACCATTTTGAAAATATAAATGGTTAACACTTAAGTGTCCTTTTCATTTATAACAAGAACCCAGGATAAAAACAGAAGAAACAACCCCATTTACCTATTTCCTTAGTTCATCTTTATGTATAATAAAGTATGAGATTACAGAAATGAATATCTATTTATTTATTTAAATTTATTTATTGTATTTATTTATTTTTGGCTGTGTTGGGCCTTGCGGTGCGCGGGCTTCTTATTGCGGTGGCTTCTCTTGCTGCAGAGCACGGGCTCTAGGCACACGGGCGTCAGCCGCTGTGGCCCACGGGATTAGTTGCTCCGCTGCACGTGGGATCTTCCCGGACCAGGGCTCGAACCCATGTCCCCTGCATTGGCAGGCGGATTCTTAACCACTGTGCCAACAGGGAAGCCCTGAATATATACTTTAAACGTCTGTTTTGTTTTTTTAAAAGTTGGACCAATCAACCTCCGTTTACATTTCCCATTTTCAATAAAGTAAGTTACTACCTTAAAAAATCTGAAAATTATTTTAAAGATTTAGTTAGGGATAAAGTTCTAGAAAACTATGCATGAGACCATTCTAAAATCACTATTAAAAGTACTCAAAACACTATAATTGAACTAAGAGACCACAAGAGGAGCACAAGTAAAAATATCCTTGATAGCACTATGATATCCTTGCAATTGTGTAGATTTCCACTTTAAAATTACATTTAAAAGACCACTTGTTAAAGAAACTTGGTTCTACTACTTTAAATAATAACCCACCTAAATTATCATAAGCAGAATCGTAAACCAGCTGGGAAGGAAAGTTCAACAGAGAACTTAGGTAAAATGGGATTCTCCAAAATACTTCATTGGAATATTTAAGAAAAAACAAAAAGCAACAAAAACCACAACAAAACCCAAAATCTGAAAACATTATGCTTTAATCACTATATTCCAAACTACCATGCTGCTCAAGTAAAAACGAAAAATTATTCTGCGAAAGTGGAGTTTCCAGTCTGACATGTCATCTTTTAGGTGTCCTGGCTAACAAAGCTTGTTAGCAAAGTATAATCCAGTTTATTTCATATAATTTGGAAACCAGGGGAAAGGATATTTGCCGGATTTCTCTTTAATCACTCTTCCCTTTACTAATGTGTATGAGTTTCAAATAAAATTAACGGGTCAGCTATACATACAAGCGTCCAATAGCCATAGTAAGAGAATGTTGTGTCGCTTCTCTCTCAACAAGTTCTCCAAGGTTAACTACAGTTCCTTTAACACCTCGTGTTTCACTTTCCTTTTCACAAAAACCTCACAGTGGTCCTAACGGAATAAGGGCAGATCGGCCTTTCCAACAAGAGGTACGGAGCGTGAGTGATCACCAGGAGCAAGAGAGTCTGAAACGGAGCCCAGGGGAGTGGGACGGGGGATCCAGCAGGGCCACCAGGGGCAGCCGGGACACAGGCACAGGAACGTGGCTGGCTGCTCTGGCACCCCTACTAGGACTTCGCCCACCCGTTCCTCGGGAAGGGGCGTACCTGCCGGCTAAGGGGTGAGCGCGCTCGACTCAGCTCCGCGGGGGAAACCCCACTTCTCAAACCCGGCTCAGTCTTTCCACCGTGGAACCCCAGGGGCCGTTACCTAACTGACCCGCCTCTCGGGCGAGCCCTCGCTCAGCCCGGCCCGGGGCCAAAAGGCCGTGCTCCTGCGGAAGGCGTGAGATCGGCCGGTGACGCCCCAGCCACCCCGGCCGCCGGCCCGCTGAGCCGAGCTTAGCCGCCCCGAGCCCCGGGCAGCGGGCGCGCGGCACCAGCCCGGGCCCGCCTCAGCCCCTCGCCGCGCCCCCCTTCAACCACGCACCCCCAGGCCCCGCCTCCTGCCGTCTATCCCTCCATCCTTCCTCCATCCCTCCTCCATCCGCCTCCTCCCCACTGCGGCGCCAGCCTCACCTGCCCCTAATCGCCGTCGCCGCCGCCACCGCGCCTTCCCTCGGGGCCGCCTCGCGCCACGACCCCAGCCCGGCCGCCCCTGCCCCGCAGCCTCGCGCTGGTCCCCGACGCGCCCTCTCTTCCTTCGTCACCTGCCCCCGCCCCGAGCTTCTACCTTGTACGAGTCGGTGGCCAGGAGGATGTTGAACTCGGCTTCTGCCGCAGCATTCATCTCGGGCCGGAGTGTAGGGGCCGCGCGCCGCGGGCTGCCCGGCGCGGCTGCGAGGAAGGAGAAAAATGGGCTTCACCGCGCTCCGTTGCTTAAGTCACCGCTCTGTCGGAGAGGGAGGGTGAGAGGAGGGGGAAACGGAGCCGGGAGGAGGGACCAGAGGAGGGCAGGCCTGGGAGCCGTGACGCGGCGGGGGAGGCGGCGCGCGCGCTCGCAGTCTAGGGACTCCGGCGGCCTCCTCACCCCGGCTCCCCGCCCCCGCCCCCGCCCCATCGCCCTGGCGGGGACGCGAGGGGCGGGGCGCGGCCGCGCGTGCGCAGCGCGCAGGGGGCGGGGCGGGTAGGACGTGAGGCACGCTCCCTTCTCGGAGACGCCCATCCCGGGAAGCCTGAGGCTGCGGGGCCGACCCGGCCTTTGACCCGGGCGCCAGCTTGGCTTTCGTTTCCCTGCCCGGCGCAGTGGGGCGGGGCCGGGAGGGGGCGTTCCCAGCCTCGCCACCTCTGCGATTAGCCGGTTCGCCCGCCCCGCTGGCACCTTCCTATCCTACCCAGTCCTGGCCCGTTTTCTGAGTCCTCTTGAAGTCACACCACCCGGCTAGGGGCCAAGGAGCCTCCCTCTGCCCGTCTCCCCGTCCCCCTCACGCACTTACTCACCTTTGTCTCTGGCTCGGATTAAGGATCGAGCCTTTTGCCTCCATCCCTCGTGTCCCTCCTGGTCCTCCTAACCCGCGCTTTAAAATCTGAAGAGCTGCGGTGAGGAATAGGTCTAGGGGTCCCCTTTAATCTGACGCATCGACTCCGCTTTCCTCCGGCTCTATGGCTGAGCTCTTGATCCTTTGAGGATGTTTAGACTTTACCCGAGAAAATAGATTGCGTCCAAAGTCGGGGGTTGAAGTCAATCCTCACAGATAATAAGAGGACAAGACCTAGTTGAATCTAATATTGCCGAGAAGTAAACGGCAACGAGCCAAGTCTTTGACAGGGTGTGAGACTGACTTTTGTCATCGTTGTAATCGCTCAATCTTGGGAAACGGGTTGGCAACCTGGAAATAAAAAAGCAAGTGAAACGACGTCGGATGACTTCAGCCAAATGCGGACCATCCATTTGCGCAGTTCTCATACGTGGTTGCATTTTTGCGTAAAACTAAGATTCTCTTTGTCCCCATGATCAATAGCTGCTTTTTTTTTTTTTTTTTTTTTTTTTTTAAGATTTAGGTTTTACAAGGTACGAGTAGCTGGGAAAAAGCGATTTAATGAAAACCAGTACGGGAACTTTACAGATTGTCATTCAAATTAGTGAAAGTCTCATTTTATGGGGGTGGGGGGTCGGGGTGGAGGCTGTGAATTGAGAGTTTCATTGCCCGAAAACTGACACCGCTTCAATTAAAAGCAACTTCAGTCCAGACAATGTCACGGAGTCAATACAGATTCCTGACAAATGCCTCCATCTATAGGTAGACGCAGTACAAGCAAAGATCACAGAAGTAGTGAGATATCCCTAGGCACTCACCAAGGTAGTGAAAAATGCTAATGCATTTAGAATTATTTTCAACAATAAGGTTTAAAACAAACGAGGCTTTTTTGGTTGACCTTACGTGTGTTTACTAGGGGAAATTACTTTTCAAACTATTTAAATAATTAAAATATTAAAAATTTTATTAGGGGAGATTCTGTTATATTAGTTTAAGCAGTGCCATTCAAAGAAGAAAACTGATCCTTTTTGCTCCTCTTAATTTGGGGCTTTTTTTCCTTCATTCATTAAAAATTTCTATAACCTACTTTACTTAAATGACAAATGCATTTTGCTTAGCTTCCTGGAATCCATGTATGTATATAACTGACCATTGTTCTATGCACCTTATGCAGGGAAAAAAAAATTCTGATTACAAAGAGGGCTTTGTTTATGGTAGCATTTTTTTAAAAAAGCAAATAAAATTTGAACTGCATTCTTTGAGCTGAATTTACCGTTTTAAGGTGAAAAGCCTTAATATCAGTGCAAGTAAAAATGTTAATATTACACTGGCATTGCTTGTTAAACGCAGAAACGCAGAAACTCATAAAGCCTGCACCCATATTAGCAACTTAAACTCTCACAGCAGTCTCCAGAGAGGAATATGAAGTCATGTTACCAATAGAAAAATCACCATTTGTCTAAGGTAGAATTAGACACACTCTATATGTAACTACATGGTTAAGCAGGAACAATTTTGAGTTAGTCAGGATTTACAACTATGAAATTATCACCAAATACAAAGTCAAGGTTTCATTTTGAAATGGCCTCCCCTGAAGGACAATTTAACAGCTAGCATTTAGTATGTTTATCTAGTAGCATATAAAAGATCTGAGAAACTGTTACTCATAGGTCCCTGCAACATGACAAATAATGACGAAAACAAACACTCAAATGGGCCCCCTCAGTTTGTTCAAAGTCCTGGATTAATCTGCCACTCCTACCAAACAGCCAGTCAAGCTTGGTGAATTGGGCATCCAGCTCTGTGTCTATTTTCCTCAGAGAGCTATGAAAGGCCTGTGACTCATACATTTGATCAAAGTGGGTTTTCCTGCACCATCCTGTTTCCACACACCCTTCCAGACAGCCTTTGGTACACTTTGGTATTTCAAAGTTGCCTCGGATATTCTAATCAAACCTGAGTTCACCTCAGTAATAACACTGGAGAAGTAGGTGTGGGACTCACCCACCTGGAACTCCTGACAACGGTCCTATCCATTGCCCTACATAACTTTCTCTAGCTTTACCAAGGAGCAAAAGCTGTCACGAAGACAAATGTAAAAGAGGAATTTTTAAATTAAACTTCAACCTTTTCCTTATTCAAACTTCCATGGCCCTTTGGGGACACCCCAGAGTTCTAATTTTGTAAGGAAAAGGTCTCATCTACAGAAAGACATGGGTCTTTGTGAATCTGATTATCAGCGCTGCCCACCCCTGACTCAGTTTGCTGGGTCCTCTACAATCACATAGAGACCCACAGAAAACTGCTGAGTCTTAGTCTAAAAGTATAGAAATGATAGAGTAAATGTAACCCACATACAGGAAAAATTAGCACACATACATGGATTGTTCATAGACCTTCCATTACAAAACGTTCTGGTACACTTTCTATGGTGTTGAGGTCTGACTGTGCTACACTCTTCTAACCAACTATTTTCCTGGGCAAAGTAAGGAAAATGTGTACATGTTAGGATGTTATGAGTGGGGATTTGGATGTCATAATTACTTATAAATTTTGCTGATGGCCACTTTTAGACTCAATGGCCACAATCAATGACTGAGAGAATGAGACTGTTAGGACTATAAAAGACTGTCAAGATATTTTCATGCAACGTTTCCCTAAGAGAGTTTTTATCACTGATGGCAGTATGTGGTATATATCAGTGGTACACAGATATGCATTTTTATTTCAATCATTATGTATTTATTTTTATTTTTTTGTGGTACGCGGGCCTCTCACTGCTGTGGCCTCTCCCGTTGCGGAGCGCACAGGCTCAGCGGCCATGGCTCACGGGCCTAGCCGCTCTGCGGCATGTGGGATCTTCCGAAACCAGAGCACGAACCCAGGTCCCCTGCATCGGCAGGCGGACTCTCAACCACTGTGCCACCAGGGAAGCCCTATGTATTTATTTTTAATGAGTTTTAGAAAAATATAACTAGCACACAAAACTCAATTTTTTTCTTGGGAATCATTACTTAGGATGAAGCCAAAGTTGATGGGCACTGGGACTGGTGAACTTTGTTATTTTCCTTGCCTCTCCTAACCTGTCAGCTACTTTCATATCTTCAACAGAAGACTGGTTTCCTTGAAGAAGCTAAACAGAAAAGGCTACATACTGTATGATCTCATTTATATAAAATTCTAGAAAGGCAAAACTAGTGTGAAAGAAAGTGATTGTCAGAGGCTGAGGCTAAGGGAAGCTGACTGAATGCAAAGGGGCATGAGGAAACTTTTTGGGGTGAAGGAAATGATATGTGTGATAGTGATTATACAACTGTTCACATATGTCAATTAATTGAAGTCTATACTTAAAATTGGTGAATTTTATTGTGTATAAGTTATATCTCAAGAAAACTAAAGACTGGTTTTCTTGAAATCATTTAAAATATTTTCCCCCTCTTTTCCCATTCTGTTTTTTTATGTTTCCATTTCCATGTTCCCATTTTACTTTACAGGATTTGGAGATGAGCACCATTTTGCTCTCCTTAGAGAAAGGATAGTTGTTAGAACAAAAAAAATCTTACAATTTGTATGGAAACACAAAAGACCCCAAATAGCCAAAGCAATCTTCAGAAAGAAAAACAGAGCTGGAGGAATCAGGCTCCGTGACTTCAGACTATACTACTGATACAAAGCTATAGTAATCAAAACAGTATGGTACTGGCACAAAAACAGAAATATAGATCAATGGAAGAACATAGAAAGTCCAGAGATAAACCCATGCACCTATGGTCAACAGATCTATGACAAAAGAGGCAAGAATAGACAATGGAGAAAAGACAGCCTCTTCAATAAGTGGTGCTGGGAAAACTGGACAGCTACATGTAAAAGAATGAAATTAAAACATTCTCTAACACCATACACAAAAGTAAACTCAAAATGGATTAAAGACCTAAATGTAAGACCTGATACTATAAGACTCTTAGACGAAAACATAGGCAGAACAGTCTCTGACATAAATCACAGCAAGATCTTTTTTGATCCACCTCCTAGAGAAATGAAAATAAAAAAGGTAAACAAATGGCACCTAAATAAACTTGAAAACTTTTGCACAGCAAAGGAAACCATAAACAAAACGAAAAGACAACCCACAGAATGGGAGAAAATATTTGCAAATGAAGCAACTGACAAAGGATTAATCTCCAAAATTTATAAGCAGCTCATGCAGCTCAATATCAAAAAAAAAACCCAATCCAAAAATGGGCAGAAGACGTAAATAGACATTTCTCCAAAGAAGATATACAGATTACCAAAAAGCACATGAAAAGATGCTCAATATCACTAATTACTAGAGAAATGCAAATCAAAACTACAGTGAGGTATAATGTTACACCAGTCAGAATGGGCATCATCAAAAAAAAAGTCAACAATAAATACTGGAGAGGGTGTGGAGAAAAGGGAACCCTCCTACACTCTTGGTGAGAATGTAAATTGGTACAACCACTATGGAGAACAGTAAGGAGGTTCCTCAAAAAACTAAATATAGAACTACCATATGATCCAGCAATCCCACTCCTGGGCATATATCATAATTCGAAAAGATACAGGCACCCCAATGTTCATTGCAGCACTACTTACAATAGCCAAGACATAGAAGCAACCTAAATGGCCATGGACAGAGGAGTGGATAAAGAAGATGTGTTTCATATATACAATGGAACACTACTCAGCCGTAAAAAATAATGAAATAATGCCATTTGCAACAGCATGGATGGACCTAGAGATTGTCATATTGAGTGAAGTCAGACAGAGAAAGACAAACACCATATGATATTGTTTATATGTGGAATCTAAAAAACGTGGTACAAATGAACTTATTTAGAAAACAGAAATAGAGTCACAGATGTAGAAAACAAACTTATGATGACCAGGGGGCAAAGGGGGGGAGGGATACATTGGGAGATTGGGACTGACATATGCACACTATTATACATAAAATAGATAACTAATAAGGACCTACTGTATAGCACAGGGAACTCTACTCAATATTGTGTAATGACCTATATGGGAAGAGAATCTAAGAAAGAGTGGATATATGTATATGTATAACTGATTCACTTTGCTGTACATCTGAAATTAACAGAACATTGTAAGTCAACTATACTCCAAGAAAAATTTTTAAAAAGACAAGAAAGGATAGTTGTTGAAGTTGCTGAACATTTATAGAAGCCCAATGTCAAAAGGAGTTTCTTGCTATTGAGTAGGAAGCAGGAAAAGGAATACAATTAAGTTCAATAGGAATATAAAAACACCTAGTATATACATAGTAATGTACAAAGAAGCATGAAGACTTCAAAAAGAAATGTCACATTTGTCCTCTGTTCTTTTCCAAAGCAGCTGTGAAGTGACTGGGATCTGGAGTTGGGTGAAATAAAACAATACAGGTAGCTCATTCATAATTCCCAGTATATTCAGCATTAGACTGTAAAATCAAGATAAAACTGCATATAGATATGACCCTTAAATACAGGAACAACTTGTAAGGAACAATCAAGGCCTGGATAAAGATCAACCACCTCGCACCCAACGTCCACACCCTGGACTTTTTCTCTACCAAGAACTGCTCCACCTGTGAAACTTTAAATTGCAGCCCTGCTTCCTCTGGTCAGCATATCCTGCTTTTCTCGTTCACTCACTCACTCTCCTCCTGGAACTTTGTTGCTCAGCACTTGCCCATAAGACTTCACTTTCCTCCTTATCTAGACCTAGCCCTGTTCCTTCTAGTGTCAGCATCATCTGTGGGCCCCTTATTTCCTAGTTGGCCCTCAGATCCTTACCTTTTTGGCCCTTAGAGTATCCAGGCTGCTGAGCACCAGTAGGAAACATCACACAGCCATGAATCTGTCATCCACAGCAGGACAATGCGGTGCTGCCTGGAAGTCCTTTTATTCCCCCCATTCATCAGTCCTTCCCATGTTGCTCAGCAGTTTTTTTTGTTTGTTTGTTTGTTTTGTTTTTTTGCGGTACGAGGGCCTCTCACTGCTGTGGCCTCTCCCGTTGCGGAACACAGGCTCCGGACGCGCAGGCTCAGCGGCCATGGCTCACGGGCCCAGCCGCTCCGCGGCATGTGGGATCTTCCCGGACCGGGGCACGAACCCGTGTCCCCTGCATCGGCAGGCGGACTCTCAACCACTGCGCCACCAGGGAAGCCCTGCTCAGCAGTTTTTTGAAATGTTTACCTCTCTCCTCAAACTCTTTACCCTCAAACAACTCTCTTCCTCTTAGCAGACGATAGAGTCCCCTATGTAAGAAAAACCAAGGTCATCACTAGGAACTCCCTAAACTATAATAGCTATGAAAGCAGTGGTCTGTCTTTTTTAGAAGTTTATTCTCAGAGCCACCTGTAGTGCAAGGCACACAGCAGGGGCTTAGTAAATATTTACTGGCTGAATGGAGCTATTTCTATCACCAACAAAAGCAGGATGGACCCTGTGGTAGCTTATATCATTTGCCCATGTTCAAAGCCCCTCTCTTCTGCATTGTTCACCCGTATTCAAAGTCGTTCTTCCACACCGTCGTCCTATCAAACTCAGGCATGACCGCAGGAATTGCTTTAGCCATGAAATGTGGACTGAGCTGATATGCATCACTTCCCTGCAGGAGCTTTAACTCAGGCGTGGTTGCTATTCTCTCTTTTCTTTCTGCCACCAAGACTGCAGGGTTCCAGATAGGGGCTGAGCCATGAGCCTAAATCCTGAAATGTGGGTGACACTGAACCAAATCAGAGCCAACAGGCACTGGACGTGTAATGTGAGTGAGAAATCAACCTTTCTCGTTGTAAACCGTGTTGATTTTGGAGGTTGTTACCACAGCATAACTAGGTTTATCCTGACAGATAGAAGCCTCTACACACATTTTCTTCTTTCTCCAGGCTCAGGGAAAGAGGTGCCTTTCTCTCTGGCCCGGGCTAATCTCCCTCACCTATGCTCTGGATCCACCTCCTGCCCCCTCCCCCCGCCATCTCCTTAGGTCCCATTCTTGTTAGTCATCACCCCTTCTCTCTTCTGAACCTTCAAATGCCCCCTTTCTGCTGACTTCTCCCTGGTGTACAAACATAATTCAGTCTCTCCCATCTTAAAACAAAACCGAAAGACCAATTTCCTTTTCCAGATATCACAGTTTCTCTCTCCTTTTCCAGAAAAAGAGGTCTGCACCTCCCATCTCTACTTTGTTTCCTCAGTCTGTGTGGCACTGACACTTTGGCCAGATAAGCTGGAAGACCCAATGGTTATATTTCACAGATGTTGGCTAGTAACACCAGTAAAAACAGAAATAATCTCTTTTCTTCATTTAACCATTATCCCTCTTGTTTCTGCCTGTGACATAAGGGTGAGAGTGTTTTCTCCAAAGGAAGTCTGAACCTATTATTTCACAGTTCCATCTGCCATAGAACAGGAAGAAACCACCTGTTATCTACCTTAAAATTTATCTGAGCCTGGGCTAGCTACCTCTTTCTTTCCCAATGGTGAGTTTACCATTCACCTATAGCACCTGTTAATCAGATGCTAGGGAACATTTTGGATCCCATCCTTGTCCAGGGCTGTTAATCCTGGGGCCAACTATCAGTCCCAAAGAGCTTGTCCCCATTTTTCATTGTGGCCTGCTCTAAAATTTAGAATTCTGGAGTTGGGCACGTGGGCTGAATTCCCCAGAGATATTTCACACTCTAAGTTGCATATAAATTCATCCAGACTCAGTAAGAATGAACAGGGGCGCTACCCTGAAAACTGAGCAGCATGTCTCTACATAGTATTTAGTTAAAATAATCCGATTTAATTAAAGCCCATGGCTCTTGCCAAGGCTTTTTAAATGTTCTGTTCTGCTGAGCCACACCTATGATACATTAGACGCTCGTATAAGAAGTCATTGTTCTAGATTTCCTTTTGTTTCTCCAAGTCACACCAACCTTGTGGGATAATCAAGAACTTGGGAAACAAACAAAATGGTTTAGTATGTACAGTCTTCTCTTCCCATTCCAAATTATTACAGCTCCTCCTTTCCCAAGGTTTCTAAGACACTCATTTCAATGCATTGACCACTCTTGGATTGGGGGTCATTCTCTCTGCTCTTTGCTCTGATGCATGGTAGCCTCTTCTAGCCTGCTTGTCATCCTTCTGCAGCCACATGCCCTGCAGTTGTGCTCATGCAGTGGCTTTGTACTTCTGTAAATGGTAGTGCTGGGTAAGGCTCTTGGACCACTAGTGATTAGAGCTCGTAATACAACTTTAAAAAGAATTCTGGGGCTTCCCTGGTGGCGCAGTGGTTGGGAGTCCGCCTGCCGATGCAGGGGACGCGGGTTCATGCCCCGGTCCGGGAGGATCCCGTGTGCCGCGGAGCGGCTGGGCCCATGAGTCATGGCCGCTGAGCCTGCGCGTCCGGAGCCTGTGCTCCGCAACGGGAGAGGCCACAGCAGTGAGAGGCCCACGTACCACAAAAAAAACAAAACAAAAAACAAAAAACAAACAAACAAAAGAGAATTCTGGCTTTCATTGTCCTCTCATCTCAGATACTTGGGACAACTTTCCAAGGGCTTACCTAGAGGGTGTTGGGATGGTACCACCCTGTTTCAATAAACAGACCTCCCCTCACTTTTCTCAGATAGGATACTTTCAGTGGCAGGAGTGATACTATTGCTATTAAAGGTGGCTTAAGGAATAGGGGCTTAATTTCATCGACAACAGGAAGTCTTGGGGTAGGTTTTTTGAGGGTGGGTTCAGTAACTCAAAAATATCAAGATTCCTGGCTCTTTCTTTTTTCCCTCTCTGTTCTCCTCAATGTTATTAAAGAAGTGTCTTTGTCACACAAGTCACAAGATGATTGCCACAGCTCCAGGTGTCATGACTTCACACAAAAACATGCAGAAGCAAGAAAAGAAAGTGGGGTTTTGTTTCATGTGCACGTCTCTCTTTTTATTAGATGGAAAAATCTTTCCCAGAAGCCCCCAACAGACTTCCCTTGGGCCCTACTGCCCAGAGTTGGATGTATGCCCATGCCCTAGATGCAAGGGAGAATACAAAGGTGAGAATGTTGACATATTCAGTTTCTGGAATAGGAGGAAAACTCCACCATCAAGGAGGAAGGGGGTTAGAAATGGAACTATCAATACCATATGATCCAGCAATCACACTCCTGGGCATATATCCAGAGAAAACCATAATTTGAAAAGACACATGCACCCCAATGTTCATAGCAGCACTATTTACAATAGCCAAGACATGGAAACAACCTAAATGTCCATCAACAGAGGAGTAGATAAAGAAGATGCGTTACATATAGACAACGGAATATTACTCAGCCATAAAAAGGAACAAAATAATGCCATTTCCAGCAACATGGATGGACTTAGATTATCATACTAAGTGAACTAAGACTTACAGATTATCATACTAAGTGAAGTAAGTCAGACAGAGAAAGACAAATATGACATCATTCATATGTGGAATCTAATTTAAAAAATGATACAAATGAACTTATTTACAAAACAGAAACAGACTTATAGATATTGAAAACAAACTTACGGTGACCAAAGGGGAAACACGGGGGTGGGGGGAGGGATAAATCAGGAGCTTGGGATTAACATACACATACTACTATATATAAAACAGAAAACCAACAAGGACCTACTGTATAGTGCAGGGAACTCTACTCAATCCTCTGTAATGACCTATATGGGAAAAGAATCTCAAAAAGAGTGGATATATGTATTATATGTATAACTGAATCACTCTGCTGTACAACCGAAACTAACACAACATTGTAAATCAACTATACTGCTATAAAATTATAAAAAAAGAAATGACTGTTGCGTGGGTAATGACAATAATCTCCTTATCACTACCTGCTAGAAGTCCAGGTGCCTCAGGGGTCTCCTGTCTCAGAGTGAATTCATTCTCTCTCTACATGAAGGAATCTGTACCTAGATTTTGCCTCTTCTGTCTCCTTCCTTATTAGAGGGTAATAATCTCACCATTCCAGGTAGTTCCATCATTCCTAAAGTTCTCGTCATAATTTCTTCCAACAGCCTGAGGCAATCTTAACGTCAGTGGAACTCCTAGTGGCCTGCCTGGTACTCAGAAGCAACCCAAGCAGGATATGTAGGTTAAAGGCCTGTTTCTGCCACCCATCCTCCCATCCTTCCCCCATCCTCCCCAGTTTTGCTACTTTACAGCAAGCAAAGCCACATTTATTCCCTATGCAGGCTCAGAAAAAATGTGTGTTGGCTAGCAAAAATGTTTATACTTTTTTCCAGAGTGATCACGAGTATTTCTAAGGAGTAATCACTAAACAATGACCTACTCTCATATATATTTATTCAACTACCCTCATTACTTTATAATCTTACATTATGTGCTCACTGTATCATTATACTGAATCTAATACAGTATTGGCTCTTATATTGTCAATAATAGTTTTCAGGTACCATCTGGATGCTTTTAAATGTATTAATGCTTAGACTTTAAAAAATTAAGAAGAGCTTCTGTTCAATAAATTGTTATCACTATCATTCCAAAGCATTTATTAAGCATTTCATTCCATGTGGTACTATTCTAGCTGGTATATAAACAAAAGACGGCAATACCTTTTGACTAGAGGTTGAATAGTAAACACAGGAATTGTAATTGATTTAGTTAATATAAATATTCATAATTTTCACTGATAAAGAGGGAGACCAAGCTCAGCCTGGGCTCAAAGGGATGGCTGCATCTTAGAAAGGCCTTTATTCAATTTTCTGAGTACTTACTATACTCAAGATCTTCGTGGGCTTACAGAGAATGATATGATAGAATCTCTGCCTTCTAAGGGCAAACAATCTTATGGGGAAACCCAAGAATTAGTTTTCCCTCCTTCTGAAGGTCATTTCACATCGCTTCAGAAACCGTACTTTAGCCTTGCTCTGCTGACATCCCACCCTGAACCACTGCTTACCTGCTGTTCTTAGGGCCCAGGATACACAGGCTGCAGCCCCCTGTGGGCTGATGGTACCCTGTCTACAGGGTCCTCCATGGAAGGCAAAGAAACACTGGACAGACGTTACCTCTTTTAAATCCATGTCCCTTGTCGAGCACATCGTTCCACATAAAATCTGTATTAGGATGCAGTTACACTTAGTTGGCTGTAACAGAAACAAACAAACAAACACAATGGCCTAAATAATATTTAAATTTACTTCTTTCTCTGAGAATAAGCAGTGCAGAGATGATAGAATGGTTCAGGAATCCACACTCTGTCTTGTTTTGTCATCCTTAACATGAGGCTTTGATCCCGTGGTCTGAATTGGCTATTTCAGCTCTGCTCATCAACTTTGCATTGGATGGCTGCTGTATGCAGAACAGACTGTAAGGGGTAAGAGAGTAAGTGAGGAACCCAGCTAAATGACCACTGTAGTCCACATGAGAAATGGAAGTGGCGTGGACTAAGATCGCAGGAGTGGGAAGAGAAAGAAATGGACAGATCTGAGATATCTGGAAATAGAGTTAACAGGCCTTGTTGAGACATAAGATGTGTGTGCAAGAGAGGAGGAGATTGTTGAAGGCTGTGTGAAGAGTGGAAGTAATGATGATTCTTAGGCTTTGGCTTTAACTGCTGGGTGGTTCCATTAAATGAGTTGTGGACAACTTCAGAAAAAATTTTAGGGGAATCAAATTAATAAGAGTTCAATTTAGGCAGTTAAAGCTTGAGATTTCTATTAGACGATTATGAGACGACCTGTTTGCCTACTGAGTTTTTTTTTTTTTTTTTTTTTTTTTTTTGCTGTACGCGGGCCTCTCACTGCTGTGGCCTCTCCCGCCGCGGAGCACAGGCTCCGGACACACAGGCTCCGCGGCCATGGCTCGCGGGCCCAGCCGCTCCGCGGCATGTGGGATCCTCCGGGACAGGGGCACGAACCCGTGTCCCCTGCATCGGCAGGCGGACTCTCAACCACTGCGCCACCAGGGAAGCCCTTTTTTTTTTTTTTTTTTTTTTTTTTTTATGCGGTACGCGGGCCTCTCACTGTTGTGGCCTCTCCCGCTGCGGAGCACAGGCTCCGGACGTGCAAGCTCAGCGGCCATGGCTCATGGGCACAGCCGCTCCGCGGCATGTGGGATCTTCCCGGACCGGGGCACGAACCCGTGTCCCCTGCATCGGCAGGCGGACTCCCAACCACTGCGCCAACAGGGAAGCCCTGCCTACTGAGTTTTGACTACTATCTGGATTTCTCCTTCCTGTGTCCTGATGCCTACAAGGATACCTGGTCCCCAAATGCTTCCATAATTAGAAAAAATTGTGTCGCTATCCATTCTTCAGTTTTGTTTCTGGGGTTTCCTGGCCATTTGTTTCAGACCAGTCTTTGTAGATCTCAGTTTCCCCAGCTTCATTCTGCCTGGTGCTGGTTTCCTGTCCCCAGAGTGAGTTCTGATCCTGTTTCTATAGTCACAGGGTAACTTGAGACCAAGTCTACACAAATCAAGCTGCTGGAAATAGACAAATCATTTTTTGAAAAGAAACGATTTCTTTCCAATTCTTGCAAAATTTCGTCGTCTATAATTTTCTTCTTTTGGTGTTGTTCATTTATTGGGATACGCAAAGAAATAAAATGCATTTTTAGAAAATTTCCAAACGCTAAATAAATATTAGTAAGTTGGATATTTACTACTGATATTTTCTTATTTTGAGCATAAATATCTATTGCAAATGAAGAGAAAGGCAAAAGAGAAGCTACTATGTTCTTCATGTAAAAAAAAAAATAGCTTAAGGGTATCTCCATGGTACTAGAGCTGGTCCAAAAGTAGTTCCATTAGGTTGCTGAAAGCTGATCAACCTATAGGGGACTGTGAAACACTAACTAAACCGACAAACAATAGACTGACTGGTCTTCTCAAGGGAAAATTTAATAAATTGCCATGTGAAATAAACCTGACTTAACAATGGGATCCTGTTATCTGTACATCAGGTTCCCTCTAAAACCAGTTTACATGTTAATAATTTGCTTGACAGATACAGAATAGGACATAGAGTGTTAGATGCTCTCAAAAGATATCTCCATTAAGTCATCTAAGTCTGGGAAATTAGCTTTCTTTATTCTGGGGATACTTTTATCCAGATTAGAGCTCTTGGTCTTCTAGAATCAAAGCAGCCTCCTCTTGGAGAGTATTGGAAAACAGTGACAAATTCCACAGGTACCATTTCAACGTGCCAGGCAAGCTACAGTGCAGTTGGAGAGAAGGAACAGTTTCATTTTACATTAGTGGCATTTGAGCCATGTCTTCTTGACACAGGAATTGGTCATTTTCCAACTCTACCAACAACACATCTGTAAGTTGTCTCTTCAGCTATTGGTATTATGATTACATTCTGTTTTCACTTTCAGATGATGACTTTTTCCTTATTCTACACCCACATTCTGGATATTCTAGTGTAGTCCTTCATGTGCCAACAACATTCAAGTTTTAAGAAAGACTTTAGGGACTTCCCTGGTGGCACAGTGGTTAAGAATCTGCCTGCCAATGCAGGGGACATGGGTTCGAGCCCTGGTTGGGGAAGATCCCATATGCACGGAGCAACTAAGCCCATGAGCCACAACTACTGAGCCTGCACTCTAGAGCCCATGAGCCACAACTATGGAGCCCGCATGCCACAGCTACTGAAGCCCACATGTCTAGAGCCCGTGCACTGCAACAAAGAGTAACCCCCTCTCGCCGCAACTAGAAAAAGCCCACGCGCAAGCAACGAAGACGCAACGTAGCCAAAAATTAAAAAAAAAAAAAGAATGACTTTAAAGCTGTGTGCCACAATCATTACATTTACTAGGAATTCACAAGGCTCTTCTCAATGAAATTATTCAAACTAATTAATGATGTGTGTGAATCTACTGAATGTGATGACTTACATAATTTGGGAGGGGATAAATACCCCATGGGTGCCTTGAATTCCAATTAGTATATGGATATGTGTTCAAAATCAAAGAGGAAATAAATTTATACATTTCACACTTACTTATCCTATTTGTTTTTACACACTTAGAAGAAGTTTATATTATTTTTGATCTTGCAACAAAGGCTGTGCTGCTGGAAATATAAAAGTGGAGAGCTGGAAAATTATGCCATAAATTTGATCATATAACTTTTGTACATGACTTAAACTTTTTAAAATTAAACAAGCATTGAACACGTAAGTTATCTAGAACATTTATAGAATTCAGAAGTAACTAGGGTAAAAAGTGTAAGTTGATTTTTATGTTCTAGATTGCTATCGAGATAAATCTGTTTTTTAAACATGAATGAGCATTGACTTTTCTAAAATACTATTTTCTCCTTTAATCTTTCAGTGCCATAAATTACATAGAGTGATTACCCAATAGTGGACTGACCTTGTTTACCTAGAATAAACCTTACCTTGCTCATGTTGGATTATTCTTTAATATATTTCCATATTCAATTTGTTACTCTTATACGTGGGACTTTCACAGGTATGTTCAGGAATGATATTAGCCTAGAGTTTTCTTTTCTTTTTTAATACTATATCCTTGTCTGCTTTTTTTTTTTTTTTTTTGTGGTACGCTGGCCTCTCACTGTTGTGGCCTCACCTGTTGTGGGGAACAGGCTCCAGATGCGCAGGCTCCCCAGCCATGGCTCACGCGCCTAGCCACTCCGTGGCATGTGGGATCTTCCTGGTCCAGGGCACGAACCCATGTCCCCTGCCTCAGCAGGTGGACTCTCAACCACTGTGCCACCAGGGAAGCCCCCCTTGTCTGCTTCTAATATTAGAGGTATACTAATCTCCAAGAATGAGTTCAGAAGCTTTGCATCTTTTCCAATGTTCTGGAAAATTCATACAACATAACAATTTCTTGTTAGAATTCTTCTGTGAAAGGACTTGGCCTTGTGCATTTGCATTGTTTGTTTCTTTTAAAATAACTTTTCTATTATTGAGAAATTCAAACATATACAAAAATAGAGAGGATGACATAATGCAACTTGATGCTCCCATCACCCAGCTTAACAATTGTCGACTGACAGTCAATTGTTAAATCTAGTATGGGCATACCTCAGGGATACTGTAGGTTTCATTCCAGACCACTGCAATAAAGCAAAAACTGCAATAAAGCAAGTCACATGAATATTTTGGTTTTCCAATACATATAACAGTTATGTTTACACTATACAGTAGTTTCTCAAGTATGCATTAGCATTATATCTAAAAAAAACAATGTATGTACTTTAATTTAAAAAATCTTAATTGCTAAAAAATGCTAATTATCACTTGACAACACAGGGTTGTCATGAACCTTTGATTTGTAAAAGGTTTTGTGAAGTGCAGTAAAGCAAAGGGCAAAAAAATGAGGTATGCTTGAATTTTAAATATTATTTCAAAGCAAATTCTAGATGCTACATGATTTCATGTGTAAATATTCCAATATGGATCGCTAAGAGATTAAAAACTCTTTATGAAAACATACCACAGTACATTTATCAAAGAAAATATATCAATTCCTTGAATACATTCCCTGAATATTCCAAGGAATATTATTCTTTGAATAACAATAATTCCTTGACTATTTGAATATATTCCTTATTATAATCAAATCAGTATTCAAATTTCCAATTGTCTCCTAAATGACATTTTACAATTTGTCTGTTTGAATCACAAATAAGGTCCACATTTATAATAAAAAACTACAATCATCAAAACAGCATAGTACTGGCACAAAAACAGAAATATAGATCAATGGAGCAGGATAGAAAGCCCAGAAATAAACCCATGCACCTATGGTCAATTAATCTACGACAAAGGAGGCAAGACTATACAGTGGAGGAAAGTCAGTTTTTCAATAAATGGTGCTGGGAAAACTGGACAGTGACATGTAAAAGAATAAAATTAGAACATTCTCTAACACCATACACAAAAATAAACTCGAAATGGATTAAAGACCTAACTGTAAGACCTAATACTATAAAACTCTTAGAGGAAAACATAGGAAGAACACTCTTTGACATAAATCATAGCAATATCTTTTTTGATCTGTCTCCTAGAGTAATGGAAATAAAAACAAGAATAAGCAAATGGGACCTAATTAAACTCAAAAGCTTTTGCACAGCAAAGGAAAGTAAAAACAAAATGAGAAGACAACCCATAGAATGGGAGAAAATATATGCAAATGAGGTGACTGACAAGGGATTAATCTCCAAAATCTACAAACAGCTCATGCAGCTCAATATCAAAAAAACAAACAACCCAATCAAAAAGTGGGCAGAAGACCTAAATAGACATTTCTCCAAAAAAGACATAAGATGGCCAAAAGGCACATGGAAAGACGCTCAACATCGCTAATTATTAGAGAAGTGCAAATCAAAACTACAATGAGATATCACCTCACACCAGTCAGAATGGCCATCAAGAAAATGTCTACAAACAATAAATGTGGGAGAGGGTGTGGAGAAAAGGGAACCCTCCTACACTGTTAGTGGGAGTGTAAATTGGTACAGCCACTATGGAGAACAGTATGAATGTTCCTTAAAAAACTAAAAATAGAGCTACCATATGATCCAGCAATCCCACTCCTGGGCACATATCCAGAGAAAACCATTGTTCGAAAGGATACACATACCCCTATGTTCACTGCAGCGCTGTTTACAATAGTCAAGACATGGAAGCAACCTAAATGCCCACTGACAGATGAATGGGTAAAGAAGATGTGGTATATATATACAATGGAATATTACTCAGCCATTAAAAGGAATGAAATAATTTGCAGCAACATTGATGGACCTGGAGATTATCATACTAAGTGAAGTCAGTCAGTCGGAGAAAGATACATATCACATGATATCGCATATATGAGGAATCTAAAAAAAATGGTACAAGTGAACATATTTACAAAACAGAAGCAGACTCACAGACTTAGAAAATTTATGGTTACCAAAGGGGAAAGGAGATGGGGAGGGATAAATTGGGAGTTTGGGATTGACATATACACACTGCTATATTTAAAATAGATAACCAACAAGGACCTACTCTATAGCACAGGGAACTCTGCTCAATATTCTGTAATAACTTAAATGGGAAAAGAATTTGAAAAAGAGTACATGTATATGTATAACTGAATCACTTTGCTATATACCTGAAACTAACACAACATTGTTAATCAACTATATTCCAATATAAAATTAAAAATTAAAAAAAAACAAACATTAAAAAAACAAATAAGGTCCATGTATTGGAATTGTCGATATATATTTTTTAAAATTTATTTTATTTGTGGCTGTGTTGTGTCTTCAGTGTTGCATGTGGGCTTTCTCTAGTTGCGGTAAGCGGGGGCTACTGCTTGCTGAGGCATGCGGCTTTCTCACTGTGGTGGCTTCTCTTGTTGTGGAGCATGGGCTCTAGGTGCACGGGCTCAGTAGTTGTGGCATGGGGGTTTAGTTGCTCCGCAGCATGTGGGATCTTCCCGGACCAGGGCTCGAACCTATGTCCCCTGCATTGGCAGGTGGATTCTTAACCACTGCACTACCAGGGAAACCCTGTCTGATATATTTTTAAAGTCTGTTTTAATCTTGTTTTTCTTTTATAGTTTTTATCTTTTCAACTTACTTGTTGAGGAAAGTAGGTTGCCATATAGTTTCCTGTGGTCTGAATTAGTTTTATCCAATAGAAATAAAATGAGAGCCACATGTGTAACTTTAAATTTTCCAGTATCCATAATAAGAAATGTAAAAAGGGACAGGTAAAATATATTTAAATAATATATTTTATTTAATCTAGTATGTCCAAAATATTATCATTTCAACATGTAATCAGTATAAAAATTATTGAAATGTTTTACATTTTTTGGGACACAAATCCAGTGTTGTATTTTACATTTATGTCACTTCTTAATTTGGACTCAGTTGCTCAAAGTGTCACATGTGACTCATAGCAAAAGTACTGGACACCACAGGTCTGGCTTTTGCTGAATGCATCCCTGTGATGTAGGTTCCCGTCTTCCTCTAGACTCTGTATTTCCTGTCAATTGGTAGTTCCTTTAAATCTAGAGACTTGATCCTTAAATGTTTTATTTAGTCTCTTGGCAAGACTACGTCAT
The DNA here is from genome assembly GCF_964165515.1 of Mesoplodon bidens. Classification (NCBI taxonomy): domain Eukaryota; kingdom Metazoa; phylum Chordata; class Mammalia; order Artiodactyla; family Ziphiidae; genus Mesoplodon; species Mesoplodon bidens. The sequence goes on from NC_138166.1 coordinate 12,020,048, forward strand.
AGGTGGTATGTTCTTCCATCAGGAGGCACGTATGTCTTGTGTTCACTCCTTTTGTGATATTGACAGCCATGGAAGCTTAATGTTTACATCTATTAATTCAGTTGGGGGTCATTCATTTTATTAACTCATTCGATCACTCTTTTTCAGCTCTTAGCAGAAATACGTCTGTAGAGGGAAACTGCCCATCATAAACTATTTGGGTATCTGGATATATAGTTCATACAAGAAAAGCAGAATAAATGCCTGATTCTGCCTTTTTTATTAACTAATATTCAAAATAATGAGTTGATTTTCTAGTATTCTCCAACTTAGACCAATACGTTTTGTTATTATTATCTCTTCTAGTTATCCCATTGCTGTATAAAAAAAAAAATCACTCGAGCTTTAAAAAAATGTTCTTTCTCTCAGTTTCTGTGGGTCAGGAATTCAGGAAGGACTTAGCTGGTGCTCTCGGTTTAGGGTCTCAGATGGAGGCTGGAGCTGGATCAGTGGAGGGCTGGCACAACTGAGGATGGCTGGGCTTTCTCCCTTTTCTGTATCTCAGGACCTTTTCATGTGGTCCCTCTACATGCACTAGGTTGGAAAACTCTCAATGTGTCAACCTTAAGGCAACCAGACTGCCTACATGGTGGCTGAAGGCTTCCAGAGAGAGTATTTTAGTGAGTGAGATGAAAAGCTGCATTGCCTTTTAAGACCTAGCCTTGGCAGTCACACACCATCACTTCCACAGTCCTCTCCCTCATGAGAGTGATGATTAGCCTTCTGGTCATGACTTATTTATGTATTGCATAATGATATTACCACAAGTGAGCAGATGAAAACAACACGTGTCTATTAGCTCACCGTTTTTGTGGGTTAGAAGTCTGGACATGGCTTAGCCAGGTACTCAGCTTTGTGGTCTCATGATACTGTAATCAAGGAACTGGTCAGGGTTTCAGTCTCACAGGAGTCTGGAGTGAGGAAGGATCTACTTTCAAGCACATGTGGCTGTTGGCAGCTGTCCATTTTCCTGGACTGACTGTTGAACCGAGGATTTCAGTTTCCTTTTTTCCCAGTTAGGACAATTTTTAAAATCAGAATTATTTATTCACATAGAGAAATTCTTTACACAATTTTTTTTGCACGTGAGTTATTCAATGAGCATCTTTTTTCCACGTAGATTCCGCATAATCAGTTGTTAAGTAAACAATTGGTGAAATTAGGTCAAACAACAGAAATTTAACAAGTTATTTGACAATTATAGGGTATACTTGTCATACAAATCATACAATTCTTTTGGGGAAAACAATTTGTTTTGAGAACCGAATTAGCTCCTTAAGCTGCAACTAGAGAAAGCCCATGCAAAGCAACGAAGACCCAACACAGCCAAAAATAAAGATTAAAAAAAAAATGCGTTGCAATTTTATGGAATGAAATCAGGCACATGTAATCAGGCCCATCTTTGTTACCTTTGCCATGTTCTATTAGGTGGAAGCAAGCCCAGTTCGCACCCATATTCAAGAGATGGGGATCACACAGGGCATTTTGGCTTTCTTTCAATTTCCAATATATGCCACGATCTGTCCTGTCTCAGGGCATTTGCATAAATTATTCTTCTTCCCAAGTTTACCTAGTTAATTTCTACTCCTCCTGCAGATTTCACCTCTATCCTAGTTGCTCTGTTTCTTGGGAGGGATTTGTGGAGATTTAAAACTATGCTGCCACTGTCACCTTTCCCCAGAGCATTTCTTTTTGCATAAAATTTTTAGACACCTTCTAACTTTGTTTTTTTTTCATCTATGTAGTTTCTCTCTCTGTCTCCCTTTAAAAGTTTTGTTATGTATATTTTCCAATAAGATCATTCACTTCATAGAGATATTGGTCTTCAATAACCTCCAGAAGTTAAAACAAATCTCCTCCATCTCTACAGCTGTCTCCCTTCCTTATGTGGTTTATTTGGTGTTTCTCTCTTGTCATCATCACACTTGCCAAAGATCTATTTCATTGCTCTTTCAAGGAAATAACTTGTAATCTTAGTGAACAAGTTGTACTGTCTATTTAATAAGTTTTATATTAGTTCTTTATTAATTGCTTTTATTTTCTTTGAGTTATTCTGTTTTTCTTTTTCTAGTGTCTTGAGTTAATTTATTTTTAATTGTTCTTGATTTTTAATATATTATTTAAGTTGATACATTATCCCCTAAGTATTACTTTGGGTATATTACTTAAGTTTTAGATAACTTTTTTTCTCATTTTTAGTTTATTTAGAAGCAGTTTCTAATATTAGTTTTAATTTCCTCTTTAAGAGTTTTTCAGAAACATTGTAAGCATTTTTGTCATCTTTTTAACTTCTAACTTTTTTTCATTGATATCAGAGAATCAAGATTATGATTTCTGCTTTTAAGAATTTCTTGGAATTGGAGATATTTCTCTTTGACTGGGTTTATGTTCAATTTTTGTAGCTATTTCATTGGTGTTTGAAAACAGTGTGCATGCTCTCTTTTTTTTGAGGGGAGTTAAAATATATTTTTGATCAAGTTTGTTAATTATATTATTCAAATTCTTTTCGTTCTTTCTTAAGTTCTGTTACTTGATCTATCAATTTCTGATATATATGAGTTTCCCACTGGGTTTGGGCATTTGTCAAATTCTTTTTGTATTAATATTTTTATTTTATATTTTCCAAGTTATGTCAGGTAAAAGTTTTGACTGTGCTGTTTTTGTAGCTCGTTCTTTTCATCAATATAAAATATTCCTCTTTTTCCAAATTCAAAATTTTTCATCTTGAAATTTACTGCATGTGAAATTAACATCACCATACTTGCTTCCTTCTTACTAGTATTTACCCTGGATAACTTTTTTGGAAAACTTTATTTTAATTGTTTGGGGTCATTTTGTTTTAGATACGGCTCTTCTGAAAAGCATATGACTGGATTTTTTTAAAAAATAGTTTTTTTCTGTTTGTTGATAAAGGAACTTATTAATTCATTCATATTATTGGATCCTGTCCTGACATTTTTTTTTTTTATGTTTCCCATTCACTATTCTTTCTTGCGGATTTTTCTCTTCCCTCTGAAGATCAAGAGAAAATCCTAAAAGTTCCCAGAGGAAAAAAGAGAGGTTACTGACAAAAAAATATGAGGCAGAATATCAATGAATTTTCCATCATCAATACAAGATACTGAAAGACAACAGACAGTGTCTCTAGTTCTGAGGGGAAATTATTTTTACACCAAAACTCTATAGTCAGACAAATGTGACCACATTCAAATGTGAGAGAAAACAAAAAAGACATTTTGGAACATGTCACGAATTCTGCAGGACTTGGGAAATGCTACTGCTGCCCACTGCTCAGTATGGAGTAGGGAAAACCACCCTGAAAGGGAGGGTCTCCTGTGGTCTTTTTTATTCTTGCCCAATTGTGTTCCGTGTATTTGTGGCTCCTGAGCTTGGGGCAGGGGTCAGCAAACTATGGCCCTCAGGCCAAACTCACCCTGTCACTTGTTCTTATCAATAAAGTTTTATAGCAACACAGCCATGTTCACTTATTCACATATCCATGGCTGCTTTCACCCTGCAATGGCAGAGTTGAGAAATTGTTACAGACTGCATGACTCACAAAACCTAAAATCAGGGCTGGGACTAAGGTGTGGAAAGAGAGGTGCTTTGGGTGCAATATTAAGGAGGTGCTCCTTTTTAAGACTGACCTTGCACTTGCTTGACCCTGAGCATGAGTGTCTTAAATTTTGCTCACTTACCACTTCTCCAGCCTCACTCTATTCCCCACCCTGCCCTAAAACATTTACTATGTGGCCCTTAACTGCAATTATTCCCCTGGCTTAGAGCATCTCTAAAATTGTTTGTATATCTGGAATAATCTTCTCTTGTGCATGATATGGACCATGCTTTTCTACCTTGTACTCTCTCTGTCAATTTGATCATACATGCTTTTTATTTTGTGATTCATTATTTTTTTAATATATTTTTTCTAGGTATTTGGGTAGTATAGGAGGGGTGTAGATCTATTTTACAGAGAACTCTAATGGCAATTCAGTTGAAACGACAGCATTTTAATATAAACTGCTATTCTTCTCTTGTTCCATTTTTTTAAGTTTTCTTATAGAATCTATTATTGGGAGGTTTATCTTTTCAGGTTAAAGCTGACAGCACTGCAGAGGACATGGCATGGAGTTATCTATCCTTTCCCAACTACCTTTTGGTCTGGTTCCTAAAAGGTTCATAAATATGTCACTGGAAATTTTATTCATATTGATTTTTTCCTCCCCTGAGTCCTTTTACATTTATTATATGAGGCATAGAATTAATGTCTTTCTTTACCTCTTATTGCCTGCCTTGCACAGTAAAACACCATTACTGACTTATTCAGCCTCTACTTTGTGCCAACTGCTGTGCTAGGTGCTGGGGCTACAACGGTGATGGAAAAACTGATGCTGTTTCTGATTTCATGGAGTTTACAGTTTGGTTGGGGAGACAGAGACTGATCAAATATTGACTTGAATATTGAACCAGGGTAAGTGATGTGAAAGAAAAAAGACAAGAGGCCATAATAATGTCTAAAAGATGGTTCTGACCCAGGCTGGTAGTTCTGAGCATGCTTCCCTGAGAAAGTGGTATTTGAATTGAAATCTTCAGGAGTAGGAATTAACTAGGTCAAGTTGGGGAGAAAGAACACTATGTAACTACCTTGAGGCAGGACTGAGGATGGTACATTCTGGGAACTGGAAGAAGGCCAAAGTGACCAGAGGTCTGATAGTCACTCCTATGCGGGAAAGTAATGAAAAATGAGAGTGGAAATGAGGGGCAGGGGTCACATTATATATGTGAGAATTTTGGTCTTAACCTTTAGAGCAACTGGAATCTTTTAAGCAACTGCAATCTTTTAAATATGACATGATCATATTTAGGTTAAATTAAAACAATCAGTTTGCCAATAGAATAGAAAATTGGATGGAGGATATGAGGTGACCAGTTAAGAGGCTGTTATAGTGGTCCAGGTGAGAGTTGGGGGTAGATTGGACTATGGTGGTAAGAGAGATTAAAGGAATTTGATTGATTCAAGGGATATTCAGGGGATTTCCCTAACAGTCCAGTAGTTAGGACTCTGCACTTCCATTGTAGGGGGCACGAGTTTGATTCTTGGTTGGGGAACTAAGATCTCGCAAGCTGCACAGACAAAAAAAACAAAACAAAACAAAACAAGGGATATTCAGAAGGTAACATGAACAACTCTTCGTGATAATTTGAATATAGGGGATCACTAAGTGGTGGGTGGCAAGGACAATTCCCAAGCCTCTGGCTTGCTCAGTTGAATGGATTTTGGTGACATTTACTAAAATAAAAAACACGATCACAGATGAACTAAGTTGTGGGGATATATCATGTGTTCAATTTGGAACTCTCTGGGCTTTCTTGGATCTGGGTGTCTATTTCCTTCCCCAGGTAAGGGAAGTTTTCAGTTGTTATTTCTTCGTAATGTTTTTCTCCCCCTTGTCTCTCTCTTTTCCTTCTGGGACTCCTGTAATGTGAATTTTAGTCCACTTGCTGTTGTCCCATAAGTCCCTTAAGCTATTTTCACTTTGCTTCATTCTTTTATCTTTCTGCTGCTCTGACTGGGTGAGGTCCGCTGCCCTGTCTTCGGGTTCACTGACCCTTTCTTCACTTCATCTAGTCTGCTGTTGAATGCCTCTAGTATTTTTTTGAATTCAGTTATTGTGTTTCTTTAGCTCTGTGACTTCTGTTTGATACTTTATTTTCTGTTTGTTGTAGTTCTTACTGTGTTCATCCATTCTTCTCATGAGTTCAGCAAGCTTCTTTAGGATCATTACTTGAACTCTTTATCAGGGAAATTATTTACCTTCATTTCATTAAGGTCTATTTTCTGAGGTTTTATCTTGTTCTTTCATTTGGAACATTTTCCTCTGTTTCTTCATTTTGCATGACCCTCTGTGTTGGTGTCTATGCATTGGGTGGAGCAGCCACCTCTCCCAGTCTTGAAGAGCTGGCCTTGTGTAGGAGATGAACCTTATCCTTCAATCCTGCCCTAGTTCTTGGTTGTCTTTCAAACTTTTGTGATTGTTTAAGCAGCCTATTTTATTTTCAATAACTCTCAGTAGTTGAGGGTGGGCCAAGACCAGTTGGTGTCCCAAAGGGGATGATCTCAGTCAGTACCTAGATTCAGGTTATTGGAAGCCAGACATTCAAGCAGCTTTTATAGAATGCACATATATGTAGTCTTATGGGACTGCCAGCACAATCCCCACTGGTCATCAGAGCCAGGTGATCTGGAGGTGTCCCCTGGGCAGCAGTCACGAAAATTGGGGCTCTAGACAAGTGTATAAGCTCCTTCTGGGAGATACTGGTGAGCTGTAGTTAGACAGATGGAGAGCACAAATTTGATGTACCCCAGCCTATGTTCCCTGAGGGCAGCTCTGTAGCCCCTAGGTGTGTGCTAAACCTTAAGCCTGCCCCTAAGCCCAAAGCTCTAGGATGAGCAAAGAAAGCCCCAACCCCAGCCTCTACAGCCAGGTTGTCAAGGAGTGTCCCTAGGTGGCAGACACAAAACTGGGTCACCAGATGTAAAGACCAGGGCACCAGATGTTTGTAGAAGCTCCCCTCTGGGAGATACTAGGGCTGTGGAGTGTGGCAGAGGGAAAGCAGGAAGATGGCTCCCACTGGCTGAAGTGGAGCAGAGGGTGAGTGCAACGACGGCACCTGAGAAAAAAAGAAAGGAAAAAGAAAAGAAGCAAAGAAAAGAAAAAATAGAAAAGAAAAGAAAAGGAATAAAAAAAAAAGAAGATGGTTCCTGCCAGGTTTAGCAAGGCAGAGGGAGAGCAGGAAGATGGCGCCCACAAGCTTCCATCCCCAGAGAGTATTGCAGCAGGTCCTGTTCCTCAGACCGACACTTTAAAATTAGCAAATAAGCTTTTTTCACATAAAGTCTGGGCGCTTTTCACAGGGCTGCTTCTGCACTGGGCCCTGGGATGGGTGAGTCTGTGTGGGAGCCCATTAGGAGCTGTATTGCAGTTCACCAGAGTCTCAAGGGTCTTGTGGGCATGAGCCCCACTGATCTTCAAAGCCAGATGTTTTGCGGCCTCGTATCTCAGGTGCTGGTCTTAAAAGTTAGGGTGCCTGATGTGGGGTTTAAACCCTTCACTTCTCAGGGAGAAGCTCTGTGTTTTGAGTTCCCTTCCAATTGTGGGTCACCAATCCCACAGGAGGTGGGGTTTACGGTGAGATTGTGTCTCAGCCTCTCCTACCCACTTCAATGTGATTTCCCTTGTTTGCCCAATGTGAAGGAGTTGCTCTGCCAGTTCCCCCCACCCCGCCTCCAGAGGAAACTGTTTCACATATAGCTGTAGATTCAGTGTGTCAATGGCAAGAGGTGAGTTCAGTATCTTCTTACATCACCATCTTGAACCAGACTTCCATATGTTAAATTTGGGGTGTTTGAGGGAGAAGTGCCTCTGAGACATGCCAACAAATATTTCAAATAGCTATCTTGATTCCAAGCTTAAAGGAAAGGTCCAAGATAGATGCACACTTGAGAATGGACTTGAGGATATGGGGAGGGGGAAGGGTAAGCTGTGACAAAGCGAGAGAGAGACATGAACATATATACACTACCAAACGTAAGGTAGATAGCTAGTGGGAAGCAGCCGCATAGCACAGGGAGATCAGCTCGGTGCTTTGTGACGGGCTGGAGGGGTGGGATAGGGAGGGTGGGAGGGAGGGAGACGCAAGAGAGAAGTGATATGGGAACAGATGTATATGTATAACTGATTCACTTTGTTATCAATCAGAAACTAATACAGCATTGTGAAGCAATTATACTCCAATAAAGTTGTAAAAAAATATATATATATGGTATTTAAGCTGTGGGTGTGTTTGAAATTGCCTAAGGAGGTAGACTAGAGAGCCTCCAACTGAACCTTGAGGAACTTACAGGCAGCGTAAAAGAGGATGAACCAAAAAAGAGGCTGAAGAAGTAGCAGCCACAAATGAAGGAGGAAAACCGGAAGGGCATGGTATCATGGAAGCCAAAGGATAAGACTGTTTAAAGAAGGGGATGGTCATCAGTGTGGCTACGGAATGAAGATGAGGACCAAACTATAGACCGAATCTGGTGACAAGAAAAGTATTAGTGTTAGTGATCTTTATTAAAATAGTTTCATATTTTGGTAAGAGAAGAACCCAGATGGAAATATGTTGAGAAATTGGTGGGAAGTAAGGAAACGATGTCCGCAAATGTAAATGATCTCCTCATTGAGTTTAGTGGTGAAGGGGAATCTCCAAAAAGGGTAGTGAATTTAAAATAGTTTATTTTTCCTTTCTTCTCTTCCTTTTGCTTTTCTTTTCATTTTCTTTTCCTGCTTTTATTTTTTATTTTTAGTGTGAGAAAATGGACAGAAGAGAGAGAAGGATGCAGAAGTTAAAGATTCTGGAGAGAATAGAAATAATAAAAAACATAAGGTCCCTAAAACAGGTAGGAGAGTGTGGGATCCAGACCATGGTGAACCTTGGAGGCCTTGAAATGTCCTTGACCTCTCGGTCTCATGTCTTCTCAATGCTTAGGACCGTTATGTCTTTGGTTTTTGTGGATAGTTTTTGGCTCAGTGAATAATAATGAAACAGAGCAGGACCACTTAGGTCATTTGCTCTTGACATCATTATTCTAACATTACATACACAGCCTTTTTTGTTTTTTGTGGTACGTGGGCCTCTCACTGTTGTGGCCTCTCCCGTTGCGGAGCACAGGCTCTGGACATGCAGGCTCAGTGGCCAGGGCTCATGGGCCCAGCTGCTCAGCGGCACGCGGGATCCTCCCACACTGGGGCACAAACCCATGTCCCCTGCATTGGCAGGCGGACTCTCAACCACTGCACCAACAGGGAAGCCCAGCCTTTTTCTTTTTAAAATACATTTGTGGCACGTGCTTTTTAGGGGATGAGGTCCTTCATATCAAGGACTCTTTGCCAAGATTGTTTTACATCTCCCCTAGCTCCCTTTGTGGGCTTCAGTGTTTTGCCTAAGGCCTGGTTCAAATCACAGATAAGTGGGGAAGATGAGGTACAGGCAGTTCTCACTTTTCATCATTGGGGCTGGTTCCCCTGGCACTCCCCATACTTCATGTGACTCTGCTATCCTGCAGGCAGTGGTTTTTGCATAGGTCCAAATGGTGAAACCAACAGCATGTTAGCAGTTGGAATAATACACATGACAGTCAAGAGTTTATCTTATCTCAAGGTGATTAAAGACTTGGTTTTCAGATTACATTACATCTAAAGATGATCTAACCTGTAGCTGAAGGTTGGTATTCTCTCAGTTAGCAGCCAGCAAGAAATATAAAAGCCCATCCCACATTAACCAGATAAGCCATTCTAGAGTTAAGTAGATAGAAACAAATGCAAAAATAAACAAATGGGACCTAATCAAACTTACAAGCTTTTGCATAGCAAAGGAAATCATAAAAGAAACGAACAGACAACCTTAGGAATGGGAGGAAATATTTACGAATGATGCGACAGACAAGAGATTAATCTCCAAAATATACAAAGAGCTCATACAACTCAACAACAAAAAAACAACCCAACTGAAAAATGGGCAGAAGACCTTAATAGACATTTCTCCAAAGAAGACATACATATGGCCAGTAGGCACATGAAAAGATGCTCAACATCACTAATTATTAGAGAAATGCAAATCATAACTACAATGAGGTACCGCCTCACGCCAGTCAGAATGGCCATCATTAAAATGTCTACAAATAACAAATGCTGGAGAGGGTGTGGAGAAAAGGGAACCCTCCTACACTGTTGGTGGGAATGTAAGTTGGTGCAGCCACTATGGAAAACACTGTGGAGGTTCCTCAGAAAACTAAAAATAGGATTACCATAAGATCCAGCAATCCCACTCTTGGGCATATAACTGGACAAAACTCTAATTCAAAAAGATACATGTACCCCTATATTCAAAGCGGCACTATTCACAATAGCCAAAACATGGAGATAACCTAAGTGTCCATTGATGGATGAATGGATACAGAAGATGTGGTACATATGTACAATGGAATACCACTCAGCCATAAAAAAAGAATGAAATAATGCCATTTGCAGCAACATGGATGCAACTAGAGATTATCATACTGAGTAAAATAAGTCAGAAAGAGAAAGACAAATACCATATATCACTTATATGTGGAATCTAAAACATGGCACAAATGAACTTATCTACAAAACAGAAACAGACTCACAGACATAGAGAATAAACTTGTGGTTGCCAAGGGGGAGGAGGGTGGGGGAGGAAAGGACTTGGAGTTTGGGATTAGCAGATGCAAACTATTACATATGGGATAGATAAACAAGGTCCTACTGAATAGCATAGGGAACTATATTCCATATCCTGTGATAAACCATCATGGAAAAGAATATAAAAAAAAGAATGTCTATATGTGTAAAACTGGTCACTTTGCTGTACAGCAGAGACTGGCCCAACATGGTAAATCAACTATACTTCAATAAAAAAATAAAATAAATTCGAATTAAGTAAAAAAATACCTAGCACTTAAAAAGACAGATGTCACTTTTATATCTTCTTTTGCATATCACTAAGTGATATTATTCATCTAATCAAGGGTGAAAAACTAGGAAAAAGTGTGGGATAAAAGAAAAGATAAGCTAACCCAGTAATACAATTACTTACACTTCTTATAATCCTTTTTTACAAATAAGTCTCAGAACAACATTCTTCAGCAGGCCTAGAAATCAATAATCCAAATTAAAAGGGAGAGTCAGTGTTCTTTAAGAAGCATAAAAATGGAATGACTTCCATGTAATAGTTAGCAAGAGTAAGAAGCTGGAATCCATTCATAACATGGAGAAGAAGGGAGGTACTGCTTCTCTACAAGAAAAATGAAAAGCAATCAGAAATAATAGAAAAACAAAAAACTATAAAAGAAAGTCAGAGTTCAATATGCACTTTAAAATGTGTAAAGCTTTTCGGATATTGGTGGAAAGGAAGAAGAAGAATCCATTTGACCTTGATTCCAGAACATTCTTCTTTGAGTGGCATAGGGGTTATTACTATGGTACTTAAGGAAGAAAGGCACCCTTGGTTGTGACTGAGTTTCTTCTCTACAAAAGGTCATGGCTCCTGAAGGGCAGGTCACCCCTGGAAATTCTGGTAACTACTCCTTCCCTTGTCACTTCTGACTTACAGACTGCCAACCGTGGGGAATCACCATCCTTTCTTGGTTTCCCTTAACCCTGCCCACATTTTTGTAGAAGGTCCCTTCATGAAACTCGCTTCCATCACCTCTTTTGAGAGCATCTGCTAGTATCCTGACATCAAGAGAAAGAGAGTGAGGCAATACTTTGAATTCCATTTACGTTCCACCCAGGGATGATTGTAGGCCCATGACGTAAGTGTGAGATGAAAGGAGAGACCTGAATCTCCTCTTCCCTCTGTCAGTTTCAGTCCCATGTCCATAAGCCCCTCATACTGTGCTCATCTTGTGCCAAGTATGATTCCAGTGTTTGATTGTTCATTTGTTTGTTTGTTAGGTCCAAACGGTTCCTAAACACAAACGTACCTTGGGCTTAAGCGAATCAACAGAAATCAATTCCCATACCCACTGTTAACTCATGTAGAATGACTGTACGAGTTACTCAAAAGCTCCTGTCCTGCATCTTGGTGAAAAGATCAGGCTAGATCTGTTCCCACTCACCCCTCTGGGGACCTTCTGTGGGCAAGGCACAGCCTCCACCCCCACGTGCAGTGGCGCTTCCTGTCCGTATGTCAATGGAAAGACGGGTTATGTTGGACTTACTGAGAAACCTTTCAGTCTGGAGCTCTATATGCTGATAAAACAAAATACTAAACTTTATATAGCCTCCAAACCACAGCATAACCTTCCAAATCAATCTGGCTTCCCATGTTGGGTCATGAGAAGGGACCTGTCAGATGTTTCCATGTGATACCAACACATCTCAACAAAAGCCCAAATCCAGGCATAAAGCTCATCGACTAATGGTTAAATTTTCTGTTTTCCAGGAAAACACCTCTCCTGATGCTCAGGTCAGCTCAATTGTAAAGAGCGCTGCCTCTCCTCCATCCCACTTCAGGTCCACTTCCATCTTGGCTTCCTTTCCCTCACTTGCCCAGTGCCAAAGCCCTTCCAAGTCTGCTTCACTCAGCTGCCCGGAGACAACCACACTGTTTCTCCACACCGTGATTCCAAATGCTTGAGTAAACTGATTCAGTTGTGAAATAGACAACACGGACTTTGAATCTCCCCATTCTGGGTTCTTTTCTCCTTCCTCGGTGCCCGCTTCTTCCATCTCAAGTTTCCAAGATCTTTTTGCTTGGAAGCAAAAGCACTCACCCAAAAGGTTTTTTGTTTTTTTTCAATTATGTATATTTGATCTGAATCTCCTTTCTAATAATGACAAATCTTTGCATTAACATAGGGCTTGCTTTGCAGTACTTTGACATGGTCATGGTACTCTTGTAAGATTACCATTTTTGACCCGGTGTCAGTGTGGCCAGACTCCCCTGCTGGTTATTGATATAGCACGATCACACTTCTCAACTTAGAGCAGTGAAAAGGCCCGTTTCTATACAGCACTAACCAGGTACTTGTCATTAAGTACACTGATTGATCATTGTGTGGGGTACTTCATATGTGCTGTTCCATGTAACGTTCACAGCCACTTTGGTGTTTTTATTATCCCCACTTTAAAATAAGAGACTAAGCTCGTTTCTTCTTCCTAATGCTACTAAGTATCTATTTCCTTCCTTTTCTTTTGAATATAGGCTTTTCGTTTGTTTTTAGGACAAGGATTGTTCCAAAAAAAATAATAACAATAATGGCTATTTATTGAGCATTTACTATGTACAAGGCATTGTAACAAATGTTCTATAAAATTGCCTCATTTATTCCTTTGAGGTGGGATTACCTTAGAAGAGAGAGATGAGTGAGATACTTTGTCCTGAATTACACATCTAGCAAGTGACAGAGTAGGGTTTGGACCTGGAACCATCTCACTCCAGCTCCTCAGTACCACAATCTCCCTAGTTTCTAGGTGGACCAGTCAATACAGTGATGAATACTTTCACTGAAATGTCAATAAAAAATAAAATGATGTTGTAAAAAACAAAACATGTTATGAAAATCCTGTTGGCTAACTGCGTAACAGAACATCTGTGGAACTGGAAAAGAAAAATTTAAAGTATTACAAATAGTACCTAATAAGAAAATTGGAAACACAGCACTCATGATTTTATCTGAGTTGAAAGTACACAGAAAAATTCAGCAGTGCCTTTGGTATGGCTGTATTCCTTAACTGATCTGTCGCTTCCCTCAGGGAAATATTAACCAATCTCCTACATCAGCTCCTTAAAAAGAGGCTTACCCGGTAGATTCTTGAAATTCTGTGTAAGAGCACTGGAGGCGAATTAATTGGTTGCTTGCCTTATTTCACTCTTATTCTCCCTGCCAGATACAACTCTGATGTTTATAAATCTAACTTTATACAGTCTCCATCAAAGACAGGTTGGCCTCACGTACTTGGAAAATAAGATGTCTTAAATTGAATGGGTCTCTCATGCTGAACATTTTATGCTATTCTTTCATTTTTTTCTTTCTCCAAAGTTTATTTTCTCTTCTTAAGAAAGTTCCTTAAATTTGCTACTTATTCTTTTTTGCTTCTTCTCAAATCCTTGTTCACTTCCTCAAAAATAAAATTAGAGCCATTCCCCGAGCGTTCTTCCCTGGTTCTGTGTCTGTAATTCCATTTTAAATCAGTGGTCTCCTGCGTAAATTCCCATATCCTGACTGACTCCCTAGGACAAGCTCTTCACTCTCTCTTTTCTCTCTGCTCTACCATTCTCTTATTTTGCACGTCATCAATTTTTTTCTGATATATGCTTCTTTATCTTTTTCAACATTTTTGCTCCACTCTTATGGTCCTTTCATTGCTTCTGCCCTTTTGGTTGGCAGCACTGAGTAGCCCAACTACCATACGACCCAGCAATTCCACTCCTAGGTATATATCTGAAAAAACCCAAGAACTGATTTTAAAAGATTACATGCACCCCAATGTTCAGAGCAGCATCACTTACAATTGCCAAGACATGGAAGCAACCTAAGTGTCCATCAATGGATGAATGGATAAAGATGTGGTGTGTATATGTGTGTATATATATATATACACACACACACACACACACACACACACACACACACACACAATGGAATACTACTCAGCCATAAAAAAGAATCAAATTATGCTATGTGCAGCAACATGGACTTGGAGGGCATTGTACTAAGTGAGATAAGTCAGACAGAAAAAGAAAAACACTGTATGATATCACTTATATGTAAAATCTAAAAAATACAACAAACTAGTGAATAAAACATAAAAGAAGCAGACTCACAGATAAAGAGGACAAACTAGCAGTTACTAGTGGGAAGAAAAGGGGAGGAGCTAAATAGGGGTGGGGGAGTGGGAGGTACAAACTATTGGGTATATAAGATAGGCTACAAGGATGTATTGTACAACATGGGGAATATAGCCAATTTTTTTTTTTTCTTTTTGCGGTATGCGGGCCTCTCACTGTTGTGGCCTCTCCCGTTGCGGAGCACAGGCTCCGGATGCGCAGGCCCAGCGGCCATGGCTCACGGGCCCAGCCGCTCCGCGGCATATGGGATCCTCCCAGACCGGGGCACGAACCCGTATCCCCTGCATCGGCAGGCGGACTCTCAACCACTGTGCCACCAGGGAGGCCCCCCAATATTTTGTAATAACTGTAAATGGAGTGTAACCTTTAAAAGTTGTATAGGGACTTCCCTGGCAGTCCAATGGTTAAGACTTTGCCTTCCAATGCAGTGATTGTGGGTTTGATCCCTGGTCAGGGAGCTAAGATCCCACATGTCTCGTGGTCAAAAAAACAAAACATAAATAAAGGAATAAGAAGCAATGAAAAAAAGAAACCAAAAAAAAAAAAAACCCCAAAACATAAAACAGAAGCAATACTGTAACAAATTCAATAAAGACTTTAAAAAATAAAAAAAAATGTATAAAAATAAAGAAATAAAGAAGCTCTTAAAAAAAGACTGAGCAGCCCATTTCTGCTTCTTGTTTCCTGTATGATCTGAATTAAACAAATTATTGATTTTAAGCCCAGTCCCCTTTTCCTCTCTTTCTTCTTCCCCCAGGGATGGAGGATAGGCTCCTGTTGGCTTATGAAACTTTTGTTTCTTTCTGCATGACTGTAGAACAGTGGTTATCAGATTGACCTGTGAAATTTTCCCAGGTAAATATTTCTCACCTTCCTATTTCTTCTACCCTTATCCTGATATTCTGGGAGTGGGGTAGCACGGGAAATAGTAAGCAGACACACACGTTTTGACAATGCTTTAAATGTGGTTTTCCTGCAGTGAACTTCTACTCTTCAGCCATGCCACTGATTGAGATTCTCCACTCTAGAAGCTTCCATTGCCTGAGTCAGAAATAGACACATTTGTTTAAGGCGGTATCCTGTCAGCTGATGAATGGGCCATCGGTTTAGTGAGCAGTAAGTGGAGCGCTTCTGGAGGGAAGATGTTAGTGACATGAGAAGGATGAAAATCTTCTTTTTCATCTGTTATAATCACTTGCTTAATGCAAGGGTTAAGGTTGAGCAGATATTTATTTTATTCTAATTAAGAGTAGTTTCACATGTTGCAAGGAACTTATTTCTTGATGGAAGACATGAAAAAAATTGCTGTTTTGAGTTCATATCAGACCAAGTCTCTGGTTCATATATAGTGTCTGCCCCAAATTCTTCAAGAATTGGAAGTCTACTGAGTCCAAAGAAAAATACTGAAACAATTAATCTTCAAGCAATGTCTAGAGGTTATCTTCTGGTTTGGCTGACTTAGACTCAAAGCCTCGGATAGAAGTAAAAAGAGGGACACTGTGCATCTCCAGTGAAACTGAAGGAGTCAATGTCTGTGCCTGATGAGGCATTAAATCAACTGCATCCTCCAGAAGAACAAGACTTGATTTTTTTTTTTGATGAAGAGATGCAACAAATAGGAGGATGAAAAAACACATTTACTGATTGGTCTGATAATGATTCAGACTGTGAAATTGATGACTAAGATTCAAACAAGATTTTGATTATAAATGAGACACCACTTTACCTGAGAAAACATCCTGGATGAGATCAAACAGACAACCACAAATCTAGGGCAAAAATTACATCTGAACTTGCTTAAGTTATCAATGGTGGTCTCTATTATAATGAACAGGATTTATTCACGGAAATAGATGGAAACAAACATAAAGACAGTCATAAAGAAATTGACAAGATGATCTAAAGTTCATATGGAAATTCAAGGGACCCAGAATAGCCAAAACAATCTTGGAAAAGAAGAACAAATTTGAAGGATTACACTTCCAATTTGTAAAACTCACCACAAAGCTATAGTAATCAAGACAGTGTGGTATTGACATAAGGATAGACATTTAGATCAATGGAATAGAATTGAGAGTCCAGAAATAAACCATGTGGTAAGCTGATTTTTGAAAAGGGTGCCAAGACCATTCAATGGTAAAGGAATAGTCTTTTCAACAAATGATGACAGGACATCCAGATGGCCATGTGCAAAAGAATGAAATTGAACCATTACCTCATACCATATGCAAAAAACTAACTAAAAATGTATGGAACACTGTGATATTATGTTTTATAGTAAGAAATATATACTAGTCTTCACCCTGTTTCTGGCACAGAGCTCCTAAAACCCTTGGAATTTCCAAAGTGATGAGAACAGTAAAGGTATCTTTTGTTATGCTACTGAAGTGATTTTTGACTTAAGGATAGGGCCTGTTTGCTAATCAACCATGTGATTAGAGGGCTGAAACTTTTAGTCCCACCCCCTGACCTCTGGGAGGGGTGAGAACCTTGACGTTGAATCAATCACCAATTGTCAGTGATTTAATCAATCACAACTATGCAATGAAACCTCTGTTAAAACCCAGAAAGTACAGGGTTTGGAGAGCTCCCTGGTTGGTGAACACATGGAGGTGGCGGGAGGGTGGTGCGCTTGGAGAGCACATGTGAGCTCCAAGCCTCTTCCCACGTAATCTTGCCTTACACATCTTTTCCATCTGGGTGTCCCTGAGTTACATATTTTTATAATAAACCAGTGATCTACTAAGTTATAACGTTTCTCAGAGTTCTGTGAGCCCCTCTAGCAAATTAATCGAACTTGAGGAGGAGGAGGTTGTGGGAACCTCTGATTTATAGCCAGCCAATCAGAAATACAAGTAATAACCTGGGCTTACAACTGGCATCTGAAGTGGATGGGTGGGGCAGTTTTAGAGAATTGAGCCCTCAACCTGTGGAATATGATGCTATTTCTGGGTGGATAATATCAGAATTGAGGTGAATGCTTGGGCACCCTGCTGGTGTCTGATAACTGCTTGCTGGTATGTAGGCACCTCCCCTTTGCCACCCACATTGGATTTGGGTCCAGGAACCCATTTTTTTTTTCTTTTCTTTTTTTTTTTTTTTTTGCGGTACGCGGGCCTCTCACTGTTGTGGCCTCTCCCGTTGCGGAGCACAGGCCCCGGAGACGCAGGTTCAGTGGCCATGGCTCACGGGCCCAGCCGCTCCATGGCACACGGGATCCTCCCGGACCGGGGCACGAACCCGCGTCCCCTGCATCGGCAGGTGGACTCTCAACCACTGCGCCACCAGGGAAACCCCAGGAACCCATTTTAAACACTTAAATGTAAGAGCCTAGAACTATAAAATTCGTAGAAGAAAACACAGGCATAAATCTTTGTGAACCTGGATTAGGCAACTGTTTCTTATATGACAACAAAAGCACAAGAAAAAATACAAAAGAAAAAATAGTATATTGGGGTTCATCAAAGATGAAAACTTTTGTATTTTAAAGGACACCACCAAGCAAGTGAAAAGCCGACTCACAGAATGGGAGAAAGTATTTGTAAATCATACCTAGAATACATAAAGAACACTTACAAGTCAATAATAAAAAGACAAATACTGTAACCCCATGAAAAAATGGGCAAAGAATAAAAAGATATTTTTCAAAAGAAGACAGACAAATGATCAATAGCACATGAAAAGATACCTAACATCATCAGCCACCAGGAAAATGCAAATAAAAACCACAAGGAGATAGTATCTCACACCCACTAGGATGGCTATAATCAAAATGACAGACAGTAACAAGTGTTGGCGAGGTTAGGGAGAAAATGGAACCCTCATACCCTGCTGATGGGAATGTAAAATGGTACAACCACTTGGGAAAACAGTCTAGCAGATCCTCAAAATGTTACATGTGATTCAGGAATTCCAATCTTAGGTATACATCCAAGAGAAATGAAAACATATGTTCACACAAAAGCTTGTACACGGATGTTCACAGAAGCATTGCAAAAGTGAAAAGAATTCAAGTGTTCATCAACTGATAAATGGATAACAAAATGTGGTATATCCATACAATGTAATATTATTTGGCAATAAAAGGAAATGAAGTACTCATACACGTTGCAACAAAAAGACATTATGCTAAGTGAATGAAGCCAGTCGCAAAGACTATGTAATTGTATGATCCCATTTATATGAAATGTCCAGATTAAGGAAAGCTGTATAGACACAGGGCTGGTGAAGGAGAGGAGGGGAATGTAAGGAGCTGCTAATTGGCACCAGCTTTCTTTTTATGGTGAGGAAAATGTTCTAAAGTTGATTGTGGTGATGGTTGCATAGTTCTGTTTATGTAACAAAACCATTTAATTGTACACTTTAAATGGGTGAACTGTATCACATATGAATTTTACCTTAATAAAGATGTTATAAAAAAAGAAAACATGCTGTTCTGTTGGTATAGAATAAATTCTTTAAAAACAAGTTCTGAAGACATTTTCTTGCATAGAATCTCAAGCCATGCTAGTGACAGCCGGCTGACAGTGAAGTATGGCTTGATGTTACACTAGAAAGCTGGAGGAAGCTTAAGGAAGAAGGTGAACAGTATAATTGAAAACTACCTCTCTGATGTCACAGAACGTTCTTATTCTCAACAGAAAGATTTTATTTCTCAATTTTCTTACTCTTTGTGAAGTACAAGAAATCAGACGACAAGAAAGGAGAGTAGAAATGCTATTTCATCATTGTTTGCGGCAAAGAAAGTTCTGCATCAGGCAGACCTGTCTGCAAATCCTAACTCAGCTCATCATGGAGCAACAAATGCCAAAGTTATTCATCTAATTGTAGGGCTACAGCTGAGGAACACTGTTGAAATCTGTTTTCTCATACATAGTCCGGGAATAATTGGGTATTTGTTTTTTACTAGCTAGGGTCAGTGAACACTAGCTAGTAAAAAACAAATACCCAATTATTCCCGGACTATGTATCCAGAGGTTTCTTTGGGGGAAATAACCTCCTCAATTCCTGTACTTCTGGTGTTTTTGAATGAATTCCTGGTTTTACATATATGTGCCTCAAGCCTGGCTGATCAGCACATTCCATGGTTTAGGGATGGGGACAAATCGAATTTAGTCACTGGGATTAAGCTTATGACCTTCGTTTGAACTACTGAAGTGGAGTTCTCTTTGCTGCTGCTAAACTGAATCTGACAGTGTAAATATCTGGAGCTGCTCAACCCTTATTGCACATTCACAGCCTGAAAGCATGGGTAGGATGGACACAGTAGAGAGATGCAGAGGGTTGGGGCCTTGGGGACATCATATATGGTCCTTGCTAAAAGCGTATCAGCAACAGCCCTGGACCTCTCAGTTATATACGTTGATACATATGTTTTTAAGCTTAAACAAGTATAAACTGACTTTTCAACTGTACCGAAATGAATCCTAAACGTAGAATGATCTCTTGGCTAGTTTCTATGGCTGTGTAACAAATGACCCCCAAACCGGATGGTTTAAAACAAGAAAATTTCATGGTTTCCAAGAAGAAAACATTTATTTTGCCACAGTCTGGGCAAGGATTGAAGGTGGTAGCTTATTTCTTCTCTCCTGGGCATTCAGCTGTGGTGGTTTGAACACTGAAGGCTGGAATTATTTAAAAGCTTGTTCACTTACATGTCTGGTGTTTGGTCTGGGAAGGCTCAAACAGATAGGACTGGAGAAGTTGGGGGTCCTTTCTCTCTAATTCTCTCCCCCTCCCTCTCCCTCTCCCTCTCTCTCCTCCCCTCCTCTTTCCCCCCTCTTCTTTGCTCCCCCCCTCTCTCTAATTCTCTCTCCCTCCCCCCTCCCTCCTCTCTTCCCCTGTCTCTCTCCTTCTGTCCGTCCTTCCCTCCCTCCCTCCCTCCCTCTCTCCATGTAATCTCTGCATGGCAGCTTCAGGATAGCTGAAGTTCTTAGATGTCAGCAGAAGACCCCCAAGGGAGAAAGAGCTGGGGAGAAACTCTAACATTTTTTATGGCCTAGCCTCATACATCATGCAGAGTCACGTCCACCATAGTCCAAGGCCCACCCAGATTCAAGAGGAGCAAACGCAGACAAAGGAGTGGCAACATCATACTGTAAGAAGAACACATGGTTGGGATACACTGGTGTGGTCATCTTTGAAAATACCATTGGCCACACTTTGTGGGGGTATTTGTAAGGATTAAATGGGGAGTTCTTCAAAAGACTATATTACAAAGATATAATATAGAACTGAAGACCAAGATGAGCTGAGGGACCCTAAGGAGACCAGTGTGAACTGGAAATAATTCTGTGGCCAAGCCAGGAAAATGCTAGAGAGAAGAGATGGAAGAGGAAGATGGGTGGAGAAAGTAATTACCCAAGTTTTACCATGTTGAGCTTTAAGGGCAATATACACAGAAACTTGGTAAAGGAAATGTGAAAATAACATTGATGTCATAGATCTGTTGTTGTTTTTACATATGCTAGTATTTCTGATGAAAATTGTTTATTTACTTATGTTTGCACTCATGCTTGAGTAATAAGAGAGGGTGGGAAATGGTGCCAGCTTCTTCTCTCGGTTCAAAATGCCCATGACTGAAGTTTTACTCTATTAATCCCATGACTGGAGCCAACCGCCAACTTCAGAGTTCCAAAAATGTATCTTCACTGCTTTTTTGAGAAATCATATAAGTATTTTGGAAGTTTAAGCCGTAAAATTAAAATTAAAGTTACAAAGTGTGAGCCAATGTTGTATAAAATATGAATGAGATTATTGCTCAAGAATGAGAATAGAAGGATAGGAGAATAGAAGGATAAAATGGATAAAGCCTGCAACTAAATTGATCGACTAAGTCATAGTAATAAAAAAAAATCCCCTTTAGATGTGAAGTCTAAAATATTCCAAAGGAACTAGCTTTCCAACTTGATAAAAGTTATTTTGCCTCCTCTGAATGTCAGTTTCTTCATGGACAATATGAGTGAGTTGGGTTGGAGTGTCCTGACTCTCGTGGGGAGGTTGTCGGACTTCTTTCATAATCAAACAAGAGTTCTGGATGCTCTTCCCAGAGAAGATGCACAGACACGCACATATTCCACATGATATCAGGGCTATGGTCTCTAAGTCCAGGTTTAAAATTCCTGGACGCCTGGCTTTCTCTGTCTTCTTCCTCTAAGTTCTGTGGTCGAGGAGACTTGATTTTGGTACAACTTTCATACCTCCCCAGCTGTGAAAGGACTATTAGCCCTTCTTGAGCTCATCATCAATTCTTGGACCAAGGGTCAGCTTCTTTTTTTTTTTTTTTTTTTCGGTACGCGGGCCTCTCCCATTGCGGAGCACAGGCTCCAGACGCGCAGGCTCAGCGGCCATGGCTCACGGGCCCAGCCGCTCCACGGCACGTGGGATCTTCCCGGACCGGGGCACGAACCCGCGTCCCCTGCATCAGCAGGCGGACTGTCAACCACTGCGCCACCAGGGAAGCCCAGGGCCAGCTTCTTGAGGTGTTACGTGTGCAATCACACATGGCCCCGTGCTCAGAAGAGCCTTACACTTAGTTTAATGCTCTATTGCCGCCATCTTGACATTCTTAATAACTTTTGGACAAGGAGTCCTATATCTTCATGTTGCACTGGGCCCAACAGATGATGTAATGGTCCTGCCCTGGCCACCCTCTGAGTCTCAACCCTTCCTTTTCATATTCCTGAGAAGTGGTCATCCAGTCTCTGTGTGGACTCATAGAGCAAGGAGGAACTCCACACTTTTCGAGGCAGCTGTGTCAATCCTAGGTAGACCGGAGGGTTAGACATTTGCTTTTATATTGTGCTGAAATCTACCTCTCTATAACTGCACCCACGGATCACAGTTTTCTGTGTCTTGTGTGATGTTTCTTCTGACATAAGAATGTTTTACATCTTTTAAGACAACTACCATTCCCTGCCACCTTAAAAGAAATCTATTAAATTAAGGAAATACATCTTCCCTTCTTTGATTGATCCATGGAAAAAGAAAGGCTATAGAAAGCTCACACAAGATGAAAGACCAGGGCTTCCCTGGTGGCTCAGTGGTTGAGAATCTGCCTGCCGATGCAGAGAACATGGGTTCGTGCCCCGGTCCGGGAAGATCCCACATGCCACGGAGCGGCTGTGCCCGTGAGCCATGGCCGCTGAGCCTGCGCGTCCGGAGCCTGTGCTCCGCAACGGGAGAGGCCACAACAGTGAGAGGCCCGCGTACCGCAAAAAAAAAAAAAAAAAAAAAAAAAAGTAAAAAAAAAGATGAAAGACCACCTGAAAGGGCCAAATATGAAAAAGAAATAAAGTGATTAGGCTTGACATCGGAGGATGAAAAAGCAGGAGAAAATTAAGGAGGATCAGTAGGGTTTCTGCTTCTGAAATGGAAACAAGCCGTAGTAGTGTTTTTTGCACCATAAAAAAGTCCCCAAAGAACAAACTATGCTAATGCAATTTGCTCTCATTTTGAAATTGGTAGTGTTAAGGAACAGATCTCTTTTTTGGTATGGAAATGACTGAGCTTTGGTTATTTCTGAGGCCCTTCTTTTTAAATAAGTACCTTAAACAGCAAATAACATAAATAAATAGGCTTTAGCACCACCGTGCCAAAACGTGGCTATTTGTTACGTGCCCTGACAGAGCATGTCCTTCCTCGGGAGTAACTTACATTTTATTCCCCTGTGTTTTGTTCATCTGTGTGCTCTGGCATATAGTACAGTGCCTGACACACAGAAGGCTGTCTGTAAATCTTTGATTCTGTCGTGTATGTTTCTGTGTCTGTGGCACGGATGAGCAAAGACGACTCTCCATGTTGGGGGGATGGAGAGGCCTGTCTTGATGACCACACAGCTAATGGCTCCCTTCATCGGGCATCAGTTCTAACCACATGGGAGTCAGGCAGGGTGCAGAAGCTGGGAGGCATTCAAAATGACATTTTCCTTTTCACATGGTCCTCATTACAAAGAGGAAGGCAGAACCTACTGTTTTTTCCATTTAAAGGCATAGCTTTATCACTACAGACACAAAGGGCATCTAGAAACAATTAAAATTGGAAAACTGGCATCCAAAGGATAGGTGACGGCAACTCTGCAAAGCAAAATGGATTGGCCTAAAAAACTCCATCCAACAAGCCAATTCACTTGGTTGTCAGGGAGTACAATGTGCAACTCACCTTTTCTGGGGCCCCAACCAGGAGACCAGCTTGCACAAAACCACATGTTTGGCAGAAGTCGTATTGTTTTGTAGCACAGCTGACTGGCAACGCCTGCCCTGAAATGTTCCAGGTCAAAACCGTTCTGTAGGACTCTCAGACATCAGCAGTACACTTGTCCAGACCTGGAGAATTCAATCAGCCAGTTGCGAGCTGGTCAACACGTGAGAAAAGCAGTCTTGGGTATTATTAGTCAGCTGTTGCTAAGCTGCTGTATAACACCAAGCAGCTCCTCAGCGGCTCCACGGCTTTCAGAAACATAGGTTTCCTTCTTGCTCGCGCTACTTGTCCTTGGTGGGTCAGCTGCTCCTCTGATTCTTATTTCATCCATTCCAGGGCCCCCGGGGGAAGATATGGACCCTCTCTGGACATACTGATCTTACTACAGAAGTTAAAGAACAGTCACTGAACTTTGCAGTGTTCTTGAAAGGCTCTGCTGGAGACAGGTGCATCACTTCTGTTCATATTCCATTGCCCTTAACACAGAACTGACTATTAATATGCCTCCCGAAAGTGTTTCTGGAAAGATACATTTGGACTATATTTTAACTTACGCTATCCTCATATTCAAATTCTGCATTTTCAAAATAACCTCTTTTTTAAAAAAATTGAAGTATAGTTGATTTACAATATCAACTATTAGTTTCAGGTATACAGCACAATGATTCAGTAATATAGGTACATATATACCTATATTATATCTATATCTATATCGATATATATATATAAATTCTTTTTCTATATATAAATATAAATATATATAAATATATATCGATATCGATATATATATATATATATATATATAAATTCTTTTTCAGATTCTTTTCCCTTATAGGAAAATAACCTCACTTTTATTATAAAACTTTTTATTATAAAATTTACACATAAAGTCTGGCCAGAAACTTGTTCCCCATTCATTCTTTTTTTTATATATATATAAAGTTATTTATTTTTGGGGGGCTGCATTGGGTCTTCGTTGCTGTGCGCAGGCTTTCTCTAGTTGCGGCGAGCGGGGGCTACGCTTACTGCGGTGCGTGGGCTTCTCATTGCGGTGGCTTCTCTTGTTGCGGAGCACAGGCTCTAGCCACACGGGCTTCAGTAGCTGTGGCTCAAAGGCTCTAGAGCACAGGCTCAGTAGTT
Source organism: Mesoplodon bidens (assembly GCF_964165515.1). Taxonomy (NCBI): domain Eukaryota; kingdom Metazoa; phylum Chordata; class Mammalia; order Artiodactyla; family Ziphiidae; genus Mesoplodon; species Mesoplodon bidens. Next base: position 12,044,843 of record NC_138166.1, read on the forward strand.
GTGGCGCACGGGCTTAGATGCTCTGCGGCATGTGGGATCTTCCTGGATCAGGGTTCGAACCCAGGTCTCCTGCATTGGCAGGTGGATTCTTAACCACTGCGCCACCAGGGAAGCCCTCCCCATTCATTCTTTTTTTCCAGCTATCTATTAATGATTTTACCATTTTAAATGTTTTAATGCATTTTATTTTTTATTAGTTATCATATGGGTCAAAATGTAAAAAATATGAGTATACAATGAAAAGTCTCCCTCTCCCCACTGTAGCCTGGCCATCCAGTTTTCCCACAGACAACCAGCATTATTTGTTTCTCCTCTATCCTTTCTTCATCTTTTGTGTAAGCATGAACAATGAAATCTCAATTCATTCCCATTTTCCTAAGAATGTGGTAATTACTAACATTGTTTTCTGTGTGTTTGTCGGGGGGGGGGAGGGACATAGGCCCATCTTCCCTTTATGACTTTCTGCTTTGATCTCCCATATTCTGACTCGTACAATTAGCCCCGAGCAGGCAGTGATCCATTACCATTGCATTCTTTATCCCCCTGTCCCAAGGGAGCATAGCTCACAATGTAACAAACTGTTTTCATGAAGAAACAATAAAGCAAATATTACTGTACTGGGTCAGGAACTCTCCAAGTTATTTTCCATCCCCCTCTCCAATATTATTAATCTTCAAAGTCACCATGGTGAAAGGTTTTTCTGACAACATATCAAGAGAGAAAAATTTAGCTTGTCCCTTACTCAAGTTGGTGGTGTCTATCTCTTTCTTGTTTCCCTCTCTCCTCTGCTATGGGAAAGAATGTTGCTCTTTAAAAAGTTCACTACCAAACAATGATTCAGATCTCCTAAACTTTCTCATGAGGAGCACTTTCTACTTTTCATTTCTCCCCAACCTGTCTTCACCAGGGCTGGAAGAAAGTCCTTGAGTGGATATGAAGACAGGTTGGACTTAGAGAAGGATTTTACCGTTGGGTTATTGACTGGATTCCATTATTTTGTGTGCCCAGAACTCACCCACTTCCTTTTCTGTGTATTGCCTTCTCCTTCTAGAAGCTATCCCTTCTTCCTGTTTAAACACATGGTTGACTTCGGAGTAGCCATGTTAGTTCAAATGTAGTTTAAACACTAGCTACAACTGATTAGTCCAGAGGTGGACAGCAGATCCAGCCTGAGTCAACAGCGTTTTTCCCAGGGAATTTAGACTTTGGTTTGAGACTCACACCAGTCTCTTTCCAGATTGCTGAACCTACCAGTAACACGTAAAATTCTGTGGGTTATTTTTGCTGTTATAGGGATGGAAGAAATAGGTGTAGATGGTCTGAAGAGAGAGAGGAAAGAAAGAAACAGATGAGATGGAGAGTTACTGAAAGCATTCCTGTCCCTGGCTCCAGCTGTTTCTGTCCTTGCTTTGCAGCAGACTTCGTAACCTTCTTTTGGCATAAGCTATTTCAGGTTGGCTTTCTGTTACTTGCACCCGGAGTCTAACAAATACTGAGGGAGTGTGACAGTACCGTCCAGCCCTGCTTTCTACTGGGTAAGGCTTTGAGGTCTAGCACCATCCCCTACAGAAGGCATTTTATCCCCTCTGCCAGTTAGAAGTTTATACTCTTGCAAAAACGTAACCTCCTCAGATCATGTTTCTAACTGAAATAGTTACCTGAAATAATTTTTCTTTCATAAATGTTGAATTACAGTTGACTGTCATTGACATGTTGCTTATGTGGCCGGAAAACACTTGTTTGGGATTTTTAATTTTTTTTTAATCTAAGTATTTCCCCTCTCCTATTCAAGCAAAACCTCAGCAGTATTCTGACAAAAGCTACGCGTCTTGCATATGTAAAAAACTGAACCCATAAAGGAGGTGATATTAAGTGCTTCTGGGGAAATTTATCAAAGCTAAGAAGGAATACCCCACCTCACCCCGAGGGATCCAGAAGCAGAGGAAACTTTATTTACCAGGCAGAGCCCCTGCGAGGTGGCAAGACCCCAGGAAAAATGTGGAAATGGTGTGTCTGGGCAGAAAGGCAGCCATAGACATCTTTGCTGAGATCTGCATGCCCCAGAGAGGGAAGGAAAGAGCACAAAGATGCCAATGCCCCCCACTCATGTCAGGAAGTAGAAAAGAAGACAGCTGGAATGAAAGGGGCCTGTGAGGACAGGAATGGGGCATCTCAGCCCTGACCCGTGAAGGCCATGCCCACGACCGTAACTACAGGTGTCTCTGTGCACATGTGTGGAGATAGGACTGGCGGGCAAGATGCCACCACCTCCGCCAGCGCACCCAATGCCTTGGCTCCATTGGAGGCCCCTGGAACTTAAGACAAACCTTAGGAAAGGGAGGCTATAAATTGGTAAGAGAAAGTTTCCCCCAATCTACAGAATGTAAGCCAGAAAGGGAAATTAAATGGAACAATATAGAAAATGAAGTTATATTTTGTGCGTATTTGAATTTCTGGACTGACATTCATACATGGCTACCTGTTATTACATCACTTTACTTTACATTTAGGGCAAACAATGTATTTCCAAACACAACTATATTCAGTTAAAATCTGTAATGAAAATCTAAGAAACCGTTGCTTATTCTGTTCATAATAACTCGTGAGCACTTCTGTTATGTCAAGCATTGTGCTAAGGACTTAAAATTCATTATTATATTCAAAATTTATAATAATTTTAAAGGGTAGAAATTCTTATTGTTAGTATTTCATAGACGGGAAAATTGAGTCCTTGAGAGGATAAAAATCTTGCTCATTTAGGAATTATAAAGGATTCCATCCTATTTGTACCAATTGCTTCTGTCAAGAGACTATTTAGATGGGATATCTGTGCCAGAATAAGAGTTCTCTAGGGATTCCAAAGTAACTACACAGTATATGAAGCCAAGATCACCATTAAGTAGCTTTTATAAACTGTTCATTAGCATGGAAAGGCATTCAGTGAGGGCCAACTTGAACCAGAAGCTGTGCCAGGAACTCGGGTTAACAATGGAATCCTCTCCTTTAAACAGACCTGGTCCTGGTGGAGCTGTTAAAAGGCTTGTCAGGAGACCATCCAGATTTAGTTTCTGGAGCACACTAGCCATTAAGTCAGAAAAACACAGCTTTCAGCACTTGAAAGGACCAACACAAATCACTTCAACAGGTCACTGTCTCAGACAAGTAGGGCACCACTGTAATACTTCTGTTGGTGGCATAATCAAGGTCCTGAGTGATCAAGGGGTCACTATCCCCCCTTGACCTTTTAATTATTTTGTCTTTATCTTGTCTTTTAATATGGTACTCTTTCTGCACTATCACACTGTTCCTCATTTCCTCCAGAAGTGAATTATTTCTTTTCTAAAAAACTCTTGCGAGGGTTCAGATTACACGAGAAAACAAAAATCAGAAAATGGAAATTTGTACAACTATATACAGGTATTTGGTTTAATCAAAACACAATGCCCCCATATTAGGGTTCTCCAGAGAGACAGGTCCAATAGGAATATGTACATAGAAATATACACACATATATACATATATATATATACACACACAGGCACACACACACAGACATATATATATATATACATATACATATATATAAATATGGAGACAGAAAGAGAGAGAGAGAAAGAGAGAGAGAGAGAGAGAGACTAAGATTGAAATAGAATGGTTGGCTTTAAGGAATTGTCTCAAACTATTGTGGGAGCTGGCAAGCCTGAAATCCATAGGCCAAGCTGGCAGTCTGGAAATTCAGGTAGGAGCTGATACAATTTTAATTATAAGCTATACAGGGTAGGCCACTCAGGCTGGAAACTCAGAGAAGTTTCAACTGGCAGTCTTGAGGCTAAATCCCTTCTTCTGGAAAGCTCAGCCTTTCTTTCCTGGCCTCCAGCTGACTGGAGGAGGCTCACCTGCACTGTGGCAAGGGAGTCTGCTGTATGCAAGGTCTCCTGCTTTAAATGTTAATCATACCTAAAAACATAACTTTAGAGCAACAAGACTGGTGTTTGACCAGACCAGCTACAATCACTGACCCAGAAAGTTGAAAAGGAATAAATTCTGCCAAAGACAGACTGCATGAAATTTTTAGTACGTGTTCCACCCAAAAAGTTTCCACGGTCAACACTTCTTTGTTTAAACAATTTCAAACATATTTATTTATCGATGAAAGCCTTTATTATGCTCAATATACTGGGAATTCCTCAAGTAGGGGGCTATAGTTTGTGGTGATCTCTGATTTTTATCATCATATAATCTTTTTGTGTGAAAGTCATCTCCTCTCTACTAGTGTTTCTTTCTTTCTTTTTATTGAAGCATAATTGACTTACAATATTAGTTTTAGGTATATGACAAGTAATTTGATATTTTTATACTTTATGAGATGATCACTGAGATAATTCTAGTTACCATGTCACTGTACAAAGTTATTAAAATATTATTAACTATATTCCCTATGCTATACATTATATCCTCATGACTTATTTATAACTGCAAGTCTGTACCTCTTAATCATCTTCACTCATTTTATCCATCCCCCCCCGTACCGCCACGCCTCCTCAACCAGTGATCACCAGTTTGTTCTCTGTATCTATCAGTCTGTTTCTGTTCTGTTTGATTTGTTTTTTATATCCCATATATATACAGATTCCACTCCTGGAGAGAGTTCCAGCAGTTCCCTGCCCCGTTGGCAGATTTATTTCATTCTCGTACAGTCTAGGTGTCCTTTAAACTACTGTTATTTTGCTTTCACTCTCAGGGTGGGTGGGTCTGTGCGTGGGCCCCTCAGTGATACCCGTCCAAGTTGAGGGTGGGCTTCCCCTAGATACCATGCCTCTGTCTACCCTACCCATCTCCTTGTGGTCCCTCTATTGTCGGTTGTGCAGAAGCTATTCAATCAGCCATAAGTTCTCTTTCAGGAGGAATTGTTCTATATGTAGGTGTAGATTTGGTGTGTCTGTGGGAGGAGGTGAGTCCAGGATCTTCCTACGCTGCCATCTTGGCCGGGACCCCTAAACCGTTGTTTCTTGATGCAGAAACAGTGATCAAAATAAAAAACAATCTCTCTTTTTTGAAGCTGAGGAAACGGAGGCACAGAGAGGTGAAGGGCCCTGGCTCACAGAGAGTTGGTGGCAATTCCAGACCCAAGTTTACTGTGTTTACACAGTGTTCTTACCAAAAGGAAAATATAAAAAGCTAGTAGTAAGTGGTAAGGATTGCGGCCATTCCCCGGGGGCTGTTTAATTTGGGGCCGGCAACTGTGATTGATTCTGTACCTCTCTAGCATTTCTATGTAGCTGAAGTTAGACCTGATGAATAAGTATTAAATGGCAGATGGGTACGTGATGGAACTGGAAGCCCAGCTGGCTTTGTCTTGATGATGATCGTGTGTGTGTGTGTGTGTGTGTGTGTGTGTGTAGATTATCATCTGGTGGAACCCTCTCTTTTTTCCCTAGGGCCAGTGACAGCCCAGTTGCCAGCAGTGGGTGGTGGGAAAAGCTGTTGAGTGGGTCAGTCTTGGGGTTTGAGGCAATTGCCTACACTTGCTATACTTTGAGCCCAAAGATGGAAGAAATTCCCATCTGGTTAAAAATGATGAGAAAAATTACAAAGCAATGATGGCATGCCACTCAAAGAGGAGGCTATCAAAGTTAATAATTAACAGAGGAATGTTACCCCCAAAGCTCTTTCCAAGATAGTTTAAAAATCCCTCTTCTATTGATTCTTTTTCTTTGGCTACTGGTTTGGGCAGAGGATTAAAAAGCTATGATTTCAGATTTGATATATTCTCCTCCAGGAATAGACATCCTTCCAATGTGTGAATTTCTTGTTTTTTTTTTTTTTTTAAGTTGAAGTATAGTTGATTTACAATGTTGTGTTAGTTTCTGGGTTTTTAAAAATTGAAGTATAATTGATTTTTAATTTCTTAGATTCATTTTAATCTTTACATTAAAGCCTCCTGGGAACTCTTTGGGTATCCCATGGCAGATGACAGTATATAGCCCTGTTTGTATTTTCTTTTATGGCAGAAGCGTCAAACATAGGTGTCAGTATCTATTTTATTATACAGTGTTCCTTAACACTCTAAAAAAACTGGATAGGACTGAGACATACTAAAACCATAAAACTATCCCATAGGGCCAGTAATGCAAACAGATCAATATTTTGTTTGAAAATGGTCTGTACTAGTCCTTTAGAAACTAATCTTGAAAAGTAGGAGATAATCACCATTGCACACCCCTTTTGTCTTTATAATTGTTATGGACTTGCCCCCAAATCCTCTTAATTCTCCTAAATTTTTCTCTTAGGGTTAAGAGACTCTAACATTTAATATTCATGGTATAAATCAGTTTTTGGTAGGGTTCTTACCCCTGCACTCTACCTGAGGTCAGCATGGTGTCTGAAAAATGCAGAGCAATAGATGCTATCGGCATATGTACTTTCTTGAAACCTGGTTCTTAGGCTGGGTTTCCTCACAGCAGAGCCTTCAGGAGGGATTCGTGCACAAGTGATTTACTGAGGGAGTGACCTCTGGTGAAGTCTGTACGGGAGTGAGGGCAGCATAAAAGCACAGAGGAGGAAGCTGCGTAAGGTGTGGTTTCAGGTCAAGTCTAGCCTCGGTCTGATCCCATGGGAAGGTCGGGAGCAAGGGCGACACCACAGAATTGTCAAACACTGAGCCGGGGGTGGGCGCTGTGTCCCTGTATCTCTCAGTTAATGGCTGCGGATCACCCTGAGGGACGTGTGACCTCTCAGTCATTGCTGGGTAGGGGGGTACCACAGCAGTTCTCTGAAGAAGGATGCAGCAGCTGGGGAAATTGTGCATTTGCCCAGTAAATGGGATCTAAGTAGGTCACCAAGAACATCTATCATACCTAGGCAGACTTACTGTCCTGAATCCCTGCTTCCGTTCTTATTCTCCTGGCCTTAGCTTAACAACCTAGAATGAACACTAAAGGCATCATAAGCTGAAAGAGCCAGCTCTTGGCAGTCAGCTCCTGCCTGCACCCTCAACCATGTAACCCAAATATCAACTGGATTTCCTAACTCTGAATCCCAAAATTTAAACGTACATCTTCAACCCTTGAAACTCTTTGCTATTTTCTAGTTTTATTGACTCTTTACTCAATTGACACCTTTTGTGATATCAGATGTCAGGGGATTTTTGCTTGGATATCATAGAGTTTTTCATTCTGACTCTACAGAAGCACCACACAAAGGTTATACAAAGCTCTCTGCTTATCCAAATGAGACATTAATGAGAATTTGGCTAAGCCTGACCACTCTGAGATCCATGGGCTTTATTCTCTTTTCACTTCTGTGATGCTTTTCACTTGCTGTGAGACAGAAAAACTCTACTGCATTGGCACAGGCAATACTCCTAACCCTCCCAACTGTCTTAAAAAGTGTATGTCATTGGTCAGTAGAGGAAATGGAAGGAAGAGTTCCATATTCTTACTGTGGTTCAAAACAGAACCCAACTAAAGAGAGTAAATATTTTAGGCTTTGCAGGCCACATACAGTCTCTGTCACATATTCTTCTTTGTTTTTGTTTGTTTACAACTCTTTAAAAATTTAAGAACCAGTCTTAGCTCTGAGGGCCATACAAACACTGGCCTCTAGTGGGATTTGGCTCATGGACTGTAGTTCGCGAACCTCTGCTATATCAAAGAACTTACAAATGTAGCAACGGCTCCAACAAAATTGAAAAAAAACAAGCCACTTAAATACAAGTCACAGCCATTTGAGAAGCAAAGTTGCTGATTAAACAGCTATTAGAATCTCAAAATCAACATTAAATGTCTTGCTAAAAGCAGGCACATTCAGTAAAAAGGACCAGAAAACGAGTTATTTCATAGCAGAACTTATTGCCCCAAACAGCAAGTTACATAGTTGGTGAGACCCTAATAATATGATCAGGTACAATTATTGTAAGAAAAATGCTGGGACAAAATGCAGTACGAGAAATTGAAAAGGTTTCACACAGTCAAACAGTGTGATAAGTTGAAGTACAGTTGTCCCTTGGTATCCATGGGGGATTGGTTCCAGGACCTCCCCATGGATATCAATATCCACAAATGCTCAAGTCCCTTATATAAAATGATGTAATATTTGCATACAACCTAGGCACAACCTTCCAAATACTCCAAATCATCTTTAGATTACTTATAATACCTAATATAAAGAAAGTGCTATGTTAATAGTTATAGATACAATGTTAATGCTATGTAAATAGTTGCTGGCATGTGACAAATTGAAGTTATGTTTTTTGGAACTGTCTGGAAATTTTTCCAAATGTTTTTGATTTGCGGTTGGTTGAATCCACAGCTGTGGGACCCACAGATGTGGAGGGCTGACTGTACTGATGACATGTTACATGATTTTGAAGAGGTTTCGTGAAACAAATTGAAAGACCACATGGCTTCTTTATCTAGACTGAGTCCGCAGATTTCACCAATAAATGTGATACTGCGACATTGGTAAGATTTGCAAATAACTGTGAAATTCAAGAACACAAAGAATTGCCCATAACAATCAAAGGCCAGGACATATATAATATTTGGCCTTCATATCTATAAACAAAAGGTCTGTCTTGGAAGAACAGTGTTGATTTCTGAACTGATGGAGCCTTGTCAATGGTTGGTTTTGATCTTTTTTTTCCTTACAAATTTATTTATTTATGTATTTTTGGCTGCGTTGGGTCTTCATTGCTGCCTGTGGGCTTTCTCTAGTTGTGGCGAATGGGGACTCCTCTTCATTGCGGTGCGCGGGCTTCTCATTGTGGTGGCTTCTCTTGTTGCAGAGCACAGGCTCTAGGTGCATGGGCTTCAGTAGTTGTGGCACAGGGGCTCAGTTACTCCGCGGCATGTGGGATCTTCCTGGACCAGGGCTCGAACCCGTGTCCCCCGCACTGGCAGGTGGACTCCTAACCACTGCACCACCAGGGAAGCCCCTCAATGGGTGGTTTTATGAGCGCTTTGGTATCTTTTTAAAATTTCCTCGCATTGTCACAACACACTGTCTTCTTCACAGAGAAGTACTGTTGTCAAACACTCTTAGAAATAAAATGAAAGAAAGTTTTGGATGATGCTACAAAATGGCTTTGATATATAAAGGCTAATTAACTTGAGAATATTTGAAACTGTAGGAAAATCTGGACAAAGACCACATATTCTGCTATACATAGAAATTTAGTGGCTTACCAGAGGAAGAGTTTTCAGTAGAGTTCTTTAGCTGATAGGTGAAATTTAGAAGTACTTTCAAGGTAAATTGGCCGGATTTTGTTAAGTGCTTTGAAGATGAACAGTGGCTGCAGAAAGTAGTCTTCTCCACAGATACTTTTCATCGTGTGAACTAGCTGAACAAGTTTCTGTAAGAAAGCGTTTTGCCTTCAAATGACAAGACGCTTGAATTTAAAAGGTAACTGAGAGGGATTTCTGATACAGGTAATGATGGAATAAGACCCTCCTGGAAAACTCCCCTGCAGTAAACAACTATAAAACCTGGACATAAAGCAAAAAGCAATGACCTGAGGCACTGGAGGGAGAAGAGAAGCAGACAGAAACTGGCGAGAAATAAATACTTGGAGGAGGGGAGCTGTATGGTAAGCTCCTTGTATCTGTGGCTTTTAGCCTGGGTGCAATGGCCAGCACATGTTGGTGAAGGTGTCAGGAGAAAAATCCATGGTCTCTCTGATAGGGTAATCCACAGATGATGGAGAGAGTCGGAGATTCCCTGAAGAGAAAGAGATAGAGAGGACTTTCCCAAATTCTACTAGTTTCTCCGACTAATTCCTGAACCACACACGCATGAAACAGACTCAAGGTATCTTAGCTAAAGATAGATGATCCCAACTGAGACTGGAGTTGCTGTTCAAGGAACAGAGTTGCATAAGCAAAAGAAAACCACTTATTAGAGAAAAACAACAAAATCAAGAATTTACACAACCATTCACAAAGTCCAGGATAAATCCAAAATTTCCCAACAAAACTAACCAAGAAAATGGAATACATCCTCAGGAGAAAAGAAAATCAACTGAATCAGAACTTGAGAGGAACTAGATATTAGAGTGAGCAGACAAGGACTTTTAAACAGATATTATAATGATTTTCAATGAGATAAAACAAAGTATGAGCTCAATAAATGGAAAAAATGGAAAATTTCAAAAGCAAAAGAAAAATAAAACCCCAAAACCAAATGGACAATATTTGAATGAAAAAATTCAGTAGTTTTTGAAAAATACAATATTTGAAAAAAAAATTTACTGAGCGGTCTTGACAGCTGGATGGAGATGACAGAATAAGTGAACTCAAAGAACAGTAGCAATTTCCCAATGTGAAGAATGAAAGAAAAAAGACTGGGAAAAAAAGCACAGAACCTTTTATGTAAATATCAAGTATTCCAACATATGTGTAATAGGAATCCCAGAAGAAGAGAGAAAAAAGTTCAATAAAAATGACACAAAAATTTCCCCCAGGTTGATAAAAGACAGAAATTTGTAGATAGAACATGCTCAGAGGAATAAGCATGAATAAGCATAAATGGAATAAGCATAAACAATCCCACACCGAGGCATATTATGGTCAAAGTGGTGAAAACCAAAGATAGGAGAGCAAGTCTTCAAAGCACCAAAAGAAAAACAACACATTCTTTATAAGGGAACAATAATTTAATTAATGGCTAAGTTTTCATCAGAAACCATGGAGAATGGAAGAGAGTGGAACAACATCTCTAAAGTGCTGAAAGAAAAAAAATTGTCGGCTCAGATTCTATAACCAGAGAAAATATCCTTTCAAGAATAAAGATATTTTTAGATGAACTAAGACTAAAAGTATCATCACCAGCAGACTTCAACATGCTAAAGGAAGTTCCTCAGGCTGAGGGTAGTCACAAAAGAATGAATAACATAAAAATTGTAAATGTAAAGAATAATTTTTCTTTGCTTTTTTCCTATTAATTGGTTTATATGAATCACCTAACTAAAGAAAAAAATAGAACGGTGTCTTGTGTAATTTATAACAAATGGAGATGTATTATGTATAATAGTTATGTATAATAAATCATGGAGGGCATATGGAAAAAATGGCTCCATGGTTTCTGTATTTTATTTGAGTGGTACCATATTAATTAAGTGGGCTATGAGAACTTAAGGATGTATATTGCAATCCTAGAGCAGTTACTAAATTATTATTATGATTCCTGAAAAAAAGGAAAAAGCTAGAGAAAAATATAATGTAACATCAAGACATTGGGTATCAAAAAATAAAAGGCAGTTCCCACCTCTAAGAGATGGGAAACAAATGAAATAAGCCATACAATTACCCCAGGTAATTGTCAAAGAGTTTTAGGCAATGGTGCAGTGAAAGGGAAGCCAGAAAGAACCCAGCTGCTTCCTGAGTTGAGGACTCAGAGCTGGGAGAGTGGAGACATCTGCCTCAGAAGTCAGGAAAAAAAAACAGTCCTGGACTAAACACTGCTCTGCTTCCACCTAAGAAAGCTTAAAAGCAACCCTGAAAGGATCAAACTGTTGTCAAGTAACCAAACTGTGTCTAAGAACAAAGATCAAGAATATTTATAGGAATACAGATTAAACAAGTTAAAATTAACATTACCTGGCAGGTGTATTAATTTTCTATTGCTGCACAGCAAATGACAGCAAACTTTCTGGCTTAAGACAACACCCATTTATTACCTCACGGTAATGTAGGTCAGAAGTTTGGGCAGGGCTCAGTTGACTTCTTTGCTCACCATCTTACAAATTAGTAATTTGTTGGCCAGGGCTGTGGGCTCATGTGGGGCTCAGGGTCCTCTTTCACATTCATTTGTCTACTGGCAGAATTCATTTCCTTGCAGCTATAGAATTCATGGAGATTTCAACATCTTCAAGGCCATCAGAAACACACTTCTCTGACTTCCTTTGTCTCTGTCCTCTAGATTCCTTCTAAGGGCACACCTAAATAGGTCAGGCCCACAAAAGACAATTTATCTCTTGGTTAATTCAAATGATTTGGGACTTAAATTTCATCTCTTTCAATATGCAATGTAATCACAAGAGTGATATTCTTTCATCAGGCAAGGGGATTATAAAATGGTGTTGGTCATTGGAGTCATCTTACAATTGTGCCAGCTACACTAGGCATGTAAAGAAATAGAAAAATATGACCCATAATGATGAGAAAATTCAATGGACTGAAATCAACTTAGAATTGATACAGATGATAGAATTGGTAGAGTGGGATATTTAAACAGCTATTATAGCTATATTCTATAAATTCACAAATCTAGAGGAATGATTGAACACGTTAAATAAGACATAAAACAATCCAAATGTAGCTTCAAATGATGAAAATTACAATGACTGAGATTAAAAGTACACAGGATGGAATTAACAGCAGATCAGACATTGCAGAGGAAAAGACTAGTAAGTTTAAAAATAAATCTTCACAGGGCTTCCGTGTTGGCACAGTGGTTAAGAATCTGCCTGCCAATGCAGGGGACACGGGTTTGAGCCCTGGTCCGGGAAGTTCCCACATGCCTCAGAGCAACTGAGCCTGCGAGCCACAACTACTGAAGCCTATGCGCCTGAAGCCCATGCACCTAGAGCCTGTGCTCTGCAACAAGAGAAGCCACGGCAATGAGAAACCTGCGCACCACAATGAAGAGTAGCCCCCACTCGCAGCAACTGGAGAAAGCCTGCACGCAGCAATGCAGCCAAAAATAAAATTATAAATTTATAAAAAAACAAAAAACAAATCTTCATAAACAATCCAAAATAAAACATGCAAAGAAAAGAAGAATAAACAGAAAAATGGGAAAACTTCAGTAGACTTAACATCAGTGTAATCGGAGTCCCCAGATTTAGAAGGGAGAGCAGAAAAGAAAATTTGAGGAAACAATATTTGAGGAAATACTGTTAAACGTTTTCAAAATTTGATAAATACTATAAATTCATGGATCCAAAAAGCTCCATGATCCTCAAGTATAAGAAACATGATGAAAATTACACCAAGGCATTTTAACCTTATATCATTAAATCCCATGATAAAGAGAAAATCTTAAAGCCATCCAGAGCAAAAAACATATATATATATATATATATATATATATATATATATATATATATAGAGAGAGAGAGAGAGAGAGAGAGAGAGAGAGAGAGAGAGAGAGAGAGAGAGAGAGAGAGAGAGAGAGGAGTGAGGTTAAAAATGACAGCAGATGCCTTGGAAATAATGCATGGGAGAAGTCAATGGAGCAGTACCTTTAAAGTACTGAAAGAAAAACCCTGACAAGCTAGACTTCTGTACTCAGCAAAACTATATTTCAAAATTTAAAAAGGTAAAATAAAGCCTTTGCTTCAGATATACAAAAGCTGGAAGAATTTATCTCCAGCAGTGTTTCACTAGAAGATATTTTAAAGGAAATCCTTCGGGCAGAAAGACAAGAATGCCAAAAGGAAATCTGGATCTACACCATGAAATCATGAACACTGGAAATGGTAACTAGGTGAATAAATAGAAAAGACTTTTCATTATTTAAATTTGTTTGGGAGATTGCTGACTGCTTAAAGCAAAAATAATAAAAATAGATCATAGGGTTTCTAACATACAGAAGTAAATGTATGACGAGAACAAGAAAACCAACAGAGGAGAAATAGAAACCCTTAAAAGGTTCTCATATTGTGAGTGAAGTGGTACAGTATCACTAGAAGGTAGACTGTGGAAGGAAGTTAGATATGGATACTGTAAACCCTTAAACAACAACAACAAAAAATTAATACAAGTAATTATAGATAGTAAACCAACAACAGAGATGAATGGATTCATAAAAATACTCAATCTAAGAGAATACAGAAAAATTGGAAAAGGGGATAAAGAACAGATGGGAAAATCGAAAATAAACAGCAAGATGATAGATTTAAACCCAATCATATCAATAAACAAATTAAATGTAAATGATCTAAACACCCTAATTAAAAGGCTGAGATTGTCAGATTGGATATGAAAGCAAGATCCATCTATATGCTGCCTAGATGAAACCCATGTTAAGCTTCAAAATATAAAATGGATTATAAGTATAAGGATGGAATTAGATATACCATACTAACATTAATTCAATTCAAGCTAGAGTGGCTATATTAACAGCAGAGAAAGTCAAATGTAAAAAGAGAAGAATAGTGCTAGGATAAAGAGGGTCATTTTGTAATGATAAAAGGGTCATCAAGAGGACATAACAATTGTAAATACTTATGCACCCTAAAACAGAGCTTCAGAAATGCATAAAGCAAAAACTGATAGAACTGAAAGGAGTAACAGACTAAATTGCAATACAGCAAGAGATTTCAAAATCCCCCGAAAAAACTGATAGAACACTAACACCCAACTAACCTAATTGATCTTTTTATAAACCGTCACCCACAACAACAGATTACACATTCTTTTCAATTACACACACAAAAAATTTATCAAGGCAGAACAAGTTCTAGGCCATAAAAAGGTCTTCATAAGTTTAAAATGATCCAAATTATACTAAACATATACTCTGACCACACTGGAATTAAATTAGAAATCATTAGAAATCTATGTGGAAAAGCCCAAAATATTAAAAACTAACACACTACTACATAACTCATGGGACAAAGGAGAAATCAAAAATGAAATTACAAAGTATTTTGAACTGAATAAAGATGAAAACACAACATATCAAAATCTGTGGGCTGCATCTGAACGGAACTTAATGTAAAAGTTATAGGACTAAAACAAAAAAGAAAAAAAAAAGTTATAGGACTAGACACCCATATTAGAAAAGAAGGAATCAAATCACTGACTTCAGCTTGAACCTTAAGACATTAGAAGAGGAGCAGATTAAGCTTCAAGTAAGCAGAGGAAAGGAAGTAAAAATGATTAGAGCATTAATCAATGACTTATCAAACAGAAAAATAATATGATATAATCAATGAAACCAAAAGCATATTCTTAGAGAAGGTCAATAAAGTCAATAAACTTCTAGACAGACTGATCAGAAGCAAAAGTGAAGATACAAATCACAAACATCGGGAATGAAAGTGGTAACATAACTACAGATCCTAGTTATCAAAAAGATAAAAAGAGAATATTATCCATTATCTCAATACATTTGACAACTTCAATGAAACAGACAAGTTCTTTGATAGACACAACTACCAAAGTTCACTTAAGAAGAAATGAAAAACTGGAATACCTCCATCTATGTCAAAGAAATTGACCTTGTAGTTAAACTCTTGCAACAAAGAAAACTGCAGCACCCCATGTCTTCACTGGTTAATTCTACCAAATATTTAATGAAGAAATAATATCAATTATACTCAAGCTCTTCCAGAAAAGTAAAGAGGAAATAATTCCCAACTCATTCTGTGCTCTAATGAAACAGTCTTACCCATGTATATTTTTACAGTTTTGTGTATATTTCTGTAGGATAAATTTTAGAAGTGGAATTGCTCATTCAATTAGAAACAATGTAAGGGTAAGATCTTTCAGCAAAAGGCAGACAGCGCCTAAGTTCTGTTTGTCAGAGAGGGTCCTGTTCTTTCCAGCAGCCACAGCAAAGAAAGGAACAATGATTCACAGGATTTAATGTACCCTTAAGGAGAGACCTTCAAAGGAAAAGCTGTCTTTGGGAAAATCAGTGGAATAAGCACCAAAGAGAAGCGGAGCTCACTCAGTTCAGGTGAGAGTCGACCTGTTATAAAGAGAGAAGACCCGACTCCTCTCCTATTCTTCAGGAACAATAGTTGCAGTTTTCGGGAAAGAACCCAGGCTGGAGGAAGGTCTCTGCTACCCACCAGCCTGACAGCACACACCCTGTGGAAGAACTTCAGGGTCACACAGCTTTCCCGCATATAGGGGAGGTCTGAGGAGTGTGGAGGTGTGAAAACAAAGACTGAAGGTAGTCAAACCACCTTATCAGTATCAAACATCCTGACAGTGAGGGCTGACCATGAACCAGACACTGCGCTCCATGCTTTCCATAAATTATAATATTGAACTCTCACCATGCTTCCAGCAGGAGGTATCATTATGCCCGTTTTATGGATGACGAACGAGAGGAACAGAAAAGTTAAGTAACTTGCCCATGGTCACACTAGGTCATGCTAGGAAATGGGCAGTCTAGGACTTAAATCCAGACCTGGCACGGAAAGCAACTACTAAGTGTGTTCTGAATGAGACGCCCAGACTTGCAGATTAGGACAGGACAGGGACTTTGACAGTGAGGGGTCTGGAGTAACGCTACAGCAACCTGGTAAGGGCAAGGGGTCAGAGCCTCACCAGCATTCAGAGTAAGAACAGGTGTCCAAGGTGTGCCTGCCCTGATACTCCAAGTCTGGAAAAGGGCCACATAAACTCTTGTCACCTGTCAGGAGCCAGGAAGTGAGGTTTCAGTGAAGAGACTGGGCTCATTTTTCCATCAATGAAAAGAAACAGAGGGTCTGCCCTTTTGACTGACCTTCCCTCTATTGTTTGCCCATCTGGGTTGTGGAGGACATACACTCTGAGGGTTTGTGACTAGACCACCACTCTGGGGATTACTAAGCCATCCTCTGTATGTAGCCACAGGAAGACCTCACTGTCTTTTGGAATGTTGCAGCCCTCACTGTTCATTTCTTAAAAGTCATGGCCAAATCATTCTGTGACAGTTTACTAAACGCTTACACTTCTCAACGAGGAGACAACTGCAGCAGGATGGAGCTCTGCTTTGGGGCTACAATAAAAGGCACATCCCTATTTTTTTTTTTTTCTGTTTTGGAGATAACTGTGATGGGATCAGAAGAGTCACTAATTTTTAATGTCACTGAAGGCAAAATATACGGTGCATGATCATAATAGTCATTGCATCATTACTGCTTTGCTAATTTAAAAGCAAGAAGAAGGTTAACATAAGCTCTTTTACTTTTTTTTTAATAGGTCTTTATTGGAATATAATTGCTTCACAACACTGCATTAGTTTCTGTTGTACAACAAAGTAAATCAGTCATATGTATACATATATCTCCATATCCCCTCCCTCTTGCGTCTCCCTGTCCCACGTCTCTAGGTCATCGCAAAGCACCGAGCTGATCTCCCTGTGCTATGCGGCTGCTTCCCACTAGCTAACTGTTTTACATTCGGTCGTGTATATATGTCCATGCCACTCTCTCACTTCATCCCAGCTTCCCCCTCCCCACCGAGCCCTCAACTCCATTTGTAGATGTATGTCTACGTCTTTATTCCTGCCCTGCCACTAGGTTCATCAGTACCTTTTTAAAAAATTTGATCAACTATTAATTCATTTCACAAGGATTTATAGGGTGAGGGCCAGGTTCTTTGCTAAGTGTTACAGGTACAGAAATGAGAGTTGGTGCCCTAAATTTCACACAAAAGATCTGGCAAGGCTGTGAATTCAAATGGAAAGGTAATTCGGCAATCCAGAGGATCACATCATGCTTTTAGTTGGCAGCTCCCTCTGCTCTGGAGTTGCGAGGGATAAGAATTTCTTTTTGCACACTCACAGAAAGTCCCTAGTTTCAGTTCAAGGCATGAGCCCACAGTTCAGTCATTGGTCATTCCCTTTCTTTAAGCTTCTCAGTCCTTAAATGATTCCATCATCCTCAAATTTCTCATGCCCTTCAAACCATATTATGGTGGCAGCAATTTGGTTTCCCCAAAGCCGTGTCTTCAATGGACACTTGACTCCTGGTGACCACAGATATAAATTCAGTTTGCAGCTCCTCTCCCACATGACCCAGGCTGCCAGTTAACCCATCTCTGGATAGCGACGGGATCTGTAGTTGTCCTCAACAACTAAGACAGAGAACCAGTCTCACATTCTATGTTTGTTGGTTGCAACCCACTCCTGGAACCAAGTTCTTTCATCAGGGTTCTCGGTTGCAAAACCCAGAAACACTCTCTGGTTAATTTAAAAGGAAAAATGCTATATTAGTTGAATATTTGGTAGCTCCTACAGATCATGAGAAGACCAGAGAACTGGGTTTAGAAAATGGATAGGAATGGGGGTTGGGCAGCTGAGATAAGCAGAATCTGTTTCTAATGTTAACACAAGTACTACCACCATCTCTCCTGGAGCCTGGCTGCCACTTCTACCACAGGTACAAAGCCTAAACATTCCCTACTTCTTTGTACCATTTAAACTCAGTTTCAGGGAGAAGCAGCTGATGGGCCAAATCCAGGTCTAGCACCCAAGCCCTAGCATCCAGGGGACCAAGAGAACAAGTAAATGGACCCTCACCAAGACTCAAGCAATGGCAGTTTCTTCAACACAGAAAGGGGTTCAGTCAAAAATGACAAATTTCTTCTATAGTTAATTAGACAGGAAGTAACCTGACCCATATGAATACTAGGAAAGAGCTTGGACGATGGATTGTAGTGATGTGTGACTAGATGGGCACTGATAGGAAGTGCCTTTTGAACCCAGAATAACAGGGCTTGATGATTTATTGGTTGTGAAGGGTGAGAGGGAGAGAAGGAGAGCATGGAATCTGGTCCCACTCTCAGGTTTCTGGCTAGGATGACTAGGTGATTGCCTATGTTGTTGATCTCATGAACACATCAAGAACTGGGGCTAGATCCTAGGTCCCTAACTCTAGGATAGGCAGTATGGTGTAACGGTTAAGAGACTCTGAGTACAGTCTTCTTGGGTTCAACTCCTAGCTGACCACTCCCCAGCTGTATGATTTTGGATGTGTGACTTAACCACTCCACGCTTCGGCATCCTCATCTTAAAACGGGGGTCGTCATAATATCTGTCTAATGAGTGGTTGCCAGGCTGAATGAGCATAAATATGTAAAGCACTTAGAATGGCACCTGACACTATTCAGTGCTCGGTAAATGTTAGTTTCTATTGTTAGCTATTATCCATTCACTGCTCACTCCAATTAATTCAATGAGTTTGGGGGGTTCGCTATATCCCTATGAAAGGTTGATCTGAAAAAAAAAGAGTTGTATTTAGCAGTTCGGGTTTACTGGTCATGCTGTCCACCATGGAGGAATGTAAACCAGCCTGAGGGCAGCCACTTACAGCCACTCATAAAGTGAGACAGGGTAGCCACTTTGTGTGAGACAAGGTTCCAGAGCATGTTGATCAGAAACCAAGAAAATGACCTCTGCAGATCTGAGACTGTGTCTTCTTCATATTCTAATTTCACCTTCAGAAACCACTAAATTACAAGTCACTTATAACAGGGGAATGACACAGCATTGTGAAACCACTACTCTATCATGAGCCAGCCAAACAGGTTTCTTACATAACAAGAGCTCTGGCATCTCACCCAGGCTTGGCTCTTTGCCAGGTCCTCCATCTCCTAGAGAAAGGTACAGAGATATTTGGACAGCCAGGTCTGAACCACGCTTAGGACACAGGGCAGTGTGCAGGCCAAGGCAGTGGGAGGCCAGTTCTACTCTGGCTTCGAGAGACTCTGGAATATTCGAGGGTGAATGCAAGTGGAAGGCAAATGCTTAGATATCCCTTGTGTTTCCAACTCCATCAGGGCATACCTGGGGGAGCTTCAGGTCTAGGCCTTTCTGAAGCCAATGGGACCTTCAGAACTTGCAAATCTCCAGGAGTTTCCTGAAGGGTCTTCAGGTCTATATCAGCTCATAAAGGTTAGAACTACCCTCAAGCACCTTTCCTGATGCCCAGAACCAAGAGAAGCTGGGTGTAGCACTTCCACCCCCAATTGCACAGCAGGTCTGAATTTCCTAAAGGAAGAAAGAACCCAGGGCCAAGAAAGATAAAGATCAGCTTTCAAGCTGGAAAATCAATATCCTTCTCTGTAGACTAATGCAAAAACAAACTAAAAATTTACCAAAACTTTCGGCATTAAACATTCTATTCATTTTCATTCTGAACTGCTAGGATAATCATAGGACATTTGTATTGCATACGAGCTCTGGCTGGAAAGAGCTAGTCAGTTCTATAAAATATACAATCTCTCTACTTTTCTGAGTTCTCTTACTCAGACATAATTGGCTTTGAGACTGGATGGTTCCTCAATTGTTTTGTATGATCTAAAATTTGGAGGGTTTTTATGTTACGAAAATTATCAGCATAATGCTATTTTTGATAGTGCTCTGAAAAAGGGAAACAGAATTTAAGCCTCATATCAAGAGAAAAAATTCTCCATTTTATGAAGCTTTTTCTTGCGGTTTTAGTGGAAAGAATCTTATCGAACAGGTAAGATATTTCTAAATACCTTAATAATGAGGATTGCTACCACTTCTTATCAGGTGCTGGCCTTGGCACTTTGCATACGTTATCTCTAATTCTCATAATAAACCTGAAAGGTAGAGATTATTGCTCCATTACAGAGATGAGGAAACTTGGGTTCTGAGAGTTTATTTTGGCTAGGAAGATGCAGACTTGCTACCTACCGCAAAGCACTAACTCTTTTGATTGTACCGTGACGTCTCTTCCAAAGAAAGGAAATTGTCCTAGAGTGAAGGTGTCTTCTGGTCTAGCTAATTCAGAACAGACCCAAACCTTCACTAGAAACTTAATTCACCATTTTGCCAAATGGTAGGTATTTTAGGTATTTTTGAGGTGGAATCACACTTCCTTTAAGGGTCGAGGTTTTGTGTTTTGTTTCTATTTTTTGTTTTTGTTTTGCTTCAGTGCAATCAATCAGAGGAGGCATGCAAACAAAACTTTTCTGATAAAAGCTGTTCACTTCTCACATTTCACTGAGGTGCCAAGTTGCCTTCAAGAGTGAAAAAAGCTATAGATCAAATCATTAGAAGGTCAGTCTGCACAAAGCTGTCCATGACCTGCCATCTCATTTGCTGATCGGTGCCCATTGTAACATCTCCTTACTATATTTTGAGGGGTCCCTGTGGGCAGAATCTGCATGCAGGAAGCTAAGTGTTGAGTAGACTCACTCCAAATGCTTATACTTCAGGAGAGTGAAGGGTGGGATTTGCGTCACCATTCAGCCATTGGGCCTCTTGCCTGACTTTTGGACGCAACCTTTTCTGGCTAAAAGACCTGTCTTCTGGAGCATCACTCCAGCTCCTAGTCATTGACAATACAAGAAAACTAAAGACAGAGCTGCTTTTACACTAGGCACAAGCATCAAGAAGGAAACAAAAATTGGCCACAAGTAACCAGCATATCAATTTTGGGAAGAGCAGTGATCTTATATTCAGACAGGAAGTTCAGTGTAGATGGAGAGGGATGAGAAGATGCTGTCCAAGGTTTTTCCCTTGTCTGGCTCCCTCACTCAGATGCGACTGTGCCTGAAATCCACCCTTAGGCAGGCTTTCTTGAGCTTAAGCTGTTCTTCTCTAGAAGTCATCTCTTTAAAAGGCAAATGCCTAAGGAGAGGAGAACATGACTTTATTTTACAGCCTTTGCATGGCTGTTACCAAACAACTTCTTAGGAAAAAAGGAATCAAAGGCAAATCACCTCATCTCTTGTTCCTCAGCTTCCTTGTTTGCAAAATGACAAGGGCGTGAATTAAGAAAGTTTTAATTTATGTTCCCACTTTATGACTTATTCGGACTCTCAGAATTCAGACAATACGAAGGCACTGGTAACTCAGGGAAAAGGGAGGGGAAAGCCTCACAGGCATGAAATCCAGCTAGTAGGTTGTAATCCGCATTCATTTTTTGTAATGGAAGAGAATAGAGAATACAGATTCCATTGCATGTAAAAAGGTAGGTATTGTTTTGTAAATTTTATATATATATACTATTCATTGAGCTGGAAACTCTCTTGTCTCTTCCTTTCTCTCATTTTCCTTATCTTCTGTCTTATCACTCCCCTTGATCTTTTCATGTCCATCCCCCTGACTAGATTTTGTACTCAACAGGAACTCCCACAAGTCTTGGCAGTTACCTTGTCCTAAAAGGAATGAAGGCCTTTGCAGGGTAGTTTTGCTATATACTAACAGCAAGGGTGGGAAGGACTGAAGAATATTGTGTGGATCAGAGTCAGTTATTAAAACTTCTTTGACTCATCAATTAATCACTTGATTACAAGCCTTTGAGTTGTTTGGGACTTACTGAGGACTCACTATTTGTAACACCTGACACAGTGTATCTAGAGATTTTCATAAGTGCAACACATGTGGTTTAACCTCAAGAAAGCCCTAGGAAGTTAAGGAAGAGAGAAATGTCACAATTTTTCCTTTCAAAGAGGAGGTGGCAGACTGTACTTTCTAAAGATGGCCACAACTATATCTTCTAAATGCTCTCATACTGTGTTGTCTTGTCAAATCCCATCAAGACTTGGACTCTATCTCTCAACTTCCTTGAATCTAGATGGGACCAGTGATTACTTCTGACCAACAGAATACAGCACAAATGATGCTGTGCCACTTCTGGGCATAGCACTTAACTGGCTTGACAGCTTCTGCTTCCTGCCTCTTTTTTTTTTTTTTTTAATTTTTATTTATTTATTTATGGCTGTGTTGGGTCTTCGTTTCTGTGCGAGGGCTTTCTCTAGTTGCGGCAAGCGGGGTCCACTCCTCATCGCGGTGCGCGGGCCTCTCACTATCACAGCCTCTCCCGTTGCTGAGCACAGGCTCCAGACGCGCAGGCTCAGTAATTGTGGCTCACGGGGCTAGTTGCTCCGCGGCATGTGGGATCTTCCCAGACCAGGGCTCGAACCCGTGTCCCCTGCATTGGCAGGCAGACTCCCAACCACTGCACCACCAGGGAAGCCCCTGCTTCCTGCCTCTTAAAAGCCAGCCAGCATTTAAGAAATAGGAGTACATTCAGACCACCATTCTGTGAGAAATCCAAAGCCATGTGGAGAGGCCCTAGAGGATGAGGTACTGTGTGGAGAGAGAGAGAAAAAGAAAGAGACACACACACCAAGGTGCCAGACTCATGAGTAGGAAGCCATATTGAATGTGGATCCTTCAGCCCTATCTGCCCCAGCTGATGCTGTGTGGACCACAGACTAAGCACCTTGCTGAGCCCTTCCTGAATTCCTGACCCACACAACTGTGAGTGAGATAAAATTATGTTTTAAGCCACTGCATTTGGGGATGGTTTGTTATGTGGCATAGATAACTGGAACAAAGGGCAAGGACCCATATTCATGTAATGCTTCTAAGTATCTGGTTGTAGCCATGTTGAGTGCTTTATGTAAGTGCAGAGAGTTTTGGGTGATAAGAACCCCAGAGTAGATGCTCTGGGCATACTCAGCACCCTTGGAAAAGCTAGCCTTCAAATAAGAGGTAACTTATACCTATTCAAGATTGAAAAGGATGTCACAGTCAGATGCTAGTGATTTCTAGCATCACTAGGAGAAGTCTGGCATGGAGAAAGAAGACCCAGGATCATTACCAAAACTTATAAAATCCCTTCACCATCTTCAGCTCTCAGCTCCCTACACCTAAAGAAATCAATTCTTGGAATCCTTTTACTTCCTGGCTATGGAAGACCCAGAAATTTTTTTCCCTCCAATGACTCTTTCATTTCCCTCCAAAATTGTATGTACCTTGAATCCTGAGAAAAATCAGACTTCAATCAAATATCACTACAATAAGCACATGAACTATAATGCACTACAAGAAAGTTAAAATGCTACAGCCTTGTATGTTAAATCCTCAAGGAAACACAATTCAAATAATCCATATTTACTTAATGCCCAGTTTATATTTCTTCCAGAAACACATTCTATAGCTTGCATTACAAAAAAAAAAAAAAAAGGAAGAAGATTGTTGTTTTCTTTTGTCTCATCTCTGGCATCCTTTGTGTTGGGTTTGCAAGCAGCTTTCAGGTGAAATCTGTGTGTTTCTGAGTTAAGACGGAAGCAGGTAACTACACAAGGGGGGCCCTATGTCACATTGCTTTGTGACATGTGTGCAGCCACTACTGGACCTGTGCTTTCTTCCAGAAACCTCTAGGTATGCTAGGTTCTATTTGTAGCCTACCCAGGTGTCATTCCCCACCTTACTTCTTTGATAAGAGACTCTGATTTTTTTTTTTAGTGTATCAATAGTTAGTGATCATCTCCTTCATTGGGAGACCAGGCAGGTGGGGAAGGAGGTGACTCTTGATTAAGTGAATGAATCAAAGTTCATCCTTTTTGTCAGTATTTGGTTCAAGAGTGGATATGTGACACAATTCTGGTGCATGAGGGCCAGCAGTCGGATGTGGGACTTTGGGAAAAGTTTCCTATCTTTTTGATAGGCCTCCAAGGAAGATGTTTCTCCATTCCTGTCCCGTTGTTTGGATACTATGTGAAGGTGTGATACCTGCAGCCACCATCTTGTCCACCATGAAGGGAGCCAGTCCAAAGGGAAAGTCAGTGTGCTGATGGGTGTTTTTTCACAGAGAGAAAAAAATCTGTGTCATTCATTGTATTATGAGCTGCTGAGTTAACCTACCTTGGAACTTGGCTAACTCTGTGCTTCTTGGCATGTGAAAGAATGTTTTCTTTCCTTGTTCAAGTCACTTTTAGTTGAATTTTCTCTTACTTGCAACTTAAAGCAAGTCATTATTCTTAATATTAGTTAAGAATAAGAAATAACAAATGACTAAGTGCATACTAAAGGGGAAAACACCTTTGGCATCGGGGAGACAAAACTGTTGCATACTTCTGGATGGGTAAGGCTTCAGGCACATGCGTTGGGCTGTGAACTGCCTTTGGGAAGTCCATGTTGGTTAGTACAGCAAAGGAAGCCTCCTTAGGAGCACCTGAACTGACCTCAGTTTTGAAAAGCTCAAAATAAGGGAGTCAAGGACAAAAAGCCACTGTTACCGCAGTTTCTCTCCAAGGCTTTGTTAGCCCACAAGGAAAATGCAAAGGTTCAGATCTTTATCTGAAAGCCTAGAATGAGGTTGTCCCAGCGTTTGGGAAGAAGATGCATGTGTGTACCTCAGCAGGGATGGAATCCAATGGGGAAGGTAGGGTCTCCATTATTGCAGCACCCAGTCCTGGTGACCCAGAAGGAATGCACATTGACCATGGTTCATCTATGGGATACTAAAGGAACTTCTCTGCACGCAGCTCTGGCTGCCAGAGGGAACTTTCTGGCTTGGGCTGGCGGTCCCCAGAGAGTGGTCCAATGCTACAGGCCTCTTGGATAAGCACCAACCACCTGGCTTGTGGTGGAAACACACAGCCATCAGTTCCTTTGACAACAAGCAGAATGATGAAAACACTCTTGACACTTGGAACTGCTCACCCTTTAATTCATTTGTCGCAGGATAAACGTGCTGCCTGTGGGTTCTGAACCACATACTGATATATATTCCTTGGGATGAAGTAAACGTACATTTTCTCATCTGACAGATAATAGTAACTCCTCAATCAGTAGCAAAGAAAGGCTAAAATGGAAGACTGACCACTTTTCATAGCACCCCTCTCCCCACAGAAGGCAATTTGGGTATGACAGGGGCTTTTAGAGAATGACTGATTTCTCTTAGAAGCTCCTGAGAAAGAGGGAAGTAGCCCCGGCATGCTGGAGCTGGCCTAGCACTCACAGGTGGGTCTTCGTGTTCCCGCGCTGAACATAAACAATTTCACAGAACATCAACATGAGACAAGGCCACTTTGTGATCCTGACGGATCAAGACAGAAATAAGTGCACTTCATAAGGACGTCTGGAGACAGTCAGAACTTGAACATTGTTCAGGACACCAAGCACCTCCCTCTCTGGGCCGATAGGAGTGGCTGCTGCTTCCTTACCCACCACCGCTTTAGCCTCGCTCTGGTCTGCCCTCCCTCTAGAGAAGATTTATTGAGAGACTGTATGAGTTCTCCAGGGCTGCCATAACAAATTACCACGAATGGGGTGGCTTAAACAACAGACATTTATTGTCTCTAGAGTCTGAAAGTCTGAAGTCAGGGTGTTGGCAGGACGGGTTCCCTCTGGAGGCTCTGAGGGAGAATCCATTCCATGCCTACCTCCTGGCTTCTCGCAGCTGCTGGTAGTTCTTGGTGCTCTTTGGCTTGTAGACGCATCACTCCAGTGTCGGCCCCCATGGTCACACTGCCTTCTCCCCGATGTTTCTCCTCTTTGTCTCTGTGTCCTTTCTCCTTTAAGGATTCTTGTCATTGGATTTAGGGCCCACCTGGTTAATCCAGGACGACCTCATCTCTAGAGCCTTTTGTTTAATTATATCTGCAAAGACCCTTTACCCAAATAAGGTAACATTTACAGATACTGGGGATTAGGAATTGGACTTTCCTTTTGGGGGACTGCAGTTCAACCCACTACAGATCCCTAACCAAAGAATTATTCCAGCTTCCTACAGCATCCAGTCCAGGGCAAAGCCTCACTTTCTTAACTCTCTCCAAAATATCTAACACAAACTTAAGACTTCTGTGTCTTTTCTAACACTCTCTTACTGATGTGGTCCACAGTTAACTGTGTCGTCTTCTCCTTCACTGCAGTGAGTAAGGAACCCAACTTGTTCAACTGTTGGAGTGTTCCTGGTGGTCTCTGGCTGGAGGGCATTGATACTCCCTGATACTTAACATTTATTAACCCTAATGTGTCAGGCTCCATGTCAATGCTCAGATGCAAGAATCCACTGAATCTTTGTAGCAGCTCTATGAGTAGGTACTATTCGTCCTCATTTTACAGGTGAGAAAACTGAGGCTTAGAATTAGCATCTTATTGTTCAGGGTCCTCCAGAGAAACAGAACCAAAAAGAGAGAGAGGGAGAGAGGAGAGAGAGAAAGAGAAGGCTTATTATTTGTTATAAAGATATTGGCTCATGTGATTATGGAGTCTGAGAAGTCCCAAGAGCTGCAGTTGGCAAGCTGGAGACCCAGGAAACCAACAATTTAGTTCCAGTCTGAGTCTGAATCATAATCACTCAAAATCCATGGTTTACGGGAGAGCCAATGGGATCATTCCAGTCCTAAGGCTGGCAGGCTCAAGACCCAGGAAGAGCCAATGTTTCAGTTCACCTAAAGGCAGGAAAAAAGCTAATGCCCCAGGCCTAAGGCAGTCAAGTGGAAGAGCCTCTCTTACTGAGAGGAGAGTCAGACTTTTTGTTCTATTTAGGACTTCAACTGATTGGATGAGGCCCACCCACAGTAGGGTGAGCAATCTGCTTTTCTCACTCAACTGCTTTAAATGTTAATCTCATCCAAAAACACTCTCACAGAATCACCCAGAATAATCTTTGACCAAATATCTGGGCACCCTGTGGTCCAGTCAAGTTGACCCAAGAAATGAACCATCACAGCATCTTTCCCAAGATCTCACAGCTGGTAGTTGGTGGAGCCAGATTTCAAACCCAGGGCTATCTGTCCCTCAAGTCCACACTCTGCCATAATGCTTCCCCATTCTCTCCCTTTTCACAGGTGGGCTTCCTCCAGAAACAATCTACAATGGATTCTGTACTAATTCTCACTGATCGTAGAGTCTGAACCACACAGTTTAGAACTGAATTACATGCTGTCTTATGTTTTTGCTGTTGTTTCACAGATGGTTTTCTCATCTTTCCCATTAGATTTTAAGGAATTTGGTAATAAGGACTATGTCTTAAGCTTTAATAATAGCTAATGTTATTGAGCACTTATTATGGACCAGGCACTTTACATGTATTTATCCATTTAATACTCAAAACAATGCCATTAGGTAGCTACCTCTATTATCACCATTTTACAGATGAGAAGACTACAGCCCAGATACTGACCCACCTACACAAGTTTACAGGGGCAGGAAATGAAGCAAGGGTTTGAACCCAGGCAATCTGGCCCCAGAGTTGTGCTCTTAACATCCCTGTGCTGTGCTTTTTGTATCCTTTCCCCTCAGTTGGCCCCCATTCCCAATGGGTGCCACACATAGGCACCCAGGGACTCTCCTTAGGGAGTTGATTTCAGGGTAAAAGAGCTCCCTGAGCAGCTAAACAGCTTTGAGGTTGGCTGACCAAGTGTGTGGGTGGAGTCTTGTCTGCAGGGTGCACCTGGATTGTGGTTTGGCCTGGGACTCCCCTGGCCAGACTCCTGGCTCCTCTACTGGCCTGGCCTTAGCTCAAGAATATGCCTCCCAGGAAGCCTGGGTTAAGAGTGTCCTGTGATATCATATGGTTATTTGTCCTTCTCTTTCTGATTTACTTCACTTAGTATGATAATCTCTAGTTGCTTTCTGTACAGCAGAGACTGGCACAATATTGTAAATCAACTATACTTCAATTAAAAAAAAAGAGTGCCCTGTGACCCTCCCTCGGGAGAGGCGCTTGGGCAGTCCTCACCTGCCTGTGTCCTGGTGCCAAGCCTGGGCCTCGAAAATGCAGTGTCACCTTACTAAGCACCACCTGGCTTCCGCTATTATGAGATGCTGCCCCACCAGGAGCTGCACAAACAGGTTCTTTGCAAAAGGGGAGAACTTCAGGTCCATCCCGAGGCTGGCACAGTGCCTGGGTGTAGGTCACTGGGCTTGAACACACCTGGTGCGCTTGATGGCTGCTGGGACAAACACTAACTCAGCACTTGAAGGAGTGGGAGCAGTGGGACCCAGCCCCAACTCCCAGCCCATCACCACCGCGTTACCCAAAAAAGTAGGTGGTGTTTCAGCTTCCCAAAGCGGAATTATCCCTTAAGTATGCCAGGAAGCCCTAAATTCTCTGGATGTTGTCAAAATCAGAATGGGAGTGTACTTTTCAGCTTGGGAAGGTGCTGCTCTTTGGTGCCGGGGTGACTTGTCACAGCCCTTTTATTTTTTGAGTTATCATCACCTTCTTGCTCAAGGACTAGACCATGAGCACTTTAAGAGCAGAATCATATGTTACTGATATGTGTCTTCCCCACACCTAGTACAACAACATAGGAGACACTTAGGGGGCTTCTTTCTGAATGATAAAATCCGTAGGATTTCCCCCTGATCTTTTATCCTATCGCCATCATCAAAAAGACCTGGCTAGAGGAGAAGAACCTCTGACAAGAAGGCAGGACCCTCGCGGTTATGTCCCAGCTCTGGGATAAATCAGCAATGCAACCTTGGCGATGTAAGTTTACTTCCGGAACTTCAATTCATTTATCTGAATGGACCACAAGGTTGGATTTGAGGACCTCTAATGTCCCCTCTAGTTTAACATCCTAGGGCTCTGCAGGTGACATTCTCAGCACAGAGAAGGGGTGACAGGAATGTGGTTCCTGCCATATCTGATTTTGTAGCCGAAGAGTGAGAACGTGGACACAGATATACAGTGAGGTCCCCCCATCCCCCCAGAGCTCTGGAGGTAATGTCTATAGGCAACGACTGAAAAAGGGGTGGGATTTGGGGTGATAGCTTCCCAGAGCCCTTGGGGGAGGTGGCGCTGGATTCAGGGCCCTGTCCTATGGTCACTGTACCTGCTGCTGGGACGCCCATATTTGAGACTTTGCCTGGAGCTCACCATGCCTTTCTCACCACCAATCTCTGCAATCCAACTATCAGAATCTGATGCAGACTCCTCACCTTAGGCCATAGGCTTAGGAAAAACATGCTTCTTGCAGAGACTCCCAGGGGAAAGGAACGTAACTCTTTGATCTTGAGCCCTAACAAAGAATTTGTTTTGGGATCTTTCAAATCTTGGGGAAAAAAAATATACCGGTACTTTCAAAGCTTTCCTTGTTTGATGTATTATAAAATGGGGGGGGACAAATATTCCCCTCTGGGGTCAATATTCCTTTGTTCTGGGAAGACGCTACGATGGATATTTGGTTATTAAAAGGAAAAGCAAGTATTCTGGAATGCAGAAATTCAGACCCCACCTTTCCAAGTGGCTCCGGTGTCATCACAATAACCTAAGAAACTGTTTTCATCATGTGTGGAACTGCAGCTCTCAATTGTTTTCTATAGGAAAAATGTTTCATCTTTAAAGAAGATTTCGTGTTCAGAGTCTCTGAAAATTGTTCCCCGCTCTTGGAAAATGTGTGGATGTCCTTCCTGGCGTGGAGGTTGGAAGCTCGGTGCAGCGGGGGGCATTGGAAACCTAACCTCACTCCGGCTGATGGAGGGGTCACCAGCTCAAGGCCCATCTGGCTGGGTTGTTTGAAGCCATCCTCTGTGCAATATTCTAGACCCTTTAACTCAGACTTTGGAAAAGGATGATGTTTAATTTATTGTTTTCTGGTTCATTGTTTTGTTAGGGACCCTCAGGCAAGACCAATTCTCCCTGAATGGTGAGCACATTTCAATAATCACGCTGGGAGAGGCAGAAGGGGATAGAAAATAAGGGAAGATTTGGGGAACACTGAAACTGGGATTATGAGGAAAAGACTTCATGGAAAGAAGAACCAGAGGCCTCTTTTTCCCTCTGTCTCTGATGGAAGGAAATGCAAAGAGTCTAGGACTGATGGAACGGGCTGCAGCTGGGCCTGGTGGTGACCAGTAGAGGGTGTACTCGGAGAGCTTTGACCTGTGAACTTACGATTCCTCATTCCCATTTCAAACTCTCAGAGGTGCAATTCCTGTTTGTTATTTCTGAATGTTTATTAAAGTCTTATTACTCATGAAAGCTTGGGGTTAGCCGTGCTGTTAGGGGTTAAAGGCCCGGATGACGACAACACTAGTTCATGTTATAGGTCCAAGAGGGACTGGCAGCAAAGTGAACGGGGTCTGTGGAGGAACAGCGGATAAAGATACAGATTGAGTGAATGTTACAGGCACAACTGTGGTTGAAGATGAATGAGGTCGCTGTCATGAGAGAATCCTCTTCGAATATACTAGAGAAGATGGGGTCTTCAGGGGGGAGGCCAGGACCTACTCTGCTGATGCTGGTGGGGACACTGAGTCAGCAAACAAGTGGGTTATATTTAGTAAAGTTTCTCCTCTGCCTAGAATACCGAAGGGCAAAGGCTTGCAGGGCCCTGTCCTTGGTGGGCAGAGGGGATTCTGATGGTAGGGAGAAGCACAGAGGGCAAGATGGGCCAGCAGTAATGATGAGAATAAATGTGTGGAGAGGAAATAAAGGGTTGTCTTGTTTTCTGTTTTGTCTTGCTAGAAAGCAGCAGAGCATAGTAGAGCGAGCATCAGAGACAGGCGTCTTGTCCTAACTTTGCCACAAATGGGGCGCACTTATCTTTCTCTAGACTTGTTTCCCCTTGGTGAGTGATTTGTTTGCTTAGAATGCTTCTGGTGTTCCCTCCCTAAGCACATCTGCCACCACCATGCAGCAGGTGACATCCCTCCTCTCTGGTCCTTATTTCCTTTTTAGATCTTTCTAGGGACCCTGCTTGGAACAACTCCTATCACAGCATCCAATGATCAAAATTGGCAAATGCACCTATAGCTCTGTGCATCTCGGTCTGGTTACCCAAATTTGGATTGGATGGCTTAGGGAAAAAGATGCTTAAAGGCAGGGGTCCCCAACCCCTGGGCTATGGACTGGTACCGGTCTGCGGCCTGTTAGGAACCGGGCTGCACAGCAGGAGGTGAGCGGCGGGCGAGCGAACAAAGCTTCATCTGCCGCTGCCCATCGCTTGCACTGCCGCCTGAACCATCCCCCCATCGCTTGCATTGGCGCCTGAACCGTCCCCCCCGTCGCTTGCATTGGCGCCTGAACCGTCCCCCCGTCACTTGCATTGCTGCCTGAACCGTCCCCCCCGTCGCTTGCATTGCCGCCTGAACCGTCCCCCGCATCGCTTGCATTACTGCCTGAACCGTCCCCCCCATCGCTTGCATTACTGCCTGAACCATCCCCCCCATCACTTGCAGTGCCGCCTGAACCAATCCCACCCCCACCCCACCCCCCGCCCCGGTCCGTGGAAAAACTGTCTTCCATGAAACTGGTCCGTGGTGCCAAAAAGGGTGGGGACCGCTGCTTAGAAGGCTTCATCAGGATGATACATCTCAACAGTTACAGCAGTGGGAATGGTGGACTTTGCCACTTCAGATGCCAGTTCCAATTGCGGAAGAAAGCCATTCGTGTATTAGAACCTCAGTTAGATCCTAGAGACATATCTGTAACTACTGTTTTGTAAGTCCTGGGCCCTGTTCTCCTTGTATGTTCAGTGAGAGAGTGAGCCTGGCACATATTCACACTTAATATACACGTGTTGGATAAATGAGTTAATGGAATCTACAAATAGTTATGGGAATCATATTTTCCAAGCCAATCACCAAGCCATATTGTCTGCAAAGAGTTTCATGCTGCTTCCAGATGCATGAGGCAGTCTGAGAGATGCCATTTAGATGCTGAAACACTGGAATTCAGAGAACTTTTTGGAGGTTTCTGAGGACTGGGCAGAATTTTACAAACCAGTAGCATCTTTAAAGAAATAGATGGATCACCACTACACAGAACTTTAATGCTCCCCCTGCTCACAGCCAATGTGCTGCCATCTTCAAAACAAGGTCCCAGGTAAAAGCCTGAAGCAAGTGAGAATTATCCTCAGTGCTCTCAACGCCCCTCTTGAATTCTCCATCTCCAAAGGCTGGTTACTTTCCTCTTCCCCAGGCCGTCCAGGACCCCTCTGCTGGCCACTCTGCTTTCTTGATAATGGCCCAGGCTCTGGACTTTGCTGATATCCTTCCTTGCTTCTTTCCCTCAACTGATCAGAAAGGTATTCACCCTGTTCTTATTCAGCTTGTGGTTCTCTTGAAGTTTCTGTGGTCTTTGAATGGGAAGGAGGAGAGAGACGTCCCCACGCCTCATCAAATCAATCTGGAGCCCTACAAATGTCTCCTGGAGACCTTGGGACAGTTCAGTGCTTTACCCCACCCAGGAAACTAACCATGTGCTCTGACCTAGCATGGAGCCCAAGCTTACTTTGTCACTCCATTCTTCTTTATTTTATGGCATGTATATATCTTTTCAGAGAAGCCTGGAGAAATCTGCTGGAGCCAAATGTTTATCTCCTGAATCTAGTAATAGAGGGAATCTCAAAGAGTATTCAAATAGGTTCGAGGCTAGAGAGCTGCCTTGGCAAATGTTTGGCCCCCAGTGGATAGGGCCTGAAGTTTTTTCTCACTCTGATAAAAAACTGTGCATTCCACCTTTCCATTCCATAGCTTCATGGATTAGTTGGCATCCTGCAGCAGGGTTTTGGGTAAATGGAAGCAGCTCTGGTAGGGCGAGAGCCGGGGGACACAGTAGGGTGTCATGGGCAGGAGGGCGAACATGGAAATTGACTGCCTGGCTTCAAATTCTGGCCGCACTACACAAAAGCCCAGTGCGCTTAGGCAGATAATGTCACCTCCTTCAACTTGGTTTCCTCACTGGAAAACACCTGCATTAGAGATCTATAGTTACTACAACAAAAAATACTTAAAATAATTCCAAGGGATGATATGTCAGTGCCTGCTATTACTGTTGTAGGCAATCCTTGGATCTGTGTTTTTCCAGAATGTTGACATGCTCTTAGAACACAAAACATCCCTGTGGCTTCCACTCAATATCCTAAGGCTTACAGGGAGAAAAGGAAATTGACTGCTATTCACTGGACACCTAAGAATTAGGCCTAGTTCTTGAAATCATTTGTGCCTCATTAAGAAGTTTGGTCAGAGAAGCATCCACTAACAACCAAACTGATGCTGTGTGAGGTCAAGGACACCAGTGCACGATGGGCTCTGGTGTCAGCCCCAACCAGACGTTCTCCATTCCCATCAAGAATCCTGTGTTTGAGGGGCGAACATTATGCTTAAACTCGGGGCCCTTTCCTGGTTCAAGGGCTATGCTTCCTCTTGCCCTAAAATGAAAGTGAAAAGCCTCCACACCTTTACACTGTGAGTGCCCTGATCTTACACAGGTGAGCCCATGCACGGAAGCTTGCTGGATGCTTGCAGTGAACAGTTACTAAGTATTCCCAATTGTGTTAGCATCATGTGCCCTCCAAAAGCCCCTGAAATTCACAGAGAGAAAAGAACTCCTCTAAGCTGGACATCAGAGAGGGACGAGCCATCAAAACCTTGAGCCCAAATCGTCTCTAGTCTTACATATTTAAAGATCAAAATGCAATTTCCTTCAAATAATGATTAGCTCACTCACCGCTTCCACTGCAGTATCTTATTCAGGGAGGCTTATTCCATTCTCTTGGTGAAGGAAAACGCAGCAATAGGAATGAGTGAAAGGAAAAGGCAAAATTCCCTATTAGGCTCAGTCCTAATGTAAAAGTCAGTGCCTTATCACATGAATTGTCTAGTAAGAGTTACTAAGATGTCTTCGATTAAACCAACAAAGCTGTACTCATCAAAATGCTTGAGATCGGGTTAGAAAGGAAAAATTAATGCTAGAAAAAAATCAGGCAGTGTGGTCCAGGCATTCAAGTCTGCAAAACTGCGGCACAGGACACCATATCCACGACATCACAGCCACACCACACAGGGTCACCCCAGCTATAGTAGTGGCAGAAGGGGCAGTGCTAGGCCTGCAAGAACTGAGCCGGGGGCTTCCCTGATGGTGCAGTGGTTGAGGGTCTGCCTGCCAATGAGGGGGACACGGGTTCGAGACCTGGTCTGGGAAGATCCCGCATGCTACAGGGCAGCTGGGCCCGTGAGCCACAACTGCTGAGCCTGCGCGTCTGGAGCCTGTGCTCCGCAACAGGAGAGGCCGCAACAGTGAGGGGCCCGCGCACCACGATGAGGAGTGGCCCCTGCTCACTGCAGCTGGGGAGGGCCCTCGCACAGAAATGGGGACCCAACACAGCCAAAAATAAAAAAAATTAAAAAAAAAAAAAAAAAGAACCGAGCCGGGGTGCAGTGAAAGTGCTTCCACTGACTTAGAAAGCCTGCTTTTCCAGAGAACACACATGGAATACTACAGCAAATCTCATTGTTCCGATCTGCTCACTCTGCAGCCTTCCACCTACCAAAGCTCAGATGAAACAGAAAGTAAAGGAATCATACAACTTCACAAATACTCAATGTCCATAGATGAACGGGCAGTGTCGTGTGGCCCATTCAGCAGATGCCACGTAGTTTTCAGCCATCTAATTCTCAAACCAAGCCTGCGGAGTGACGTAGCCAGCAAAACCCTGTCACTTAAAAGGTGACATATACACACACTACTATGTATAAAATAGATAACTACTAAGGACCTACTGTATAGCACAGGAAACTCTACTCAATCCTCTGTAATGGCGTATATGGGAAAAGAATCTAAAATAGAGTGGATATAGGTATATGTATAACTGATTCACTTTGCTGTACACCTGAAACGAACACGACATTGTGATCAACTATACTCCAATAAAAATTAAAACAAAAAAAGTTGACATAGTCTTGTTTCAGGCCAGCCCCCTGTCTTCATGGATGAAGAAAAGCATTCTGTCTCATTTAACACATTTCCACCTGTTTTCTGTTCACCTGTTATGTATTCAGCACAGGGCAAGGCTGGAGCTCGTCACTGAATAAGTCACATCTGATCTCTGCCTGCGCACTTCAGTCTCGTGCAGGGGAAGAGAAGCAGCGACAACCCACTGTGATGAGTCCCACGATGAGAGAAGTCCCAGATCTTTGAGACACATAAAGGACTGTGTGACTCAGGTGGGGGGCATGGGGACAGGCGAATAGAAGGCAAAGGAGGAGGAAGAGGAAGCCAGGCGAGCAGCGGGGGCGGTGGGAACAGAAGATTCACGGTATTTCAAGGATCCAAAGCGCCACGGCATCCTGAGTAATTACTGTGTTACCACCTTTTCCTTGTGGTGGGAAATACGAAATCAGTCAGGAAGAGCACACTTGACAAAAAAGAAAGTGAAGAACACGGTTCCTGCACCCGAAGAGGAAGAGACATTTCCTGGACACTATGAAGAATCACCACATGCTCTGATTGGAAGATTGAAAAATACTTAAATACCAACTCCCCTGCCCGTTCTTCTCCATCTTCATGAATAGATCACTGTACCTCCCATGGACCCATGAATTTTGTGAAACATTTTTAAATCAAGTTGTTTATATAGAAAGAGAGCCAACAAAACATATTTATCTGAGTCCCCATGGATCCTAGGGGTAGCTCTGGTGCCAGAGAGCCGTAGAGTTTAGCTTGCTCAAGATCCCCGACCAATCCATCAAAACTGACGCCACCTTAGTATGACTGAATCCTCTGTCTCCTGGGAGTTTCTGCCTCAACCTCTATCATCATTTAACAACCTTGTCAACAGCCTGCTCTGGACACCACCAGGGACAATCCTGCCGTGTCCTACTTCCCTGATCACATCAGTCTGGGCCATCGCCATAATCCCAACTGCCATCATCATCTGGCCCGACGCATTTCCTAATCTAATGCAATGTCACAGCTGACCCAACCCCCCAGACCTTTGTCTTCTGGTCTAGGTCTATCATTAGCAAAATCCTCTATATTCTCACCTTCTTGCGCTCATCTAAGAGTCATCTTCGGTGCAACCCTCTCCCAAACCTCCACAAATGTACAGGCTCTACATTCAAAACATATCAAAAATCGCCCCACCTCTCAGGACATTCACTGCTACCACTCTAATCTGAACCACAATTCTCAGATAAGGGGGCACAGGGCAAAGGATGCCACTCCTGCTGCCTTCAGATTCTGTAGACCAGAAGCAGCTCTGTAGTCAGAGCGTAAAGAGGCAAGATCTGACCATGGACTCATATGGGTGGCTCAAGCCCATGGGTCACCAGAGCCCTGAAATTGTCCTCTATCCAACTTGAATGAAGACTACCCCAAATCAGCCTGTCAGTACCACTCTGGTGGTCCAATCTCAAAAGATATTCTCTCTGGCCAACAGGACTGATCAGCTTGCCTGGCTACCCATCTGAGATAGACTCAGGTAACGGGACCCCAAATAACCCTTATAGGTTCAAGTCCTGGAGCTACTCCAGGAATCTGGTAGACCTCAAACAGGAGGATATTTAGAGAGTTGGAGAGCAACTAAAGAGGAGAAGCATAAAACATTGGCCTGTACCACATTGTTCCCAGTTGGGGTTCAGGGATCCCACCTGGATGTCACCCATGCAAGGGAGACATGTAGTCCAAGGTATACCCTCCCTTTCTCTCCCCCCTTGCCTTTTCTCCCCTGTGCTTGCCCAGCTCTAAGGGTGGTAATGTCTGGTACCACAGCTCAAAACCTAGCAAAATCAAATTTAATTTTGCTTTAGGCTTTCACCTCAAATTTATTAGCAAATTAGACCTTTGTTTAGTCCCTGGATCATAAATATTCTGAATCTTTGCATACTCTTATCAGCACAGAGAAGGCATTTACAGCAAAGTACCTGGCTAAACAAAGTGCTTTTTAAGTCCAAGTAATTTGCTTCTCAGTTTCCTTTTAATTAAAGCTGATTCCCTTTTTAAAGGGAGACTTGTATTTCTGATAGCATAGTTTCCTTTCCCAAAGTAAGAGCTTGTTTGCATTATTCTTGTCTCCAGGCTAGAAAGCAGATCTCCAGTACTAAGACCAAGGTCACCTGGAACACACAAAATACATTTGTGTGGTCTTGTAAGCACTGGAAGCTATGGGCAGCAAGGTAGGAGTGAACACAAGCCCCACTTTACCTCTGCCACACCCTGAATCTGAAGCCCCAGAGGGCTGTCCCTGGCCATCTTCTCTGTCTGCAGGTGAGCAGCTTGGCTGGGAGTCCTGACCGAGTTTAGAAATTTTGGTCTACTTCATGGCTTTGTATTTTTTTTTCCTCTCCCACCTTTACTTGTTACAAGTGTCCTTCATACCTGGGCAGAGTCCAAGTGCACACTTTTAGGGAAAAGAAGCATACAAAGTTTTGTGGAAAATTAATTTTCTAAATTTACGTATTAATGAATGCTAGAGTGCCTGTAATGTTTTCTCTTTGAGTTAATCCTGATGTCAGCAGTGACTGTTCCTCAAAGAGATACAGGCAGTCCATGACCTTCACACAACTTTTACATGGTCTCCCCATTCTCCTATGTTGGATCTTCAGAACTCTGTTGATCAGGGCTTTCACACTCCAGTTGACAAACACATGTTAAGACATTATATGCTGGGTCCGTCTGCCTCCCAGTGTTCTATCTTTGGTAATCTTTATTTGTGGGTGTGTATCCAATGATTTGAATATCAAGAGCATTTTGCTTTTGTTATCTTATAAAAATGAATGGAAGGTAACAGAATGAAGATGCCAATACCAGTGATAATGCAGTTCAGTGTGCTGAGGCCGGTCAGCTGGACCTTCAGTCAGGTGCTCCATGGACATCAAATGGTTGACTTGAACATAGTTGCAGAGGAAGAGAACCAACTGGAGACTACAGAAAACATTCTGAAATATCACCCAAAGCAAGGAGTGTCGACGGAAGAGCTGGGGTGCCTATGAAGTATGGGTTGAGAATGAGCAGTGATCCAAATGCAGCTCTGTTGCTGACCTCTTCTCAGAGAAGAAAATGGCCGGTATTCCTCTTTCTCTTGAAAACCGTTTTAAGAAAACTTACGGACACCATTAAATAGAATCTCTATCAGCTAGCCCTTACCCCAGTTTTACATAAGATTCTTCTCAAGGCTGAGATAACTGGAAGCTGAGGTAAGAAATCATTTCAAAACACATATTTTTATTATCTATAATGTTTATTGTTCTTAATGTATTAAATAATATGTCCACACAGCATATTAAGCAAAAAATGATGTTTTTCATCACAATTATGGATTTTATAATGTCCTGAGCTCTCAAGAAGTGGAACGTTCTATATGCCTACTGTTGAACTCTGACACCTGACTTTCAAATACATTTTCAGGAATTCATTATATATGAATGGAAGGACTTTATATATGATTTACTGGGAGATTATCTATCTCTCTTGCTAAGAACACTGTGGTGCTTTTTGGAAAAAGGATATTCCCTCTTACAATGCAAATGTTGAATCTGTTTTCTGTATGTTTCCATAAATAAATGAGACAGACATGCCCTTCAGTATCAAGGTCAGTCACTTGCTCACTGGCTTTGAGGCCAATGACTGCTGCCTGGAGACATTTAAAAGCAACAAGCAGAAGGTGAAATTGAGATTTGTTCTTCATTCTTCTTGTCTCCTGTCCTGTCTTGGCTGCCTTATGAATAAGCCCTCTTTTTGCTGCAAACCTCAGCCTCTCGGTGTTTTGGCCTGCTGTGCGGCTGGCAAAACGAGTCTGGTTCGATGCCAGTGTTGGGCAAGAGTCTTGATGAACACCCCAGCTGTGGATCCAACCTTCTTTTATATGCTGAAGGAAGACATAGTCCATCTGCTGATTAAACTTCTTGGGAAGTTTTCTTAATATTAAGTATTACCTGGGGACCTTCAAGATGGCGGAGGAGTAAGACGTGGAGATCACCTTCCTCCCCACAGATACATCAAAAATACATCTACATGTGGAACAACCCCTACAGAACACCTACTGAACGCTGGCAGAAGACCTCAGACCTCCCAAAAGGGAACAGATGCCCTCAGGTGACAAGCATAGGCGGGGCCAAATCCAAAGCTGAACCCCGGGAGCTGTGAGAACAAAGAAGAGAAAGGGAAATCTCTCCCAGCAGCCTCGGGAGCAGCGGATTAAATCTCCACAATCAACTTGATGTACCCTGCATCTCTGGAACAGCTGAAGACAAAACAAAGAGTCCCAAAATTGAGGCAGTAGATTTTGGGAGCAACTGTAGACTTGGGGTTTGCTGTCTGCGACTGATTTCCGATTTTTATGTTTATCTTAGTATAGTTTTTAGTGCTTGTTAACATTGGTGGATTTGTTTATTGGTTTGGTTGCTCTCTTCTTTTTCTTATTTTAAAGATTTTTTTAGTTTAATAATTTTTTAATTATTTTTTTCTTTCTTTTTTTTCTCCCTTTTATTCTGAGTCTTGTGGCTGACAGGGTCTTGGTGCTCCAGCCAGGTGTCAGGCCTGAGCCTCTGAGGTGGGACAGCCGAGTTCAGGACATTGGACCACCAGAGACCTCCCAGACCCATGTAATATCGATCAGCAAGAGCTCTCCCAGAGATCTCTGTCTCAATGCTAAGACCCAGCTCCACCTAACGACCAGCAAGGTACAGTGCTGGACACCCTATGCCAAACAACTAGCAAAACAGGAACACAATCCCACCCATTAGCAGAGACGCTGCCTAAACTCATACTAAGTTCACAGACACCCCAAATCACACCACCGGATGCGTTCCTGCCCACCAGAAAGACAAGATCCAGCTCCAACAACCAGAACACAGGCACCAGTACCCTCCACCAGGAAGCATACAAAACCCACTGAACCAACCTGAACCACTGGGGGCAGACACCAAAAACAATGGGAGCTACGAACCTGCAGCCTGCAAAAAGGAGACCCGAAACACAGTAAGTTAAGCAAAATGAGAAGACAGAGAAATATGCAGCAGACGAAGGGCAAGGTAAAAACCCACCAGACCAAACAAATGAAGAGGAAATAGGCATTCTACCTGAAAAAGAATTCAGAGTAATGATAGTAAAGATCCAAAATCTTGGAAACAGAATGGAGAAAATACAAGAAATGTTTAACAAGGGCCTAGAAGAACTAAAGAGCAATCAAACAATGGTGAACAACACAATAAATGAAATTAAAAATTCTCTAGAAGGAATCAATAGCAGAATAACTGAGGCAGAAGAATGGATAAGTTATCTGGAAGATAAAATAGTGGAAATAACTACCACAGAGCAGAATAAAGAAGAAAGAATGAAAAGAATTGAGGACAGTCTCAGAGACCTCTGGGACAACATTAAGCACACCAACATTCAAATTATAGGGGTCCCAGAAGAAGAAGAGAAAAAGAAAGGGTCTGAGAAAATATTTGAAGAGATTATAGTTGAAAACTTCCCTAACATGGGAAAGGAAATAGTCAATGAAGTCCAGGAAGTGAAAAGGGTCCCACACAGGATAAATCCAAGGAGAAACACACCAATACACATATTAATCAAACTATCCAAAATTAAACACAAAGAAAAAAATATTGACAGCAGCAAGGGAAAAGCAACAAATAACATACAAGGGAATCTTGATAAAGTTAACAGCCGATCTTTCAGCAGAAACTCTGCAAGCCAGAAGGGAGTGGCAGGACATATTTAAAATGATGAAAGGGAAAAGTCTACAACCAAGATTACTCTACCCAGCAAGGATCTCATTCAGATTTGATGGAGAAATTAAAACCTTTACAGATGAGCAAAAGTTAAGAGAATTCAGCACCACCAAACCAGCTTTACAACAAATGCTAAAGGAACTTCTCTAGGCAGGAAACACAAGAGAAGGAAAAGACCTACAATAACAAACCAAAAACAATTAAGAAAATGGTAATAGGAACATACATATAGATAATTACCTTAAATGTAAATGGATTAAATGCTCCAACCAAAAGACACAGACAGGCTGAATGGATACAAACACAAGACCTGTGTACATGCTGTCTACAAGAGACCTACTTCAGACCTAGGGACACACACAGACTGAAAGTGAGGGAATGGAAAAAGATATTCCATGCAAATGGAAATCAAAAGAAAGCTGGAGTAGCAATTCTCATATCAGACAAAATAGACTTTAAAATAAAGACTATTACAAGAGAGAAAGAAGGACACTGCATGATGATCAAGGGATCACTCCAAGAAGAAGATATAACAATTGTAAATATTTGTGCACCCAACATAGGAGCACCTCGATACATAAGGCAAATGCTAACAGCCATAAAAGGGGAAACCAACAGTAACACTATAATAGTAGGGGACTTTAACACCCCACATTCACCAATGGGCAGATCATCCAAAATGAATATAAATAAGGAAACAAGAGCTTTAAATGACACATTAGAAAAGATGGACTTAATTGATATTTATAGGACATTCCATCCAAAAACAACAGAATACATTTTCTTCTCAAGTGCTCATGGAACAGTCTCCAGGATAGATCATATCTTGGGTCACAAATCAAGCCTTGGTAAATTTAAGAAAATTGAAATCGTATCATGTATCTTTTCTGACCTCAGCGCTATGAGACTAGATATCAATTACGGGGAAAAACCGTAAAAGATACAAACACATGGAGGCTAAACAATACACTACATAATAACCAAGAGATCACTGAACAAATCAAAAAATACCTAGACACAAATGACAATGAAAACACGATGCCCTAAAACCTATGGGATGCACCAAAAGCAGTGCTAAGAGGGAGGTTTATAGCAATACAATCCTACCTCAAGAAACAAGAAACGACTTCCGGGTAAGATGGCGGAAGAGTAAGACGCAGAGATCATCGTCCTCCCCACGGATAAACCAGAAATACAACTACACGTGGAACAACCCCTACAGAACACCTACTGAAAGCTGGGAGAAGACCCCAGACCTCCCAAAAGGCAAGAAACTCCCCCACATACCTGGGTAGGGCAAAGCGGAGAGATTCCCGCACAGAGGATCGGTGCCGAGCGGCACTCACCAGGCCGAGAGGCTTGTCTGCTCGCCCGGGCGGCGCTGGAAGCTGAGGCTCGGGCTTCGGTCAGAGCGCAGGGAGAGGACTGGGGCTGGCGGCGAGAACTCAGCCGGAAGGGGGCTAATGAGCCACAGCTAGTCGACAGGGAGTCCGGGAAAACTCTGGAGCTGCCGAAGAGGCAAGAGACTTTTTCTTCCCTCTTGGTTTCCTGGTGCGCGAGGAGAGGGGATTAAGAGCGCTGCTTAAAGGGGCTCCACAGACGGGCGCGAGTCACGACTGAAAGCGCGGAGCCCAGCGACGGGCGTGGGATGCTGGGGCTGCTGCTGCCGCCGCCAAGAAGCCTGTGTGTGAGCGCAGGTCACTGTCCACACCGCCCTTCCTGGAGCCTGTGCAGCCCGCCACTGCCGGGGTCCCGGGATCCAGGGGCGGCTTCCCTGGGAGAACGCACGGCGCGCCTCGGGCTGGTGCAACGTCATGCCGACCTCTGCCGCCGCAGGCTCGCCC
Organism: Mesoplodon bidens; assembly: GCF_964165515.1. Classification (NCBI taxonomy): domain Eukaryota; kingdom Metazoa; phylum Chordata; class Mammalia; order Artiodactyla; family Ziphiidae; genus Mesoplodon; species Mesoplodon bidens. The sequence goes on from NC_138166.1 coordinate 12,087,583, forward strand.
CGCACTCCGTGCCCCTCCCTCCCGCCCGGCCTGAGTGAGCCAGAGTCCCCGAAGAGGCTGCTCCTTTAACCCTGCCCTGTCTGAGCGAAGAACAGACGCCCTCCGGCGACCTACACGCAGAGGCGGGGCCAAATCCAAAGCTGAGACCCAGGAGCTGTGAGAACAAAGAAGAGAAAGGGAAACCTCTCCCAGCAGCCTCAGAAGCAGCGGATTAAAGCTCCACAATCAACTTGATGTACCCTGCATCTGTGGAATACATGAATGGACAACAAATCATCCCAAATTGAGGAGCCAGGAGTCAGTGCTGTGCCTCTGAGGTGGGAGAGCCAACTTCAGGACACTGGTCCACAAGAGACCTCCCAGCTCCACATAATATCAAACGGCGAAAATCTTCCAGAGATCTCCATCTCAACACCAGCACCCAGCTTCACTCAACGACCAGCAAGCTACAGTGCTGGACACCCTATGCCAAACAACTAGCAAGACAGGAACACAACGCCACCCATTAGCAGAGAGGCTGCCTAAAATCATAAAAAGTCCGCAGACACCCCAAAACACAGCACCAGACGTGGACCTGCCCACCAGAAAGACAAGATCCAGCCTCACCCAGCAGAACACAGGCACTAGTCCCCTCCACCAGGAAGCCTACACAACCCACTAAACCAACCTTAGCCACTGGGGACAGACACCAAAAACAACGGGAACTACGAACCTGTAGCCTGCAAAAAGGAGACCCCAATCACAGTGACATAAGCAAAATGAGAAGACAGAAAAACACACAGCAGGAGAAGGAGCAAGATAAAAACCCACCAGACCTAACAAATGAAGAGGTGATAGGCAGTCGACCTGAAAAAGAATTCAGAATAATGATGGTAAAGATGATCCAAGATTCTATTTCCAAGATCCAAAATCTTGGAAATAGAATAGACAACATGCAAGAAACAGTTAACAAGGACCTAGAAGGACTAAAGATGAATCAAGCATCGATTAAAAACACAATAAATGAAATGAAAAATACTCTAGATGGGATCAATAGCAGAATAACTGAGGCAGAAGAACGGATAAGCGAGGTGGAAGATAAAATCGTGGAAATAACTGCTGCAGAGCAAAATAAAGAAAAAAGAATGAAAAGAACAGAGGACAGTCTCAGAGACCTCTGGGACAACATTAAACACACCAACATTCGAATTATAGGGGTTCCAGAAGAAGAAGAGAAAAAGAAAGGGACTGAGAAAATATTTGAAGAGATTATAGTTGAAAACATCCCTAATATGGGAAAGGAAATAGTTAATCAAGTCCAGGAGGCACAGAGAGTCCCATACAGAATAAATCCAAGGAGAAATACGCCAAGACACATATTAATCAAACTGTCAAAAATTAAACACAAAGAAATCATATTAAAAGCAGCAAGGCAGAGTAAATGGTAGCATTCACGATGTCACGGTTTAACCACTAGGCACGGGGAGGGACGGCCACAACAGCATTAACCAAGACAAAGCCAGGTGTCAGCACCTCTCAGCATTTGCTTCTCCCGGTGTAGATGGATTTTGATGTGCTCTCTAATGAAAGTAGATACAGACATCTTCCGCCGGGTCAGATGAAAAAAGTTCCCTCGATAGATATTTATGGAGCGTCTGCCAAGAATCAGATGTGGCAGATGTTGAGGATCACAGGTTAATGAGCCAGCTGGGGTTCGAGCCAGTTGGGGTGCCTGCCACCCCAGAGCTCTCGGCTTTGGGGAACAGGTGGAATGGGAGTGCCAGGGAGACACACAGTGTGGATATGTGTGTCCTGGAGAGCTGGGCTTGAATCTCGGAGATGTGTTCATTCATTCTTTCAACCAGTATTTAAGGACCTACTGTGTATGCGCCAAGGGTTTATTCTAGGAGCTGAGGATACGGTGCTGAGCAAGGTTGACAAAAAGCTGTCAGCCTCTCAGAGCTCAGAGGTGGCGTTGTACCAGCTCAGACGCTCACTGCCAAATCTGTGAGCCTGGGAAAGTCACTATATCTTGCTCAGCCCCGGGCTCATCACAGAGCATCAGGGGTATTAAATGAGGTCTCCTTCCCATGGGTGAGGGGCCCAGCACCTTGGCCAAGGCCACAGCCACCTTGGGCCACCCAGGAACTGAACCAGTCACCCTCACCAACACAGACCCCCTTCTACCCGGGCATCTGGACAGCGCCAGTGCAGAGGAGCTGGTCGCAGGGGTCCCCCGAGCCCCCCATGGTCCCACCAGCCTCCCACAGGCAGCCCGTAAAGTTTAAAAAAATAAAAAAATTAAAAAAAAATAAAAGCAAGGCAAAAACAACAAATAACACACAAGGGAATCCCCATCAGGATAACAGCTGATCTCTCAGCAGAAACTCTACAAGCCAGAAGGGAGTGGCAGGACATAATTAAAGTGATGAAGGAGAAAAACCTGCAACCAAGATTACTCTACCCAGCAAGGATCTCATTCAGATTTGATGGAGAAATTAAAACGTTTACAGACAAGCAAAAGCTGAGAGAGTTCAGCACCACCAAACCAGCTTTACAACAAATGCTAAAGGAACTTCTCTAGGCAAGAAACACAACAGAAGGAAAAGACCTACAATAACGAACCCAAAACAATTAAGAAAATGGGAATAGGAACATACATATCGATAATTACCTTAAATGTAAATGGACTAAATGCTCCCACCAAAAGACACAGATTGGCTGAATGGATACAAAAACAAGACCCATATATATGCTGTCTACAAGAGACCCACTTCAGACCTAGAGACACATACAGACTGAAAGTAAGGGGATGGAAAAAGATATTCCATGCAAATGGAAACCAAAAGAAAGCTGGAGTAGCAATTCTCATATCAGACAAAATAGACTTTAAAATAAAGACTACTAGAAGAGACAAAGAAGGACACTACATAATGATCAAGGGATCGATCCAAGAAGAAGGTATAACAATTGTAAATATTTATGCACCCAACATAGAAGCACCTCAATACATAAGGCAAATACTAACAGCCATAAAAGGAGAAATCGACAGTAACACAATCATAGTAGGGGACTTTAGCACCCCACTTTCACCAATGGACAGATCATCCAAAATGAAAATAAATAAGGAAACACAAGCTTTAAATGATACATTAAACAAGATGGACTTAAATAATTGATATTTATAGCATATTCCATCCAAAAACAAAAGAATACACATTTTTCTCAAGTGCTCATGGAACATTCTCCAGGATAGATCATATCTTGGGTCACAAATCAAGCCTTGGTAAATTTAAGAAAATTGAAATTGTATCAAGTATCTTTTCCGACCACAATGCTATGAGACTAGATATCAATTACAGGAAAAGAGCTGTAAAAAATGCAAACACATGGAGGCTAAACCATACACTACTTAATAACAAAGTGATCACTGAAGAAATCAAAGGGGAAATTAAAAAATACCTAGAAACAAATGACAATGGAGACACGACGACCCAAAACCTATGGGATGCAGCAAAAGCAGTTCTATGAGGGAAGTTTATAGCAATACAATCCCACCTTAAGAAACAGGAAACATCTCGAATAAACAACCTAACCTTGCACCTAAAGCAATTAGAGAGAGAAGAACAAAAACATCCCAAAGTTAGCAGAAGGAAAGAAATCATAAAAATCAGATCAGAAATAAATGAAAAAGAAATGAAGGAAACGATAGCAAAGATCAATAAAAGTAAAAGCTGGTTCTTTGAGAAGATAAATAAAATTGATAAACCATTAGCCAGACTCATCAAGAAAAAAAGGGAGAAGACTCAAATCAATAGAATTAGAAATGAAAAAGGAGAAGTAACAACTGACACTGCAGAAATACAAAAGATCATGAGAGATTACTACAAGCAACTCTATGCCAATAAAATGGACAACCTGGAAGAAATGGACAAATTCTTAGAAATGCACAACCTGCCAAGACTGACTCAGGAAGAAATAGAAAATATGAACAGACCAATCACAAGCACTGAAATTGAAACTGTGATAAAAAATCTTCCAACAAACAAAAGCCCAGGACCAGATGGCTTCACAGGTGAATTCTATCAAGCATTTAGAGAAGAGCTAACACCTATCCTTCTCAAACTCTTCCAAAATATAGCAGAGGGAGGAACACTCCCAAACTCATTCTACAAGGTCACCATCACCTTGATACCAAAACCAGACAAGGATGTCACAAAGAAAGAAAACTACAGGCCAATATCACTGATGAACATAGATGCAAAAATCCTCAACAAAATACTAGCAAACAGGATCCAACAGCACATTAAAAGGATCATACACCATGATCAAGTGGGGTTTATTCCAGGAATGCAAGGATTCTTCAATATACGCAAATCAATCAACGTGATACACCATATTAACAAATTGAAGGAGAAAAACCATATGATCATCTCAATAGATGCAGAGAAAGCTTTCGACAAAATTCAACACCCATTTATGATAAAAACCCTGCAGAAAGTAGGCATAGAGGGAACTTTCCTCAACATAATAAAGGCCATATATGACAAACCCACAGCCAGCATCGTCCTCAATGGTGAAAAACTGAAACCATTTCCACTAAGATCAGGAACAAGACAAGGTTGCCCACTCTCACCACTCTTATTCAACATAGTTTTGGAAGTTTTAGCCACAGCAATCAGAGAAGAAATAAAAGGAATCCAAATCGGAAAAGAAGAAGTCAAGCTGTCACTGTTTGCAGATGACATGATACTATACATAGAGAATCCTAAAGATGCTACCAGAAAACTAATAGAGCTAATCAATGAATTTGGTAAAGTTGCAGGATACAAAATTAATGCACAGAAATCTCTGGCATTCCTATATACTATTGATGAAAAATCTGAAAGTGAAATCAAGGAAACACTCCCATTTACCATTGCAACAAAAAGAATAAAATATCTAGGAATAAACCTACCTAAGGAGACAAAAGACCTGTATGCAGAAAATTATAAGACACTGATGAAAGAAATTAAAGATGATACAAATAGATGGAGAGATGTACCATGTTCTTGGATTGGAAGAATCAACATTGTGAAAATGACTCTACTACCCAAAGCAATCTACAGATTCAATGCAATCCCTATCAAACTACCACTGGCATTTTTCACAGAACTAGAGCAAAAAATTTCACAATTTGTATGGAAACACAAAAGACCCCGAATAGCCAAAGCAATCTTGAGAACGAAAAATGGAGCTGGAGGAATCAGGCTCCCTGAATTCAGACTATACTACAAAGCTACAGTAATCAAGACAGTATGGTACTGGCACAAAAACAGAAATATAGATCAATGGAACAGGATAGAAAGCCCAGAGATAAACCCACGGACATATGGTCACCTTATCTTTGATAAAGGAGGCAGGAATGTACAGTGGAGAAAGGACAGTCTCTTCAATAAGTGGTGCTGGGAAAACTGGATAGGGACATGTAAAAGTATGAGATTCGATCACTCCCTAACACCATACACAAAAATAAGCTCAAAATGGATTAAAGACCTAAATGTAAGGCCAGACACTATCAAACTCTTAGAGGAAAACATAGGCAGAACACTCTAGGACATAAATCACAGCAAGATCCTTTTTGACCCACCTCCTAGAGAAATGGAAATAAAGACAAAAATAAACACATGGGACCTAATGAAACTTAAAAACTTTTGCACAGCAAAGGAAACCATAAACAAGACCAAAAGACAACCCTCAGAATGGGAGAAAATATTTGTAAATGAAGCAACTGACAAAGGATTAATCTCCAAAATTTATAAGCAGCTCATGCAGCTCAATAACAAAAAAACAAACAACCCAATCCAAAAATGGGCAGAAGACCTAAATAGACATTTCTCCACAGAAGATATACAGACTGCCAACAAACACATGAAAGGATGCTCAACATCTTTGTTCATTAGAGAAATGCAAATCAAAACTACAATGAGATATCATCTCACACCAGTCAGAATGGCCATCATCAAAAAATCTAGAAACAATAAATGCTGGAGAGGGTGTGGAAAAAAAGGAACACTCTTGCACTGCTGGTGGGAATGTGAATTGGTACAGCCACTATGGAGAACGGTATGGAGGTTCCTTAAAAAACTACAAATAGAGCTACCATATGACCCAGCAATTCCACTACTGGGCATATACCCTGAGAAAACCATAATTCAAAAAGAGACACGTATCAACATGTTCATAGCAGCCCTATTTACAATAGCCCGCAGATGGAAACAACCTAAGTGTCCATCATCAGATGAATGGGTAAAGAAGATGTGGCACATATATCCAATGGAATATTACTCAGCCATAAAAAGAAATGAAATTGAGCTATTTGTAATGAGGTGGATGGACCTAGAGCCTGTCATACAGAGTGAAGTAAGTCAGAAAGAGAAAGACAAATACTGTATGCTGACACATATATATGGAATTTAAGAAAAAAAAATGTCATGAAGAACATAGGGGTAAGATAGGAATAAAGACACAGACCTACTAGAGAATGGACTTGAGGATATGGGGAGGGGGAAGGGTAAGCTGTGACAAAGTGAAAGAGCGGCATGGACATATATACACTACCAAACGTAAGGTAGATAGCTAGTGGGAAGCAGCCGCATAGCACAGGGAGATCAGCTTGGTGCTTTGTGACCACCTGGAGGGGTGGGATAGGGTGGGTGGGAGGGAAACGCATAAGGGAGGGGATATGGGAACATATGTATATGTATAACTGATTAAATTTGGTATAAAGCTAAAAAAAAAAAAAAAAGAAACAAGAAAATTCTCAAATAAACAACCTAAACTTGCACCTAAAGCAATGAGAGAAAGAAGAACAACAACAACAAAACCCCCCCAGAAGTTAGCAGAAGGAAAGAAATCATAAAGGTCAGATCAGAAATAAATAAAAAAGAAATGAAGGAAACAATATCAAAGATCAATAAAACTAAAAGCTGGTTCTTTGAGAAGATAAATAAAATTGATAAACCATTAGCCAGACTCATCAAGAAAAAAAGAAGACTCAAATCAACAGAATTAGAAATGAAAAAGGAGAAGTAACAACTGACACTGCAGAAATACAAAAGATCATGAGAGATTACTACAAGCAACTCTATGCCAATAAAATGGACAACCTGGAAGAAATGGACAAATTCTTAGAAAAGCATAACATTCCCACACTGAACCAGGAAGAAATAGAAAATATAAACAGACCAATCACAAGCACTGAAATTGAAACTGTGATTAAAAATCTTCCAACAAACAAAAGCCCAGGACCAGATGGCTTCACAGGCGAATTCTATCAAACATTTAGAAAAGAGCTAACACCTATCCTTCTCAAACTCTTCCAAAATATAGCAGAGGGAGGAACACTCCCAAACTCATTCTACGAGGCCACCATTACCCTGATACCAAAACCAGACAAAGATGTAACAAAAAAGAAAACTACAGGCCAATATTACTGATGAATATAGATGCCAAAATCCTCAACAAAATCCTAGGAAACAGAATGCAATAGCACATTAAAAGGATCATGATCCTTTTAATGATCAAGTGGGGTTTATCACAGAGATGCAAGGATTCTTCAGTATATGCAAATCAATCAATGTGATACACCATATCAACAAATTGAAGAAGAAAAACCATATGATAATCTCAATAGATGCAGAAAAAGCTTTTGACAAAATTCAACACCCACTTATGATAAAAACTCTCCAGAAAGTAGGCATAGAGGGAACCTACCTCAACATAATAAAGGCCATATACAACAAACCCACAGCCCACATCATTCTCAATGGTGAAAAACTGAAAGCATTTTCACTAACTCGGGAAAAAGACAAGGTTGCCCACTCTCACCACTCTTATTCAACATAGTTTTGGAAATTTTAGCTATAGCAATCAGAGAAGAAAAATAAATAAATGGAATCCAAATAGGAAAAGAAGAAGAAAAACTGTCACTGTTTGCAGATGACATGATCCTATATATAGAGAATCCTAAAGATGCTACCAGAAAACTACTAATCAATGAAATAGCTAAAGTAGCAGGATACAAAATTAATGCACAGAAATCTCTTGCATTCCTATACACTAATGATGAAAAATCTGAAAGAGAAATAAAGGAAACACTCCCATTTACCACTGCAACAAAAAGAACAAAATGCCTAAGAATAAACCTACCTAAGGAGACAAAAGACCTGTATGCAGAAAACTATAAGACACTGATGAAAAAAATTAAAGATGATACAAACAGATGGAGAGATATACCATGTTCTTGGATTGGAAGAATCAACATTGTGAAAATGATTATATCACCCAAAGCAATCTACAGGTTTAATGCAATCCCTCTATCAGCAACCTATGGCATTTTTTACAGAACTAGAACAAAAAATTTCACAATTTCTATGGAAACACAAAAGACCCTGAAGAGCCAAAGCAATTTTGAGATAGAAAAACGGAGCTGGAGGAATCAGGCTCCCTGACTTCAGACTATACTATAAAGCTACAGTAATGAAGACAGTATGGCACTGGCACAAAAACAGAAATATAGATCAGTTGAACAGGAGAGAAAGCCCAGAGCTAAACCCACGCAATATGGTCACCTTATCTTTCATAAAGGAGGCAAGAATATACAATGGAGTAAGACAGCTTTTTCAGTAAGTGGTGCTGGGAAAACTGGACAGCTACATGTGAAAGAATGAAATTAGAGCACTCCCTAACACCAAACACAAAAATAAACTCAAAATGGATTAAAGACCTAAATGTAAGGCCAGACACTATCAAACTCTTAGAGGAAAACACAGGCAGAACACTCTATGACATAAATCACACGAAGATCCTTTTTGACCCACCTCCTAGAGAAATGGAAATAAAAACAAAAATAAACAAATGGGACCTAATGAAACTTAAAAGCTTTTGCACAGCAAAGGAAACCATAAACAAGATGAAAAGACAACCCTCAGAATGGGAGAGAATATTTGCAAATGAAGCAACTGACAAAGGATTAATCTCCAACATATACAAGCAGCTCATGCAGCTCAATATCAAAAAAACAAACAACCCAATCCAAAAATGGGCAGAAGACCTAAATAGACATTTCTCCATAGAAGATATACAGATTGCCAACAAACACATGAAAGGATGCTCAACATCACTAATCATTAGAGAAATGCAAATCAAAACTACAAGGGGGTATCACCTCACACCAGTCAGAATGGCCATCATCAAAAAATCTAGAAACAATAAATGCTGGAGAGGGTGTGGAGAAAAGGGAACCCTCTTGCACTGTTGGTGGGAATGTAAATTGATACAGCTGCTCCGGAGAACAGTATGGAGGTTCCTTAAAAAATTAAAAATAGAACAATCCCACTGCTGGGCATATACCCTGAAAAGACCATAATTCAAAAAGAGTCATGTAGCCCAATGTTCACTGCAGCTCTATTTACAATAGCCAGGACAAGGAAGCTACCTAGGTGTCCATCAACAGATGAATGGATAAAGATGTGGCAAATATATACAATGGAATATTACTCAGCCATAAAAAGAAACAAAATTGAGTTTTTTGTAGTGAAGTGGATGGACCTAGGGTCTGTCATACAAAGTGAAGTCAGAAAGAGAAAAACAAAAACCATATGCTAATACACATATATGGTATCTAAAAAGAATAAAAAGGTTCTGATGAACCTAAGGGCAGGACAGGAATACAGATGCAGACATAGAGATTGAACTTGAGGACACGGGGAGGGGGAAGGGTAAGCTGGGATGAAGTGAGAGAGTGGCATGGACATATATACACTACCAAATGTAAAATAGATAGCTAGTGGGAAGCAGCCGCATAGCACAGGGAGATCAGCTTGGTCTTTGTGACCACCTAGAAGGGTGGGATAGGGAGGATGGGAGGGAGACGCAAGAGGGAGGAGATATGGGGATATATGTATAACTGATTCACTTTGTTATACAGCAGAAACTAACACACCATTTTAAAGCAATTATACTCCAAAAAAGATGTTTAAAAAAAAAGGCAACAAGCAAGTAACACTCCCAGGCCACTGATGGTTACAGGTCTGACCATGTGCTGGGGATACTTTCACCATGACTCAGGGAAAACTGACTGTTACATGTTGAAGAATCTAAGAATCAAGAGGATGTTGTTTAATCTTCACAGGAATAATGGAGGCAAAGCCCATGCACGTCTCCATGGCTTGCCTTTCCCTGGAGTCTGAGGTTTGAACAAAATCAAAACTTAAAAAAAAAAAAAAAGTTCAATTCTAAGTGGATCAAGTATAGATGCCCTTGCCAACAGAGCTGTTTTAACTTTCCTCAAATATTTTACAGTGGAGTCTCTCACGGCATCATGCTCAGAATAGTCCAGAGCTTATCGTGACCTATTTGTTTCAAACTGTTTTAAAAATATAGACTTTTCTTTATATTTCGAAGTTATAATCCCTAGTCTGTGACTAAATGTGTAGAAATATCAAAGTAAAACATCTTAGTATAAAGCTATATGTTCATTGGATTTTGGAGAAACTTAAAGCATAAATTTTAAAATCTACATATTTAATAATGGCGTCCACTTGATTTTCTGGGTTGGTTGTGTTTGAAAGTGTTTGATGCCTATTGGACCAGATTCCCAGTGGACAATGTAGACAACGCAGTTGAAACATTACTAAAGATGGTGATAGATGGGGATTTATGTAGAGGGTCAAAAATTTGAGAAGGTGAAACGTTCTATAATATAATGAAAACAATTTTGAGAGTATACTTATATACAATGCACAGGAAAGAAAAGTCTGGAAGGATATACACTCAGTTGTTAACAGCAGTTATACCTGGTTGATGGGATTATGAGTTTTATTTCATTTTCTGTCTTTCCCCAAATTTCTATACTAAAAATGAATTTGTACGTAGAAGCAAACAATACTTTTGAAAAATGGGAAGGAAAAATTTGGGGGTGGGGTGGTAGCACAGTGATGCCCTTTCTTTTTTTTTTAAATTTTATTTTATTTTATTAGTTTCTGCTTTATAACAAAGTGAATCAGTCATACATATACATCTGTTCCCACATCCCTTCCCTCATGTGTGATGCCCTTTCTATTCTTCTGGCTCTAAGTAAGTTCTTGAATTGAAATAGGCCTCAGAGAGGCTTAAGGAACAAAGGGTTTTAAACTTTGCATTGTTCCATCAGTGACATAATCATCCCACTTTGCATTTCATCTGTGAAGCTTTCATGCTTTCTTTACACCTAATCATAGAGCTTTAGGTCCCTAAATCGCTCAAGTCCCAAACCTTGAATGACCTTGCTACACATGAAAGTTTTAAAATTTATTGAAAAGTTCAGAGCCAACACAAAGGTGGAGGTGCTTATGTTCAGGCATAAATAGATATTTGTAGATATTTTTTGTAGATAAAATACATACTGAAACCAAAGATCCTATCTTAAAAGATGACTGAATTGACTAATTAACTGTGAGGAAATAGTTGGCTGTGACTTAAGACAGAATTTTTTACAGCACTTGCGCCTGGTGAGTGAGGAGATGTGGGTTGGTGATCGCAACATCGTTTTTCACTCTTGGTTAATGCAGGCCAGTTGGTTTTTAACCAGGATTTTTCAGTTTGATTTTCTGTAAAGTGAAGTTGTTTTTCTGGTGGAGGGCCATGGAAAAAACGCTTGCCAGTGAGTGCAAATTCCCCTGTGCCTGGGACTACCGGGATTCTTTGGAACTACTATGCTAGCCCTCACTAGGCCCTTAAGAATATAGTAAATTTTAGCTAATTTCTTCTTTTTTTTTTAGTATAAAAATCAATTTTATTTCTATATAATAAGAAACACTTAGAAAATGAATATTTTAAAAGTACCATTTACAGTAGCATTCTTCTTGTTTCTATGCTGGCCACCTCCTCCTACCTTGCTCTGCCAACGGTGAAGCAATTCACATGCCCTCTCCCTCCTAGGAGAGCTGTCACTCTACAGAGTTCAGTTTTGTTGGTTGTCATGTGATCTCCATTTTTGATGGATTCAAGTTACATTCTGTTTTCTAGTACCTTCCTCCAGAACTGCTGGCGTACTATGCTTACGTGCCACCTCCCCAAGTTATCGCAGGTGAAAACTTTAAATAAAAAATGTTTTGCTACTGGATAACATGGATCAACCGCATTTTAATCCTCAATATCTGTGTCTTCACTGCTTTCCAATAAAAAAAATGCCTCGGGTTTTTGTTATGCTGTGCCCACAAGGGACCCATTTCTGGTCAGGATAAACTATGCTTTGCTAATCTCAGTGGTTTAACACAGGTTTGTCTCTCACATCAAGTTCGATGAAGATTGGGTTTGCCTTCTCTATCTGATAACTGCACGATATGGCCTCATAAGTTGCCATGTCAAGAGAAAAATGGAAGCAGCACATTGACTTTTAACCACCACCCTGGTCTAAAAGTGACCCATGTCACCTCTGTTCACAGTCCACTGGCCAGAATTACTCATGGCCCCAACCTAAGTGCAACGATACTAGGACATGGGGAGACAATGGACACCCGGTGAACATTGCCTCCATTCCCCTGTACTCTGTCATTCCAATATATGATCAAAAATGGAACAAGATTGCCTTTTCTCTTGTTATTATATCTGAAATACAGTTTGTAAATATATGTCAGATAGTAGCACTGTCTTGCAATGCACAAGGTAGGTCAGACCACGCGAGATTGTTCATTAGCTTCTGCCACTCGCCACCCCCTCCACCCTGGCCAGTTTCTCATGAGGCTCATGTGGAGCTAACAATGACGGACTTTTGAGCTCATACAGCACCTCCACGCCTGTAAATCACTACAAACCACGTTCAGGCCTAGAAGCACTGATGGTCAGAAATGACATCAGGCTGGCACGCACCAGGGTGGTGCACTGCCGTTTATAGCCGATAGCCATGGTTGAGTATCCATTCTAATGGGCGAGTACCCATGCCTCATAATTATTCATTATATTGATGATCACCCCTGCTTACTATTCAAATATACCAAATTACCTCTAGATTCTGTTAGATCCTGCTGCTATTTAGGGTTTCGTGTTTAGGAAACACCAGTCCAAACCAAACAACCTGAAAACTGATGTAAATATTTATGCTAAGTTTCCTTGAAAAGGCAGCTCACAAGGTTTGCTTAGAGTACATCACCCGAAACTTTCTACACTTCCCCTTTTAACCATCTTGACCTCATTTAGCATTTTTCACTCACAGCAATGGCCAAAATTTCCTTTCTCTGTCCCCACACAGTCCTTTCCATGAGGTGGCTTTTTGAGTTCCTATTCTTTTCCTCGCCACACACACACCCTACATATGGCCTTCCCTGCTGTACAAGGCCTTTTGGGTAATGTAGCCTGATCCCACTTGCATTGCTTTACCAGTACCTGGAAATATGGTGAATATATTCATTACTCACTATTTTATCTACAACCATACCAATTCTTCTATCAATGATACTTCTGCGACTTTTGTCGCAAGAAAAAAATGAGCAGATACTACTCCCAAGATACTAATGTTTTACCCCAAGTAGAAGCTGAGTGCTTGGTTCACCAGATCACATATCACACCAGGCGGGGTGTTTCAGTCTCAGTCACTGCTGATGAAACCCTCCGTAAGAGGAGAATCTGCCAACTGCATCACAAATGTGTGTGAACGACAGATTTTCTGCCTGACATTAACGAACCGCAGATGGTAAATAGTTTTTCCTTTTAAAAAGTGGATTTATTTCTCAGTCTGTTAAAATGCAAATGCCCCAAACAAGAACACAGCTCCCTGCCACTGCAGGCTTGCCAAAGTCTTTGTTCTTAAATAATCTTAAATATAACTGCCCTTTGAGGAGTTAATACTCTTGGAATAGTAGCTAGCATTTAATGCTTGGGGAATCAAACTGATTTTGTCCATGAAGCTATCATTATAATTTCTAAGTGAAAAATATTACCAATCCTGACAGGAACTACCCTTCTCAAATAGGAGGTTTGGAACTGCAATCCTTTTGTCCCCCTGAAAGATAGATAGATGATAGATAGATAGATAGACAGATAAACGGACAGACAGGCAATTATATAATGGATATGGATATAGGGGATAAATGAAAAGGGGGCAGAAACTGATGTCACATAGAGCCATAGTGGGTAGGCAACTGGGGGCCAATGTACCTGTGTGACAAGAAAGAATGAACAAGGGGAGAAACAGTAGTTAAATTGCTCAATTAGAAGTGCTGGGAAGAACAGCTTGGGGAAGGCAGCCTGCTTGTGTGTCTTGATAAAAGGAAGACTTGAATTAAAGTCAGGAAAGGGAGATAAAGCAGCCTTGATGTCTGAGAATTTCAAAGGAAAATATTTCAGCCTGATTCCACAGATTGAGCCAGGAAAGAATTCTGTTTTCTTGAGGATCTATTACTGTCAGAGACTGCCTGCCCACAGTCACACAGCTGGAAGGTGTTGGAGCCAGAAACTGAACTCGGATCCTTCAGATTCCAGAGTTGCTGCCTTTCATCAGACTAGATGGCCCCATATTAAATCAAGAGGCAAGGACTATAAGGTGGTGAAAGGAAGGAAGGGAGGGAGGGAGGATGGAATGGAGGAAGGAAGTGAGGGGAGGAAAGAGAGGGAGAGGAAGAGAGAAAGGGAGGGCGGAAAGAAAGAAAAAAATGAAAATCAATAAAAAGGGTGGTGGTTGTGCTCCTAAAATGTAATACAAACAGTAGCACATCACCAGCATGAACTCATGACTTTCAGTATAGATTTAAGATAGGTATAGAAGTAGATATAGGTATGTGTTTATAAATACGTATATTTAGAATCAACACATTCCAGTATTGATGAGCACACCTTGTGCCCAAGTCTTGATTTCTAAATACCATATCCAATAAAAGGAAATAGCACTTTTTGGAAACATGGATAATTCTGGGTTAGGGAAGGGAAAATGAAAGATGAGTCTAGAATATCTTGTGGTCCAAAATTGTCAGAAAGTAAAAGAAAAAAATGAGGACATGTCAGGGATGCAGAATGCAGCTCAAGTGGGCTTCCACTAGCTAAACTGAGGACAGTCTGATCAAAAAGTAATACCAATGGGAGTGAGGAATTATAACCAAGAGCATAAAATAAGAATCCACAGATTCATGCCTATATAAATAAATTTTAAAATAAATAAGTAGCAGGTGCTTCCCTGGTGGCGCAGTGGTTGAGAGTCCACCTGCCGATGCAGGGGACGCGGGTTCGTGCCCCGGTCTGGGAAGATCCCACGTGCCGCGGAGCGGCTGGGCCCATGAGCCATGGCCGCTGAGCCTGCGCATCCGGAGCCTGTGCTCCGCAATGGGAGAGGCCACAACAGTGAGAGGCCTGCGTACCGCAAAAAGAAAGAAAGAAAAAAAAATAAGTAGCAGAGATGAGAAAGCTCTTCCTTACAGCACAGTTCCAACTGAAGAAAAGATAGAGTTTGAAAATCACCATTTGACCAAATACCACACTAATAATTGTTTTAGGTAAGGGTCATTAATGAATTCTAAAATTAATGGGTGAAAAATGTGATGAGATAAAGGATATCTACAGTCTCAAATAGTCTCTCCACAACGTACCTATTACATTACAAAGGGAAAAATAGCGCTGGAAGACACCATTTTTGCTGAGAGACCACTGTTAACATTGTTAATAGTGGGATAAATTCAAATTTTGTGCCTTATGATATGATGCACTGGGGACACGTCATTCCTGTGATATTATTGCCCCAAATTCACCACCTGAATTTAATCCTCAAGAAACATCAGAAAAACCCAAATTGAGGGATACTTTACAAAATAACTGGCCAATCTTCTACAAATGTTTCAAGGTCATGGAAGACAAAGACTGAGGAAGTGTTTTAGATGAAAGGAACTAAAGAAACATGAGAACTAAATGCAATCCATTAACCAACGATGACCTACTGTATATAGCACAGGGAACTCTGCTCAATAGCATATAACAACCTAAATGGGAAAAGAAATTGAAAAAGGATAAATACATGTATATGTATAACCGAATCACTTTGTTGTACACCTGAAATTAACACAATGTTGTTAATCAACTATACTCCAATATAAAATAAAAAGTTAAAAACAAAAAAATACAATCCATGATGGTGGATTGAATCCCAGGCCAGAAAAAGACATGAGTGGGGACAATGGGCAAAACTTGAATATGGTCTGTAGATCAGTCGCACTGTATCAATGTTAATTTTCTGATTCAGATAACTGTGTTATGGTTAAGTGAGATATAACATTTGGGGAATCTCAGTAAAGAATATGCGGAAATTCTTTCTACTTATTTTGTATGTCTGGAATAAATTCAAAATTAAAAGTTAAACATTAAAAACAATTAATGTAAATGAAGATATTGACATTTCCTCTGTTGTGCCCAACAGTGCCCAATCCAGAGTTTTCCAGAGTGCAACTAACAGGTTCCTTGGACAGAGGCTGAGGTGGATGGCATTCACTTTAAAGAATGGAGAAGTGTAGGGATCTTAGGAATCACCTAGGCCTTGCCACTTAAAGTAGAGCCTATGGACCAACAGCAGTGCTATCATCTGGAACTTATTAGAAATGCAGGCTCTCAGGCCTACACTTACTACTACTACTCAATCGGAGTCTGCATTTTAATGGATCTCCAGGTGATTTATGTGTACATTAAATGTGGAAAATTCCTGATTTATCTCAGTCATTCTCAACCTAGGATCACCTTGGGAAATTTTTAAATCCCTGAAGACTGAGCTCCACCCCCAGAGATTCTGATTTGATTGAAGAAGTGGAGACTCAGAGGCTAGGGTGTGAGGGTGAAGGATGAACTACCAGAAAGTATTTTAAAGGTATCATTTATTCATCCCTTCATTTGACAGCTACTTTTGAGCACCTATTATGGCCAGGGACTCTTCAAAATCTTGAGGATACAGTAATGAACAAGACAAACTCCTTGCTTTCATGAGCTTACCTTCTAGATGGGGAGATGCAAGGTCAATACATAAACAAGGTATATACCATATGTGTAATGTGAGACTGAGATAAGGACTACAAAGAAAAATAAAACCAGGTAATGGAATAGAGAATGACAGAGGTAAGGCTGGGGAAAGCCCCTTTGAGCTGGTCCCATCTGAATGAAAGGAAGGAGTAAAAACGTCCCAGACAGAGGGCATAGCAACTGAGATGGGAACAAGTCTGGGAGATGGGAAGGATGACAAGAAGGCCAGAGCCTCCTGAAGTGGAGTCATGAGGAAGCAGAGAGTGGCAGAAAATTTCTCAGAGGTATCAGCGCAGGGCTTTGTGGGCTGAGATATGAAATTTGATTTTTATTAAAGCACAGTGCAAAACTACAGAAGGTTTTGAATTGGGAAATAAAATTATCCAATATACATTTAAAGGTTGTTCTGGAAGCTGGGTGAAAAATTGCCTGTAGAGATACCAGAGCAGGGATTGAGATACCAGGTAGAGGCTGTGGTTTAGGTAAGAGATGGTGGTGGACATGGTAGAAGTAGTTTAGATTTGGGATGTATTTTGAAGGTAGAACTGATAGAAATTGCTGATACGTTGGATTTAAGATCCGAAGGAAAGAGGAAAGTCACATATGATACCTAGGTTTTGACTTGAGCAGCGGGGTAAATAGTGGTATCAGTGACTAAAATGGGACTACCTAGCGTTACTCTGACTGGAGGGGCTTACTTATCTGTGGTGGGAAAACAAACCAAATCAAAACAAACAAACTGCTGCTCTGGAGCCACTCTTAGCTGAATCTTTACTATTCCCTTCTAATGAAATTCCCACACCTTTCTGCCCTGATGAAATGCTATCCCCTTCCCCTTCTCCAGGAAAAGTCTGGACCAAGCTAGCCAGACCTGGATGAAGAGAAGGCATCTACAAGTAGGAGAGCTAAGGGGCTATGGGACCCATTCCTCTTCCTCTTCCCAGATAACTCAGTGCAGTGATTGACTGGCATTTCCTTTACTCCAAGACACTGGGAGCAACAAATGGTGAAGAATGAGCACATGTGAACTGAGACTAATCCGATAATCAAATGACGCTTCCAAAAAAACTGAAACAGGTTTTGTGCTATGCATAATTACTGTGCAACATGGTAGAATGGCAAAAATGTCATAAATCTCTGTAGTTAGGATTTCATATAGCCAGGATGACCAATTACAGAGTCAGTTCTGGCCTGAGGTCTGAGATGCCCAGGAAAAACTCTGAATCTTAGAAGCTGCCTATTATAGGCAAGTGGACAAGAGGAACTCTAAAGTGCATAATACTCTTTTTCTTCCTTATTTTTCGTTTTTGGGCAGGGAGTATTTAAAGGAGGGATAAGTTTAGAGAGGTGGTATGATCTAGAGAGAGAAGAGAGAAGAAGACTAGACTAATCATAAAGGCATTACTACTGGGAATTCCCTGGTGGTCCAGTGGTTAGGACTCAGTGGCACTTTCACTGCCGAGGACCTGGGTTCAATCCCTGGTTGGGGAGCTAAGATCCCTGCACGCCACATGGGTGGCAGAGACAAAAAAAAAGGGGGGGGATTGCTACTTATTAAGCATCTCCTAAGCACCAGGCACTAGATTAGCTGCTTTGCATATATTTTGTCTAATAATTATAACAATTTTTCAAAGAGGATACTACCAACCCATTTTATGTAAAAGGAAACTGAGGTTTACATAAAAATCAGTATTATTTCCTAAAGGCACTTGGGCCATAGATAAAGTACTCATGACCTCTACCAGGCAACTGTGAGCCACTCTGAATGGGCCAAAGAGTCCAGTGGAATTGGAACAATTCTGCAGAGGGAGCATGCCAGATGGGTTTCTCCCATTTGAAGGTGTACACAGACAACTGGTCACACGGTACTTTTATGGTGGGCATTCTGGGCATGCAGAACCTGCTCATCTCTAAACTCTCCTTTTTCTGGACAGATGAATATAACCTTGGCCTTTCCCCTCTTCCATGGGGTCTGTGATCTGCTGAGTCTGCTTGTCCAAAATTTCTTTACCCCTTAAGTCCTTCATTCAAAGTTCTGGCAAGACTATCTACACCAAAAAAACAAAAACACTCATTTGATAAGATACATGAACCTCATAGCAGTGTTCTTTTCAATAGCTGAGATATGGAAGCAACCTAAGTGTTCATCAATGGAAGAATGGATAAAGAAGATGTGGTACATATATACAATGGAATACTACTCAGCCATAAAAAAGAATGAAATAGGGTTTCCCTGGTGGTGCAGTGGTTGAGAGTCCGCCTGCCAATGTAGGGGACATGGGTTTGTGCCCTGGTCTGGGAAGATCCCACATGCCGCGGAGCGGCTGGGCCCGTGAACCATGGGCGCTGAGCCTGTGCATCCAGAGCCTGTGCTCCGCAATGGGAGAGGCCACAACAGTGAGAGGCCCACGTACCACAAAAAAAAAAAAAAAAAAAAGGACGAAATAATGCCATCTGCAGCAACATGGATGGACTTGGAGGGCATTATGTTAAGTGAAATAAGTCAGACAGAGAAAGGCAAGCACTGTATGATAGCACTTACACATGAAATCTAAAAACTACAACAAACTAGTGAATATAACAAAAAAGAAACAGATTCATAGACATAGAGAGCAGACTAGTGGTGACCAGTGGGGAGAGGAAGAGGGGCAATATAGGGGTAGGGGATTAAGAGGTACAAACTATTAGGTAGAAAATAAGCTACAAGGATATACTGTAGCAATATATGTATATTGCTACAATATAGCCAATATATTATAATAAGTATAAATGAAATATAACTTTAAAAATTGTGAATCACTATATTTTATACCTGTAACTTGCATAGTATTGTACATCAACTATACTTCAATAAAAATTTTTAAAAAGACTATCTACATTGAGATAATCCAGGTGTACTGATCTTTAAGGAGAGAAAGAAGAGTATCTAGGAGAAGGCAGGGGTGGCCACGTGCTCAAAGTATAGAAGAATTCCCATGATGCTGACCACCAGGTAGCTTTCATGGATGGGAGGCCATGGCTAAGCCCCAGCAAGAGCACTGGGAAATCTCTCTGACCAGCCTTCAGGGTGGACATATCAAGAACAAAGCCTAGAGGTTTGAGCACTGAACTTTAAGTGAGTGTCTGTGTAAAAGGGACATGATGGAGGAGCAGTTTCTACCAGACATGAAGGAGACTACAGTTCTTCCGTCATGGAGAAGAAGACCGGAGGAATTAAGATATTCTGGAGGATGAGACTAAGGCAGAAGGGATTCTGCACCCTCATCCCCTGGATGTAGGTGGTGCTAGATGATAGAAACCCAAATACAAACCTCAGGCTAATTAAGGGAAAGTCCAAGAACATCTGGACTTGTGCTCCAATTCGGTCCTCCTTATTATGAGTTGAATTGTGTCCTCCCAAAAGATAGGTGGATGTCCTAACCCCTGATTTCTGTGAATGTGATCTTACTTGGACATAGGGTTTTTGCAGATGTCATCAAGTTAAAATGAGGTCAAACTAGATTAGGGTAGGCCCTAATCCAATGACTAGTGTCCTTATAAGAAGAGAAATTTGGAGACAGAGACACACAATGAGAATACCAAGTGATGATGGAGGCAGGTACTGCTGGAAGCCAAAGAATGCTGTGGGTTGCTGGCGACCACCAGAAGCTAGGAGAGTGACATGGAGCAGATTCTCCCTTAGAGCCTCCAGAGGAACCAACCTTGCTGACACCTTGATTTAGGACTTCTATCTTCTAAAACCGTGAAAGAATAATGTCTGATGTTTTAAGCCACACAGTTTGTGGTGATTTGTTATGGAAGCCCTACAAAATTAATTCACTCCTGCGATATCCAACATGGGGTGGATGTGGTAGAAGACCAGTGGTGGAGAGAAGTATCTACATAGATTGATGGTGGTGGAGAGAAGTATCTACATAGATTGATGGCCCAGTGAGCAGGAAGGAAGACACAGAGAGGTTCCTATGTGAGCCTGTGAGGAATATAGCAAGCTATGAGGGGACCTTATGGGTGAAGAGCCTCAGAGGTTAGTAGGGTCTATGAGAGCTGATGTGTTTGCAAATACTTTCTTCCATTCCATAGGTTGCCTTTTCACTCTATTGTTTCCTTTGCTGGGCAGAAGCTTTTTACTTTGATGTAGTCCCACTTGTCTATTTTTGCTTTTGTGCCTATGCTTTTGGTGTCACATCCAAGAAATCATTGCCAAGACCAAGGTCATGAAGTTTCTCCCATGTTCTGTCCGAGGAGTTTTACAGTTTTAGGTTTTACATTTAAGTCTTTAATCCATTTTGAGTTGATTTTTGTGTGGAGTGTGAGATAAGGGCCCCATTATACCCTTTTGCATGTGCATATAAGTGCTCCCAATACCATTCTGGATATCTATTCAAAAGAATTGAAATCAGGATGTTGAAGAGATATTTGCACTCCCATATTCATTGCAGCATTATTCTGAGTAGCCAAAACGAAGACACAACCTAAATGTCCACCAACAAACGAATGGATATAAAAATGTGGTATAGGGCTTCCCTGGTGGTGCAGTGGTTGAGTCCGCCTGCCGATGCAGGGGACACGGGTTTGTGCCCCAGTCCAGGAGGATCCCACATGCCGTGGAGCAGCTGGGCCCATGAGCTATGGCCACTGGGCCTGCATGTCCGGAGCCTGTGCTCCGCAATGGGAGAGGCCACGGCAGTGAGAGGCCCGCATACCGCAAAAAAAAAAAAAAAAAGTGGTATATGCATGTAATGGAATATTATTTGGCATTAAAAAAGAAGGAAATCCTGCCATATGTGACAACATCATGAGCACTGAGGACATTATGTTGGATGAAATAAACCAGTCAAAGAAGAACAAGTATTGCATGATACCTCTTATATGAGGTATATAAAATAGTAAAACACAAAGAAGCAGAGAGTAGAATTGTGATTTCCAGGGGCTTCAGTTTTAGAGACCTTTTGTACAACATTGTGCCTACAGTTAACATTCTTGTAGACTTAAAATTTTCAAGAGGTTAAGTCTCAAGTGTTTTTATCACACTACAAAATGATCAAAGAAAAAAATTTCTAAAAAAGAGCTCCTCCAGTCAGTAGGAGGA
This sequence comes from Mesoplodon bidens, assembly GCF_964165515.1. Taxonomy (NCBI): domain Eukaryota; kingdom Metazoa; phylum Chordata; class Mammalia; order Artiodactyla; family Ziphiidae; genus Mesoplodon; species Mesoplodon bidens. Next base: position 12,109,658 of record NC_138166.1, read on the forward strand.
GAGAGCTATGCTCCTCAAGAGCAATCACTATTTATTGCTAAGGCCAAAACAGTAAACCAAAATTTGTACCAGCTGCTGAAACTTCAGCAGAGGGTGCAGGGAAGAGAGAAAGTGATGTCCAAATACCAGGAGAGACAAGCTACATCTCAGTGAGGTCTCAGTGGTCCAGAGAAGAACCAAAAGAGAACAAGAAACCCTTCAACTCCATCACCTGGAATACCCATAAGCTCCTTCTGTGCCCACATTCCATCTGGGGAGAAGGCAGAAACCCTGAAAGACAGCAATTTCCCAAATGGGATTACATTGACCTGAAATAGACTCTAATACAAAAAACAAACAAAAAAACAAAAAAACTGAGTTGCCTTGAATGGGCAAGCTTTAATCATCCCATCACCATTGCCTGCCAGCACTGGGAAGGGGTTCCAGTGCACGATGAGGCACATTCATTCCTTTAACTCACATGCGTTGACTGGCTACTAGGAGTCTGCAGACTTCTAGATCAGTTAGAGAAAATAAAGAAAGGTGCATTCTTTTTCACATTTGAATTGTAGTCCATACATTTAGACTCTGCTATACCCACTAAGCCCATCCAGAATTGCCTCCCTCTCATCCTTGAGGGAGGGATTGGCTTGGGATCGTGGTTGGGGGATATCAAGTGAGGGAGTAGTCTTTTGGTACATATCTATTGAACACCTGTCCTGTACAAGACACCATGGAAGGAGAATGCAGAGGAAGATGAGGCAATACGGGAAAGAGTGAGGCAGGAACATATGTGCAGAAGTACCTTCTTTCCCCTCTCCCCTACCTTTAGTATTAGATGGGCTATCAGAGTCTAAATGTATGGACTACAATTCAAATGTGAAAAAGAGTGCACCTTTCTTTATTTTCTCTAACTGATCTAGAGAAAGGTAGATCTAGAAGGCAAACAGCCTTCATGAATACCTATTGTATATAAATCTCAACTAAATGCCAGGAGAAGGGAAGAGGTACACTAGAAACCTAGGAGCAACTTTAGATGGCTAAGAAGAAACGATACAACCTCATTTAGCCTAAGGGGTTCCTCCATGCCTCCCTCTCAAGTCCTCTGGATCTTTAAGGAACTTTAGGACGAGCTACAAAGGGGAGAGGCAAGGACAAAGTTTACTCTAGAACACAATAGAATGACGGAAACATTTCTTGCCCAACCCTGCCCTAGAAGCGTGTTGACAAGCCCGAAATGTCTTCAAGTTGGCAATCATGCAAGACAGCCTGGCTGAAGATAAGTAGGCTATTAAAACTGTCTCCATAGCTAAGAGAAACAAACCACTGGCAAAAAGCAGCTCAAAATGAGTCAAGGTTCACCCAATTCACAATTTAAAAAAATGCTTTGGACAAGAACCAGAGAAACACCTTAAGTGAGTGTTTAGCACCCTAAAGTTAACCAGATGACGTTCCTCTATAAAGCATCATTTTATTCACATTCTTGTCTGAAGACTTTGTCTCTTAAAGGGAAAAGTGCATTTCATTGTAAGGGCAGAACCCAATATTTTGGCTTGCTTAGAAAAACACATTCTTCAGCTTATATGATAAATACAGATTTTGTAAGTCTATTTTAGGCAGGGCAAATATAAGCATTTTATATATGAAGCAAAAGCATGAGATAGGCAACCTTTTTGACTATACTAATGGCTACACTGTGGATAGAATATGAGATAATATTTCAAAACTCTGGTTCATCAACCACATATCTGATGGGATTAAAATAAGTGCAATGAGAATAAGCAATGATAACATTAAATGTGGGAAAGGAAGGGCTTTGGTCATGACTGGCCATTTCTTGAATCCCTGCTTTGGCTAACATATCATATAACCCAAGGAGAACTTTGATCTCCATTTCTACAGAAACCATAACAAAAGAAAAGGAGATTTAGTCCAAAAATCTCATTTCAAATGAAGGACTTTATAATAAGCAAAAATGACCACATTGTTAAGAAGTTTGTTAATGATGAAAAGAAAGTTGCCCCTTTAAATTCTTCTGGACAGTATTTAGATAAAAATAAGCTCTCTTGGAGGCCTGGTCATATTCTAGATAAGTACAGGCTTTCTCAGATTAGCTAGATTTTTTGTATATGAAAAATTGGCTCTGATCATGAGTAAGAGGGGTTAAATTTATTCAAGGTTGCACAGATCCAAAGTATCAATAACAAAAGAACTGGGCCAATTAGGCTGCCTCACAATGCAGTAGGTAGTTTTTAAAATTTAGTGAGCTCCTGGTTACTTGAAATACTCAGACACTCTTAGTGTAAAATGTGTAAGTCACCTTGTGGTCTTATGAATCTGCGGCAAAGCTGTGATCATTTCTCAGAAGCAGCATCTTCTCTCCAGAAGAGTGTGTGATCATTAGTGTGAAGTAGGTTGTCAAACGGACATGGGCATTACTGTCAAGTAACTGACTCTGCATGGAATCTGATCATTTACATGCATCAGATTTTGCCTTTTCTCTCTGGTACGTCAAGAGTTCCTATCACGTGGTGGGATTGTGACCCCACCCTTTTTCTTCACGGTGGGGCGGGAGAGAAGCTGCCCTGCACGATACTTTTTCCTGGCTTTGAACTCTCCAGCTAATGACCAGGTGAGAGGACAATTGTCTTGTTAGTGTCTTTGTGAAGTTTTATTCTATGATAAAAGGACTCTGTAAGGTCACTTCTTCCCAGAGAAAAACTACAAGATGAGCCACCAGAGAGAACACAAGATGTGTGTGGCCCATCTGAACTCAGACCCTTTTTCCCTCATCTCAGCTCCCAGGGCTCTGTCTGAGAAGAAACAAGAACTTTGTGGAGCGACCAACAGGAGGTCCATCCTGGGATAAAGAGGAAATAAAGCCATCTCCCGGCTTTTAGAAAAACCAGGGACAACAGAGAAGAGGTTCTATCATCAGAGTCAGGGGTGCTTTAAAGACTTGACCAAAGCAAGCTGCAGAATGATTCTTACAGTATGTCTTTCAGTTTAAAAATAAAATAAAATAATGCTACATATTTTCTGTAGATACATATATTTGTAGTAAGTGCAGAGAAACATATTGGTAGTATTTATACTATGTGGATGCTGGATGACTCACAGTGGCAACATTTGGGAAAAGACTGGGATTGGAGAGTTGGTCAAAAGACGCCTAAGCCTAGCCTGTATTGTCTTAATTTGTATAAGGAAATAGTGTTAATGTATTACTTAATTAAAAATCAATTTAAAGAATGTACATGTACACTCGTATGCATATATCATACACTTGCATATGCAAAGAATATCTGTAAAAGAAAATTGAAGAAGTTGCTAAGAGTTTTTGACTCTGGGGAGGAAAACCCAGTGGCTGGGAGGTAGATCTGGAAGAGAGATGTGCTTCTGACTATAAGCCCTTTCATACCTTGTGACTTTTGCACTATATGCATGTGTTAAAAAAAACACATCAATAAATGGTGCCAAGTCAGTCAGTAATTTAGAAAGGTAAATTTTAAACATTAATAATATGAACTTTGAAATGAGCTAAAATTCTGTTTTAAAGGTTTAGCACATAGTTTAGAACAATTGTTGAAGGGCTGAGCTTTGAGGAAGAGGAGAACTTGGTTAGAGAGGAGGGAGGTCCACTTTCAGGTCTGTGGGACTAGGATAGGTCACGGCCTAATGGTGACCAAAGGTCCTTGAAGCTGTGTGCAAAAAATACTTGGTGTCTACACCAGCCTCCAAGTACCTTAGGTTACAAATCAGAATGGGGTAGTCTAAGAGTAAACCAGATAGATGTGAACCAAAACAAGAAGAGGAGGAGGAAGGAGAGGAAGAAGAGAAGGGGGAAGGGGGGTTGAATCAGGGAGGAGAATAAGGGGGAGGGGGAGGGGAGGAGGGTGGAGAGGAAAGTAGGGAGAGGGAGAGGGAGGGAGGGGATGTGAATGAATGAATATGACTTTGGGTTTTCTATTAGCATAAGAACTTCATATAAGAAAATTAAGTCCTGGGAATGTAATATAATGGTGACTACAGTTAACAATACTTCAATGCTGTATGGTAATGTTTGAAAGTTGCTAAGATAGTAAATCTTAAGTAGATCTTAAGATCTACTACATCCCAAGAAAACAAAGTTTGTAACTGCATGTGGTGATGAATGTTGACTAAACTTATTGTGGTAATCATTTCTCAATATATACATATTGAGAAATATATATGTGTGTATATATATATATACACACATATATGTATATACATATATACATATATCAAATCATGTTATACACCTAAAACTAATACAATATTATATGTCCATTATATCACAAATGAGAATAAAAAAAGAAATCCATGATGATAAATGCTCTGTTTCTTTACTTCTGTGTTTCCTAATATTAATTTTTTTTATTAACTATCAATCTTAAGGGATCATTAACACCTAAATTACAATAGCTGGAGGCTCATACATCAAAAGTCCCCTGGCTTGATAGTTGCAAGTGTATGTGCTGGGAAAATGTGGTAGACCTAAGATAGTTAGAAAGTGAAATAAACAAAACTCTGATAATAGAGGGGGGATGGTGATAAAAGGTGGCTACAGCTAGAATTGTGCATCAGACTTGAATTCCTAAATCCTAATCAACATCTATTAAATTGCCTGGGTAGCAGACCATTTTACCCCAAGGCTGGATAGAAGCCAACAAAGGAGGAAGGCAAAGGCATTTGGTTTTCCAAGTAGTTACCTGAGTGCTATTTCCTTTTAATACCATCTTTCTAAACTTGATAACAAAAGTAAAGGGGTGGGATGGGCACAGTTGACCATAGATTTCACTCACTCAGGGGCCCACAGAGCTTCAGGGAAGGAAGTGATGGTACCAGTGTACCATCTACACATGGCAAGACTTTTCAGTAGAGGTCGGGGCTCTCGGGAACATGGCAGCTTCTCAGGGATCATCATATTGAAAATTATCTACAAGGCCGTGCCATCTTGGGATGACTTGCTAGCTTTGTCCAGTCACTTGGGTTTAATTGTGGCATGATAACCATGTGACAGCTATAAGTCTGCACTGTCTGACATCCCCAACTGGGCTGGAATATGGGGGTGGGAAGAGGGTTTCTACCTATTGCATATGCCAAAGGGCACACCCTATCCATCTTCTCTGTGCTCTCCTGTTTTGAGAGATGGTTTTCATCTAAGTGTCATAGAGAATTTTCCTCTGGCCATTTTCTTAGCCCCAACCTTATATTTAACATTTAAAACTATCTCCTTATCTGCAATCAACTTAGATGGTTTCCAGAGAACTTATTATGTCGTTTAAATAGAACAATGTAAATCACTTTCTACTTTTGAATCATCCCACATAACATTCATACTCCTATTCAATTCATAGTCATAGCACTCAGCAACAGGCTTCAAAGCCTGTAGTCTGAACCCTACTACATGGCTTTTCAAGATGCGCTGCACCCAAGAGGACCTTTGTAGTATAATTTTTTCAACACTTAATAGCCCAGAGCACCTTTGCATGTTGGCACAGGATACATTCTCTTCAAAAACCTATTATAGAAGACCAAAGACAAATACAGTTGAACCCTAAACATTGTTTTTTCAGGACACGGGGAGGGACAAGTTTAAAAGAGCAGAACCACAGTCTGTTTTGTTTCCTTCATTTTATTTTTTCGTTTTGTTTCCTCAGAAGTTAATCTCCTCTTGTTTATACACCCCCACTTAGACCTGTGACTTTGCTACCTCTTTCCCTTTTCATCTGGGCATAGAGATGAGAGTGCTTCCAGAAAGAGTGCTAATTACAGGCTTAATTCCAGCCCCAGGTCTGCCATGCACAACACCAGCTTTCCCATACACCTGGGAATAAAAGCCTGCCATCAAAGCAAACATTTCTCTCTCATCTCAGTTCCAAAAGAGTCATTCAGGGAACATATATCCTGAGGCTAGAAAAGGAGGCTCTTTCTTTCTTTTTCCCAGGGGGCAGAGATTATTAATTCAAGGTCAAGTTGAGACATTTGGGTTTAACAGTTTCCTTATTTCCAAATAACCCTTTATTTACCAGAGCTATGTAGACAGAAAGGGCAAGCAACTATAAATTCTCCTCACATCTCTGCCAACCCTTTGGAAAAGAAAGTTGGTTAAGTTAATTAGTTTTCCTGTAAAAGCAGAGTAAAGTGATTAGTTTTTGTAGAAGAAATCAGGTGGCTGAGAGCATCTCAAGGCTGATATTCAGGAGAAATTATGGCGACCAGATGAAAGTGGAACATCTTTAAAGGCCTGAAAGAAGGAAACAACAAAACAAAACAAAACAAAAGCCCTGAAAACCCAGAATTCTACATCCAGTGAAAACAGCCTCCAAAATTGGAAGTGAAGTAAAGACATTTTCAAATAAAACAAAAATAAGAGAATTTGTTGCAAGCAGACCTGCATTATAAGAAATGCTAAAGAAAGTACTTCAGACTGGAGAAAAATGATGTTATATAAAATCTCCAATCCTAAGAAAAGAATGAAGAACATCAGAAATAGTAACTATACGGATAAATGATAAACTATTTGGTACTTACTTTCTTCTTTTTAATTTCCTTTTAACATATAACTGTTTAAAATGAAAGAAGTGTTATAGAGTTTAAAGTAAGTCGATGTAGTACAATAGCTATGGCATAAGGGACTGGGGTGGAATAGGTGGACCTATATGATTGTAAGATTTGTATATTTATTACATGAAGTGGTACAATATTAACTATTAGTAGACTGTGAAAACCTAAAAAATTAAATGTGTATATTATAATTTTTAAACAAGATATAGATATATCTTATATATCTCTATATATCTTATATATCTCTATATATCATATATCTATACTCATTAGCTATATAATGCAGAGAAGTACTGCAAAAAGCCATACAAAAATTATACTAATAACCCAAAAAAGACTGGAAAGTGAGAACAAAACAACAGAAAATAGAGATGAGAAGAAAACAAATAATAAAACAATACACCCACATTCAAGCATATCAATAATTATATTAAATGATATTGAACTAAACACTCCAACTATAAGGTAGAAATTGTCAGAATGGACAAATCGCATGACCCAACTATTTGCTGTCTATAAAAGATGCACTTTAAATATAAAGACCCAGATAGGTTGAAACTAAATGAATGGGAAAAGACAAACCATGCACAGTAAGCATAAAAGGGGACATGGTTATACTAGTATCAAAGTAGATTTCTATACTATAAGATTACCAGATATGAAGAGGGACATTTCATTATATAAAAATGTCAGTTCATTAGGAAGAAAAAATAATCAAATATGTGTATGCTTAATATAAGAGCTTCAAAATACATGAAACAAAAATTGATAAAACTAAAAGGAGGAATAGATACATTTAGTTGGAGACTTTAATACTCCTCTTAACCAATATATGAACAAAACTATTAATCACCTTGATGTTATTGATGTTTATTGAATAGTACACAAAAACAATGGAAAATATACATTTCTCAAGTTCACATAGTACACTTACCAAAATAGAACATATGCTGGACAATAAAAGAAGTCTTAATACACTCATTTATGAAAAAAGTTTTCCTCTATCTTGGAATAGAAGAAAACTTCCTCAACCTGATTAAGGCTATCTACATAAACTAAATCAAAAACTTACAGCTAAGTTCATACTCATCATTGAATGTTTCATTGTTTTCTACTTAAAGTCAGTACTGAAGCAAAGATGTCTACTCTCACCACTTCTGTTCAACATTGCATTGGAAATCTCAGTGCAAGAAGATAAGAAAAAAGAAGAAATATATGTAAGATTAGAAAGAAAAAAATAAAACAGTTTCTATTTGCACATGACATAATGTATGTTGAAAATTCTAAGTAATCTATTCACAAGCTCCTAGAACTGATATGTAAATTTAGCAGTCACAGAATACAAGGTAAATATATAGGAATCAAATATATTTCTATACATCAAAAAATACCTAGTAATAAAATTATCAAAAGATGTGTGAGATAAGGACACTGAAAACTATAAAACATTGCAAAGGGTAATCAAGGAAGACCTTAAAAAAAAGGCGACATATATCATGTTCATGGATTGGAAGACTTGATGTTGTTAAGATAATTTTCCCCAAACGGATCTATAGATTTCATGCAATCTGAATAAAAATATAAGCAAATTAAAATAAATGGACAAACAGATGCTAAATATTTATTTGCAAAGGTAAAGGACCTATATTAGCCAGAATAATTTTGAGGAAGAAGAAGAAGAGAAAAGAATGCATACTACTAGGTTTCCAGAGTTACTATAAAGCTATAGTAATCTGGACAGTGTGGTATTGGCATTAAGGTAAACATATAGATCAATGGAACGTGACAGAAAGGACAGAAATAGACTCACAGTTATATGGTCATTTGACTTTCAACAGAAGTGCCAACATAATTCAATGACAACTGGATATCTGTATGGAGAAAAAATGAACCTCATCCCTTAACTCTTGTTATGCATAAAAATTAACCTAAAGTAGATCCTAAACCTAAGTATAAGAGCTAAACCAACTAAGCTTAGAGAAGAAAACACAGGTGAAAACCTTTGTGACATGGATCTAGGCAAAAGTTCTGAAAGAAAACACAAAAGGCACAAACGAAGAAAGCAAATTAATAAAATGGGCTTTATTAAAATGAAAAGCCTCTGCTTTCCAAAAGACATGGTTAATCTATCTGACAAGAGCCTGTATCCAGAATACATATATATATGCACACACACATATATAATACCTGTTACAATGAAAAGCAATGGGTACAACATTTGGAAAGACACTCACAAAAAGATATGCAAATGGCCAGTAAGTACATAAAAGAGTCTCATCATCACTAGTGGTCAGGGAATTGTAAATTAAAATCATAATGAGACAACCTCTAGAATAGCTAAATTTTAAAAGACTAAATTATCAAGTATCAGTGAGGATGTGGAGCAACCACAATTTTCATACACTGCTTATGAGAATGTAAAGTGGTACAGCTGCATGACAGTATCTTATAAAGTTAATATAGTTATGATATGATCTAGCATTCTCACTCGTAGGGATTTATGTGGGGTGTAAGTGGGGTGTAAATATAAATTCACACAAAAACTTACATGCAAATGTTCATAGCAGCATTACTCATAAGAGCCCTAAACTGGAAACAACTGGTAAATGGGTTTTTAAAAATTGTGGTACAATGGAACACTACTCAGCAGTAAAAGGGATGAAATATCAATACACACAACAGTCCGATGGATCTGAAATTCATTGTGCTAAGTGGAAGAAGTCACACACAAAGCTACATATTGTATGATTCCATTTATATGAAATTCAAGAATAGACAAACTTATAATGACAGAAAACAGAGCAAAGGTTGCTTGCAGCTGCGGGTTGGGATGGGAATACTGAGAGAACTTTCTCAGTCAATGGAAATGCTTTGTGTATTAGTTTAGGTGATGGTTACATGGCTGCATATATTTTGTCAAAGTCATCGAACTTTACACTTACAAAGGGCAAATTTTATTGTAGGTATATTATACCTCAGTAAAACTGAAAAAAAATCACCCCTGGCTTTAGATAGACAATTTGGGGAAAAAAAAAAAAGAATTGAAATGAGGGAATTACATTTCAAAACCAAGTTAGTCTTGGTCCTCCAAGAAACAGATGCCACAATGGAATTAAACATCCAAAGATTTTATTAGGGGAAATGCCTGCATGAAAGGAAGGAGGGAAGAAGCCAGGGAAGGCTGGGAGAGCCATCAGACCAAGATGCAAGGCATGGTTAGATACCTGATACAGATTTATTGAAGAAATTAGGAGCTTCCTTAAGAACTTTGAAGTTGGGGTCAGAATAATAAAGTTACATTCACACAATTTCTTATAGATGATACCATTAAAGAATTTTAGGGCAGAAAAAGATCTTAGATATAAACTAATCCTGGGTAGTGACTGTGAGGGCCAAGGACTTCACAGGGTCCTGGGCTTCACTCTGTGCTGGGACCAGCCACTGGACTGGACTGGAGCAGGGAGCTCATTTAGCTGGGTGGCCAGAAGCAGACAAATGCAAAGAGGATGCGCGGGAGGTGTGGATGAGGAAAAAAGCCAAGTCAATACAGGGTCGAGATCGATGCATCAAGTCTGTGGAGTTGTAAAGAGGAAATGAGTCAAGCAGTCAGTAGCTCAGAAAATCAGAAGAAAAGAAATACGAGGTGGACTGAAACAAGACAATTCAATCTCAGGGGGTGAATAAGGCAAGGGTCTTTTATTTTAAGATGATTTTATGGCATAGGAATAGGCCAGCTGGCTTTATGTTACTGATGAAGCCTACAAAGATTAAAAAAAAAAACCTAGTTCCACACAAACCAACACCCTTCAGATAGCATAAGCCTCAATGACAGTTTTATTAAAGACTGCCAGTGGGAACTGCATTCAAATCTATGAAATGTGTTTGGAATAATACGAGTGGCCATCTGCCATATATTTAAAGATTTTTAAGGACTGATATGAGTAATGCATTTCAGCATTAGTGAAAAGATTAAGATGGAAGAAAAGAAGGCAGCAACTTTTAAGGGTTGGCACAAAACACAGGGAGATTAAAAATTGAGCCTTGAAACCATTTTTATCATACTGATTTGGTGCACTGGCGAGTAGAGCATTAACTGTAACTCAATACAAGGGTAATTAAGGATAACGGTGTATCCATCCATTTAAGAATTTCAATAGACTTTGGCAAGGTTTTCTCATTATTCGAGTTTTTTCTGAAAAATAAAGTACACCTTCTCTGAAGACTTTTTCTCCTATTGTTGATCAACTTTTTTAAAATAAGATGATTCTGTCTGAAATATGGAGAATGGATTGGAGCAGGAGAAAACTGGAGGTGGGGGGAATCAAGTAGGAGCTGTTGCTGAAATTCCTGCAAGAGATTAGAGGGGTCTAAAAAGGAGACGTTAAAAAGTGTCAGTGGCATGAAAAGAAGGGGGTACTTGAAACTATGTTGGTGGAAGGATGATCGGACCTGGTGGTTGCTCAGGTGGGAGAAGAAAGGGTCGAGGAGTTAATACGTGTGCACCGGTGACAGGTTTCAGCAGCCGCGTGGGCGGCAGACCTCTAGGGCACCTACAGGGAGACACTAGTAGGCAGCTGGTTACAAGGGTCTGCAGCTTCTTTCCTACAGAAATCTGCACATTTACTCCTCTGTCTGAACCGTTTCCCCAGACTCACGTTATCGGGAACCACCCTATCTGACGCTGTTCCTCCCTATGCTCTATGATCACACTCCACTCATTTCTTTTCCAACCCTTCTGAAGCACCCATGGCCCATACTCATCTCCCAAGTCCTCACAAAATCATCCCTTTCAGCTTTTCTGCTTTCTCCTCGTTTTCAACAGGCCAGCTTAAAGGAGCCACCTATAAATGCCATCTTGCAAGGGATCAAGCCACACTGTAGACGCAGCCCTGTCTCCATTCATTTCCCCCTGGAAACATTGCTGTTCTTCCTTTTCTAACCTCACTATCACCACAACCACAATAACAACAATCCCAAACCCAAAAGAGAAGTTTGGAGGCATTGGTTCAATTGTATGCAACAAAATTCTTACACTCTGCCATCTCCAGAGAGCTCTAGAAGTGGTCTTCTCCTCATGGACGTCTAGAGTCTAGATTTGACATCTACCCTCTGGACAGCAGGACAGAGGAAGAGTCCAAAAAGCAAGGGAACTGTGCACCACAGGCTACCTTATAGGAAGTGAATTTACGAACCGTCACATGAATGTCACCAGCCAGAACTTAGTCATATGCTGTGTGTGGTTGTCAGATGGGCTGAGAAAGATAGTATTTTCTAGATGGCAGTGTGCTAGCAAAAAGTATACAGTTTCTATTCCTAAGAAAGGATAAATGGATTTGGGCAGACCACTATCAGGTCTGCTGCAGAACTCAACTTGTGAATATTTCCTTAAGACAGATTCCTAGAATACTGAGCTAAAATGTATATGTATTTTAAAAGCGTCTTGCTGAAACGACGAGCCACTCATCAAAGCTGACATTCTTCTCTTCTTTCTGGGCACACAGGCTCTATTTCCCAGTCTCTCTTGCAATAGCATATGCTCATACTGAATGGTAGCTCATAGAATTTGAGCAGAAGTGATGCGTGCTACGTCCTGGCCTGGTCCTAGAAAGCCCCCCATGTTTCCCCCCTTTCTAGCTCATCAGAATGGATACATGCCCCACACATACTTGGAAGCCATTTATTAACTAGGGCAGAGCTGGCAGTACCTGTTCTCCCACCTAGTATTTATTATGTGCACAAGAAATAAACTTTGATTGTCTGAGTAATTATCCTTTTGAGGGTGTTTCTGTTACAAGAGTTAACTTACCTTAACTAAGACAAAGCTCTCGATAAATATTGTGAAATAATTTCCAGAAAGATTCTATCAACTTCCATCTCACCAAAAGATGATGTACAAGCCTCTTCTCCTTAGCACAGTGAATATTACACATTTTTGAAATATTTGCCAATTTTACAGGGAAAACATCATTGCGTGATATGCATTTCTTTGTTGTCTTGTGAGGATGACTATTCTGAAATGTTCACTAGCCTTTGTGTATCTTTGTATCCCTCGTTTTGGTTGCTATCACAAAGTTAAGGATTTTTTAAAGGATTTTTTTTTGCAAGATTAAGATTAACCTTAGTTAAAAAGATGGATACTTCTTTGGACAAAGCCAGTATATGAAAATCCATATTAATATAAAAGATAAATGAAAGAGTCGATCATTTCTTTGTTTTGTAAAGTAAAGAGAAATCCTCAGCCTAGAAGAGAGGACAGGAATTAAGCCAGGCATCAAGAGAATCTCTTTCAAGTAAAATGGTAAATGGCCTGTAGAGCCCAAACTCATATGCTCCCAGCAGTACAGATTTTAAAATCGTATATTCATTCAAGTAAAGGATAAGAAAGATTATTTTCTAATTCCATACTTAGTGTCATCTGAGGGTCTATTACTGTTCCTTACCTATCGGCTGTTAACAGTTCAAAGAAAAACATAGTAAAATCCTGTTTCCTGGAATTCTCTACATACATATGAGGCATTTTTTCATAACTCCTCCCATCCCTGATTCTATTTTTTTCACATAGCACTACCTGTCCATCAGCAAGTATTATGTGGCCCTTCTGATAAATTTCTTTTTTTTTTTGCAGTACGTGGACCTCTCACTGTTGTGGTCTCTCCCATTGCAGAGCACAGGCTCTGGATGCGCAGGCTCAGCGGCCATGGCTCACGGGCCCAGCTGCTCCGCGGCACATGGGATCCTCCCGGACTGGCGCACGAACCCGTGTCCCCTGCATCGGCAGGCGGACCCTCAACCACTACGCCACCAGGGAAGCCCCTGATAGATTTCTGAGATGATTTACTCCCATCCTTCACACCCTTTCGCTTGCTGCATTTTAGAATCACTTCCAGGGAGGGGAGGGGTGTTGGGGACATAAACTAAGATGCTTGTGGGGTGGGGCAGGGCCAGGTAACTTAAGTATGATGCAGTAGGTTATATTTGTTTCTATTTGCCAGACACCTTCTGTTTACCCCACTGGGTTCACTGTCCCAGCTGTCTACTCCTCAGCTGAGCTTTGTGGGTGACAGTAACAGCTCCATGGCCCTCGGTGTCCAGTTGAGTTCTGCCACTGGGAACCCCAGAAGGGAGGCGATTGAGATGCATGCTTATACTCCTGGGTCCCTCCACCACCAGTATCCCTCAATAAACCCACCTTACAAGACTCTCTCTCCTTCCAAGTTCTAGTCACTTTTCCCTGCCTTCATCCCATCAGGTCTAGGGATGGTACCAGCTCAGCTCCTGTTAGCCCCAGGCTCCTGCACTATTCTTTCTTTTCTTTTATATCCTGTCCACATTTGGGGATTTAGGGGTAAATAAACCCTTCTCTAATTATTCTCATTTGAATGTGACATCTATTTTTTATTGAGATGCAAACTTGCTTCTGTCTTGTTGAAAAATGTGTAGTTGTTTCTTTGCTGCATCATAAAGAGAATTTTAAATTTTCATATGTGCATTCATGTTTTTTAAGAATTTCTTCTTGTTTGATAGTTATCAAATTTGACAAGGAGCTTTCAGAAATGCAACCACTATACAGCCGTGTGTGTGTGTGTATATTTGTTTACCTTATTTATAGTACACACACATACAACATGGGTACAAATCAGAATCACCTGAGGAGCTTTTATTTCACCACGATACTTGAACCCTACCCCAGATTTACTGGATAAGAATCTCCAGAGTAAGACTAAAGCAAATGTAGTTTGCAAAATTTCAATGTGCATTCCTATTTAAGATCTCCTACCATATATGATATAGTTGCAGCAACTAAACTTCTGTAAGAGTAACCACGTGCTCAGTCTCATGTGCATGACATTTAATAAGTCCTCTGTATATGCCAAATTATGGCAGTATTACTTTGTATTTATAAAATAACACTCATTCTAGGACCTCTTTTAGAGTAGGCATGACAAGGTAAAACTTCTATCCTGTCATTCCTATGGGATAAGCTCCACGGAAGTGGGAGGACCTGATTTCACTCAGGCATCAATTTTACAATGAAGTTACGTAAGGAAGCCATGTCAACAATTTTAATGGGGGGCTTTGAATTTAAACTTAATGGCATGACATGAAGAATCAGTTCTCACTTTGGGGGGAGAAGGGCAAAATTACTAAATACCTGAGTATTCTGTCTTTAAGCACTATTATTATTAGTAAGAAAGGTAACGTAACCTCCTGATTCACTGACCTTGGGATGGACATTCTACCTTCCTATGGAAGGCAAATGGAATCCACATTAGCATCATAGCAAAAAGTATTATTGCTCTCTTTACTGACTACTTAAATGACTCTGCAACTTCTTTTATTACCATTAGTTACTCTAGGACAGAGGTCAGCAAACTATTTCCCATGGGGCAAACCCATCCTGCACCTGTATTTGTAAATAAAACATTATTGGAACAAAGCCATGTCCATTTTTTTTTAACATATTGTCTATGCTTACTTTCATGGTACAACAGCAGAAAGCTTCTTAAGACAGAAGCTTCAATTATTACTTTCAGACGTTTTTCCTAATATAAGTATTTAAAGCTGTAAGTTTCCCTCAAACCACTGCTTTAGCTACACACTACAGATTTTTATATCTGTGATAGTTTGTCGTTCAGTTAAAAAATTGTTTCTAATTATCCGTGTGATTTTTTAATGACACATGAATTATTTACGAGATTGTTGTTTTATTTCCAAATATTTGGGGCTTTTGTAGTTATCTTATTAGTACTGATTCATAATTTAATTCTGTATGTGTTAAAAAAATCTATCAACAATTTCTCATAGACCAGCATATGGTCTACATTGGTGGACCTTCTTTGTGTACTTGAAAACAATGTGTATTATGTAGCAGGTGAGTGTAGTGTTCTGTAAGTCATAGTGTGGTTGACAGTGTCATTCAGATATTCTTTATCCTTTCTGATATTCTTGTTTGATGGTTCAGTTGACTACTGAAAGAAGTATGTCAAACTCTCCAACTCTTGCTTGTGTATTTGTTTATTTTTCCCTTTAGTTCTGATGGTTTTAACTTCATGTATTTCATTTGTAATACTGGTAACTTGTGTTTTTTTTTTCTTGGTTATCCTATCTAGAGATTTGTCAATTTTGATCTTTCCAATTGCACAAACTTTTGTTGCTTTTTCTCTATTGTTTCACAGTTTTCAATTTAACTAACTTTTACTCTAATTTTCATTATTTATTTTCTTCTGCTTGCTTTAGGGTTAATTTTTTCTCCTTTTCTACTTTCCCAAGGTAGAAGCATAGGTTACTGATTTTAGATCTTTCTTCTTCAGTAACATATGCATTCAATGCTATGAACATTCCTCTAAGCACTGATTTTGCTGCATCTCACAAATGGATAAATTGTATTTTTATTTTAATTTAGTTGAAATATTTGCCTTCATTTATCTTCATTTTTGAAGTATGCAACTAATGTCTTTGGATATAAAATTCTATGTTGGTACGTTTTGCACTTTGAATATTTTTTCTAGTGACTTCTGGCTTCCACTGTTTCTGATGAGATGTCATCTGCTAATTATCTCATTGATCCTATGTATATAATTTTATTTTCTGGATGATTTCAACACTTTATCTTTGACTTAGGTGTGGTTTTCTTTGTATTTACCCTGGTTGGGTTTTTCTGACATTCTTAGGTCTAGAAGTTAATGTTTTTCATCAAATTTAGAGAGTTTTATTCATTATTGCTTTATATATATATATTATTTTCTTCCCTTCCTTGCTTTTACCTCCTTTTAAGACCTCAATTTCACTTATATTGGACCATTTGACATTGATCCAAAGTTCTGTGAAATTCTGTTTTTCTTCATTTTTTTACTCTATTACTTATTTTTTCTTGATCTATCCTAAAGTTCATTTATCCTTTCTTCTATCTGTTACAATCTGTGATTGAACCTATCTAGTGAATTTTTCACTTCAGTTATTGTATTTTTAACTTTAGATTTTCCCTTTATTTACCTTCATATAGTTTCTATTTATATGTTAGGATTCCCTATCTGTTCACTTACTGAGAGCATGCTTCCTTTTGATTCTTTGAACATATTTATAACAGCCACTTTGAATTTTTGTCTGCTGTATCCAATATCTGGGTCCACTCAGAGTCAGTTTCTATTTATTACCTTTCTTTCCTATGTATAGGTAAAATTTTCCTGTTTACTTGCAGGTATGACAATTTTGGCTGAAAACTGGATAATTGGATGATACAATTTAGCAACTCTGTAATCTGCTATGCTCTTCTGAGGACAAATTTTGTACTTGTTGTTTATTTGCCTAGACTCAAACTATCTCCCCTTACACTGTGAAGCAGCTGATACCTCTGTTCAGTTCTTTCAGCTTTAAGTCATTGATTTTTAGCTTTCTTCCAAGATATCTTCCCTCAGTCAGGGCAGGTTTGTGGTTAGTCATGGATTTGGGTAGGGTTTATGCTAGATTTTTCAGTTTCTTTGCTGGTCTGTCTGACTTGAGCTCTATTCTCTGATATTAGAAATGTGTAGGATAAGTGCTAAATCAAAAAAGCAGCAAATTCACAAACTGACCCAGTGCAATTCTGTCTTTATTTATTTATTTTTTAACTGGAGTCCTTGAGGTTTTCCCTGTGCTTGTGTGGTTTAGCAGTTACTAAGGATGTGGATAGAGTTTACACTCAGATTTTGGTCTCACCATTTCTGTGGCTTATCACTTTTAGGATTTCTCTCCCTTCCACCCTAAATTTCCAGCTGTTCTGTCAACACTGAACTTCTTTCTGTGTCACTTCAAGCCAATAAGACTTGTTTTCTGCCACTGGAACTGAGGAAATTTGGTAGTGCCTTCAGACAAAAAAACAAAAAAAACCCCAACCCTAACAAACCTTATATTTTTATCCATTGCACTTGTGATCTTTCAAGACTAAACCTCCTCTGGTTTCCATTTGCTTTGGCCACTTTCCAGTGCATTCAAATAGTGTTTTTTTAAATACTTTGTTCAGATTTTATCATTTTTATCTGCAGGAAGTTTTGCCCAGCAAATTCAATTCACCATTACAAAAGCCAGATCCCTATCAGCTACTTTAAAGGGGTTTTGGGCCGTTTTTGACTTTAATGTATGCTCCATATTAAAGTACTAACAATGAATTTAATTAATTAACTTTGATTCCAGTATCAATCCCACAGTCATCAGATGTAGGGAGAGGTCCTAGGAGGAGAAATCCATACTTGACTAATCCTATCTATTCATGACAACTTGGTGAACTCCCCACACTCACAGCTATTGTGGAGAGGGATGATTACAAAGTAGAAAAGTGGTTTGTGTGAATGAATGAAATAAGAATAAGTTCATACTCATAAATCTTCTAAGATAGCAGAGATAGCATTAGGAAAATAATATTCTGAAAGATCTGAACCTAAACATTCAGAAAAATTATCCCTAATAGTATATAAGACTCATCTGTCAAGGCAGGGGCTCCAAGCAGAGAGAAGGTGGAGGGGTGTCTCATAGGTAAGTAGGAAAGCTAGGGTAGGTGGAAGGTCACATAACTCTGATCATCACTGCCACTTTGGGGCCACATCCAGTAAGTGGATCAACTTGGAATAGGCACACAGAGATGGATCAGGTCACCAAAGAGGCATGAAGACCAAGCGTGTTGCTCTCTCATTCATTCAAAGACCCTAGGGTTTTCTAGACCTTCTGCCATATGCAAGAAACTCTTTTCTTTCCGCCGAGCAACAGGCAGCAAGATGCAAACTTGCCTCCCCCCTCCTACCTTCTTTCTTTCAGCCCAAAGAGTGACAGAGGGAAGAGCAGTGAAACATTAGGAGAACCACAAGCCTGTGTCTTTTTGATTTTCAGTTTTTATCCTGACTAGCCTTTAGGTAAGAGCAAACTGCTAATGAGAAACATAGAAAACACAGGTTAGCAGACTGAAATTCCATTCAGACACTCTTAACATGGTGTGCTTCATGCACAATAGCTCAGAGGCCTGTATGCAGTTGCAAAGATTATGGGGGGAAGGGGTTGCTGAGCTATTCAGTTTTGCCAGGCTCCCCCCTGGCAAATGGGTCTTTCTTGGCTGAATCACAACCTGACCAACACAAAGCATCTGCTGGTCCCCTCAGTATCTTGACCAAATGGCATTTAATATGTACCACATGCACTTGGGCCTCTTCTGAGGACATGTTAGAAGAGGCCAAGTTCACCCTGGCCCTGATGATCTGCAGCTTGAAATCTCTGGAGCATCCTCATGTCTGGGGTGTGAACACCAGCCCATGAATGGAGAAGGGCAAAGGACCTGTACATTCTGGGGCCTAATCTCATTCCCATGCAGTGGTAATTTGGAATAAACCAAATTCCCTAGATGTGACTAATTGGCATTCTCCCGCTGTGGTTTTCTTTTCTAGGAGACTGGGTCTGAATCTCAACTATCACACTGACATCTTGCAATGATTGTGCACTCCAAAAATGCTCTATTTAAATTTTTTGGGCTGCTGGAAACTTCAGCCAGTGGTTGTTTGGAAACTCAGAAAAACCCAGCAGAAGCAGAAATTTATCTTACTAAAAGTGAAGTAACAAATGATTAATTGCTTCATTTCACACTTTTGGTTAAACATTTATATTAGAGCTATTTTTTGCAATGATATTACTGAGTGTTCTAATATAGCTTATTTTGTTAGTGGACTTAGGTGCACATGTTACTTAATTGACATTAATATTTTGTGCCTTACATTTGCTTCAGTCCCTGAGATATTCTAGGATAATTAATTGACCAAAAAAAAAATTGGTCTAACTA
This sequence comes from Mesoplodon bidens, assembly GCF_964165515.1. Taxonomy (NCBI): domain Eukaryota; kingdom Metazoa; phylum Chordata; class Mammalia; order Artiodactyla; family Ziphiidae; genus Mesoplodon; species Mesoplodon bidens. The sequence goes on from NC_138166.1 coordinate 12,129,021, forward strand.
TTTGGTTCACACAATAAATACCAAGTGAACTATATGAACTATATGCTTGAATTGAATCTTCGAGCTGGTGACTTTTATATCATGGTGTTTACGAAGCTTCAGTTCACTGATTTATCAGCTTCTGGCATTCATTCCACACATAGGCCCTGGGACATTGTTTTGAACAAAGTCCTTGCTCTCAGGGACATATGACCAATGATAGATGGGTAAACAAGCAAATTAAAAAAGAAAAATTCCAATAATGATAAATGTTTCAGGGAAAATGAAGTCAAGTGATGCAGTCCAGAGTTAGTTCAGGAATAGGTCAGTTCAGGAATTCAGCCACGTGAAGACCTGAGGGAGCAGCATTCCAGATGAGTGAACAGGAATGCAGGTGACTGAACCAAGCCTCCAGTGGAGGTCTAGTGGCCTCATTTCATTCATTTGTTCATTCACTCATTCATTCAACCAAAGAGAGCGACCAGAGGCCCCAGCCCCTGTGCTGGAGTCTGACTTAGCTCTGTGAAAAATTTGGCAAGTCACTCTTTTTTTTGTTTTTTTGTGTTTTTTTTTTGCGGTACGCGGGCCTCTCACTGTTGTGGCCTCTCCTGTTGCGGAGCACAGGCTCCGGACGCGCAGGTTCAGCAGCCATGGCTCACAGGCCCAGCCGCTCCGCGGCATGTGGGATCTTCCTAGACCGGGGCACGAACCCGCGTCCCCTGCATCGGCAGGCAGACTCTCAATCACCGCGCCACCAGGGAAGCCCAAGTCACTCTTTTTTAACTCTCAGTCTTTAGCCACAAAATGCCTGGGGTCACACCCACTTCTCCATCTATGACTCTTCTAGCTCCTCGATGGGAAATCTCTATATGATTAGGGCTTGCTTCGTTCAGCTGCTATGCATCTCTCTCCGTGCTTTCCAAGAAGGTCTCTGTTTACACATGTCAACGCCTGGCACTAGGTCGTTTTCAGGGTCACTCACTGGACCCTCAGCCAAACTCTCCATTTAACTTTCTTATTTTTTCCTCGTAAATCAATTACTGACAGTTCCATTTACTTTGTCATAGATGATGGTAAAATGCTGGGAATAGAAGGGATTAAAAGCACAGACCCACAGAATTGGGTGAGGAATTGGTGCTGTCCCTCATAAGACACGCAGCTTCTGTGGCCGAGGCCCTTAACGATGCTGGACAGGGAAGGATCTGGAAGGTACTGAGACTCTCAGAACACTCAGCCTAATTCTTTTCCAAGTGTTTCTAGCCATGCAATAGTCTTCAGTTGCTCACTGTCTGGACTACATTTCTGAAAAGTTTCAAATAGAGCACCAACCCCTTTCAGATAACTCCTGGGGAGTGTCAAGATTTGTTCTTTAGCAAGCACAGGATGTGAGATTTCTTCCTTTGTCTTGACTGTGTGGCTTTTGAATGTTGCTCCTCTGGAGAACTTGATAGAAGGAGAGGCATTTATTGGCCAGGGTCACCTTAAATGCAAGCAGGCCCTGGCCTTTCAAATCCCTCTGGATTCTGTACACTTCCATCACCACCACGTGAGTCCGTCATCATTTCTCACCTGGACGACGGCACTAGAGTCAAAACTCAGCTCCCTTCATGCAACTCATTCTCTACTCAGCAGCCAGAGCCTCCTCTCTTCAAAATGCATGCCTGATTCTGCCCTGACCATGCTTAGAACCTTATAACGGTGCTCGTTTGCTCTGTGATGAAGATCAAACGGAAAAGCTCCTACCCGCTCTCGCCCTCCCTACCTCTCTGGCCATCCTTCTGGACCTGTTTCCTTGCTGTGCCATCCCAGGCAATTCCTCAACATCTCTGAGCCATAGTTCCTTCGTCAGTAAAATGGGGAGAAGGGTCCCTATCAGCAAAGGAGATAATGTGTGCAAAAGCTCAGGCCGTGTATGGAAGGCAGGAGGCAAAGAGGAAATCGGAAAATGGGACCATGGTACCATTTCCTTCAGCCTCCTTCTCTGGCTCTGTGTGCTTCCGCATCGCAGCACAGATTGAGAGATAAGCAACCATTCCTTTGGTGGCCCAGGACCCAGCTCCTGTGGACCAGCTCTGCCCACACATTCCCACCCCACTAGGCAAATTCCCAGGGCCTCAGGGTTTCCAAAGTGGAGAGGAGGCCCAGGCTGGAAAAAGGGCGGAGGAGTGAATGCCAGGCTGGGGGCTGGTTATATCAGCCCGCTGCTACCAGCCTTGCTCCCCTGGGCCTCCTTCCTCCAGGTTGTCCTGTGGGCCCTGTAAGCACAGTTCTGGCCTTGAGGCTAAACAATCATGTTGGTATCGCAGAGTCATTTATTACTTCCTGCCATGTCAAATAGCCCTGGAATTTTGATTAACTGCCAGGCAGCCGAGGCTTTGTTTCAAGGATGGCAGAGTCTGAGCGCTTATCCAGGACAGGCTCTCTGGTCCTGGGTGGGCAAGCTTCCTCTGGCATCCTGCAGCCTCCTAATTACTCCTTGTTTCTGCTTGTAGCTTCTTTCTTAGGTTGGATGCAATCCATCTCTCTAGCTTAAAATAGCAATGGCTGGCCAGTGCCCTTGTGAGGCCTGACCTGCCAAAGGGCAGCTGGTAGGAACCTTGTGGGAGATGGAAATCACAGCTACAGTGCTGTGTAAATGCTGACCTGAATGCTTGGGCACCAGCCGCAGAATGTCACCAGGACCCCTCCCAGCCCAGCGCATTACGTGCCAGCTCTCCTGCTTGCCTTAAAAAAAAAAACCTCCCGCACTTTCTACTGGCCAGACACTACGCTAAGCACTTTGTGCAAAATAACTCAATCTTTACCCCAAATCTGAAGTCGAAACCAGGACGACTCTCACCTTACAGAGGATGAAAGAACGACTGAAAGATTAAAGCATCTACCCAAGGTCATTTAACGAGTCAAGGTCAGGGTCCGCCTCCAGAGCCCATACTTCGAATTTAGCCACCACGCTACGTGGTCTTCAGAGGCCTTTAGTATCTACACTTTCTGACCATGTGAACCGAACCAGGTAATACATTTAAAGCCCTCGAAACAGTCCCAGTGGGGCCTGGCGTAGAGTAAGCACTCAGTGAATGCCCATCCCTTCACGTAGAGGCACCCTGGTGGGATAATGAGAAGAGCCGGCTCTTAGATGGGCCGCCAGCTCTGCCACGAGATACGGGGTCTCAGCAGGCTGCACGCAATTGATTTTGCTTCAATTTCTTCACTTGGGACCTAGGACTAATGAAGACACTTATGTTCTAGGGTCGTTGTGAGTATTAAAGGAGTTAATATTTGTCAAGCACTTAGGACAGAGCCTAGAACTTACCAGATGTTGCCTTTGCTAAAATACACATAGGTGCACGTGCATCTGTATGCACTAAGGTGGGCGCGGACCTCGTGGCCTTGAAGACCTGGGTTTCAATTCCTGGTTCTGTTTTACTGTCTGGGTCACCGTGAATAAACTGCCTCTCCTGTCTAAGCCTTAGTTTCCTTACCTGTAAAACAGAACCAAAACTCCTGGCTCCAGAGCTACTTGAGAATAACAGGTGATGAGGTGTACAGAAAAGCACAGAATTAGACACACGTTAGGTGCTTAATGTCATTTGTCTCTTTTCCCGGGCAGGTCTCTATTTTGTCACAAATATATAAGCCGGTTTCTGCCCTCACATCTTTCTACCGTCTCGCCTGCAACACTCTATGGTTTCCCATTCCCCCTGCCAGCCCTCCGTTCTATCACCTTGGGAACGCGTTCAGCTCTTTCGGTAACACTCTGAAGGCCTTGGAAATTCTTGGAGATGTCTAATTACAGCAGTTCTGATTTCTAATGGGCCAAAGGGGACCGCAGCTCAGTTGGCAATTTCCCAGGCCTTTCCATAGAGAGGAAGACAGCGTGTATGTGTGTGTGAGTGCGTGTGTGCACGCACGCGTGTGTGCGTGTGTGTCTCTTCCAGACCGGTGTGGGCCCTGCTCTGCTATGCCCACTCTGGACATTCGAATTCCAACTGCAGTTGTCAGTGGGATGGACCGATGTGGTTCCATCTAGTGCCAGTCTCTCCCTTGGTATTGTCTGTAGGAATGATTTTACTTAAACATTAATAATAAAAACATCTAAAGGGATTAAGTAAAAAGAGCTGCTATTTCTTTGCTACCTGCCCCGAATGCCATTGTGCTATGCACTCCTTGTTCAGGGACCACTTCTTCTTACCCTCTAATCACGTTTCGCAATTAGGTTCCTATATCTACCAACCCCATTTAACCCATTTACCCATTGAGCCTTCAGGCTGAGACAGTTTAAGGGAGAAAGGCTCCCAAACCTGGATGAGCAGCAGAATCTTCTGGAATACTTCTAAAAAAACAATCAGGGGGCTTCCCTGGTGGTGCAGTGGTTGAGAGTCCGCCTGCCGATGCAGGGGACACGGGTTCGTGCCCCTGTCCGGGAAGATCCCACATGCTGCGGAGCGGCTGGGCCCGTGAGCCATGGCTGCTGAGCCTGCGCGTCCGGAGCCTGTGCTCCGCAACGGGAGAGGCCACAGCAGTGAGAGGCCCACGTACCACAAACAAACAAACAAACAAACAAACAAACAAACAAAAAACAATCAGGGTGTGTTACCATTCCAGATCTAGAGCCAGGCAGGGGTCTAGGCAGCTAGGATGTAGATTGGAGACCAACGTTCAAAGGCCAGCCCGGCACCTCAGTGTGGCCTTGGGCAGGTCACGGCCCTCTCTGCCTCATGGTCTCCTCACCTGGGCAGTGGAGATCATTGTACCTGCCTTGCCATCTCCCTGCAGCATTGTGAGGATGAAAGGAGACGGGGAGGTCCAAGCATGGGTCACGAATAGGGGGTGTTTCCAGCTCCCCTAGCCATTTGTGTGACCCCCAGCCTGGCACTCAGTCTGCTGCATTTTATGGTGGTTCGTGGCACTGGCGGAGAAGCGATGAGCAGAATTTTCCTACAATCTATTCCAACTCAGTTCAATGACTCCAGGTAGCTCTCTAACCATGAAGACCTGTAGAAGCATCCTGTTTGGGTACAGTAACACATTTGGGGAAAACAGGCACCTCTGCCTGAAAACCGAGTTTCACCTTTGTTCAGGTCTTGATTCGGCATAGAGGTTTCAGTCTCAGAAATTAGCCCCTAAAAGATAGGGATTTCAAGTCCAGCACGAATATTTGCTTGACTGGGTTTTCTAGTGCAACACCTCTCTTCGTCCCTTCCTTCCAGGCTTTATTTCTTGCCTATGGCTCTTTCACCTTCTTTTTGAACAATTGGTCCTTTTACATCCCAGGCTTTCATGCAAAGCTCCTGCAAATCCTGTTTGGAGCTAAATGGGATTTAAGGAATGTGTAACAGTCGTGTCCCCCGAACTCTGCTGCTTGGAGTGAAACAGGATCTTAATGAAAAAGAGACACAGAACAGGACTCTCTGGGTTTACCCCAGTGCGCTCTGTGGCTGCTCCAACTCCCCTGTCAAGTTGACCCCCTGAGGTCTGGGATTCTTCAGTGATTATGGTACAGATCCTGAGCACAGGGGCCTTGCTGCTACACATGGCACCTGTCACTTTCCTCCTCACCTGCTTGCGCTCACTGGGCTGACATCCCACACATCAGCCAGGCATTCCTGGACTTAAATCCTAATGGTAGGAGGGGGCTAGCTAGCTTCAGTTCGGACTCCAGATACAAAGCAATGAACACATAGTTGATACGTTAATGAACAAAAGGAGAGGAAGGAACAGGGAAGGAAAAGAAAAGTGGAAGAAGAGAGTAAAAAGAAACAAATAGGTGGTTTTGGAAAGCAGATCTTAATTCCAATTCTAAACTCTCTCTCATTCAACCATGGTGGAGTGGGGAGGGTGGAGGAAGAGGTTAGGGGAGATCCCACAACTTCAGCGCAAGCACCAATAGCCAAGTGTAGAAAAACATAAGCAGATCAGAGGGCTGACGCTCCCTAAGGCTGAGTAAGGCGTTTGCTCGCTCCTGCCTCTCGGGACATTAGAGAATGCCCGGGAATGCAGATTAAGATCTGACCCCTTGTCAATTGATCACTCCGGTAAGAGAGCCCTGGTGCTTGGGATTTCACCAAAACATCAAACTACAATGATCTTTTTTAAGCTTAATTTCAGGTAAGCTGCTTCAGAGATGTATAACGTCCCGGAATAAGGACTCCAGTCAAGCCATCAATTTGAGATGCTCGAGCCTCTTTAACACTGCCTTGTAGCTCAGCACCCTTAAATTAGCACAGCACCCCACATCCAAAGCCTGGAAAGGGCCAGAGGAAGAATATGAACCAATGGGTCCCTCTTTCTCAGTCTTGATGGTGAGTTACCGAGTATAGAGAGGACCGGGGAACAAGCCCACAGGTTCCTTAGCTCCTTTGAGCTGCTGCTTCACTGTGCAAGATCTAAGGCTTCTGGAGATGCAGCTGGGTCAAGTATCAGGAAGCCCTCCAGCACGGCCCACTCTGCGCTTGTGGTACTGTCAGTGTAGGAGCACAAAGGGAATGTGAACCTGAAGAGAGAATATGAGCCTGCCAAGGGGCGGCTTAACTGTCTGGATTCGGCCTGGCTGCAGTCTGGGGGACGCGTCGGCTGCAGGCCCCACCTCGCCTCTGCCGCATCTGCCCTTTCCTTGCTCTGGCTTTGTATTAGTCCACCTTGCTGTGGGCCCTTGCAATGCCTCATCCCTCTTCCCTCAGGAACAGGGGAAGCTCCACCTGAGAACGGATACAGTGATCCAGTCTTAGGTGGCATTTGATAGTTGTTTGAGGAATGAACAAATAATGAATGAATAAATGAATGAATGAGCAGAAAACTGAGTCTAAGTGGATCTGGAGAGGCACATGGAAATATCCAGCATGGCGCCCCTCCCCGCAGGCAGGTGCAGCTCTGGCCAGCGACACCTAAAGAGCGAGCGTGGACCACATTTCGGCCCCACTCATCTGCTTGGCCAGACACCCTTCTCATCTCTCCATGAACTTCTTTCTTCTCTTCACCAGATGGCACAAACATCTACCTCGCCATGCAAGGCAGGAATCGGGGATTCATTCTGACCATCTCCTCCCGGCGTCTTCCATTTCTAAACAAATGGTGACCACCATGCTGGTTCCCCTGTGGAAATCCATCACCGTGGGTCACTGTCCCTACTCTACTGCCACAGGTCATTACCATCTCTCCCCAGACTGACCACCACAATCACTTCCAAACCCAGCTCCCTGCTGCCATATGTAGCCAGCCCCACTCTGTCTCCCACTCTCTCTCTCACCGTGGCCAGAGGGGTCCTGAAGAGCACTGATGGGATCACATCATCCTACTGCTTAAAATCCCCCCTGTGGCCGGCCTTTCACCTTAGGCAAGTTCAAATGCATTCGTCCGACATAGAAAGCTGCTTACGACCCTTCCCCCACTAGGTCCTGCCACTGTAGCCTCACCTCCCACAACATCCGCGCAAGTTCCCTGAGAACACTGACCCTTCCGCAATTCCTCCGGGGCACCAGGCTCCCTCTCACCCCCAGGGCTTCGCCTGGGCTAGTCTCTCTGCGTAACACATCCTCTTCCCTTTGCACCATCCAACTGCTTCTCCATCCAGCCTTATGGGAATCTCTCTTCTTTTCGGAAAACTGTCTTGGTCCTTCCTTCCCCTGCGAGCTGAGTTAGCTGTCCTTTGTTCATACGCATTCTCTCCACCCCTTAACACATCTGTGCGCCTCTCCTGATCGCATTTCTGACACTTGCTCTCACTGTTCATTTCCTTGTCTGTTGCCCTCACCACCCCTGCAGCCCCATTGCCCAGCACAGTCCAGGCCCTGCTTATTGCAGGGTCTCCAAGTGCTAATTGAAATGAAGTAAGTTGCAATGAAACGAAACCTTCCCAGGTTGGTACTGCCTGACTTCAATCCACTTAATCCATGATCATGTGTGAACACTGACCATGGCAACATGCTAGGCTTGCTTTATTGCTTATATCTGAATGTTGTTTGCCTTGTTCTGCTTTCTCCAGGGTTTATAAGCTTTTAAGACAGAGCAAACCCTATCTTCCAGTTCCAAATGATTTCTCAACCAAATTCTATTTGAGTTTTTTGTCAGACACTAGACAAAACCAAAGGAAATGAAGCCCATTCATGGGGTTGCATTTCGTAGGCAAATAAAGCTATTTCACAGGCAAATAAACCTTGTCCAGCTCTCTTCTCCCAAGGGCATGACCTCAATGCATTTTTCAAATCAGCTACTTTCAAAATCTCTCTCCTGCCACCATTTACTTCATTCGAATCTAACTGAATGTGGAAGGGACCAGGACTGAGTGAAATATATGCGTTCATCTCATATAGGTAGGAACCTTGGGTAAAGATCCTGGGACTCCTATATTCACACCCCCTTATTCCCTGTACTTATTCACCTGACTCACATTTGGTTTTTGTTTAATTGCGCATCAGGTGCTCTCCTGCAGGTATAAATCAGAGTTCGCTGTAACGGCAGTGGTGGCCAGTGTTTGCATGATGTCTGCAGGCTACAGAACACTTCCACGTGGAGCATCTCATTTAACTCTCATGTGCCTAAGAGGCCGGCACTACTGTTGCCCTGACTCTTTCCTAGGTGAGGGTATCAGATGTCTCAATTTTAAACCTTCTCCTCTGCCCTCTTCCTCCAGTCACTGCCTCATCAAGCAGCTCTGCGCAGGGACTTCTGGGCTTCACTCAGGTACAACTGGGCAGCATTTGGCCTTGGGCCTGCACTCCTGCTTCCTGCCCTAGCTGTCTCTGACACCCCAGATGGGGAACCAGCGGCATCTACTGGAAGCTCATATATTGTGAAACAGGAATGGAGAGGCATCGGTCCTCATGTGGGCTCCCCAGTCAGTGGCAGGTAGGCCAACAGATAAGCGCTCATCTCAGTCACCTGAGACCCATTTCCCAGGGCTCCTCCCAGGGCCCACGGGCCCAGCGCCTACAGTGGTGACCAACTCAACAGCACATCCTTGTGTCGTCTCCTCTCTCTTTCCCGTTTCACTTTCCATCCATCACTTCTACTCCTTGGGGTTTCTTCCCAAACAAACTACCTGTACACAAGCCTTTACACCTCCAGCTCTGCTTCTAAGGAACCCGGACTAAAATCACGAAATTAGATGACTCGCCAAGTATCCCAGAGCTCATGTGGAAGGCTGTAATTTACAGTCAGCCCTTTGGATTCCCAAACCCCATGTGACCTCCTCCTTCTCTTCCTCACACTGAGAGAACTAATGTAGAAACAGAGTCTTGGATATAGAAACAACCAACTACAAAAGAGAGGTGTCAAGTCAAAAGTAGAAGCAAATGACTTTGCAGCAGAGAAATGTGACTGAGTGGGGTGGGTGTGTGGGGTGAAGAAGAAGCGCTTCACAGGATGGGTACCCAGGAGGCCTCTCCTAGTCACCCTCTCCATACTCAGTGCCATCTGGTGTTTTCTCTGCCAGCAGATTCATTTCTTCTTAGCACTTATCACAGTGTGTAAGTAAATATTTATTTCTTTTTGTTTATGGGCTCTCTCTCCCAAGAGGGCAGGCACCATGTCTGTTGTGTTCACCACAATATCCCCAGTGCCTAGCACAGGGCCCAGGACATAATTGGCAATCAATAAACGGGCAAACTAACAAAAAATGAGACAGAGAAAATCAGACAGAGAAAGACAAAGATCATATGATATCACTTATATGTGGCACCTAAAAAAATGATACAAATGAACTTATTTACAAAATAGAAATAGACTCACAGACAGCTCAAGAGGAAGGGGGTATGGGGATATAGGTATACTTATAGCTGATTCACTTTGTTGTACAACAGAAACTAACACACCATTGTAAAGCAATTATACTCCAATAAAGATTAAAAATAAAAAAAAAAGAAAACAAACTCGCGGTCACCAAAGGGGAGAAGAAGGCGGGGGGAGGGATAAATGAGGAGTCTGGGGTTAACAGATACACAGCTACCATATATAAAATAAATAAAGAACAAGGACTTACTGTCCAGCACAGGAAACTACATTCAATATATATACATAACTGAATCACTTTGCTGTACACCTGAATCACTGTAAATCAACTATACTTCAATAAAAAAGTCAATCACAATTGGTGAACAAATCATGGTTCCTGAATAAATGAACGCATGGTATTACGGGCAAGGTGAACAGCATAGAGAAAGGCATGGAAGAGTAGGTGAATACAGCCTGTTCAAAGAATGTCTGCCATTGTCTATACAGGGTGTATTTGTTTGAAGAGTGGGGAGGTCAGGAGTGGTCACGGAAAATATTTCTTACAGTAACATTGAGATCATATATGTATCCTGGCCACATTCTATGTGTTGGAAGATGATATTGCCTCTGCCTAAGTGATTATATAACTTGGGTTTTCAAATGTCTGCTATCACCTGCAGTAAATGGCTTTCTTCCCCATTGGGCAGTTGGCATAGGTGTTGGCAGGGCCTGATCTGGTGTGCAGGTATGGGCACTGTGTGCCAAGTGGGCCTTGGATTATCGGCTGCTGTTGTCACCTGTTGTATTTTGTGCAGTTGGGTATTGGCAGAGGCTTTCCTAAGACTCACCCACTGGCCTACCTCAGAGTATCTGTTTTGGGGTCTTACTGTCCTTCATCCTCTGCTTTGCCTTTCTCACCTGAACCCTTACAGCCTTTAACACCAGCCTTCGGATCCTTAAAAATTATGCAAGGAGGTATAGGATACCTTCTTATTCATTTATTCACACATGTATTAACGGCGTGCTGGTGGACAGACACCATGCCAGGTACACGTCTCTCCTGGCTGACTTGTGATTCTATGCACTCTGCACTGTCCAAACACCCTGTTCATTCTCTGATGGTTGAGATTCAGCATTGCATTCTCTCAGCCCTGGTTTGCTGCAGTGGGTTCACCGTGCCTCAGTTCCTTTCCGGTGGACTGTCTGTACTTAAGGACCTTGCTACAAAAATATCAGACGATGGAAGAACGATTTCCCTGCTGTCCTGACCTCAGCACAACTTAAGCAAAAATTAAAACGTTCCAGCTATTCAGCAACCTTCAGCCAGTTTCCCTCCTCATTGGTGAAAGCCTGGTTAGAGGCGGGTGGCCACGTGTTCCTTCCTGGCTCCTTGAGAGCTAAGTTTATTCCCTCCCCATACTGACATTTCAGGAACCATGAAACTCACCTTTAGCACTGTTTATTTTTAGTGTCTCTGCATTTATATTTAGAAGAGAGGCTCTGACAGGCCTCTGAGATCAGCAGTCCTGAAATTTTTACTGGAGCACTCAGAGACCACGAGAAAGAAAAATAAGTCATGCGTGTAACTCCCCATTTATTTCCTGGAACTGGTGACACCACACAGGCACATGTGCCGAGAGAGACAGGAGCAGCGGTCTGGACTCACCTTCAGTTGCTCGGACCTGGCCATTCACCCAGCCTCCCAGGTGGCACACTTCTGTTGCTTCACTGGGGGGTCCTAGGACAAATGAAGTCGAAATCGTGAGGACCAAGAGAGGTAAAACCACTAAGAACTGCAGTAAAACCACTCCCAACCTGCAACGTGCCACATGTTCTTCTTTTCTTTCAGACACTACAAAATATGTTCCTGTGTACTTTACAAAATTTTTAAGTATTATATGCATGCAGTAGAAAATTCAAAAGGAAGAATTTGTGAATTCCCTGGCAGACCAGTTGTTAGGACTCCTCGTTTTCACTGCTGAGGACGTGGGTTCGATCCCTGGCCGGGGAACTAAGATCCTACAAGCCACACAGTGTGGCCAAAAAAAAAAAAGAGAAAAGAAAAGAAAACAAAGCTGGAGAAAAAAAAGAAAAAGAAAAGAAAGGAAGAATTTGTAACATATATCATAGAGAAGGGGTTAATAGTACTAATGTTAAAAAAAAAAAACCCTCTTACACATTGAGGGGCAAAGAACCAAAAACTTGACAGAAGAATGAGCAAAAGACATGAACAAACAATTCACAAAACATATGCGTATATTCCTTTAAACATATTAAAAGATGTCCAAACTGTCATTATTAGAGACATGTAACTTAAAATGTTATGGTATATTTCACAAATGGCATCCCGTTTCTCACCTACCCAACTGATGAAAATTTAAAAAGCATGACAACAAAATCTGTTGGGAAACACGTTCTTATACATTGGTGGCAGCAAATTGGTACAACCTGAATGGAAGGAGATTTGGCAAGATTGAACAAAACTACATATAGACTTGCATTTGATCCAGAAATCCTACTTCTAGGAATTTATCCTGAAGATAGTCCCAAGATCAGAAAAACACATCTGCACAAGTTTATTCATCTCAGCATTACTGTTAATTACAAAACACTGAAGACAGCCTAAATGCCCAAATGTGGGAGATCAGTGGAATGCACAAGATACATCCACACAGTGGAGTCCTATGCAGCTGGATAAATAAATGAGGGAGAGCTCAGTGAACTGATATGGAGAGAGTTCCCGGATGTATTGTTAAGTGGAAAAAGGAAAGTGCAGAAGAGTGTCTGTACTAATATGCTACCTTTGATGTCAGAAAGAAGGAGAAATGAGAAAATATAAATGTATTTGCTCACGTAGGCAAAAATAAATACAGGGAGAATAAACCTAAAATCAGGATCAGTTACCTAGAGAGCGTAGACACGAACAAAGTAAATAAAATGCAGGAACTGAAACACAGTGTAAGGGGAGTTATATATCTCTGAGTATACCTTTCTGTAAAGTTCTGACTTTCAGAATCATAATAATGTTCCACATGCCAAAAAAATTGCTAAATAAAATCAAAATGAAAGTATCATCAAAATATGGTGTGGGGAACCCCAAATAAAATATGAATAATAGCAACAAGTGAACCTAACTCTATTACAAATGAATAACATTATTTCCCATACTGTAGTTATTTAAGAAAGATATAAGAATTCTTTGATATGTTTTGCAACTTTTTTCTAAGTTTGACATTTTTTGAAAATGAAAAGTTAAAAAGGAAAAACTGAAGGGGGTGGGGAAAAAAGGAACTAACTTAAATAACTCTGGAAAAGAGTATTTTGGCTATTTTTGTAAGGCTAAAGTAAAAAAGAACGGTACACAAACATTACATACTCTACGTAGTAATTTTGTTTTTCCCGGAAGTATGGATTAGCAATTCTGAAGATATTTTGAGTATTCTAGGGTTGAGTAAATAAGTCAAATAAATAGCATGAATAATGAAAGCCAAGTTTATCACTGTAGTAGAAAGATTATAACTGTGAATAGAGGGAAGACTAGAATAAACTGTGCTGTGGGAATGGAATTAGACATGTCAACAGGAACTCGCGATCAATATGAACTCGATGTACACATATAGACCTCAGAGATATACACATTTGCAGATAGACGGACACAGAAATAGACATAGATGTGTGTATATGTGTATCTATATTCTCCACTCTGTCTGCTGCAAGGGACTAGAAGCAATGACACTCTAGCCCCAACGAGCACATTCAGTGACTATTCTCTCATTTAAAAAAAAAAAAACAAACCCTTGGAGAAATGGCTGATTCCAGGCCTGGACACAGCATGTACAAGATGAGCCTAGACCATCTTGTGATGCCAGAAAGTGAGGAAATTTTCCAAATATGATAGGGACAGGTCAAAGGACACACTGGCCAACTCCAAGGGGCTCCCAGGAATCAAATCTGGGATAATATTGGCAAGAAAATAAATGACAATAGTAAGAGATTATAATGCACAGAATAAAATAAATATCCATGACTCCATACTGACATAAATAAGTAAATAAGCAACTGATGGGGGAAGGAAAACTCTCACAGCAGAATTCCAATTCATAAGTGTAGAAGGAATGATAAAAGCAGAAGTTACTAATTTGCAAACACTACAGTATTAACTGTTGCAGACAAGAATCACTAACAGATGTTATAAATTACTGGGGTAAATATACTGAGAAAAAAACTGCATATCCTCAAAGTACATCCCCACAAAATAGGGAAAAACGACAACTTTGTAGGGCAGAAAACTCACTTAACCATGTGACCAAAGTCAAGCTCACCAGTAATGAGACATATTGACATCATGTGCCTCCTGATACGATGCACTGAGAAGAACACAGAACTGCTTCTGTGATATTCTTGCCAAAAATGCATTACCTGAACTTCATCAGGAGGAAACATTAGACAAACTCCAACTGAGTGTGTTCTACATGATAACTGGAAAGCATTCATCAAGGTCAAGGAAGACAAAGAAAAACTGAAGAACTATCCTAGATTGGAATAGATCAAGGCAACATGAAAACTTGATCCTGGGACATAAAAAGGACGCTAGTGGGACAACTGGTGAAATCCAAAGAAGGTCTGCAAATAGTTCATAGTATTATATTAAGGTTAATTTCCAGTACAGTGGTTATATAAGATGTAAAGTTTGAAAAGATACAAGAATTTTTTGTTTTCTTGCAACTTTTTTCTAAGCCTGAAAATTTTTCAAAATGAAAAGTTAAAAAGTAAACATAAATAAAATTTTTAAAGGAAGAAAATAGTATACAATGTTCCTATCAACCTATTTTCCAGGAATCAATTTTCTTCCCAACAGATAGCTACTATTAACAACTTCTAGTATATACTTCCAGACATTGTCTATACAAATACATACATGTATATTCATCATCTGTGTTATGCATATATGTATTAGAGATCCTTCCATATAAGCATGTGACATTCTTTTAATAGCTGTATAATGTTATATAGATTATATGTTACATATATTAATGTAATTATTGATCATTATGATGTTTCTAATATTTTGGTATTACAAACAATATATATTAACTAGTGATGGACATTTATGATGTTTCTGGTATTTTGGTATTTTAAACAATACTACAATAAATGCTTCATTTTCTATACATACTAGTACTTGTCGTATAAATGTTAGCAAAACAGATTAATCTCCAAAATATACAAGCAGCTCACGTAGTTCAATATCAAAAAACCAAAAATTATATATCTTATATATATATTATTTATGTAACTGCATACACATTTGAAATCTAGCCATATTGCTATATGGGTCAGGGGTTCATTCCTTTCGATTGCAGACTAGTATTCTGCAAGTTTGTTTATCCATTTGTCAGCTGAGGTTCATCTGGATTGTTTCCAGTTTTTGATCATTATGAATAAAACTGCTATAAACATTCATGAACAGGTTTTTGTTTGAACATCAGCTTTTATTTATCTTGGATAAATACCTAGGAGTGGACTTGCTTGGGTCTCATGGTAAGTATATATTTACCTTTGCAAAAAACTGCCAATCAGTTTTCCAAAGTGGCTGTACCATTTTGCTTCCCTAACAGCAGCTTATAAGAGTCCCTGTTGCTCTGCATCCCCACCAACACTTGGTATTCTCAGTTTTCCCCCCATTCTAACAGGTGTACTGTTGTATTTCATTGTGGTTTTAATTTGCAGTTTCCTGATGGCTGATGATATTGTACATTTTAATGTGTTTATTTGCTATACTGTATATAAATCCCCTTTAAAATGTTCAAATCTTTTGCCCAATTTTTTTTTTTTTTTTTTTTTTTTTTGCAGTACATGGGCCTCTCACTGTTGTGGCCTCTCCCGTTGTGGAGCACAGGCTCCGGACGTGCAGGCAGCGGCCATGGCTCATGGGCCCAGCCGCTCCACGGCATGTGGGATCTTCCCGGACCGGGGCACGAGCCCGTGTCCCCTGCATCGGCAGGAGGACTCTCAACCACTGCGCCACCAGGGAAGCCCTCTTATCCATTTTTTAAGGAACCTCCATACTGTTCTCCATAGTGACTGTATCAATTTACATTCCCACCAACAGTGCAAGAGGGTCCCTTTTCTCCACACCCTCTCCAGCATTTATTGTTTGTAGATTTTTTGATGATGGCCATTCTGACCAGTGTGAGATGATATCTCACTGTAGTCTTGATTTGCATTTCTCTAATGATTAATGATGGTGAGCATTCTTTCATGTGTTTGTTGGCAGTATGTATATCTTCTTTGGAGAAATGTTTATTTAGGTCTTCTGCCCATTTTTGGATTGGGTTGTTTTTCTGTTATTGAGCTGCATGAGCTGCTTGTAAATTTTGGAGATTAGTCCTTTGTCAGTTGCTTCATTTGCAAATATTTTCTCCCATTCTGAGGGTTGTCTTGTGGTCTTGTTTATGGGTTCCTTTGCTGTGCAAAAGCTTTTAAGTTTCATTAGGTCCCGTTTGTTTATTTTTGTCTTTATTTCCATTTCTCTAGGAGGTGGGTCAAAAAGGATCTTGCTGTGATTTATGTCATAGAGTGTTCTGCCTATGTTATCCTCTAAGAGTTTGATAGTGCCTGGCCTTACATTTAGGTCTTTAATCCATTTTGAGTTTATTTTTGTGTATAGTGTTAGGGAGTGTTCTAATCTCATACTTTTACATGTAGCTGTCTAGTTTTCCCAGCTTATCCATTGAATTATCTTGTCACATTTGTCAAAATCAATTGACTATTTATGTGAAGGTCTATTTCTGGACCCTCTATTCTTCTCCATTGAACTATGGTTTGTCCTTAGGCCAGTGTGACAGTGTCTTTGTTACTGTACCTTTATAAAAAAAACCTTGAAATTAGGTAATGTGAACCTTCTAACTTTGTCTTTTTTCAGAATTGCTTAGCTATTCAAGAAGTATTGAGTTTCCATGTACATTTTAGAATCAGTTCATCAAGATACACAGAAAGACTGATGGGGTTTTGATTGGGAATGTAATCTATAAATCAATTTCAGAAAAATTAATGTCTTAGCAATACGGAGTCTTCTAATCCATGAACACAAGATACCTCTCCATTTATTTAGGTCTTTTTCCTCATCAAGGTTTTATAGCTACTAATATATAAGACTTGTATATATTTTGTTAAATTTATTGGTAAACACTTTGTTTTTGATGCTATTACAAACGACCTGTGATTTTTAATTCAATTTTCAATTAGTCACTGCTCATAGATATATAATTGATTTTTGTATGTTACTCTTGCATCCTGAGAAATTATTACAGGATAAGTAGGGGTTGGTTACATGGGGTGGGGTGAGTCTGAAAAAGAGAGAACATCTCATGGGAAGGTACTGAGGCATGAACAAGATGCAGTGGGCAGGATGGTAACCCTAAACATTCCATCCTGATCCAAATGTCAACAGTAAAGCCGGAGGTTAAAGGAGGTGGCAGGTTGTGAGGTTACGGGGTGGGGGGGGTGTAATTTATGGAGGGCATTTAAGCCAAGCTAAGGAGTTAAGAGGTTTGGAGTTCATTCTGTAGAGAGTGGGAACATCACTGAAAAGGTTTTAAACCATCAAGTTCCATATCAAATTGTTTTAAGAGAGAATACATGAATGGTCATGAAAGAATGGATTTGCCTGGGGGAAGGGAGGAGAGTGATGAGAAAAATATTTGAGGCAGGGAGATTGGCTAAGAGCTGTTAAAAAAATTCAGGACATAAGAGGATAAGGCAGAAACTAAGGAGAATGAGGGCTGGGGAGTAGGGAGAGGTTCTGGACACCCTGGCAGTTGAGTCAGCCGGTTTTGGTGTCTCTGCACTCAGGTGCCAACCTCTCCTCATTGCCAAGAGGACCCCCATCCATGAATGCACAATAATGTCAAGTCTCTCTAAACTCAGAAATGTTCACAAATCTCGTGTGTTGTGCTGTCTGTAATTTACTTTTAAATATTTCAGCATGGGCACTGTGCAAAGTATAGGTGAGTACATCAGTTTTAATTCAAATCCGAGGGATGGTTAGTTATTATTTGATGGGTAGATATCATCTAATCAAAAATAAACTCTGCGAGGGGGTTAGCACTGGAGGTCAGTTCTCCAAAGGACATGGTTACCTTATCACTCCCCACGTGAATATGTACTGGGGCGGGGGTGACTAATGTAACACAAAGGGAATTTGAAACACTGTTTCACTGGTGAAACTTTAGTACATATGGATTAAGGAGGAATCATCACCGTTGCATGAATTAGGAATTTACAAGGGATTCAGAAGCCCTGTGTCAGGAATTGGGGTCAAAGACCAAATATTAAAACAAGAGATGCTCTTAGTGCTCTGATCGCTCAGTAAATGACAAGGGTCAGGGATTCTTTGCCAGGAACCAGGGGCGGAGACCAACATATATGTTCTCTGATCACACTTTCCCTTTGGGTTTGCACTCCATCACTCAGAGGATTCTGTCTGCTGATCCAACTACAAGTCTAGTGAATTCTCCTGCCACTAAAAAGCTGTTACTTCTGGTTTGAGTGAATCTTTCATGCAAAGCTCTTGTCAAGTGCCTAAAGATGAGAGAGCTGGAAGCGAGTTGACTAGAAAAGGTGTCACTGTGGTTGCCTTGCCTGCCAAGACAGGCTTGTCTGGGAGACCGGATTCCCCCTGCTTTGATGGCAGCCCAGCTCCAGACAGTGAGGCTGGGGAAAGGGGCCCTAGGACTCTCACTCACCTCCAATCATTCCCTGTCTACAACCTAAGCCCAGGTAACTCAGATCTCAGTTAGCAAAGCATCCCTTCCTTTCAGAAACCTCCCAACTCCCAGTATTTTCCCCACAAAACTCTGCTCACCTAGTCGGTCCCCTGGCCAGTCTTTCCCGGGGCAGAGCCTTCTGGTCCTCTCAGTCCCAGGCAACCCATTTCCAACTCGCACCAGCTTTCCTTCTGTGGGCATCTGGCGCCCTCTGACCTGTCACAGCTATCAGTGTAGCCCACTGTCATTCTCAGGTTATTCCAGGTGCTAATCTGTCTTCCCCAACTAAAGGACAGACTCTTAGAGGATCAGGATCTCCCGTCCCTTGCTTCCTTCCATACTTTATATACTATGGTTTGGCACTTACCCTTGCCTTTGGGACACACAGTCCTGGTGAACAAGGCAGACAGCTCCTCCCCTAACACAACGTCCAGTTTGGTGGTGGAGACAGACAAGAAAATGGGCAATTACAGTAGACCACAATAAGGGACAAAATAAACCCACTCGTTTATTCATTCACTCATCCCACAAATGCACACTGAGCTGCTACTATGTTAGCCACTGGGGGATATAACTGCCCAAGATAGAGCCTGTCCTCATCCGCTCACAGTCCAGGAAGGGGAAGCCATGAGTGGAGGGTCAGCTAGCCCGCAGTCAGAAGGTGAGATGGAAGCTAAGTCCTAAAGCATGGGGAGCTGCAAGGTAAGGTTGATACCCACTAATTACTTGGAAATGAGCAGTGCTCAAAGCTGCTGGGAACCTTCAGCTTCCCCTTTCCTCCACATATCTCTAATCCAGACTTTCTTACTGGAGAAAAACCAAGAAACAAAGCACAACGTCTGCACATTTGTCGCGTTGCACAGTGAGGGGCACCCGCATCTCCAGGCTAGAGTTCTCCCCGGAAGTGCCTTCTGATGGTGGAAATTCCCAGAGAACCCGTTAGCTTGGGGCGGGGGATATCTGTGTTTTCCCTTGAACAGTGGATGTTAATTTTTCCCTGGAACCTGCTAAGAAGTCCCAAACTACATTTATACTCAACCCACAGGAATCCCTTTCTCTGTGAAGTAAGAATGTATTTCATGAAACAGCTTTCTCAATGGGGAGGAAAAGAGCAAAATGTAACAAGACCACCCTCAACCCATTACTCATCCCCATTTCCCCGGCTACATGGCTCCAGGCTCCTCTCCTGGTGCCAAGGTGGAGAAGGCGGGATGTGGACAAAGCCTGCACTCAGGCCACAGCTCTGGAGCGCTGCTGGGACTTCTACCGGGCTCCCTGTCTGTGTCACACAGTGTAGGGTGTCCCCACCACCCCACCCCCACGCCCGAAAGAATTCCGCTGTGTGAGGATGAATCGGCAGAATCTGCCAAAGTTTGAGGTGGGAGGGACCACCCACCCACACGTGGCCTCCGTGTCCTGGCTGGGGAGCTGCGGACTCTGGACTCCCCGCTCTGCACTTGGCAGTCTCTCAAGATCTCTGCCCAAGAATTGCCTTCCTGCAGGGCGTGAAGTCCCAGCGTGACGTGTTCCTGGTCACCCTTCAGCTCTGTCCCCACCGCTGGCACCGCTCAGGAGGAAGGGCGGGGCAGCTCTAACTCTCCAGACTGAGTCCTGCGTCACCTACACAACGACACAGCCCCACTCGCAAAATTACTGGCATGAGAACATACAACTGCTCAACACTGAATGAACAAAAGATATGAATTTACATTTTCTACAGAATAAAATGATCTTTTAGAGGTGGTGAGACCTATTGGGAGAGGGGAAGCCAGCCTGAGAATAGAGTAGACGGACTCAGTTTTACAAATCACTTCTTCCTCTGTGGTTGATCTTACACAGGTTAATGCCAAGTCTTTGTTCTTCCTTCAGGTTCAGAACTTTCCCTTCTGATCTTGCTTTACGTAAAACACATTGGAAAGGTCGAAGAAAAAGCCACCGATAATCCCAGCGTCTCACTGGAGACAGTAATTTTTATCTCCTCTCATCGAGATAAGCTACCAGGTAGATATTTTGATTCCATCTCCTTTCTTATTTTTTTTTTTAAGTCCCCTCCTGGTGGTAGTACTAACAAGCCAGGAAATGTCTCTTTTCTTAAGATACTTTTTAGAGAATTAAAAAAAGAAAGTTTCTCCTTATGAGCCTCACAGCCTCCCCCTGTGGTGTGCAAAGCAGGTCTTACCCCCATTTTTCAGATGGGGAAACTAAGGCTCAGAGGTGTTACATAACTCAGCCAAAGTTACCCAAGTCGAAAGACAGAGAGTCAGGTCTGAAACGTTTTCTTTTCTTTTTTTTACTCCATGCTCAAGATCTGTTTTGTTAAAATGAGCAGCAAAAAGGAAAAACTAAGGATCTGAATAATTCACCGTGGGATAATCAGCACACTAAATAGGTTAACAGTTCATTAAATTTTGGGTTTTTGATGTTTCCTTCTATTAAGATTATAATGGGCATGGAACCAAACATATGCCCACTGATGGTCACACACACGGGGTTACTTAGTACTAAAGTGAACAGCTGTTACCACGGAAACTTTTGAAAAGATTACAGACCCTTGGTAGAGTAAAAGGGGCCCACAGTAGCATATGTTTTGATTTTCTAATGACTAGTCAGCTTAACTCGGCGTGTTTGTCCAGGTTTTGCCCTCAGACATTTCAAAACATTCTGCAGTTAGCTCAAGAGACAACGAATGATAGCTGTTAAGAACCCTCAGGGCTGGGAACCCTCGGGAAAATCCTCTCTAATTAAGATGAAAGATGCAGGCATGTAGGCCCTGCATCTTGGAGAAGACAAGGCAGGGCAGAGGGATGGAAAGCAGGAGTGTTTGGAAAACGTGGGGAGGGCCAGCTTTGCTGTGGAACGAATTCAATCTCCATACTCCTTGGCTGAGTAGAATACGGGAGCTCGCTTCCATGGCTCTCCCCACCCCTGGAGCCTGGTCCCCTCTCTGACTGTCTGGAAGACATTCTACTCATCCTCCCTGGCCCCAGGTTCCCTGTCGAGGGAGGTATCAGTAATATTTTTCCAACCAGTGACTTTCTGCACCAAAGCCATTGTTTTGCATCCACTCCCTTATAGGCTGGTCTGTGCGTCAGACAAGACCCTGTAGCTTCTCCCTTGATGCTTTCTGGAAATTTATTTGTAAAATAACATTCTACCCACCATTTATTCCATTCTCTGCACAAAGAGATTACATTAAATGGGAAAGCCAGATGTAAAATCCTATCCTTTGTATATCAATGGTATGATATACCATTGATGGTATCAATGGTATGAGTTCCATTGGAGGAGGCTCAGCACAGGGTGCCAACGTCAGACAGGCAGGAGCGCCACAGGTCCTCCCGAGAGCATCAAGCAAGGCGTACAGAACTGGGCGTTTGCCAGACACAGGCAGGGAAGAACATTCTGGATCGAGGGATCAGAATATGCAAACTCAGAGACCTAAAAAAATGGCATGTTTGGCAGACAGCCAAAATACATCTGTGTTGTTAAATCAACACGTGTGTGTGTGTGTGTGTGTGTGTGTGTGTGTTACATTCTTACACACACTGTAAGGCTGGTTGAGGGCCAGGTTGGAAAGACATTGTGTGCTGTGTCTTGGAGTTTGCATTTGATCCCACCCCAGTGAGGTGGGCTTTTAAGCAATAGAGTGACATGGTCCATTCTGAGGTCTTGAAAGGTGACTCTGGTGGCAGGGGGTTTGGAAGAGGAAGAGACTGGAGGCAGGGAGGCCAGGGGAGCAGTTGTGGGATTCATGGAAATGACAGAGGACACCAAGACCCGCCAAGGTGGGCAGTGCATCAACAATGACAGTGCTTCGGGGCACGAGCAAGGAAGACACCATTGTAAATAATCCAACTGACGCACAAGGACAGAGGGCTGAATATCCCTCAGTGCCGGGAGTCATATCTGGGGCCGCCATGAGAAGCCCCTGCAAGGCAGGGCTCAGACAAGCTGTGTGTTCGGGAAGATCAGTATAAAGTGGGCGGAGACTTTTGTGTCTTGTTTTGTTCTTTGAAAGGAACAGTAAAGCAGTTACTTAAGAAAGGCCTTCAAACCACTGGGTTTTTTATCAGGTGTAACCTCTGAGCAGAGAGGTCTACCACATGGGGACTGATAAGGTAGGGGCAGGATATTTCTTTATAGCACTTTAGCTGAAGACATTCTCTATTGCTTTCGTACTAGTTTGTTTTGTTTTGTTTTGTTTTGTTCTCCTGCAATTAATCTGCCACCTCGTGGCCTAATGAGAAATTTCAGTTTTCATAGATCAGAGAGGAAGGATGGATGAAGTAGGAATCAACATGCTTTTGGCCAATATAAGCACCAGCACACTATTGACCGTTATGAACGATGCATCAATACAGGAGTGCCTTCCTCTGACTATAAAATGCCCCTCTTACCTGCTATCCAAAAAGCATTTTGTCATTTCCCAAGAATTCATGGAGCAATAAGAATATGAATCATAGACACTTCTTACATCTGTATGCTTTTGCCTTCATAAAATGAAAACTAGAAGATGGTCCTTATATTTTAATGGGAAGCGAAATTGCCCTAAAAGCTACAAAGTGCCCTAAGACTATTTTCAACATATAAAATAGTGCTAAAAAATAATAAGGTCAATTTACAAACAGATGAAACCTGGATCCTGAGCAAATACTCATTAAACTAAAATAAAAAGTGAACACAAGCTGATGAATGGAGCCCTTTTTCTCTGGCTGAGTCATAATACCAGTGTTTAATAATTGATCTTCTTGAGAAACTGAGAGGATGCTTGTGTGGGAGTTCTGTGGTCCTTGAATAGAATCACTTGTTAGATTCTACACAAAACAAATAAGCAAGGGCCCCATCCCATATGTCTCCTTAGTCAGGAGTGCAGTGCAGAAAGGTGGTAATGGGGTCAGCCCAGGGTTCTGCTGGCCTCTGCTGTGTAGACCTTTAACTTTTCAGTTACTGGATAATAGTGAAGCCAGGAGGGGAGTCCCAGAGAAGGGATAGGGCTGGGGCACTGGAGAGCCAGACTACTGCACACTGGCTGAATTTTAGCCCTCCCCTTAGTTCAACCTACTCTCAACCTCAGAAATGCTGCCTAAAGAAAGATGTCTTTTATTTTAATTGAGAGATAATTGCATATTACATTATATTTGTTTCAGGTGTACAACATAATGATTTGATATTTGTGTATATTGCAAAATCAGGAAAGATGGTTTTTAATAGTTACATTCTTCTAGCGCAATATTTACAATATAAAAGTCATTAATGTAGATGTGGCCAAAGTTTATTTTTTCTCTATTGTTAAGGAGGGGGTGTCCAAAGCCAACTTAATGCATAAATAAGATTTTTAAAGGATGTTTCAGCCATCTAGCTGCTAGTCATTTTCCTGTTTCCATTTCTACATCTTCCTTTTAATCTGACCACACAACGATCATTAATTCTAAAAATATTTTCAGTCAATCCTCTTGTTTTCTAGGTCTGATCATATTGTTCATAGTGATAGCTGAGTGTCCTCCTTCCTAAGAGTTATTTTTCAAATTTGTTATATATCTTAAGGAATTGGTACATAAACTGCATAAACTCCTTCCTGAATTTGGTAATAGTTTGTTAACAATAAGTGTCAATTATGCTTTAATACATGAAAGAAATGCAGTTTGGAAATATCGTATGCTTTTTTTTTCTAATTTAGAATACTGCCTTCCCCCTGAGTCCACATGATGACATTGATGATTGTTGATGATGATGATGATCATTTTTACCCTATTTGCAACGTATCAAAGAATGTGAGAGCTGGAAGGAAACTGAAAGGTAACTGAGTCCACTCAGCTGCTGTTTAAGTCATGTCTGTGCTGAAAACTCATCCCTTTGGTTTTGATCTGTTCTGCAGGCACACTGATGGAGAGGGAAAGGGAAGCGATGAACATGTAGAGAATTATGGCAATTTTATGCAAATGATGTGGAAACAAAAGTGATCAGTTTTGTGATTCCAGAGGTAGAAGAAGCTGAAGCAGCAGGCATGGCTGGAGTTGGTTGGGTCCAGAAGGCTGGGACAGAGGTAGGTTGGCTGGAGGTGCAGGTAACAAAAGATGAAGGAAATCAGGGGAAGAACAGCATGCAACCCAGAGAGCTAAGGGGCAAACACCTCGGACTTGGGAAAGACGCAAGGTAAGTACAAGGCTCAAGCACCTATCTTAGAGTTTATGATCTGTGGGGAGGCGTGTGCAGGTGAGGGGGGGAGTGTCACAGATTCTGCTCCCAGCAGTGTAATGAAGTGAAAAATTGGATGGTGACCTGGAAAGTGGTGTAGACCAGTAGTTCTCAACCTTGGTTGCACATGTGAGTTACCTGGAGAGCTTTGAAAAATCCTAACGCCCAGGTCCCACACCTCACTCTGGGAGTGGAATCCAGGCACCCAATTTTTTTTTTTTAAAGCTCTTCACATGATTCCAGTGTGTAGCCAAGGTTGAGAATCCCTAGTGTAGAAAATAGGAGATGTCTACCCCCAGCAGGTAGAAAGGTGATGTCAGCTTACAAGATTAGACGTGATGCAGCTATCGGCATGCCCTTCCCAGCCCCCTGAAAAGAGGTACTCTAACGTGCAAGCTCCGCTTTGAGTACCACTTGATTTATTTCTGAGCAAGCCCTGGGCTGTGTTAGGAGCTCAGTTCTCATCAACTGGTGGGTGGGCGGAGATTACTTTCGCTACCCTCGACATACACTTCATCCCCAGGGCATCCCCCGTCTCAGAACCACACCCTTTCCTTCCTCCAGTGTCCTCCTGACGGACGTTTCTGGTTTCATTCCTACACCTGCCGGAACTCGAATTGTGCTCAGCACATCAGTCAACGTTACTGGGACTCCCTTCTCCCTAGAGCTAGATTGTGATCCCTTGTCCCTGGCTGCTAGCTGAGGGCCTCCTGCAGCCTAACGGACCTCTCCACTGGATCACCAGATTGGACACACCTGGTATCAATTCCAGCATGGAAAGAGCTGAGGTCCTGGAATCCTCTGGGACGAGGGCATTTGCACGGCCAGCCCTTCCCATTGGGGCCATCCTACGTCTCAGTAATTTCCTAGAGACCGAACGTCCCAGGTCTCAGCTGCTCTCCTTTTCCTACTGGCCCACTGCTCCCTCAAAACTGAGGCCAAATGGTCACAGCTCAAAATCATGCCAGCCAGCTGGTGGGAGCGTAAAACCTGAGCACTCCTGGCGGTGGTGGGGTGGTGTCAGATGTTTTGGTGGCTGAGAAATCTGTGGGAAGATGCTTGAAGATCAGTGAACTCATCGCTGGGAGTCACCACAAAGGCTTCTGAAGGAAAGAAAAGGATGGGGGCAATGAGAGGCGAGTTATGAAGGTAACAGAATTGGAAAGGACAGGTGTGCTCTGCTCAGAGAATTGTCTAAAGCAAACTTAGGGCAAGCAAGGTGCCGATGGATCTACCCACATCCACAGCAGACACGGCTCACTGATTGCAAGATTCTTCCCTGCGGCACCCGGACTTGGACTTGAAATCTGTCTCGACAGCATTCCACGTATTCACCACAGATCCATCAGAGCTCTCACGCAGGTTGAAAACTATGAGCCACCCTGGATCTGAGTGAGGAAGCACCTTTCTTCTTCCTAAGCCACCGACACAATCTAGGCACGCATGGGGGAGGGGTGGTCCGAACAGGAAACCAGAGAGAAAGGCTATGCCATGGAGAAGCAAGCTCATTTTTTCAAGGTCCTGTAGTATTTAACACTTTCCATTTAATGATGGCCAATCCACACAATTCTTTCTTTCTTCTAATTCTCTTTTTATACATAGTGTCACTTCCTCTCAGCATAGTCTCTCCCGTAATCCCCTCCCCCTCTTTTTTTTTTTTCTCCTCCAAACTGACTGGTGTGCTGTGGAGCTGAGAAAGGAACAGGCTTCCTGGAAGTCCCTCCTGACCCACAGGCACGCCACCAGGTCGAGGCTGTGGACAGAAAAGGTGGCTGGGGAGCCGTCACGGGATTCAGGAGCGCTGCCCGATGTTCAGTGGCCATTCGTGCCTCTTAGAATCTGAGTTGTGATCCTGTCCCAACCCCTGCAAATGCTTTAGGTTCTGCGGGCACCAAATGTTCCGTGAGCATGTCCTTTTTCTCAAAGTCAAACAAAAACAGAAAAAAAACCCAGGAGGTTGTTTGTTTCACCCAGCCCCATGGATGAGAAAGGACATTCAAGTAGATATATTTTGCCACCATTTGGAGATGTGGGACCAGCCTCAATCAGGAATAACTGCCAGGCTGTACTAGGTAATTTCTCAAGGGATGGTAAGAACATTTAATTTAATCGAACCCCCCTATCCCGACCCTGAACTGCCCTGAAACCTATCTTTCAGCTTTAATGTTTTTTTTCTTTCTCTTCCATGGGGTTGAGCCCCTGTTTTCTTCCCAATGTAATATATGTATTAGTTTTGTATAGCAGGCATTCTAGTATCTGGTGAATTGAATTATGTGCTTTAATTGTTTGGGTCCTACACTCCAACCCTGGGGAACTTTCTGTCACCATTCTCCCAGTCGTCAAAAACTGAACCCTCAGAGTCATCAATGATGCTCCTTTCTTCTGAATCTCTGGCATTTAACTGCCTCAATGTCCAACAGATTCTCCTCTCGAAATGTCTCTGGATCCACTCCTTTCTCTTTCTATCCATGACCGTCTCCTTGTCCTTATCTTCATCGCTTCATCCTTGGATTACTGCAGCCACTGGTCTCACTCACCCTCCAGCTTCAACCTCACCACTCCCAGACCAATATTCCTAACCTCAAAATTTATCTTTTCACTACCATACTCAGTAACCTCTAATGGAATCCCATGCTGACATTCAAAGCCTAAAACTCTCTGGGCTACTACGCAAACCCTCAATAATCAGTCACACATTGCCTATGGACATGATTTCTAACTATTTCTCAATGATGTGCATGTGCTCCAAAAATCATGTTTACACACACACACACACACACACACACACAAAGGCAAAGTAAGCCTTTGCTTGATGTACAAGTGGCTTTCTACTTGCATTTTAGCATCCAGCAGGGGTTAAAGTGAGAGCCTGGAAACTTTGCATGCTCCAGTAAGACTTCCCCACCCTCACCTCACCACTACCATCATGGTGATTTCCATTCTGCTTTTGAATTGATGTTTTCTTTTTTTTTTTATTGGAGTATTGTTGCTTTACAATATTTTGTTAGTTTCTACTGTACAGCAAAGTGAATCAGCTGTACATATACATATATCCCCTCTTTTTTGGATTTCCTTCCCATTTAGGTCACCACAGAGCGCTGAGTAGAGTTCCCTGAGCTATACAGTAGGTTCTCATTAGTTATCTATTTTATACATAGTATCATGAATTGATGTTTTCAGTGAATACATTGAAAACAAGGCATTGTTTCCTTTTAGCATCGTTTGTGTTTATACCCTCAAAATATGTGTAAGGTACCAAAAGAAAAGAGCTGTCAGTGTAGAATTATACACTAGGATAAGGAAACATTAGGAAGAGAGGAGGGGGTGATGGCCGCATCATACCAACACGCCAGACATCCAGCATACCAGACATCCCTCATTTTCATCCCACCCCTCGACAAAAAAAAATTTAGTATCCATCCACAGACAAAAGTGCCTTTGAGGGAGCTGTGGGATCCAATACCACAAGCCAAGCGGCCTGGGAGGAGTCCCAGCCTCCAACGGGCTGATAGACCTTGGTTCTAGCTGTGGACCCTGTGGTGGCCCATGAATTGGCTTCTCTTGGTCATGATCTGGGAGCCCCTGGTGAACATGCTTAAGACAATCACTCGCTGATGAGACAGCTTATGTGGAAGTTCAGATTTCCAGAGGAGAAAGTCCAGCAATCCACTGGAGCGGGGGTGGGGGGGAAGGGTTTGGATGCACTGGAAAGGGTAGGAAGAATAGTTTGACCTTACCTACATCACTCCAAGGTGGCACAGTTTAGGGCCTAGGAAGATCTTCTTTGGGCCTTGATTTATCCCACAGGTGAAAGGGAGAGTATGTGAATGACACCGTGCTTCCCCAGCTGTGCAGGACACCTCCAAAGGGCTCATGTATCTCTCGCCCCATCTGGAGTACTCAATTAAGAGCTCTATGATTTGGAGGGTGGGAAGTGGTGGGGGGCACAGCAGATAGAACTCTGAGAGGACATGAAAGTGACACAGATCCTAACTGCCTTGTGGATTCCATCAAGCAGCCAGCCCACAGCTGCTGGGAGCCCCTCACCCACAGATCAACCCCAACTGGCTCTTGGGCACCCACAGTGCTCCACGTGCCTGACCCCCACCCACACACCCACCCTGTGGCCAGCTCCTTGTGTGTGCTCCTGACAATGGCCTGAGTGGGCTTTGGTGGATTGCCAGTGAGCACACACAGAAAGCTGGCTAATCTGTAGGCCAGGGAGAGAGCACACACTTGAGCTTTAGGGTCACGTGTGAGAAAACAAAAGAGAGGCCGTGAGCCCATGTTGCAGGATCTGGAGAAGGCCTACAACCTTAAAAATTCTGCCACAAGAGGGAGCAAGAAGCACAGAGCGGGTATACCCACAGAAGGTCTGAGACAGCCTCCACATATGTATATGTATAGCTGATTCACTTTGTTATAAAGCAGAAACTAACACACCATTGTAAAGCATTTATACTCCAATAAAGATGTTAAAAAAAAAATCCCTAGCAGGGTTGATAAAAGGTCTCTCTCCCCCAAATGCAGTTAGTAAAGACTGTAGGGGTTGACCGGCTGCTACTTAAAATGCAATGCAAAACTTCAGGAAACATGAAAAATCAAGGTGACTTGACACCACCAAAGAATCACAACAATCTTTTAAACGGAATCCAAAGACATGGAGATCTATGATTTGCTTGACAAAGAATTCAAAATAGCTGTTTAAGAGAAACTCAGTGAGGTACAAGAAAGTACAGAAAGACAATTCCCAAACCGGAAACAGAAAGAAACAGAAAATACAAACAGACCGATTACCAGTAATGAAACTGAATCAGTAATTTAAAAACTCCCAACCAAAAAATGTCCAGGACCAGATGGCTTTACAGGTGAACTCTACTGAAAATTCAGATAAGAGTTAACACCTATCCTTTCAAACTATTCCAAAAAAAAAAAAAATTAGAGGGAGAAATGCTTCTGAACTCATTATATAAGGCCAGCATCACCCTGATACCAAAAGCAGACAAAGATATCACACAAAAAAATAAAATTACAAGCAGATATCACCGATGAACATAGGTGCAAAAATCCTCAACAAAATACTAGCAAACCAAATTCACCAATACATTAAAAGGATCATACACCATGATCAAGTAGGATTTATCCCAAGGATGCAAGGATGTTACAATATCCACAAATCAATCAACATGATACACCACATTAACATATTGAAGAATAAAAATCATATGATCATCTTGACAGATGCCAAAAAAGCTCTCAATAAAATTCAACATCTATTTATGATAAAAATTCTCCAAAAAGTGGCCATAGAGGGAATATACCTCAACATAGGAAAGGCCATATATGGAAATTCACAGCTAACATCATACTTACAGGTGAAAAGCTGAAAGCATTCCCTCTAAGATCAAGAAAAAAGACAAGGATGTCCACTCTCGCCACCTTTATTCAACATAGTTTTGGAAGTCCTAGCCACAGCAATCAGGAGAAGGAAAAAAAAGTAAAAGGAATCCAAATTGGAAGGGAAGACGTAAAACTGTCACTGTTCGCAGATGACATGATACTAAACATAGAAAATCCTAAAGACGCTACCAGAAAACTGCTAGAGCTCATCAATGAATTCAGTAAAGTTGCAGGATACATAATTAACATACAGAAGTCTGTTGCATTTCCATACACTAACAATGAAATATCAGAGAAAGAAATTGGGGAAACAATCCCATTTACCTTCACATCAAAAAGAGTAAAATACCTAGGAATAAACTTACCCAAGGAGGCAAAAGACCTGTACTCTGAAAACTGTAAGATGTTGATAAAAGAAACTGAAGACGACACAAATAGATGGAAAGATAAACCATGTTCTTGGATTAGAAGAATCAATATTGTAAAAATGACCATACTAGCCAAGGCAATCTACAGATTCAGTGCAATCCCTGTCAAAGTACCAATGGCATTTTTCACAGAACTGGAACAAAAAATTTTTTAATTTGTATGGAAACACAAAAGATCCCAAATAGCCAAAACAATATTGAGGGAGATTTTCTCTAATACTTTTATAGTGCTTTCATTTCTAGTATCTCTATACACTTCTGGCTGGTTTGCCATTCACTCTACCCAGAGCACACCTTAGCCTAGCAGAGCTGTGGGTTTTTTCCTGTTTGTTTCCTACCAAGTTTGCTACTTATACTGACAAGGACTCTGGGCATGGATTTTTGCTCTTTGCTCCTAATCAAGTCAGTCCCCTCTGGCTGTGAAGCTGCTGGTTTTCATAGCCAGTTCTACTCCAGAAAAGCTAGTGGTGCATTTCTCACCAAGTGAGCTGGAGGGGATGGGAGCAGCCCCGGGCAAGAAGGCTGCAAACTCCCACTGTTCTTATTCAAAGTGCTAGTAGCAGTTTTTCATAAATACATGCTTCTCAATTTGTTGTTTGCCTTTGGTTAACTTCCAGAGCCCTTAAGTGATCATTTTTTGACAATTTTTTTCCAGTTTTATACTTGTTTTTTGGGGAAAGAATTTTCTAATCTGTTCATGATAGTTGGAAGTCCTGTCTCCAAGTGTATTTTTACCATAATTTTTACTTAAATCAATATTCAGAATATACTGTAAATGTGTAAATGATTTAATATCTGAAGTAGGTAGTAAACTGTACTTATCTTTCTGTTCATTTTAGTTTTTCTTGGAGTTAAGAAATACCTCATATTTTCACTTGCATAGATTAAATCACCCCAGGCCATCACCTCAATGAAGTTTTACTGTGAACAAACATGTCCGATAAACTATCACGTTTTTTTCCCCCCTCTGGAGTTATTCCTCTTAGACTCCTTCATCCTTCCATTCCAATCTTCACTATTTTTTCTTTAGGTCTGCTGTACAGCTATTATTCTAAAAATTTCTTTCATCTCTTTTGTGTTGGGTACATTATTTTCTGGGTTAAATGTCTTTGTCTTGAAGGTCATGTAAAACAGTGACCTAAAACATGGTCTCTGGCATTAAACTGCCCAAGTTCAGATCCCAGCTCTATATTATTAGTTGTGCCACCTTGGAGACATTGCCTATCTATGCCTCAATTTTCCCATCTGTAAAATCATTGTGAAAAGAACAGTACTTACCTCACTCAGCTGTTCTCAAGATCAAATGAGCAAATATATAAATACTAGCTACTATCTCTGGGGTGGAGTAGCTTTTGGTGGCACATGTGGAGTTTTCTAAGAAATGTGTAAAAGTATAATTTTTTAGACATTGCGTGGATAATAATTCTACTAACACTTGGTTATCTGATTGGGTATAGGATTTTACATTAAAAATTATTTGTCCTCAGAATTTTAAGGGCATGTTGCTATTGGTTTTAGTTTCCTATCGCTGTTGATAAGTCTCAATATTCTGATTGCCATCCTTTGTGCGTGTGTGTGTGTGTGTGCGCGTTTTCTTTTAAAAAGTTCTTTTAAATTGAAGTATAGTTTATTTACAATATTGTGGCAATCTCTGCTGTGCAGCAAAGTGAATTAGTTTTACACATATACACATTCTTTTTAAAATATTCTTTTCCATTATGGTTTATCCCAGGAGGTTGGATACAGTTCCCTGTGCTATACAGTAGGACCTTGCTGTTTATCCTACTTTTTGAAAGTTTAGAATGTTTTATTCTTGGTGTTGTGAAATTTCATCCTGATGTACCTTGGAGTATTTCTTTTATTCATTGTGTTGCCTACTTCACCAACCCATTACTCTAAGAATTTTTCTTGTGTTATATCTTTGATAATTTCCTCCCCTTTTCTCTCTTTCTGTTCAGGCTTCCTGAAACACATATAATTAAAGACTGGATCTCAGGGACTGACCTTTTTATTCCTATGGTCTCTACATTTTCTCCTTCATTCTGGGAGAGTTCTCTTCTAATCTTTCTATCAAATTTTTTTTAAAAAAATTCTGCTATCGTGTCTTTAACTTATAAGTGTTCTTTTAAATTTTCTTATTTTTTTATATAACTTTGTTTTGTTTCATGGATGCAATCTTTCTTGTATTTCTGAAGATATAAATGATATATGTATATATTTTTTCTCCTGCTCCATGATTTATCTGAGTTTTTTTCTGAGTTCTTTTTTTTTTCCTATTGGCTTTGTATGTACAAAGCCTCTCAAATTGAAGGCATTCTCAACTGTTTGGTGATCTTTGGCTCTCCTTTGTCATACAACAGTGAGGCACAAAAATTTCAGAGAGGGCAAGACTTGCTGACTGCAGAGCCAAAACATTTTTTCTATTTTGTGATTCCAAAATGTAAGAGATCTTTTCTTTGAGTCTGATCACTGTCGCAATAGTTGGCTTAGCTAGGATAGGCTAGGTTAGCTGCATGTCCCACATGCATTCCCACTGCATGTCCAATGGTGACTGGTAGTGAGCTTGGGTCCAGGTACAGAGTAACCCCAAATCATCTAAGGATACCACTATTTCATCATGAAATTTCAAGTGTTTGTCATAGCAAGGGAAAAGAAGGCATGGAAAAGGAAGCATTGGCTCTTGAAGGACTCCACCCAGAAGTAACACACGTGACTTTTTCTCACGTGTCATTCACTAAAGCAAATCATATGTTCACGAAGGTCAAAGAGTAGGAAAGTGCAGTCCTTCCAAGTGCCCAGAAAGAGAGGAGACCCAGCAATACTGGAGAGCAGCACTAATGTTTACCACACCCAGCGGGTCCCTCCCTTAAAAAATCTTATTCGTGGTTTCCCCATTCCTCCTTAGCAGATTATTCAGACACCAAACCGCCACTTGCTCAAGTCTTGGGAAGTTGCTTCTTTTTTTTCCCCTTGATGAATACAGTATGTTGACTAAATTAAATAAAACTCAAGAAAAGCTAGATGTAAACCAAAGAAAGATTCCTCTGTTTACTAAACTTCCTGCAGAAGCGAGAGAGCCGCAAAAATCCTTCAATTTTTTTTTTTTCATCATCCTGTGTCTTCCTAAAGTCACTCTTGATCTCATCACAGGACCAGTTAAGGCAGGGAACCAGGTGGAAATGAAGGTAGCAGCAAACAGAGTTGTAGTTTGAAGCTGGCTGTGGCTGGCTTCCAAGGGACTAGTGTTGCAATTTATTGTTAACATCATGCAGCTGCACACGAAAGGGATCAAAGCTGGCCAAAGAGGCTCTCCTAATAGAAAGACCCAGAGCCATGAACAACCACACACTACATCTGCAGGTTCCCAGGCAGTGGTGGTAGAATTCCTGTTTCCTGAGCAGAAGCAATTTAGATTCTTCACTGATAGAGTTCAAATTTGAAGGCAACTCCCTCTCAAAGCCTGCATCACCCTGGACAGTGAACAGGTCCCACGCATCACAGCTTTGAAATACTAGACCTAAAAGTGATTGCAAACCGGATAAAAATTATCTCCAAAAATTCATGAGAAGGCTGTAAAACCAATCTGTTTTTCTGCCTCTGGTTCCAAGAAACTAACTGCTGAGGAGGCACATAAATGGCGTCTGACTCATTGTTTCCTTCCTTAATTCTATTGGATGCTGAATTAACAAACAACCACAGATACTCACTCAAGCTAAAATTAGCACCCTTGTCATAAAACACTGACTTGTTCCAAGATTTGGAGCGAGACTGGCCAGCAAGCAAATGACTGCCCTATCTTTGTCACCCTAAGTCTGCCCTCTGAACCCTCTGAGCACAGGGCACCCCAGACTCATTCCCCATTATGAGTGGAGAGTCACTGAGAAAGCTCCTAGGCCACTGCTGGGCCTCCAGATGTGGACTTCTGGCACACCGCCTCCTCCTTAGCTCCAAGCAAACCAGACCCACTGCTCTATGAACCTGCCACTGTGCAGAAGTCTTTAACCACCTCTGGATTGCAGTGTAAAAGGTGCCATTTATATCTTTAAGGTTTCACATGGTATGGCAGCTGATTTGCTAACCGAGATCCCCACACTGATCAGTCATTGGATGCGGGCCACCTTGGGGAGGGGCATAGCCTTGGAGGCAGCAGCTGTTTACAGATGGGACATCCCTCAAGAAGCTGACGACTGAGCGCTGCTGGCCCACAGCACTCCCAGGAGCCGGGCCAATGAGTCTTCATTGAAAGGGGATCTGGGTCACATATCCCAGTGCCTAACACAGCTATGCCAAGTCCTTTCCCCCTGCAGCCTTTCCAATTAGACTTCAAACTTCTTCAGATCTCTGCCCCAGATTCACTTGGTCCACAGTATTCAGACCAATGTCCCTTGTCCCCAAACTCTCCATCCTTTCCAATGACTTACCTTTATCTCTGATTTGTCACACTGGCTCATATCTATCTGCCCCATTGAGGAAGTTTAATTCTACATTTACGTTGATGTTTGCTTAGTAACTTTCCTCCAAGGTTTTAGCCAGCTCTTGTCTATGAAAACGAAGAATCAGGCTCCAAATCATGAAATATTTGCTGAACGTGTCCCACTTTTCATCTTTTGGACATGCTTTCATTGTGTAACCAGGGGGCAGAGGGTTAAAGTTAATTGACTTTCAACTCTAGGTTGCAAACTATTGTGTGTTCCCATACAGTTAGCTTCTTTGGTGTTTTTCACCAACCAAATGCAATCTAATTTACTGCAAAATGTGTATTCCTGTAGGTTCCTTCCAGTCACATGAGAAATCTACTGGTTTTCCTAAGGAAGAAGAGGACTCATTTCCCCCAAAATGACAAGAGAAAACTAGGTCACCTAGAGTTAGAAAGCTCCTTTAAATCTTCTCCTCTGGCCACTAGGCTGAGAAGATGAGTTGATAAACTCTCTCCCACCACCTACAGAGTAGCTTCAGCAATATTAAGCTTCTGGGTCTGTTTTCACCTAATGGCACCTAAGCACATTCTTAAAGTTCAATGATTAATCATTTCAGTACTCTCTGGCTTTATCCCTTGGTGCTCCATGTACAATAGGACAAATTAGGTGATACATTTTCTGGCATTGATTCCATTCGATTGAACTCCTCCCCATATTTAGGTATAATCTCTAAGTATTGTCCAGTATAAGTGGTCTGTGGGAGGATTGTGCATTTTTTCCCAGCATGGTCTCTTTTCTAAGCGTAATTACATCCTAGGCTTAAAAGCTCACCCACCTCATAACCGGGGACTAGATGAGACCCCAGCCTTGATTTTCTCAGATCTGGACACACTCTTTTATCACCTCCAATTCCTGGTTAAATCTTCCTGCTATTTCTAAACAAGGCTTCCAACAGAACAGAAGATGCACGGAGAAACTCCAGAACAAGGTGAGATCCAAAGTGACTCTCAAGCAGTACCCAGGGGTGGGAGCAGTGTGGGCAGATGGGGAGAAGCAGAGAGATCAAGTGTAACGTCAAGTGAAAAAGAAGATGTATGTAGGTTACCCAAATGACGTGTTTCCATGTGCTCTATAAGGAGAGAAGATCGGATTGACACTTTGAACTCTCCATCCTTAAGAAGATAGTCCCACGGACCCATCGTCAAAGAGGCATCCTTGTGAAATTCTCTTCTGGTTGTAGGGATTGGTTGACATAAGGACCCTTCCTCTCCTGTCTCTGGCAATCAAAAGCACGCTTGATAGGCATGGCTAGCTAAGGCAAAAGGTGCCTTGCTGAATGAGAAAACAGTTTCTCTCTGGGTTGCTGCTTCACACATGGAACCCAAAACTGAGCATGGTCACTTTAGTACCACCTTTGGCTTAGGAGAAGCTAATGATAAAAAGAGAGAATCTTGTTGTAGTTGTTTGTTTATTCAGTCACTATAAGCTATATATTATTATGTAAGACCTTAAAAATGTATTGAGAATTTATGGATATTGGAAAAGACTGAAAATGTAAAGTGGTTAAGACATGTTTCCTGTCCTTGAGAAAGACAGCATCTATTTGAAGAAACGGGAGGTTGAAAGATGATTTAATTCCTCTTTGGGGTTGGAAAAGACTTGGACATCTCCTGGTTCAAGTCCCTCATCTCGGAAAAGAATGCAGCACCGAGAGCTATAGTGATTTGTGGTTTACTTAGAATCACTCAGCTAATTAGTGGCAAAACTGGACCAGAGCTTGGGTCTTCATATTCATAGTTGAATGAACTTTTCACTACCCAAATTGCTCTCAGGGTCTGCAATAACTCACGATTAATCTATGAGTCAGTTCATCCTAAAACAATATTTTCACCTATTTTTAAGAAAAATATTTCAGATATATAAAAAAGTACCAAGAATAACATATTCAGGTTCATGTACCCACTACTCAGCTTACTAAATTATAATCACAATAGACTCTCTCTGTATCCCTTTTCTATCCCTTTCCTATATATTCCCCCCAACAAGTAACCAGGACCTTGAATATGCACTTTATCATTTCCACAAATATTTTAAACTTCACTACATATGTGTACATCCATAAATAATACATAGTATTATTTTTACATTTTTTAAGCTTTATAAATGGTGTAATACTGTATATACTATTTGGAATCCTGTTTTTCACTTAGCATACTTTTGAGATTTATGGACATTAATATATATAATTCTAGTTCATTTTGGCTGCGAAATAGACTACCACTTGTTTGCCCATTCACATTTTTCTTGTTCACAGAGAAGTAGAATGGTCCCAATTTTTTTTTTTTTTTTGTCATTTCATGAACATTTGCCTACTGTTACCTTGGGCAGATTGAGGCTATACTAGGAGTCACATTGCTAGGTCACATAGTATGTAAATCGTTAAACTCACTGCATTCTTATTTCAGCTCTAGACTGCTCGTCTTCACTGGCTTTGGTTTCATAAATCTACCTGCTTACTTTCACCCTGCTGACATTTCAGGTTAGTGAAAGTTTGAGAGTTTAATGATGGATGAGCTTAACAAACTGCCTATTGAAGACTGCAGATGCAGGGTGAGTTGATGTCCGGGTGACACTCTTTGGAAATGCAAGTAGAAGTCTCTGAATTGAGCTGGTTAATTTATTGGGGCTTCTAGTGAGCTCCAGAGAGAGAATCACCACATGCGCTTTCAAACACATTGCTCCTTTGTGTCATCCTGGGGACACAGTAGAGAAGTACACTCCTATCAATACAAGCAGAGCCAGTCTTCCTGGAAGGGTAGTGAAGAGTGGTGGTAAGATACAAGTGGCTGATGCTACACGGTCTTTCTCCCAAAGCACTTTTCCTGTGGCTGTTCCTGAAATTCAACCATTTGTTCTTCTAATACAGTCCTCCATTAAAGTGCAAAGAACAAGATAGGAAGGTTCAAGTAAATTACTAAAATGTACTATTTATTCAAATCTTAGTATGAAGGACATTTTGGTCAAGGTAAGAGGGCTTGGGTATAAAATCTGAGAAAAATAAATGCCTAGGAGTTCATAGTGATGAGAGGACAACTGGGCTGAGTCTTTTAAGCACCCCCCCCTTTTTTAAACATCTCTATTGGAGTATAATTGTTTTACCATGTTGTGTTAGTTTCTGCTGTATAACAAAATGAATCAGCTATATGTATACGTATATCCCCATAACCCCTCTTTGTCGCATCTCCCTCCCACCCTCCCTATCCCACCCCTCTAGGTGGTCACAAAGACCAAGCTGATCTCCCTGTGCTATGCGGCTCTTTCCCATTAGCTATGTATTTTACATCTGGTAGTGTATATTATTCCATGCCACTCTCTCACTTCATCCCAGCTTACCCTTCCCCCTCCCCGTGTCCTCAAGTCCATTCTCTATGTCTACGTTTAAGCCCTTTTTTTAAAAAAAAAAAAAACCCATCTCCTCCATGAAGCATTGCCCAATATCTCTGGCTACAAATAATCACTCTACTCTGATCTCCTACGGTACCTTGTACCTCTTTTATAACAATTATCACATACTTGATTTTAATATAAATGTGTAAGATCAGGGGTCTATGCACAGTGGATCAGATATCTTGTTGCAGAAGAAACTACCCCCAAACTTAGTGGCTGAAAGCAATTATTTATTTGCTTGCAATTCTGCAATTTGGTCAGGGCTCAGCTGGGTCAGTTCATCGCAGCTCCGTGTGGTATTAGCCAGGGTGCCTTGTGTGGCTGCACTCAGAAGACTACTCAGCTAGTGCTGGAATGTCCAGGGTGTCCTGTCATTTTCCTGGATTTCTCTGCATGTGGACAGGAGGACAGCTGAGACCTCCTTTTACATGGTGGCTGGCTTCCGAGACAGCAAAAGCAGAAGTTGGAAGGCCTGACAGGGTTAGGCTTTAAAGTGTCACTTCTGCCTCAAAGTACTGATTAAAGTAAACCACAAAACTAGCCCAACTTTAAAGGGAGGAGAAATGGACTCCATGTCTTGAAAGGAAGAACAGCATAAATATACAGACATGGGAGGACTTGCTGAAGGACATCTTTCATGACACTACACCAGACTTAGAATCTTAGAGAGAATATTTGATAAATAAGTGAACACAAGTGCTTCTTCCAGAGCACTGGTCAAAGGGGTGCTGAAGGAAAACATCCCTTTGAGGTCACCAGTGAATGAGAAAGTCAGTCTATACCATCTCAGGTAGCATGCAACCCAGAAATGGAGCCATCAGTGGACTTTCCCACAAAGTGCTGCCCCCCCAGTTGGCTTGGCTGGGGCACAGTGGTCACTCTAGCATAGTGTGGTCATCATTAACCATTCACAAAAATTCCCATTCTCTTCCTTGAACAATTGCAATTCCCTACTCACTCTGAAATTAGATGTGGCCGTGTGATTTGCTCTGGCCGGTAAAATGTGAGCAGACGTGACATCTGTCACGTGTAGATGGAAACTTTGGCACCACTGTGAAACTTGCCCCCCTTTCCCTGTTTCCTGCCCTGGTGAGATGGAACATCTATTAGTCTGGATCCCTGAGTAACTGCAGTGAGAAGAGCTCCTGTGGGTATGACCCACAGAATCATCCCAAGGACTGGAGAATCAAGACCAGGCCCAGGCAGCCAGGACCAAAGCCAGTGCCTCATGGAGCATGAGTGAAAAATAAACCTATGTTTTGTTAAGTCACTACAATTTTTAGGATGTCTGTTACTGTAACCTAATTGTATTATTTTCTACTGCTGCATAGCAGATTACTACAGATCCAGCATCTAAAGTAATGCCCATTTATCATCTCAGTTTCCATGGACAGGGATTGGCCATAACTGAGCTGGGTCCTCTGCTCAGGGTCTCACAAGGTAGACATCACAGTGTCAGTTGGCTGCATCCTCATTTGGAGACTTGACTGGAGACAGATCCACAGCCAAGCTCCCTCAGGTTGGTGGTGGAATGTAGCTTCCTGCAGTTGTAGGTCCCTGTGTTCTTGCTGGTGGTCATCTGGGGGCTGCTCTCAACTCTTTGAGGCTGCCCACATGCCTGGCCTTGTGGCCTCCCTCTCTAAAGACAGCCATGGAGAAAGTCCCTCATGCCAAACCCATCTTGCACTTCATATCTCCCTGACTTGTCCAGACTTGACCTTTAGACTCAGACTTAAAGGGTTTATATGACTCAGGTCAAGCACCCCCAGGATAAGTGCCCTTTTTCAAGGTAGCTCTTCCACATAAATCCATTATATTTATAGTCCTGGGGTTTATACAGAGAGTGTACACTAGGGTGTGGGGATCATAGGGGACATCTTTGAACTCTGCCTAAGGCACTAACCTAGTCAATCCTGATTGACACACATGGTTCAGATGCACAGAGAAGATTCGAAAAACAGCAGAATGAATCCTGTTCTCTGTTTAATCCTAGTCCAGCTCCTTTTCCAATTCACAACATTTCCCCAGAATGTGTATCTTGGGACTTTTCCACCAGAAAGGGCAATAGCTCATGAAATCCATGTGGTTTGGAGGACCCATGAGAGTCAACCTAAGGTATCCCAGGGCTGCACTGTTCCCTTTAAGCTCTAAGGTCTAACTACCTCTGCCCCATAAAGGCCCTCACATTCTTTGTAACCACATTTATAAATCACATGTTAATTACTATAGTCCTTCTTGAAAATGACTTGGAAATCTGTATCAGTAAGCCTTTAATTGTTCATTATCCTAAAATAATAAACACAATTCCTGAAATCATCAAAATAAATGCTCAGATTTATGGGCCAAAGGAAGGGCTGCAGGTTACTATCATCAAATGAAAATACACTCAATATTAAAAATTAGAGGACTAGATAAAGAAACTAAACCAGATCTGTATTATGGGTTATTGTGTAGCCATTAAAAACCTATTTGTAGGGCAGGAATAGGGACATAGACATAGAGAATGGACGTGTGGATACAGGGTGGGGAAGGGGAGGGTGGGACAAATTGGGAGATTAGGTTTGCCATAAATACACTATCATGTGTAAAATAGATAGCTAGAGGGAACCTGCTGTAGAGCACAGGGAGCTCAGCTCGGTGCTCTGTGATGACCTAGATGAGGTGGGAGGGAAGGGGGGAGGGAGGTCCAAGAGGGAGGGGATATATGTATACATATAGCTGATTCATTTCATTGTACAGCAGAAACTAACACAACACTGTAAAGCAATTTTACTTCAATAAAAAAAACTATAATTTTGAAAAATATTTAGAGATAGGATATTATGATCATGAACTACGTTAACTTATTAATAGGATATAAACCGTATATAAAATTATTTCATTTTAAAATAAATATAAACATGGAAGTACCTCAAGAAAAAAATGCCAAAATATTTCAGTTGTTTATTTCAAAGTAATAGAGTTATTCTTTTCTTTTTGCTAAGTTTCTTATTTTCCAAATTCCAGCAATGAAATTATATTGCTGACTTCCGGGTAAGATGGCGGAAGAGTAAGACGCGGAGATCACCGTCCTCCCCACGGATAAACCAGAAATACAACTACACATGGAACAACCCCTACAGAACACCTACTGAATGCTGGCAGAAGACCCCAGACTTCCCAAAAGACAAGAAACTCCCCCACATACCTGGGTAGGGCAAAGCGGAGAGATTCCCGCACAGAGGATCGGTGCCGAGCGGCACTCACCAGCCCGAGAGGCTTGTCTGCTCGCCCCGGCGGCGCTGGAAGCTGAGGCTCGGGCTTCGGTCAGAGCGCAGGGAGAGGACTGGGGCTGGCGGCGAGAACTCAGCCGGAAGGGGGCTAATGAGCCACAGCTAGCCGGCAGGGAGTCCGGGAAAACTCTGGAGCTGCCGAAGAGGCAAGAGACTTTTTCTTCCCTCTTGGTTTCCTGGTGCGCGAGGAGAGGGGATTAAGAGCGCTGCTTAAAGGGGCTCCACAGACGGGCGCGAGTCACGACTGAAAGCGCGGAGCCCAGTGACGGGCGTGGGACGCTGGGGCTGCTGCTGCCGCCGCCAAGAAGCCTGTGTGCGAGCGCAGGTCACTGTCCACACCGCCCTTCCGGGAGCCTGTGCAACCCGCCACTGCCGGGGTCCCGGGATCCAGGGGCGGCTTCCCTGGGAGAACGCACGGCGCGCCTCGGGCTGGTGCAACGTCACGCCGACCTCTGCCGCCGCAGGCTCGCCCCTCACTCCGTGCCCCTCCCTCCCGCCCGGCCTGAGTGAGCCAGAGTCCCCGAAGAGGATGCTCCTTTACCCTGTCCTGTCTGAGCGAAGAACAGACGCCCTCCGGCGACCTACACGCAGAGGCGGGGCCAAATCCAAAGCTGAGACCCAGGAGCTGTGAGAACAAAGAAGAGAAAGGGAAACCTCTCCCAGCAGCCTCAGAAGCAGCGGATTAAAGCTCCACAATCAACTTGATGTACCCTGCATCTGTGGAATACATGAATGGACAACAAATCATCCCAAATTGAGGAGCCAGGAGTCAGTGCTGTGCCTCTGAGGTGGGAGAGCCAACTTCAGGACACTGGTCCACAAGAGACCTCCCAGCTCCACATAATATCAAACGGTGAAAATCTTCCAGAGATCTCCATCTCAACACCAGCACCCAGCTTCACTCAACGACCAGCAAGCTACAGTGCTGGACATCCTATGCCAAACAACTAGCAAGACAGGAACACAACGCCACCCATTAGCAGAGAGGCTGCCTAAAATCATAAAAAGTCCGCAGACACCCCAAAACACAGCACCAGACGTGGACCTGCCCACCAGAAAGACAAGATCCAGCCTCACCCAGCAGAACACAGGCACTAGTCCCCTCCACCAGGAAGCCTACACAACCCACTAAACCAACCTTAGCCACTGGGGACAGACACCAAAAACAACGGGAACTACGAACCTGCGGCCTGCCAAAAGGAGACCCCAAACACAGTAACATAAGCAAAATGAGAAGACAGAAAAACACACAGCAGGAGAAGGAGCAAGATAAAAACCCACCAGACCTAACAAATGAAGAGGTAATAGGCAGTCTACCTGAAAAAGAATTCAGAATAATGATGGTAAAGATGATCCAAGATTCTATTTCCCAGATCCAAAATCTTGGAAATAGAATAGACAAAATGCAAGAAACAGTTAACAAGGACCTAGAAGAACTAAAGATGAATCAAGCATCGATTAAAAACACAATAAATGAAATGAAAAATACTCTAGATGGGATCAATAGCAGAATAACTGAGGCAGAAGAACGGATAAGTGAGGTGGAAGATAAAATAGTGGAAATAACTGCTGCAGAGCAAAATAAAGAAAAAAGAATGAAAAGAAGAGAGGACAGTCTCAGAGACCTCTGGGACAACATTAAACGCACCAACATTCGAATTATAGGGGTTCCAGAAGAAGAAGAGAAAAAGAAAGGGACTGAGAAAATATTTGAAGAGATTATAGTTGAAAACTTCCCTAATATGGGAAAGGAAATAGTTAATCAAGTCCAGGAGGCACAGAGAGTCCCATACAGAATAAATCCAAGGAGAAATACGCCAAGACACATATTAATCAAACTGTCAAAAATTAAACACAAAGAAATCATATTAAAAGCAGCAAGGCAAAAACAACAAATAACACACAAGGGAATCCCCATCAGGATAACAGCTGATCTCTCAGCAGAAACTCTACAAGCCAGAAGGGAGTGGCAGGACATAATTAAAGTGATGAAGGAGAAAAACCTGCAACCAAGATTACTCTACCCAGCAAGGATCTCATTCAGATTTGATGGAGAAATTAAAACGTTTACAGACAAGCAAAAGCTGAGAGAGTTCAGCACCACCAAACCAGCTTTACAACAAATGCTAAAGGAACTTCTCTAGGCAAGAAACACAACAGAAGGAAAAGACCTACAATAACGAACCCAAAACAATTAAGAAAATGGGAATAGGAACATACATATCGATAATTACCTTAAATGTAAATGGACTAAATGCTCCCACCAAAAGACACAGATTGGCTGAATGGATACAAAAACAAGACCCATATATATGCTGTCTACAAGAGACCCACTTCAGACCTAGAGACACATACAGACTGAAAGTAAGGGGATGGAAAAAGATATTCCATGCAAATGGAAACCAAAAGAAAGCTGGAGTAGCAATTCTCATATCAGACAAAATAGACTTTAAAATAAAGACTACTAGAAGAGACAAAGAAGGACACTACATAATGATCAAGGGATCCATCCAAGAAGAAGATATAACAATTGTAAATATTTATGCACCCAACATAGGAGCACCTCAATACATAAGGCAAATACTAACAGCCATAAAAGGAGACATCGACAGTAACACACTCATAGTAGGGGACTTTAACACCCCACTTTCACCAATGGCCAGATCATCCAAAATGAAAATAAATAAGGAA
Organism: Mesoplodon bidens; assembly: GCF_964165515.1. NCBI lineage: Eukaryota > Metazoa > Chordata > Mammalia > Artiodactyla > Ziphiidae > Mesoplodon > Mesoplodon bidens. The sequence continues at coordinate 12,173,324 of NC_138166.1, forward strand.
ACACAAGCTTTAAATGATACATTAAACAAGATGGACTTAAATAATTGATATTTATAGGACATTCCATCCAAAAACAACAGAATACACATTTTTCTCAAGTGCTCATGGAACATTCTCCAGGATAGATCATATCTTGGGTCACAAATCAAGCCTTGGTAAATTTAAGAAAATTGAAATTGTATCAAGTATCTTTTCCGACCACAATGCTATGAGACTAGATATCAATTACAGGAAAAGAGCTGTAAAAAATACAAACACATGGAGGCTAAACAACACACTACTTAATAACAAAGTGATCACTGAAGAAATCAAAGGGGAAATTAAAAAATACCTAGAAACAAATGACAATGGAGACACGACGACCCAAAACCTATGGGATGCAGCAAAAGCAGTTCTAAGGGGGAAGTTTATAGCAATACAATCCCACCTTAAGAAACAGGAAACATCTCGAATAAACAACCTAACCTTGCACCTAAAGCAATTAGAGAAAGAAGAACAAAAACATCCCAAAGTTAGCAGAAGGAAAGAAATCATAAAAATCAGATCAGAAATAAATGAAAAAGAAATGAAGGAAACGATAGCAAAGATCAATAAAACTAAAAGCTGGTTCTTTGAGAAGATAAACAAAATTGATAAACCATTAGCCAGACTCATCAAGAAAAAAAGGGAGAAGACTCAAATCAATAGAATTAGAAATGAAAAAGGAGAAGTAACAACTGACACTGCGGAAATACAAAAGGTCATGAGAGATTACTACAAGCAACTCTATGCCAATAAAATGGACAACCTGGAAGAAATGGACAAATTCTTAGAAATGCACAACCTGCCAAGACTGAATCAGGAAGTAATAGAAAATATGAACAGACCAATCACAAGCACTGAAATTGAAACTGTGATAAAAAATCTTCCAACAAACAAAAGCCCAGGACCAGATGGCTTCACAGGTGAATTCTATCAAGCATTTAAAGAGGAGTTAACACCTATCCTTCTCAAACTCTTCCAAAATATAGCAGAGGGAGGAACACTCCCAAACTCATTCTACGAGGCCACCATCACCTTGATACCAAAACCAGACAAGGATGTCACAAAGAAAGAAAACTACAGGCCAATATCACTGATGAACAGAGATGCAAAAATCCTCAACAAAATACTAGCAAACAGAATCCAACAGCACATTAAAAGGATCATACACCATGATCAAGTGGGGTTTATTCCAGGAATGCAAGGATTCTTCAATATACACAAATCAATCAACGTGATACACCATATTAACAAATTGAAGGAGAAAAACCATATGATCATCTCAATATATGCAGAGAAAGCTTTCGACAAAATTCAACACCCATTTATGATAAAAACCCTGCAGAAAGTAGGCATAGAGGGAACTTTCCTCAACATAATAAAGGCCATATATGACAAACCCACAGCCAGCATCGTCCTCAATGGTGAAAAACTGAAACCATTTCCACTAAGATCAGGAACAAGACAAGGTTGCCCACTCTCACCACTCTTATTCAACCTAGTTTTGGAAGTTTTAGCCACAGCAATCAGAGAAGAAAAGGAAATAAAAGGAATCCAAATCGGAAAAGAAGAAGTCAAGCTGTCACTGTTTGCAGATGACATGATACTATACATAGAGAATCCTAAAGATGCTACCAGAAAACTAATAGAGCTAATCAATGAATTTGGTAAAGTTGCAGGATACAAAATTAATGCACAGAAATCTCTGGCATTCTTATATACTAATGATGAAAAATCTGAAAGTGAAATCAAGAAAACACTCCCATTTACCACTGCAACAAAAAGAATAAAATATCTAGGAATAAACCTCCCTAAGGAGACAAAAGACCTGTATGCAGAAAATTATAAGACACTGATGAAAGAAATTAAAGATGATACAAATAGATGGAGAGATGTACCATGTTCTTCGATTGGAAGAATCAACATTGTGAAAATGACTCTACTACCCAAAGCAATCTACAGATTCAATGCAATCCCTATCAAACTACCACTAGCATTTTTCACAGAACTAGAGCAAAAAATTTCACAATTTGTATGGAAACACAAAAGACCCCGAATAGCCAAAGCAATCTTGAGAACGAAAAATGGAGCTGGAGGAATCAGGCTCCCTGACTTCAGACTATACTACAAAGCTACAGTAATCAAGACAGTATGGTACTGGCACAAAAACAGAAAGATAGATCAATGGAACAGGATAGAAAGCCCAGAGATAAACCCACGGACATATGGTCACCTTATCTTTGATAAAGGAGGCAGGAATGTACAGTGGAGAAAGGACAGTCTCTTCAATAAGTGGTGCTGGGAAAACTGGATAGGGACATGTAAAAGTATGAGATTAGATCACTCCCTAACACCATACACAAAAATAAGCTCAAAATGGATTAAAGACCTAAATGTAAGGCCAGACACTATCAAACTCTTAGAGGAAAACCTAAGCAGAACACTCTAGGACATAAATCACAGCACGATCCTTTTTGACCCACCTCCTAGAGAAATGGAAATAAAGACAAAAATAAACACATGGGACCTAATGAAACTTAAAAGCTTTTGCACAGCAAAGGAAACCATAAACAAGACCAAAAGACAACCCTCAGAATGGGAGAAAATATTTGCAAATGAAGCAACTGACAAAGGATTAATCTCCAAAGTTTATAAGCAGCTCATGCAGCTCAATAACAAAAAAACAAACAACCCAATCCAAAAATGGGCAGAAGACCTGAATAGACATTTCTCCACAGAAGATATACAGACTGCCAACAAACACATGAAAGGATGCTCAACATCTTTACTCATTAGAGAAATGCAAATCAAAACTACAATGAGATATCATCTCACACCAGTCAGAATGGCCATCATCAAAAAATCTAGAAACAATAAATGCTGGAGAGGGTGTGGAAAAAAAGGAACACTCTTGCACTGCTGGTGGGAATGTGAATTGGTACAGCCACTATGGAGAACTGTATGGAGGTTCCTTAAAAAACTACAAATAGAGCTACCATATGACCCAGCAATCCCACTACTGGGCATATACCCTGGGAAAACCAGAATTCAAAAAGAGACATGTACCAAAATGTTCATAGCAGCCCTATTTACAATAGCCCAGAGATGGAAACAACCTAAGTGTTCATCATCAGATGAATGGGTAAAGAAGATGTGGCACATATATACAATGGAATATTACTCAGCCATAAAAAGAAATGAAATTGAGCTATTTGTAATGAGGTGGATGGACCTAGAGTCTGTCATACAGAGTGAAGTAAGTCAGAAAGAGAAAGACAAATACTGTATGCTGACACATATATATGGAATTTAAGGAAAAAAATGTCATGAAGAACATAGGGGTAAGACAGGAATAAAGACACAGACCTATTAGAGAATGGACTTGAGGATATGGGGAGGGGGAAGGGTAAGCTGTGACAAAGTGAAAGAGCGGCATGGACATATATACACTACCAAACGTAAGGTAGATAGCTAGTGGGAAGCAGCCGCATAGCACAGGGAGATCAGCTCGGTGCTTTGTGACCGCCTGGAGGGGTGGGATAGGGAGGGTGGGAGGGTGACGCAAAAGGGAGGGGATAAGGGAACATATGTATATGTATAACTGATTAAATTTGTTATAAAGCAAAAAAAAAAGAAATTATATTGCTTATAAGACGAGAAAAACAATAAATGTTATTAGTTTAGAGCTTTGAATAAATTGCTTTCAGATACTTCTAACACTTTCAAGGCAGCCATTTATAAATTATTAATAGTACACAATAAAAATGTTCCCATTTATTTGTGAAACAAGGCAATAATTTGTTGACTTGGTTTGCATGTTTACAAGTGCCTGAAAGTTGCAGAATTTATAAGTGATTTCATTATCCAGACTTTGGGCCATTTTAGTCTAAATTCGAAATTAGTCTGCATTTTCTTTTTCATTGAGGTATAACTGACATACAGTATTATATTAGTCTCAGGTGTATGACATAGTGATTTAACATTTTTATGCCATGCAAAATGGTCACCACAATAAATTTAGTTACCATCTGTCATCTTACAGTTAATACATCATTACTGACTATATTTTCCATGCTGTACATTGCATCCTCATGATATATTTTATGACTGTAAGTTTATATTTCTTAATCCCTTTCACCCACTTTGCCCCCCTAATCTCCCCTCTCCCCTTCCCCTGCAACAACTACCAGCCTCTTCTTTGTATCTGTAAGTCTGGGTTTTGTTTTGTTTGTATTCTTTTTTAGATTCTGCATATGACTAAAATCATGTGGTATTTGTCTTTTTCTGACTTATTTCACTTAGTATAATACCCTCAAAGTCCATTCATGTTGTCACAAATGGCAAAACGTTATTCTTTTTTTATGGCTGAGTAGTGTTCTATTTTTTATCTACCTACCTATCTATTGCTTTTTAGCTTGATAAAGTGCTCATGGATTGGAAGAATTAATATTGTTAAAATGTTCATTCTACCCACAGCAACCTATAATTAATTTACGACAAAAGAGGCAATAACACACGATGGGGAAAGGATAGTGTCTTAAATGGTGTTGTTAAAACTGGATGGTCACATGCAAAAGAATGAAACTAGACTACTATTTAACACCACATACAAAAATTAACTCATAATGGATTAAAAACTTGAATATAAGACCTGAAACCATATAATTCCTAGAAGAAAAGATAGGCACAAAGGTCCCTAATAAAAACTTTTAAAAGAAAAGATTACTAAACTTTACCAGGAAGAAATCTAAAAACAGGGCTTCACTGGGTTTGGATTTCAAATAATCTGGTGCATTGAAGGTGGGCAAAAAGAGAAGGGCCTGTATAGAGGGAGGAAGAGGAAAGGCGAATGGGGAAACCAGTGAGAGCACAGTGACCATTTGTCCAAGATACAGCCTCTCAACCCCAGGCTGATTTCTCCTAGAGCCCATAAGAACTTTACTGTTAAGAATCCCCAAAGAACTGCCTCAAATTTGGGGTTAGGAAGGACGACATTTCTCCATTAGTGTAGAAAGCAGAATTTCTATTCTTGGCGTGTGGCTTTTTCCTCCATCATCAAAAGCACCCCTGGCTAAGCCCGTTGTCCCTGGAGTTGCTGCCTTATTGTCCTGTGAAGCAAGGAGATGAACAAATAAAGACTAATTAAACCTATCACTATTGAGAAGTCAGTAAAATCTGGAGGAGGCTTGAAAAACGGACCAGTCTGTGGTTCAGCTACATGGACCTGCAGGCTTTTGAAGTCCAACATACAGATGGAGAAAATCATAAAGGCTGAGCTTCGGGGGAAAATGAGTGATTTGTCTAATAGATGTAGTCCTCTTTCCTGTTACAATTAAGGGTACGCTCTACAATTGCTGATTTGCAGGTGTTTGTTTCTTTGTTTTGAAAATGACTGACTCGAGAAATTAAAATATAGAAAGAGGTAGAATTACTTTTTAAAAAGCCTGTTCTTTGTAAAAATCAACAAAATAGGCTGACTATTAGTTAGCTATACAAAAGAAAAAAGGAAAAAGCACAATTATGCAAAATAAGGAATGATAAAAGGAAAAATATTATTGGAAGAAAGGCAATATTAAAAGCCATAAAAGGTTATTTAGAACAATTCTACAGAAATAAGTTGAAAAACCTAGATGAAATGGATAATTCTCTAGGAAAACAGAGTTTATCAAAACTGAGTGCAGTAAAGGCTAAAAAGAAAAAATTCTAGAGAAGAAATAGTGAAAGTTATCAAGGTGCTACAAACCCTCAGAAACCATCAGGCTCATATGTATGTTCACAAAGATTCTACCAAACCTCCAGAGACTAGACACACCCAATGCTATCTGAACTCTTCCAGAGCAGATGCAAAGAAAGAAAACCTCCAACACATTTAATCAAATGAGTATAACACTGATAGATACATTTGATAAACACTGCATTAAAAGTACATGTAGAAATTTATTTGATAAAGGTGATATATCAAATCATTTGAGAAAATAGACATTTTCATAAGTACTAGAACAATTAACCATTTGGAAAAAGTTAAGATTGAATTCATACTTTACACCATATACCAGGATAAGCTCCAAATGGAGTTTATACAGAGATCTAACTGCCAAAATATGAAACCGTGCAAGTACTTGTAGAAAACATAGGTAAATTCATTTATTACCTGGGAGTGGGGAAGATCTAGAAACAATAAAGGAAAAAATTTTAACTCAAATATATTAAAATTAAAATTATTTTGTATAACAAAGAACATCATAATCAAATTTAAAGAAAATGTCCAACTGGGAGTAAATATTGGCTACTTATATTACAAAAAAGGACTAATCTTCCAGTATATAAAGAGCTCTTAAAAATCTAGAAGAAAAAGGCAAGAAATCTATAAAACTGTTAAGCAGAAGACCATAACAAACGTTTCAGAGAAAAATAAATCTAAATATGAATTAAATGCAGGAAAAGATCCATGAATCCCATTCAGATGAGAAATACAAATAAAACTTCACTGATATAACATTTCTCATACTGGCAAAAACTCCAAAGGTTTGAAAGTATACTGTCAGTGAGGGAATAGGAAGGCATAAATTACTGTTGGGAAGTGGAAAATAGCACAAATTCACATGAACAGGGATTTGGCAATATCTAGCAAAATTTTACAGGAACTTACATTTTGACTCAGCAATCCCACTTTTAGTCTCTTTCAGAAAGATATACCCCCCAAAAAAAATATACTGTCAGTGAGGGAATAGGAAGGCATAAATTACTGTTGGGAAGTGGAAAATGGCACAACGTCACATGAACAGGGATTTGGCAATATCTAACAAAATTTTACATGAATTTACATTTTGACTCAGCAATCCCACTTTTAGTCTCTTTCAGGAAGATATACCCCCCAAAAAAACAAAATAACATATGTACAATGTTATTTATTATGGAAGTGTTTGTAATATCAAAAGATTGTAAATATCTCAAACATCTATTAAAATAAAGGACTGGTTAAATAAACTATGGTTACTTCCATACATGTAGCCGTAAATATATATATATATATATGACAAAGACCTCTATGTAGTAATATGAAGTGTTCTTGCTAAAAGCAGCAAGATGCAGAACAATGTATATAGTATGCTTATTTTGTGTGAGAAGGGAAGGGAAAAGATAGATGATAGATAGATAGATAGATGATACATAGTAGAAAGAGAAATTTGCTTATGTGCTTATTATTTTCAAAATGAAACACTAGAAGAACAAATCACAAACAAAGAAAATAGTCCATCTACATGGAAAATAGAGTGGAAGGGGTAAGAATTGAAACAATACTTTTCTGAAGTTTCCATTTTTAGTTTTGACTTTTGAGCCACAAAAATGTTCTACTGTTGTCTAAGACCTAAATTAAGGCTTGACATGATGTGCTGCCTTGACATCTGGCAAAATCAGGAGGGCCTTGAACTCAGGTCCCCCTTCCTCCCAGACTCTGCTCCTGTGGATAAAGTCCTTCAGCTGCACAACTCTCCACAGCAAGAGACCAGGCACAGTTCCCGATTATCTCTGAGTAGAGGGGTCCAGCTCTCTGCCCGCTTACAGACTTATTCAAACAAGTCAATTATAGCCTCCCACAGGAACCAGGGGCACCTCACCCTCTTGATACTACAAAGCCTGCCTCCTCCAGCTACTGGTTGTTCACTCTGTTCTTGAGTGCAACCCCTATGTGGCCCTGAAGGACATGCAGTGTCCTCCCCTGGGCTGTGAATGTATGTGGCTGCTATCTTATCTGTCTGGTATCAGGTATTGTGTGTCTGGCTATTCCCCTGATCCTACGTGACAATCTCTCCCTCATCAGTGGAAGGCATAGGAGGCAATGGAAACATTTGCATATTCAAAAATAAAATAAAACCTAAAAAAAATTAACTATAAAATTGAAAACAAACTGAAACCAAATGAACCTAAGAATATATCAAATTGGTAATGTATTCATCCATTAAAAGGAATCATTTCAATTGACTTTTGACTGTTCATTTCTAGTGGAATATATCCCAAGATTTAATGGTAACAGTACTATAATTTTGAAATTATTCTATACATTTGTAGGACAGAAAAATTAGGAAATATATTGCTAGCAACCAAGATTTTCAGTGGAAACAAAAAGAGATACAAATATAACATATATATGTTAATACACACACACACATAGCAGACCCTCGAACAACATGGGTTATAACTTGTAGGATCCACTTATATGTGGATTTTTTCACTAAATACATACTACAGTACTAAACAATCCACAGTTGGTTGAATCTGTGGATGTGGAACCATGGATATGGAAGGCCAACTATAAAGTAATACCTCATGGATGGTTGGTACCCATACCCCTGCATTGGTCAAGGGTCAACCATACAATGTATCTCTGTCTATGGAAAGGGCCTTGATGCAATGTCATCCTTATAGTAATGATCATTACTAGTCTGATTATCTTGGTTTCCCTAAGCATACTATTCCCCAGTTAAAGGAGTCAAGACTTCTTGAAGAAATAACTTGAGTGTTGAAAGGTGAGAATAGAACATCTTACTGTGCCAGAAAGCACAGAAGTACTCAAATATGACACACAAGCCAGGTGAGAGGAACTACCACGGGTAATATTTGGCATAGGCGGGGGAGAGGCAAGGACGTGTATACACTGCCGGACGTGGGGTGGATGGATGGTGGGGGGTGGCCGCGTGGCGCGGGGGGATCGGCTCGGTGCTTTGTGGCTGCCTGGAGGGGTGGGATGGGGAGGGTGGGAAGGAGGGAGACGCAGGAGGGAGGGGATGTAGGAACAGATGTATATGTATGACTGGCTCACTTTGTTGTAAAGCAGAGACTAATAAAAAAAATAGTAAATAAATAATTTTAAAAAAAAGAAGAACAATGACTGTAATTCTTGAACATATCGAACAAATAAAGGTCCACAAGTCCATGCTTATATTCAAAAAAGAAATAAACTTATTTATCAGCATTAAGGGTGAAGTATCATCTCCTTATTCAGAAAAATACTAGAATTTATCCTCCATAAGTGGGAGGAAGTATAGTTTATCCTCAATTGATGAGGAGAAGTTTATAAAACAAGTATGAAACAGAAACGAATGCCAGGTAATGAATGAAGGGTGAATGACAGAATTTAAAAAGTTCCCATGTTGCAATCTTCAATAAAATAATTTACTCAGGCAAGAATCATCAATAAATACTAAATCCAGTAAGTGAAAGATTGGTGGGGAACAGGACACTTGCACAGTGCTGGATGACTTGGCAGTGACAAAAGGAAAATATTTCTACAGTGGAAAGATCTGACTGTCACCACCTTAACCTAGTGATGAAATTAGCATCACTAACAGTGAAGCAATGGACAACTCGTGTCTGCTGAGATGATGCAGGATGCCTACGCAGATCATCTATGCATTGTCCTTACCAAAAGTATTTAATCTGAATCTATTGCTCTGGCATCTTCACACTGTTAATGTCATGAAAAAAAGAGTCTAGGTTAAAAGAAACATTATAGCTAATGTATAATTTTATCTAAACTGGAAGAAACAGCTATAGATGGTATTTTGAGGACAATGGAAAATTTGACTATGGGCTAGTTAGTAGATGATATAAGGAAATCATTGTTAATTTTTAAGGTATAATATCGTACCATGGTATAAGGAAGTATTATTTTTAGAAGATATATACTGAATTACTTGTGATGGAAGTGCCATAAGATTGCAAACTGCTTTAAAATGGTTCAGCAGAAATTAGATGATAGAGCAAATATAGCGAAGTGGTAATAATTTTTTAATGTGTGCGATGCGTGTAATGATATTGATTCTCTCAACTTTTCTGAAAACTGAAAATGTTTATAATAAAAAATTATCAGAAAAGATTGTCAGTTTACATCATCTGCTTTATTTTCTGAGGAAGACATGGCTAGGCTTGTGGCTGACCAAAGCTCCCAATGAGAAAAACTGAACTGGGTAAAATTTTTAAATCCTCTAATATTTAAAGGCATCAGAAAGGTGCTGATGCAACAGGAACTGGAGGGCACAGGATTCTAGAGCAAGGAGAACTGTGGAGAGACATGCTGATTTCTGTAGCCTCTTTTGTTTTGGAGGTATCTGCCAAATCGGGGCTCAAGGTAAGAGGCTGAAAACCTGGACTTTGCCCGAACACTGGGTCACTGCTGGGGAACAGAGAAACCAGAGACCTTTGGTGGTCTCATGAAGCCAGAAAGACAAAATGAAAGACTTGCAGGGTTGATGTCCAGGTGGTAACAGAAGTTCAGAGAACTGAGCCTACTGCACAGGCTAGTTTCTCCCCAAGACTTTTGTCAAATTCTGGAGCTGTACGGGGTATTAGGCTAAATAGCTAAGAAGAAAACCACTGCAAAACTGAGTGGGGTTTCCTGTGGTCTCACTGTGATGTGGATAAGGATTCAAGTTCAAGGCTACCAGGCGAAGGTGTCCCAGTGAACATACTAGGCTCTCGGTCAAAAGATGTTGAAAACTATCCTTTAGGAAGAGAAGAGAATCAGATGTAGACAGAAACTTTCAAAAACTGCAACCAGCCTCAACTCTGCCTAGTCTCTGGTTGGTTTAGAGGGGTCAGCTATCACTCTATCTGCTCTCTGGAGGAAAGGATAAAGCCTCTGTTTGTCATTTGACAAGGCTGAGGCAATGACCACGACTGGCTTAAACTTTTAAGGCTCATCATCTCCCTTACTCCCAATGGGCCCAGAGAGGGTCCCAGCCTCTCTAGAAAGACATGACCTCTTAGAATAGGATGAGCCCAATCATGGCTCAGTCAGCAAAGAAAGAGGGAGTGGCAATTGAGCAGACAATCAACAGTCTTGCCAAGTCATCTACCAGTTACGACTACAGGACCTTAGCCAAGCTATTCAATCTCTTTGGGCCATAATTTTCCCATCTGTAAAATTTAGATGATAACTATACCTCAAAAGGCTGCTGTATGTGTTGAACAAAATGATATATATTGAAAAAAAATCACTTACCAAATGTCTAGCTTATTCTTTCGTGCTCTAATATTGTTTGCTATCATTGGTCTGTCATGGTTTCAAGTTCCTTCTTTTAGACATGTTCTGATTGTAAGTGGGCCTAATCAGCATGACAACTCCACCCCAAGCCATATGTCAGGTGTGTGCTCAACAGCCCAGACAGAAGGCTCTTGCTTCTCGATGTATGACTCTGACACCAGGAAAGGCATCTCCAGGAAATGGGCCAGCAGTGTGAATTGCCCACAGGGAAGACATCCTTCTCCTCCATCATTCACTCCCTCTCTGGTGCCCAAATTCTGCCTTTAACAATTTATTAACTTATTACTTTTCAGTTAATAAGACTGCAGGATTCAGAGGTGAGCCAGTGGATATAAGAACCACATAATAGATAGGACACATGTTTTAAGAGCTCCATTTGGACTAAGAGTTGGGGTGGGTGGGGATGGAGAGTTAAATAATTTAGTAAGAGTTCTACTTCAATCAAGTCTGATGAAAGTAATTGTTATTTTAATACCAACATAAACACATTATGGAGAAGAACACAAACTTTTCATGGATTTTACAGATAATCCGCAAGACTTAAAGAAAACTTCCATTTGGAGTGGCTGACTGATCATCTTCCTCTGCCTTTCAGATCACTGCTGTAGGAAAGGTTTAGAAGCATCATGCTTCAGACTAATATTCTGGACTCTTTTTTTTAAAAAAATGCAAATACTAGGAATCCCTAATTTAGCAGAGAATGTTTTTTCTTTAATAACAGGCATGATGGGGGAGCGTGCTGGGAATGGATACCTGCGGGAGAGATAGCAATTCCCAAAGAGCCGGGACAAATGTCTCAAGTGAGGGAGAGAAGGGAGCAGTAGACACTAATTTGCCCAGGGCCACTCTTGTAGGCTGAGTGAAACTGCACATTGATGTGCAACAGAGGTAGAGGCTAAGAGTGTGGACAAACGCTCTTGGTTGTGTCTTCTGCTATTTTTTTTTTTAATCACCCTGGTCCATGTAATCAAACCCTTAGTTCTTTCTATTATTGTCCTATGGGCACAATGGCACCTTCTGTGTTGTGTTCATGGTGAGAATCAAGTTAAGGAAGCTGATGTAGGTAAATTAGTACAGTTAATGACACAAAGTTAAGTGCTTAATACATGTGATATAACCTGTGAGCCTACTTTGCCAACTCAAGAGCCCCCAAAGCCTCTTTTGGTAATTACTGAAACTAACATCTATGAGCAGGGATTCTGTGATCACTAGAATGTTATTCCTCCCTTATCAGAGGGACACACCCAGCTGTGATAATTCTAACACCAGGGGCATATTTTGTGCAAGGAATGATCCCAAGAACTGGACAGTTCAGTCTTATCCTTGGTCATGTAACTACTCTTGGTAACTTGCTTCAAACAGGAGACAAGATGATCCCTTTGCTAGTTGGTTGGTATAACAAAGTGAGCTGGATATAAACAGGCCGTGAGGCAAGAAAGATAAACCAGGCATTCTAGGAGGGGAGATAAGACATCCCAATAACCACCAGCGCAGATGGAAAGTGCTAAGTGCCTCGAGGATACAAATACAATACCATACCTTGGAGTTATAAAGAAACCCACTTCAAAGCCAGATTAGTTACAATTGAAGGGGATCAAGGAATATTTCAGCCAAACTATTATAGTTGTGAGGAACAGAGACTCACTCGGTTCACTCAAAGTAGGGCTGCTGTCTTGAAATTCTTAAACACTTTTGAACAAGGAACCTAGCATTTTCATTTTTCACCGGGCCCTGTAAATTATGAAGCTGGTCCTCAGTGGGACCTAGGGGGTCAGGAAAGTAGGCTGGAAACAGGTTGGGGTTCTGGATCTACCAGAGTGCACGGGTCTGTGTGGTAATTGTTCTTAGGGTCCTGGGTTCCTGAAGGTCTCCCTATGATTCCCGCTACACTCAACTAATTTCCTCATGCCTTACTGCACTTATCTTTTGGATGTTGCTGAATTATGGCTTTTGCTGGCTGGCAGTTTCTCCAGGGCCTACTGCTTCAAGGTCTCTTGGCCTGCCTTCTACCACTGTGCATCTGTTTCTCTAGTTTACATGAAAATTTCCTAAGAAAGAAGATGATTGGCCCAGTGTACTCAGATCCCTGTTGGGCAAAGCTCTCATCTGTTCACCCAGTTATCTGCTGGCCAGGGCTGCCTGCCACTCACCAGTCAGCAGTGGCAGAGGGAGAAGGGTCACAAGTCACACAACCAGGAAGTTATGATTAAGGGACCACTTGGGCTACTTCCCTCCCAAGTAGTTATCGGTAGGAATCCCTGTAGAAGGGACTGTGGATGTGCTGGGCATCCTAAGATTGGCCCACCTGGTAAAGGGAATTCACATTTTCGATGACCTTGAAAGATCAGGAAGGTATAGACACATGCAGATAGGAGAAGGGCATTTCAGGGGTGGGCTGTGATGTGGAGACAGGAAGGCACAGGCCTGGAGGACAGGGTGGCTGGAGCCAAGGGTATATTAATGAAGGAGGGCCTTGAATATACAGCTAAGGAACCTTCATTCTATATGGTATTTGAATGGTGGAACGAATAGGGACCTACAGTGAGAAGGTTATCTTGATTCATATTTCACTGCCCCTGGGGAAAGTCTCTACAAAGCAACCTGACAAATCCCCATAGTGGCAGCTCACCAGGCTGAGGGTTCATCTAGCCCTGCTTTTCCCGGCTACCCCATCAGCACAAAGAATACAAGTTGTCCAACAGCCGGGGGCACAGAGGCTCAGTGTGGCTGCTTCCTCTTTCCAAACAATGAAGTAGGACAAGCCCATGACAGTGGGAGACTTCCAAGCACAGGTACTGATGAATTCCAGGGCTCTTCACTGATGTCCTGTCTGGCAGCAGACTGCAAATGTCCGAGCTAACAAGTGAGGGTGTTACAGCATCCAGGGCTTTCTCCAAATCTCTTAGCTTTATTCCCACCCAAATATCTGTCAAAATGCTTTGCTCTAGCAGGAAAAAAAGTCTCCTGAATTTCAACCTGTTTCTGTTCCCTCCAACTTCTCTGTGCATGAGGTGGCATAGTGACGGCACTAAATAATTCAGTTCAATTCCATACGCAGGTGCTGGGCTGGGTACTGGGCATACATGGGTGAATAAGACCTGCCCCTATTCTCAGGGCTGTCACAGTCTGAGTGAGGACGACCATGATGCGAACAGCAATTACCAACATGCGCTATAACAACTATGGACTGGTCACTGCTCTTACAACTTTATGTATATCAACTGATTTAATGCTTACAACAGCCCTAGGAGGTAAATACTATGATTATCTCCATCTTACAGACAAAAACCACTGAAAGATTAGTCAATGATGAGAAAAGCTACACCAGAGATATGGACAAAATGCTCTGAGAGCAAAGATAAGCACTTGACTAATTATAAATTGGGGGGCCAAGTTTATGATTTCAAGGAGGAAGTAACAACCGAGCCGAGGCTTGACAGCCCAGAAGGGTTGTACAGGGTACAAAGGAGGAGGGATTATTCCAGACAGAGGGAGGAGCATGAACAAAGGCACAGAGGAATGGAGCATGTTCCTTCTGGACCAGGCACATCTATTCGGGCTGAACCTAGAGGACACAGAGGAAGGGCTGGTGCAGGTGAAGAGACTGGGAATAGAACCTGAGGTCCCACATAGGAATTTGGGTTCTACTGCAGAGTCCCATAAAGTATGAGACAGTGGGGGGATGAGTGGGCTGAGCAGTGGATTTTAAGAGAAAACTTCGGCCTAAGAATGGAGAATAGTGGGGAGGTGGGTTGGAGGCAAGGAAACAAAGGATAAAGGGAGAGGCAGTAATGGTTTCAATGCTTTGAACTGGTGGAGGGAGGAAACAGACACAACGGAACCCCAAGGTAATGATGACGGCAGTTACTGAGGCCTCGTGGACGTGGAGGGTAAGGCTCAAGGACCACCACTGGAAAGAGAGGAATTGAAATTTGTGTTTTTCTGTGTTGAAGACCACAAAAGAATCCTAATCGAAAGGTCCTGCTTTGGCTGCTGGGACAGATGAGACCAAGGCAATGAGGAAATGAGAGAGCTGCGTGATGAAAGGGCGAGGGTGGAACGTCTGCTCAGAACAGGATACATGCAAGCGGCTGTGAGATGCCGGCAGAGGCCCTGAAGGACACACCCCCAGCAGCCCCTTCGACTGCCAGCTGCCACCAGGACCACGGTTGTGTCCTCAAGGGCAGTGGGAATAAGAAAGGAAAAGGAATGGGGGGATAAAATCTTATGCGTTTGATGCTTTGGGACCCAGAACAGTTGGTAAGTTCTCTCCACTCAGCAGAAAGAGTCAGATAGGGTGCCATTTCATTTCACCTCTCCAACCATAACTTACTGCTTGCTTTATTATTATAAAACGAGTAGGAGGAAAAGAGAACACAAGGAAAAGAGCTTCATTTTTATTGTTATTCCAAGTGACTGATGTGGCTCTCTTTTAAGTGGAAAAGTAAAAAAGAAAAAAACCCATTTTGAGTGGAAATTATTTAAAAACATTACACGGTTGCTTGCCTTCTTAAACAGGGCATATACACATTAACTGAAAAAAATATATACGTACGTATGTGGGTGGGTATATAGATTTATATATATATACACAGTTGACTTTTGCACAACACAGGTTTGAACTGCGTGGGTACACTGATACATGGTGGACATTTTTCATTAGTAAATTTACAGTTTTCATTAGTAAATACTACAGTATCACATGATCTGAGGCTGGTTGAATCCGTTGATACGGAGGGAAGACTTAATTATAAGTGGATTTTCAACTGGGCGGGGGTTGGTGCCCCTAACACCTGTGTTGTTTAAGGGTCAACTGTGTGTGTATATATATATATATAATATATATATATACACACACACACATATATAATTACACATATTATATATATACTACATGTATTATAAAGCCCTGATAATCATCCTGACGATGGAAGGTTTTCAATAAATCGGCTAATATTATTACCAACATTTTAACTTTTCTTGATCGCTCAGCTTATGACTATGAAGACAAATGCTTCTATCCCATAATGATGCCGCATATTAAGCTGCGGAGAATCCTGGCACATGCAGGTACTCAGCAGCACTGGTCAGGATAAGTGGCCTCAGACTGCTGTGCTACTAGAGGGCTTGGGTCTTTTTTAAAGAAAACAGCTGCCTTCTCCTACTGTTAGCTCTCTCACTGTTGATGGTACTTAGCACAGCATGATGGGGAAGTAGTACAGCAGAGCTGGAAATGGATGCTACCAGACGTTCTCAGCTCCACACAGGGCGAGAGCTAGAGAAAATGCTGAGAACTTGTTCACAACCAAACTAGTCCCTTGCTGGTTCTGCCTCTCCCCTAGCGCCAACAGAACTGGGGGTATTAAATTCCTTTTCAGCTTCGACTTTCCTCATGTCCGCAGCAGATTGCAGTGTGCAAAGCACAAAGTCGGCAGGTCTGACTTGGAAGAGGCTGGGACACCCTGTTCTATAAACATCTGTCGTGAGACCAAAATAACCCATGTATGTGGTGGCCAAATGTAACAGTGATAAACTGCTTCCTGCTTTTAGTATAGAAGCACTGGAACAAAATTTTTATTGTTCAGGTTCTACTGTTTAAAAACATTTAAAAAACATTTAAAAACATTTATACAAATATAAATGTATTATAGAAAATACAAATATGCATAAAGAAGAAAGTAAGTCACCCGTCATCTCATCACCCAATGAAAACCACTAATAACATGTTAGGACCATCCTTCTATAGAAACATATTTTTCCTTCTATTTTGCAGTTGTACACTCTCTACTCTTTTGCAACTATTTCTTATCAATACTTTGTGTCTGCATTAACCAGACAATGAACATGATTTCACATTATTCTTATTAATTATGTAATATCTTCCCATATGGATGTTAAAAGTGATTGCCTTAACCTGATTGTATTTGTTTACACTTTTTCCACCTTACATTTGATTTGCTATATTCTCATCCTCTTACATCCTTCATGTCAATCTTGTGCTTTTATTTGCCGGATCAATAGGACCTGTATGTTTCATACATGGACCAGTGTTTCTCCTCATTAGGAAAGTCGAGTCTCATGTTGACCTACCCTGTAGTGTTTAGACCTCCCACTGCCTGGCCCACTTCCCAAGACCCTCCCAGCTTCCACCCACAGAATAGGTTTAAGTGCAGTCACTGAGCTCTTTAAGAAGGGTTGCTTGAAAAGGGAAATCACCATGTCCTATCCACCCAAGACCTGACGAAGAGAAAAACACTTCTTTCCCAGGCCATACCTCCAAGTCTAATCTTTCCCAGCCATCTCACAGATACATGTTTCTGGGGAAAGAGAGGAGAGAGACGAGGGAGACAGAAAGAATGGCTGGCTCCTTCACTCCAAGTCTATTGCCACTGAGACAGAACATAAAGACCATGGCCTACTGGTGCCCCAGCTGTAATACTGGCCTTATTTCAGACCAAACCCAGCTCTATTTATCATTAGTTTCAAGTCTTTAATTTTGGGGAAATGGAGAGCATAAAAGTAAGCACTGTGGTGTTAGGTATTGCTGACTAACTGGCAATTTACTGATATCTCAGGATTGACCCCAGTGGGTAAGGAGAGGCACTAAAGAGAAGGCAGCTGACCTCATCAAGTTGTGGAAGAGACAGGTAAGGAAAGGTACGTAATCTTGGGTGAGGTATTGGTACCCAACTCTTGTACACATAGATTGCTGGATCTGTAAAAGTGAGTGGTACACATTAAGTGCTCAATAAATGGTAGCGTTTTTTCCAGCACCTCATATAGTGTTCGGCTCATAACACTCACTTGATAAATTGTGTAGAATGGGTACTGAATGGATATAATCATTGCTGCTATAGCAGAGGTATGTATTGCAGGTGACACTGTAGTCCAAGGAAATAAACAACAACAAAAAAAGCAGACACAGTCACTGTTGTGATCCCACATTCTCAAAGCAACCTTCTGATAAATTTGGGGTATGGCATGCCCAAGCATTATGATTATTAGAAAAGACTGTCCCTCTTTAAAAACAAAGGAGTATTCTCTCGCTTGGGTTGGTTTAAGTTACTTCTACAGAACCTGTCAAGTCTTGGTGGATCACAGTGTGTGCTCAGCTAATATTTGTTGAATAGATGGATGAATGAATAAATGAATTTGAGTCTCAATATCTTGGAAGATAAAATCATGATCCACTATCAAGTCCATATTATTGTGGTTTTCTCTATTTAAATCATAGATAAAGAGTGGTTGGCTCCACTAGCCAACTCTTTTGGATACAAGAAGCAGCATAAAGGAATCAATTATCAACATCATCCAGTTATAGAGTTGAAAGGAATATTAGAGTAATTCAGCAGAATAAATTATCCCTCATGAAATTTAAAATCTAAAGACACTTTCCAGGTGTTTTTCAACATCATTCTTCTCCCCACACTCTACTTCCAAGCTCTTAAACCGGCTTCTATCCTACCCTTAGCAAAGAGCTCCCATAATAGAGACTTATGTATTTTGGAATAACTTTGGATACAGTTACAACCTTCATGAGATTCAGAATCCATAGGAATAGTGAGGCACCTAAATTTTAAGACAATTGATCCCAGAAAAACGCCGCTGCCTTTAATCACTTTACCTGACCTGAAATAGTTTTATAATCCAGAACCCCACATCCAGGTGAACCAACACTCTTACTACTGTTACGCCCCAAAAGATCAATGACTGGACTAACATTTCTAAATCTAGACAGCTATTGGCTTGATGGGAGTGGTGGGGAGAGAATTACTGTCTATTCAGGAAACTTTAAAACTGTGTGTAGGATAAATCATGCTGTCATGATGAAATGATGCTGGTTGGAGTATAACTTAAAATCATAAATCCTCATCCGCACCCCTCAACTCACACTCCCCCCCAAAAATGATTGGATGACATGACTTCCAGGCAACTCTAGATGCTGAAATTTGCTGATCATGTATTTACATTTTTACCTAAGGTGGCTTTGGGTAATACAATCGAATTCTATGTTTATATAATTATATATTTCTATACAGGGAGTGTGGGAGAAGAGGGCAGTGAGGAGAGAGTCATTGACAGGAGCCATTTTCAGGTATGGGTAGAATAAGAGGGTAAAAGAGGTAAGAGAAGAATAAAATGCGTTTAACAAGTCTGGAAACTATGTATACCCTTAATTCCGTTAAAAAACTAAGAACAAGAAAGAAGACTAAAAAAAAATTTTTTTTAATTACTTTGGTTGGGGAGGCTATGTACTTTTACCTAATTCAGCTCTGATACTGAAAAATATGGCTCAAGGCTTTACAAGCATCACATTTATAGAAGTGTTTGGAAGAAACCTGACAATAAGATATGCAGTTTAGTGGAAAGTCCTAGAGTCCAGAGGACTGAGATATAAAAATAATGATAATCATAATCATAGCTACTGTTTACTCAGTATTTACGAAGTGCCAGGCACGATGCTGAGACACATATGATCTCATTTAATCTTTACAACTATCCTACATTACCCTCTTTTACAGAGGAGGAGACAGAGGCTTAGATTTAGTAGACTGCCCCAGATCTCATAGCTGGTAAGTGCTGGTACAAGAATCACGACATAAATTCATCTACTTCAAAAAACCCAAGAATTTCTCTATCATAGATGCCTGTGTGTGAGTCTCTGCTTGGCTACTTCCTGGCTTTTACCTGAAACGAGTAACACAGACTCTTCTGACCTGTAAAATGATCAAGACTTTCCTACTTCATAAGATTGTTGGGAGGATTAAGTTACCTAACATATTTCAAGTTTTTAAAACATGACTCTGCTGTAACAAGTGACAGCTGTTACCCATGTGAATGCCACCAGCTTCTTGTGTGGGCAGGGATAACCATTCAAACTTCATGAGCATCTTTTTTTTTTTTCCTCATAGGTAAAATGAAGTTGGGTTATCAGATCTTACAAGTCTTTTCAGTTCCAACCTTCCTGGATCCTTTTTCTCTGATAAAGCAACTGTATTGTAGGTAGCCAAGAATAACCCTACCAGCAGCTGGAATGAGGGATGAAGAAGAACTAGGAAAACCATGCCTCCCGATGACACCTCAGTCTGGAGGGTGGGTCAGAAAGGAGACCTTTATCATCATTTCTATTTAATTTCATCTTCACGCTGGTTTGGGAGCTGTTCTTATTTCCTTTACAGAATTATAAACCACAAAGACCTTCTTGCTTAACTCTTTATCTCCTTGATCTCGATCTTACAGAAAAAAAAAACAGACTCATAGTTCTACATTCATTGTAGCCAACTCTACAAAAATATATATCCTTCAAGTTGACTGATTCATTTGATCTGAATGTCAGCTCTGGGTGGGTGGAGTTAAACGGTTTCCATGGTTTGTTTTATAGCATTTGGTTTATATTTTTTTTCAGCCATGAAGAATACATTTGGCAATGCTGATGCTCTGTCACCATGAAAATTTAATGCCAGAGAAAATCCATGGGAAGAAAAAAGGTCTATTAATGTGGTGAGAGTTGACCCACCAGCTTTACAGCTCAAAACATATTACTATAGCGTTTGTGTTGACATATTTTGACAATTCAGAACTACTATTTACTCCATAGCCTTCACACTTTTATCAACAAGGCTTTCGTAAACTACTTTTAATCAGCAACATCAGGATTTCTAAATTCCCGTAGAGTCCTAGAACAGTTTGAGGAGAAGCCACAGAGAAAAGCTGAAAGATACGGTTAGCTGAAGGTCACAGGTAGAAGTATACATTTTCATTCCTTGTTTCTTCATTTAAAAAAAGAGGAAAAATAGTCCAAAGTAAATATCAGTGTTAATAAATTTGGTTTTATTTCATAAGAATGTTGATTCTCTTGCCAGAATGTGTGTTCTGCTGTCCCTGGGTGACTGACAGTTCACCCAAAGTTCCCTGTACCCTGTCCTTCGATGTTGATTTGCTTTAGAGATAAAGGTGTGTTTTCCTGATATTCATAAAGTAATTACGCTACCAAGAGCTCGGAGTGATTCAAGATAAAAATAGAAGCTGACAGTTTGGCTGGAAGCACTGTCCTCATTCTCATGCCTCATAGCCCTCTACCCACCATGCCATCCCAGCCCACACCCCATGTCCCCACTCTGACCTGTCCCCCATCTGGATCCCAAACCACCCATGCTCACTGAAACATAACTGATTTCCCAAAAGATGGAGAATTGTATGGAATCATAGACTCTTGGTTATACTCTCCAGCTCCATTAATTTATTCATCTATTCAACAGATACATTTGAAAGCTTATTTTATCAGGCATCCTCCATTGGCTTAATTACCCTCTACAACTTACTAGCCATTTATCTACAACTTATTTATCACTTACCAAGTGTGTATTTGGCCATGTTGACCACCTGCAAGGCTGAGGAGGCCACTGCTGCTTAAGGCAGCCTGTTACAATTTTCCAAGGCTTTGTGAGAAATTACTTGCTTATAATGAGGCAAAATGTCTCTTCCTCAAGTTTCTGCCCATTAGTATTCCTTTTCTTCCTTTTTCATAGGGTTAACTCTTTAAATTTTTGAAGATGGATATCATGCTCCCTTCAAATCACCTCTGTACCAAGTGACTCATCCTTGGTTCCCCCCACCACCATTTTTTTGTATGACAACACTGAATTCCTTTACCTTCATCATCTGAACAACTCTAAGCCCCTCTGAAAGTACAGTGCCAGAGAAGCCAAAAACAATCACTCCGATATGGCCAAGCTGCCCATCAAGAAGAGCAGAAACATATCTTATTTGACTACTGCATCCTTAGAACTAGGTCCTCTTCTCAGTTGTGAGGTTACAGTCATAAATGTTATAATAGCTACTATTATTGAAGGACAGACATTGGACCAAAAAAGAAAAATACTTTTGCGACATGTTATCACGTGGGCTTCTTCCCCCTGTCATCCCACAGCTGGGGCTAAGACCTCAAAGCTGAGTCATACTATGTCAAGTAACCCACCCTGCTATCCGTGTGCAAGAAGTAGTTTGGTGCAACCATACACAGAGGACTAAAGTATGATGAGAGGTGATCAGCCTCTCAAGGAGGTGTGAATATTTCCATCCCTGCCCTCAACAACCTTATGGGGGGTCTCTAAGAGAATCACTAGTGAAGGCTGGGGATATCTGCAGGAAGAGGGACTGGTAACCCATTCTTCAACTGGACATTTGCTTCCATCCTCCCGTTCATTTCACTGCACTGTGCTTCAGCTCTTGTTAGGAAAAGCCCTTGCTTTTTCTGTATCTTCCACCACTCTGAAATCCCTTGATTCTACTCACCAAACTCATACTCATTTAGTTATAAAGAATGAAGATGCCTGACTTTATATTCCAGCTTCATCACTATTTATCCGATTACCTTGGGCAATTCACTCAACCTCTCCCTGCCCCAATTCCTTTAAATCTAGAAAATGAGGGTAATGATAACTAATTCCTACGGCTGTGGTAGGGATGTATGAGTTATCATATTTAAAGTGATTTACTAAGTGCCTTGCACATAAGAGGAGTGTCCTAAGGGTTCTCTCCTATATTACTCTATTATTATTAGAGACATACCTTTGTGAACCCCTTTCAATCTTAGTCTTTTTCTTATAACTCTTGTTCTCTTACAGAAATTTTTTAGACAGTCTTTCCAGCTCTTTCTTTTCCCTTTAATTATTCTTTTTGAAAGTTAATACACAAGGTTAAAGGTGGCTGATAATAATAGAAGCACTGAGACATCAAAGGAAAGAAAAGCAACACACTGCAAAGAGAAATTAAACAACAAACAAATAAAGAAAAATGTGCTATGAACTTTAGGGACCCTAGAAATCGCCTATCACCTTCACTCACTTCTCAAGACACTCTAACCTAACTTCAAGTCCCATCAGGGTCACCAAAACAGCTCCTGCAAGGTTCACCAATGACATCCACTTGCATTCGTAAGTCATAGGACATTATATGTATATATCCATTTTTATTTATAAAAAGGTAGTAACTTTTCTACAAAATATGTTTTTGAAAATAATTGACTATATACTATTAACATTGCTTTTTTAAACTAACTGGATTAAACAAACTTGTAACAGATTATAAATGGATTATTCAAAATGTTAATTTTGGGGCAATTATCTATTGCTTATGTTGGAATATCACCTCTTGTTAAAATTTTTTTATTGACGTATAGTTGATATAAATAGGTTATTTAGGTGTACTACATAGTGATCTGACAATCATACACATTACAAAATGATGACCACAATAAGTCAAGTCACCACCTGTCATACAAAATTATGACAGTGTTATTGACTACACTTCTTATGCTATATATCACTTCCTATGACTTATTTTTTAACTGTAGGTTTGTACCTCTTGATCCCTTTCACCTAATTCACCCACCCCCTCCCCTAAGGCAACCAAATGTTTGATCTCTGTATCTATAAACCTGTTTCTGTTTTACATTGTTTGTTCCTTGGTTTGTTTTTGAGATTCCCCATGTGAGATTATACAGTATCGGTCTTTCTCTGACTTACTTCACTTAGGATAACACTCACTAGGTCCATTCCTGTTGTTGCCCAGCAAGATTTAATTATTTTTTATGGTTGAATTATATGCCATTGTATATTAGGCATACCTCATCCTATTGTACACTTCACTTTATCGCACTTCGCAGATATTCGTTTTTTTTTTTTAATACAAACTGAAGGTTTGTGGCAACTCTGTGTCAAGCACATCTACTGCACCATCTTTCCAACAGTGTTGGCTTAGTTGGTGTCTCTTTGTCAATTTTGGTAATCCTTGCAATATTTCAAGCTATTATTATTACATTTGTTATCGTGATCTGTGATCAGTGATCTTTGATGTTATTGGTGCAAAAAGATCACAACTCTCTGAAGATTCAGGTGACGGTTAGCCTTTTTTTGGGGGAAGCAATAATGCTCTTGCCCACTTAATAGACCACAGTGTAGTGTAACATATATATAATGGGAAACCAAAAAGTTCATGTGACTTAGTTTATTGCATATTCACTTTATTATGGTGGTCTGCAACTGAACCCGCAGTATCTCTGAGGCCTGCCTGTACATAGCACATCTTCTTTATCCATTCACCTATCGAAGGACACTTAGATGCTCCCATATCTTGACTACTGTAAATAATGCTGCAATGAACATAGGGGTGAATATATCTTTTTGAATTAGTGCTTTTATTTTCTTTGGGTAAATATCCAGAACTGAAATTGTTGGATCGTATGGTAGTTCTATTTTTAATTTTGGGAGAAACCTCCATACTGTTCTCCACAGTGGCTGCACCAATTTACATTCTTACCCACAGTGCATGAGGGTTCCCTTTTCTCTACACCCTCGCCAATGCTCATTTTTTATCTTTTTGATGATGGCCATTCTGACAGGTGTCAGGTGATATTGCATTGTAGCTTTGATTTGCATTTCCCTGATAATTAGTGTTGTTGAACATCTTATCATGTGCCTGTTGGGGTCACAGGTGGTAAGGTTTAGGCTTTTGAGAAGGGAGAGACCCCCACCTACCTTCAATCTAAGCCTCATAATCCAGCCCAGTTTACCAGAAAGCTCTTCATTGGAAGATGGATCATGAGCAGTGATAATAGAGTGGTATCGTTTGTGACACTTTCCACTTGTTCTTTGAGATTCTTGCTTCTTCAGGAACTTCAAAGTAAAAATGAGTGGCAGGGCTAATCCAGGAGCTTAGCATTCCTGGGTCCCATGGTTGTCATCTCAGTTACTATTGGAAAACCTCTCTGACATTGTTTTATTTATCTCATGTTACATGTGGACACCTTCCCACAGTAATGCATAGAGACCTACCCCAGCTAGGAAACTATGACTGCAGGGAACACTGTGAGGCAGCCTCCAGATCCCCGCCCCCAGGAAAGGCTTTATTGCCCAGCCCTGGGAGAGATGTCTGCAGACAGCGTCCAGCTGTCAGTCACTTCAGGGCATGCTGAAGTTGCAGAGCGCTGCCTCGCCCAAGGGCACATGCTTCCTGGGGTAGCGCGCACACAATGACCGCTCAAGTGCGGGTATAAACGATCAGGTCATTTTGGCCCTGTGCAGGATAATTCTGACAGGGCTCCCCTTGGAGTCAATCAAAGCCCTCACTGAAGAGTGTTTTGAGCAATAAAACATCGGCACAAGTCCCACAGTGTTTTCTGGGAACTCTCTATTTCCTTGATAGAAATATTACCCTATTCAAGTTGGTTTCTATGGTAAGTAGAATAATCCTCCCCCCGCCCCAACCCAACCCACATACACACTCAAAAATATCCATATCCTAATCCCTGGAATCCCTGAGTATGTGACCTGACATGGTAAAAAGGACACTACAGATGTGATTAAGTTACGGTTCTTGAGATGCAGAGATTACCCTGGATTATCCAGGAAAGTCCAACACAATCATAAGGGTCCTTATAAGAGAGAGACAGGAGGCTCAGAATCGGGGAAGATGTGATGACTGAAGCAAGGGTTGTAGTCAGAGAAAGAGATCTGAAGATGCAATGCTGCTCACTTGAAGATGTTGGAAGGGGCGATCAGCTAAGGCATGTGGACAACCCCTAGTAACTGGAAAAGGCAAGGAATGGATTCTCCTGAGAGCCTCTGGAAGGAACACAGCCAGGCAAACATCTTGCTTTTAGCACAGTGAAACTGATTTCAGACTTCTGACTTCTAGAACTGTAAGATTATAAATTTGCGTTGTTTTAAGCCTCTAAGTTTGTGGTAATCTGTTACAGCAGTCATAGGAAACTAACAAAGTTCCTTTCCCCCTTTCTTCAATCTGGACTGTGGATAAAATGGAGGGAGCTGCAGCAGCTACTTTGAGACTAGGAGGAAAAAGGCCAAGAGATCCAGAGAACTTGCCTTGACATCTTTGTGCTACCTGCCACTGAACTAATGCCACCAACTGCCTACCTCCAGATTTCCTGTTTCATCAGGAAACAAACAAACAAAAAAAGATCAAAAAACACTGCTTACCTCCTGAAGTCACTTTAATTACACGTTATGGTTGAATGCAATTCCTATCTGATGCAGCAGTCAGTAAAATGATGGGTTGAAATCTATTTATTGTTATGGAACGATAGCCATGACAAGCATTAAGTGAAAAAAGACATGCTATAGAGTCTGAAGTATGATCCCACGACAAATGTATATATACATATGTGTACACATACACATATATGTGTACACATATTTAAAAAAACTATTTCTAAGGTAATATTCTGAAATGTTAATTGTTTTCGTCATTTCTGTGTGTTTTTTAGCTTCCCTGCTATATTTAGTTTGTGCAATTAAATTGAAGTAAGGGTTTTTAAGACTTTAAGGGAAGGAGGTAAGGGCAGAAAAGAGTCATCAAAAGCAGTTCCATGATGAGTAAGAAGTTGGCAAGCATCGATGTTTATCTGTAGGTAAATGAAAAAAATTGAAAATGGCTGATAGAGGTTTTGTAATAAGAAGAGGGTGTTGCACAGGCCAGGCTAGATGGGTGACTGTGCACTCATAAATTTATTTTAGTGGAATCTCAGAAATAAAAAAGTGAAAAAGCAACCAGAGACTCCAAAAACAAACTGCTTATGTTGTATCCACAGATAATATAAAACATTTAGTCACAACTACAGACGGCAATGTTTTCTAAATACTAGCCATGCTTTTCAGAAATTATCTCATTTCAGCCTTCCCTGTTCCCCAACTCTGCTTTACTTCTCATCTGACAAGCTATATTTTTTACCTTTATAATCTATCTCCCTCTACTAGAATTTAAGCACACGAAAGACGGAAGTTTTGCCTTTCTTGTTCACTGCTTTATTCTCACCTAGAACAATGGCTGGTACACAGTACTTCTCAGTAAATACTCATCCAGTGAATGAATGAACTACAGCAAGGGTTGCTAAACACTTTCTGTAAAGGGTCAGATAAATCGTTCAGGCTCTGCAGGCCAAGAGGCAAAATCAAGGATGTTTTCTAACACCTATTAAAAATGTAAAAACAATTCTCAGCTCACAGTTGTATAAAAACAGGCAGTGGGTCAGACTCGGCCTGCAGACCATGGTTTGTCAGCTCCTGAACTGGAGGATTAACAACTCAACAAAAATGAAAAATATCCTTCAACTATCCTTAATCTTACACATCATTTCTGGTAACTCTCAGGAACTCAGCCAATCACATAAATGTGGAAGCAACACCATAGTTCCCAATTCTGTGTCTGCAGAACCATGGACATCACTTATGCAGGTCTAAATGTTATGAGATAATTTAAGGGGGGGCATTAATTAAAGTCGTGTTTAACTATTGGGTTGGCCAAAAAGTTCTTTCGGGCTTTTGGCCAACCTGATATTACTAATGGCCTGCCCTGTTCTGTGCGTTGGGCCAAGAGCTAGTGGCACACAAAGTTTAAAATCCAGCAATAAAATATGTTCTTAATCCTTTGAGAAAAGCAGGTGATCAGAGACCATTCAAATCCTGTACTTAAAACTTTTCCACACAGGGTGCATGTTAAAAAAAATGTGTCAGCCCGATTCTAGAATGGTGTAGTGCTAAATCTTATTCTGTTTCTCATCTTTTCCACTTACTAGGATGTTTTTTAAGTGCTATTCATGTTCCTGAATATACATTTATCTCATTGCTTTTACCTACAGCTTAATATTCCACAGGACACCTGGCACAGTTTATTTATTCTCTAGTTTGATGGTGGGCCCTTGAGTTGCTTCTAATCCCCAGAAAACACAAACACACTGTAACAAACAGTCTCACACAGTCTACTGTGGGACCTGGAAGCATCAGAATGTTTCCCCCAACTGGGTGCCTCACCTGTGTAGCTGAGCAGGACCCTATGGAATCTTCCCAGGACAGACCCCTCCCCCATATCCTCTGCAGCAGTTCCTCTCTGAAGTACCAGATAAGAGTATCTCATGCATATTTCCTGAGTTTTTCAGACGCTAAAACCACCACCAAATGGAAGAAATTAACCTCCTGATGATCATGAGCACGTAGCCTCCAGACCTTCTGCCGCCTAAGGAGTGATCATCAACCAATCAGAATTGTGCAGGATCTGATCACACACCCTGGGACACCCTTCCCTCACCTTGCCTTTCAAAATTCTTTGCTGAAACCTTTCCGGGGGGTACAGAGTTTTTTTGAGCACAAGCCACCCAGTCTCATTGCTCAGCCTTGCAATCAACCTTTCTCTGCTCCAAACTCCGATGTTTCGGTTTGTTTGGCTTCACTGCGTGTAGGGCACACGAACTTGCATTCAGTAACCCCAGAAGTGCGTAAGGGTTCCCATCCTCCCACCCGCCACAAACTCAGTGATGCTTGGCTGTACATTTCTAGTATCTGCCCTTCTCATGAGAGCAAAGTGATGACTCCCTGCTCTAATTTGCTTTGCTCTGATGGCTGATAGAAATTGAGCAATTCTCTGTATTCTTCTTGGCCATTTGGGTTTCCCCTTCTGCGATTGGCTTATTTATAACCTTTGCCCAATTTTCCGATGCTTTTCTTGCCTTGCTGTGTTTTTGTTTTGTGTTGTTTGGGGTTTTTTTTTTGGCTCTTTTAGGCATTCCTTGGCTGATAATCCTTTAGCAGTTTGGGATATTGCACACGTAAAACACATTTCCCAGCTTGTTACTTGTCACTTTCCTGCTATCTCTGTCTATGATGACTTTCAAACTTAACTCTTGAATTGTGATGTAGTAAAATTTTGTGCTTTTAGGTTTTTAAAAAGAAAACCTTCCTTATTCAAAGCTCATAAAAATTCTCCTACCTTCCCAACCCACCTCCCCTGCTTTATCATTTTACTTTGTCATATTTAGGTCTTTAATCCACTGAAGATTGCTTCTATATGTGATATGAGACCCCACCCTGTCACCCCTACTTTGGAAAGCTTCCATTATCCTATGCCAAGTTTATATAGAGAGAGTGTTTTGGGAGGGAATGGAGGAGAAGGCAGGGAACCTGATAAACTGTGTCTAAAATATGTAAGAAAGCACAAAGGTCCACAATTGGCAAAGGCAATGCTTCAAAGAAAAGCTTAAGAAGGAGAGTTCGTGCTAACACATTTTAAAACGTTTTACAAAGTCATAGTAAAAAAGAAAAAAGTGGTACCTGCAAGTAGACTAAAGTAACAAAATAGAGCTGAGAAACAGATATCTGTATATCTACATATATAGAGAGAGCAGATATATACACACACACATATATGTATACATACATATAAGTATACACACACACACACACACACACACACACACATATATATATATATATATATATATATATATGCTCTACTTTGTTACCAAAAAACACCCCAAAACGAAAACCAAAACCCTACTGGAATTTTGATTGGAATTTCAACGAAACTGTAGACTAATTAGGGAGGCAACTGATATCTTTAAAATATTCAGTGGTTTCTTCCATGAAAAATGGAGAACCTCTCCACTAACTCAGATCTCCCTTTATCCTCTCAGGCACATTTCCAGGACTAAACAGTCCATGGATCAGGGTTCAGTTAAGAAAACAGAAACCACTAGAGACATTTCAGGTAGGAAGGGATTTAATCTAGGGTATTAGAAGCCTACATGATATTTGGAAGGGTAGGAAGATTGCAGATCTTCAGCTGGCTTGCAGGAAATCCAGGAGGGCAGGGATGTTAGAAGTTGCAAGAATCTCAGGAAGAGCAGGGAAGCCGCCTGAAGCACCCCAAAGCTGCCACCACCTCATACCTGCCAACTGCCTCCACTTCTGTCCACAGCCATCACCAATGCAGTATGGCTTCTCCTACTATTTCTCCTTCCAAATGCCATAGAAATTCTTCTCCTTGGCAGCATCTAACCCAGTCCTTCTCAGCACGCCCCCCCCCAACCAAGCGCCCTGCCAAGAAATAGAAATGATATCAAGCTGACCAACAACAATCCAGCACAAAAGAAAAACAGCAAGTGTCTAATACATGTTAAGCGATTTGTGATAAGTTAAAGTTTAAAACACACAATACCGGGCTTCCCTAGTGACGCAGTGGTTGAGAGTCTGCCTGCCGATGCAGGGACACGGGTTCGTGCCCCGGTCCTGAAGGACCTCACGTGCCACGGAGTGGCTAGGCCCGTGAGCCATGGCCACTGAGCCTGCGCATCCGGAGCCTGTGCTCCGCAACGGGAGAGGCCACAACAGTGAGAGGCCCATGTACAGCAAAAAACAAAAAACCAAAAAACACACAATACCAAAATTATTTTAAGTATGATTCAAAGGAAGCCCGGTTTAGTTGATTCCATAATATGGCATATCATTTCGCTTGGAATCATTAGAAAGATTTTAACATCTGCAGAAGCTCAGTTTTCTAAAAGGGTAATTTTTACATAAGGAATGTATCTCTGGAAAAGAGCACCTCGGCAATGTGATAGAGTAATCCCTCACTCCTCAGGCCTGGCTATACCTTTACTGAGCTGTGTCTAGTTAGAATTTCACAATTTGAGAGGCATGAAGGATGCAATGACTGCTCAGGCAGCAGCAATAAAAATGATTCAATTATGGGGGAAGAGTGAATGGGATTTATTTTACATAACACACACGTGTGTGTGTGTGTGTGTGTGTGTGTGTGTGTGTGTGTATGACAGTCATTAATAGCCCTAAAGCACAAGTAGGATTGTTATCTAGAGCCGTGATCTCCAAACTCTTCTGGTCACACCTCCTTGGCAATAAAGATACTTGGATCAGGCACAAATATAGAAATTAAAACAATGAAACAGAATCTTAAAAAGAGGTTCTTTCCCAGCATCCCAGTGGATCATCTGCCGTAGCCCCTTGGAGAGAGCATTGACTTGTTTGTTCTCCCAAGTTCCTTCCATACTCTTCATCAAGCTGCCCAAAGCCAGAAACTGCATAAATGTTGCCCATTACATGCAGCACGATGCCTTCATGAAGATCTAGAGTCAATATGTAAATTGATGGTAGAATTGATCAAGACCTACAGCCAAGTCTGCTCAAATGACAACATAGCTGCCAGGAGAGGGCAGAAGTGAGCAGGGTATAAGGAAATCCCTACCCAGAGACCCCTAAAGTAGAAGGAGAAGGCGGCTGGAGCAAAGTGGGGGTGCACATTCTAGAAGAATGCTCTAGCCACCTGGAGATAAGCTGTAAGTAGAATGAGAAACAAAGCCCAAGAAACATCAAGCTAAAACCAGCTACCGAAAGCAGCTGCCAAAGGCACACAAAAATTGGCTGGATTTGGGGTGTAGGGGTGGGTCCACAATAGGGATGAAATAAAAAAGAGAGAGCAAGCGAAGTGCTCTAATCCAGAAGCCCAACAGCCCAAAGCTAGAATTTGGGAGAGCTTCAGACAGTGTCAGATCAAATTTTAGGAGCCAGGCAGGAAGAGTCAGAGCTTCCAGGGCTCAGAAGTTTAGAAAGTAATTATAATGAAAATATGCCTCAGAATAAGAAGACTCTTTTAAGACAGACACTTATTCTCAATCTTATGATTTCTGACCTTGAAGATTTCTCATCCTTTCCAACCCAGGGAGGCATGAAGGCTCTGACAGACTGTTTGAAATGTCAGAGCTCAAAATACAAGTCACGCGTATTGCCTGGCAGAGAACACACAGTCACTGAAGGTGTATTTAATGCTGATTTATCCTAGATGAATGGCGCTCCACAGAGGGGCACCATCCACGGAGACTACATCAGGAATGGGATCCCCTGGAGTTGTACAATGTGGAGGCATGGTGCCGTCCAGGGACCAAGTACTGTTCTGGGCCCCCTGGGGAACAACCACTGAATCAGACAGAAAAAGGCCCTGCCCTCACAAGACTTATATTCTAGTGGGACTCTACACCGGTACGGTAGGGATCCCCAGAGGGAGAGAACCAGGCATGGCTTTCTTGACATAAGAGAAGCCATTTTTGGCCTAAGCCATTTTGTGGTCTAAGCCTGGCCACAATGCTTGTCCTTGAACAGGTCTCAGTAATTAACGACCTTAAGGGAACAAAAGAAGGCAGAAACAGATGACTGTTATCAGGCAAGAGAAGTAACAACAGCAAAAATAACTTATCAGTTGTAAAGACTCCCAGGTCTGTTGCATTGGTAAAGATTAGCCTGAAGCGCTCAACTACCAGATCTACTGGAACCTAAGGGATGATGGCTTTTCTGACCCTGGTGATATCAACTAAAGCTTGGACACTGTCCACCGCCCAAGCCCCTTCATGAATATGCATGTACCCTTAGCTTACAACTTCCCCAGTTTTGCTGTTTGGGGCGACACTGCTTTGGGAAAGATCCATAATGTTCTCTTTACTTGCTGCAAATAATCGATCCTTCCTTCTCCCAGCCTTTGGCTTGGTTGTGTCTTCTGGCTCGACACCCACCAAGAGGCGAATCTGTTTTCAGGCAACAGGACAACACCAAGTAAGCAAACAAAGAGATAATAAAATCCAGACAGTGATAGTCCAGTGAGGAAAGCAAAGCAGAAGATGGCATAGAGTGAGCCAAGGGAGGAGAAGGTTGACTTTCCTACAGAGTCCTCAGGGAAGAGCCTTTCTTGAAGAAAGTGAGCAAGCGATATGGATCTCAGAAGGAAAAGCCTTTCCAGGCACGGGGAATATCAAGTGTCAAGTTCCTGAGGAAGAAACATTGTCGGTGGGTCTGAGGACACTGCAGGAAGTCAATGTGGCTGCAGGGGATTGAGGAAAAGGAAGAATGTTTAGGAGGCGTGATCTGAGAACTCCAAGGAACAGCTAGACCTCAAAGGGCCTTGGAGGTCATGGTGGGAGTTTGCATTTTAGTTTAAGCATGGAGGCGGGGGCTGGGGGTGTGTGTTCCCATTTATCCTCTTCAAAGGTCCCTCCGGCTGCAGTGTGGGAATCACTGACCACAGCCGCCTGAGACGAGAGTAGTGGCACAAGTGCTGGCTGTCAAATTTTCAAGAATTTCGTGAATCACTTGTTCAAAAATCATATTTTATATATATATGTAAATATATAACTCACAGTTAGATTATATTAAAGTAATGCTCATAAATAATAAAAACTCATCTCTCCCTAATTATTTTACTAGATTTCACCATTATCTACACTCTCGAGGGTCCTTGTGCCTTTTTCTCAGTATGATGAAAATGCTACATATCAGGGCACTGTGGAGTCGTGTCGAAGCTTGACACTGACCATGGTGGGAGTGCTGGGACTACTCACACCACGGAAATTGGCAAAGGCTACACCGCAGGGCTTCCACCTTCACCCCAGAGAGGCTGCTGTTAGACATTCACCATTAGACCCACTGAAGCAGGAAGACCAGCGGTCTGTGTACGAGATGATGGCAATCTGAGAGCATTGGAGGAGGAAGTAGAGGCGGTGGCATGGTCCCATGCGGCTCTAAAGGTGGCATCAATAGAGGTTGCTGATGTACCGGATGTGAAACATGAAGTAAAGAGAGGTATAAGCAATAACCTCTAAGGTTTTGAACTTGAGTCTGGATATACAGCCAGCCCTCACTATCAGCGTGTTCCGTATCTGCAGATTCAACCAACCATGGATCAAATTCCCGTGGATGCAGAAGCTGTGGAAACCAAGGGCCACTGTATATCCATTTCTCATAAGGAACTTGACTGCCAGGGGAGCCTGGTATCCCCCCTTCCGGCAATAATCACATACTAGATGTTGATGGAAACTCTGAATGTGGAAACTGCATAAAGTCAGGACTTGTCTTTATTTTCCCAGCACTTAGCACAGTGCCTGGTATATAATAGGCAGTCAGTATCCAAGGCAGTCATACCCGTGACAGAATGTTATCCTATATATTTGGGCATCTGCATATATTTGGGGGTTTACGAGAAAAGCCATAGTTATTACATCTCGGATAGAGCAATTACCTCAATTGACTTGAAAGCTATAGCTGGAAAAATTGTCACTTTGAAACACAGGGCTTTATAATTAGTCCTACATACCTGGTGGGTTATGCTCATTGGCACTAAAGATTGCCTTTAGGGGGAATTATACACTATAGCAAGGATACTTTATTTTTAAAGAAAACTAGGCCAAGATTTGTTTCGAATTAGCATTCCCATTATAATACCTCGTTTGGAGCAAATGGGAACAACAGATTTATTTCTTAATGTAAAATTCAAGTTTAACTTTAAATGTCCTCTGCCTTCTCTGACCATCCTTCCAAAGTAGATGTCTCCTCCATCTGCAATTTCACTCCATATTATTACTTGATTTTCTTTAAAGCAGCTACCACATTTTAAATCAGCTTCACTGTTTATTGGCTTACTTGTTAATTGCCTGCTTCCTCCATACTGTGTGAGGATAGAGACCTTGTCTGTAGCAGGCACTGCTGTAGGTACAGCACCTATTACAGTGATGGGCACATAGCCGGTTCTCAACAAATATTTACTGAATGAAAGCATTATGTAACAGGTGAGCATAGAAAGGGACAGGAGGCCTGAAAGGTATAGAAGGCATTAAACAATTTATTGAGCTAGCACTACCTCACATTTTATCAAATAAACAGCTACCCTATTGAGGTCTACTCGACAGAGCTTTGTGGATGAAACACATCAACATCGCCTATTTGATCTACTGAAGAAAATCTTCTTGTTTGAAAGGTAGGGGATAGCATGCCTCTGTAGAATTTTGGAAAGTCTTGTAATTTGTTGCAAACAGCAGAATCCACTCCAGTTACTTTTGAAAAATGAATTTACTAGTAGTCTTTAGGTAGCTCATAAAATCTCCAGTAGAGCTAGAAAATTGAGCTTGGACGCTACCCAACTGGAAACAACACACAGAACACACCAGAGGACGACCCCCTAAAATGCCATGTGCCCCAGGGCCACACACACACACACACACACACACAGGCAGCTTGCAAGAATAACACCGTGCACTGGATGCCACAGGCTCAAGCTGTTTCTGTCCCTGCAAAGCGGAACGCAGTTGTAACCACTGCCTCCAAAGCATGGATTCTAGATGGTGACAGCTTCCTCACATCACTTTCTTCTCAAATGAAGTCTTGGTCTCATTTGGGTTAACCTATTGTTAGAATCTAAGGCACATGTAGGCATCAGGTAAAGGAGGCAGAAACTCCTTCCTGGGAGAGGCTGGACTCATACTGTGGAAAATTACCCAAAATAGGAATGATGGGAAAATAAGCTGGGTCGACAAAAATAGGACACTGGCCACTACAGTCCACTCTTTCTTCCATATTCCATAATCACACCTCCAGATAGCTTAGCTGCCACCAATAACACCACAATGACCATTTCAACATAACCCAACTCCCCACTGTACAAACAAAAGCGTACTCATCCAGGATCTCCACGAACCACCTTTCTCCTCTAATTCTCTCATGAGCGTATCTGTGTTCTGAATCCAACGAACTAAACCATGAATTGAACTAATATACTCTATATGAAAATATAGGAGAGAGAAAAAAAAGGAAAATTCTAAATGCATACATATTTAAAAGACACAGTAAGAAGAGAAAT
The DNA here is from genome assembly GCF_964165515.1 of Mesoplodon bidens. Taxonomy (NCBI): domain Eukaryota; kingdom Metazoa; phylum Chordata; class Mammalia; order Artiodactyla; family Ziphiidae; genus Mesoplodon; species Mesoplodon bidens. The sequence continues at coordinate 12,208,872 of NC_138166.1, forward strand.
ATGGGTAAACACCATAATCCTCGTTTCTACGTGGGTTCACAAGGACATGGCTGATATTTATGACTCCCACCCTCCACTGGTCGCTCCATCTTCTCTTTGTCAGCACCTCAGGTAGTTGGGGTTCTTCCCTTCCCTTGCAAATTTGTCTTTACCTAAGTCCCTTAGGTTGACTTACACTAGCCTTCTTAAACCACTGAGCCCTGGACAGTCCTGCCTATGTGAGACTGCTGTAGTCTTCCAATAGCTTTCACAACAAGTGATACTGTCCTAAAGGGCACCACAGGAGAGGCAACACAACAGTCCCTGCTCCCGCTGGCTATCAAGTACATATTTTTCCTTAGTAATCAAGCGCAACCACCCCAGCCAATCCCCTTTTCTTTTGTGCCTGCTTATCCAATGATATCTGCCTGCTTCCCAAAAACACCTGGGCGGCTGGCTCAGCTCCAGTTCAGTGGAACTGTTGTTGGATGCCCTAGTGGAGGCATCCCTTCCTTGGTTACTTGGCCTCCAAACCAGCAGAGGCCAGTATCATGGGGCTAGGAAGCAGATATTATGTTGGTAACTAATTAAGAGTAATAGTCAAATGTGCCATTTCCACTTGCACTTTTGGTCCTGACACGTGCTTTGGCCAAGGAAGAAACTGATTGAATGTTACATAATGGAAGAGGTTTTTCTCAAATTTGTCTTTGCAAAGTCTTACCAACAGCTTTTTGTAAATAAAGCCACTGTAAATGCTCAATTATCATTAATTATCACAGTTAACTACTCTCCCACATGAACTTGTTTTGCCTTCGGGGTTTTTTCAATAAACAGCTGTCTAGAATTCCAAGGCATCGTATTTCAGTTTGTAATGATGGAACCAACAGAGGATGAATCCACAGAAATAATAAAAGAGTCCTATACTGCTTGTAGAAATCAGATATCTAACTGGAGAAGGGGAAATGGGACATTAGATCTTTTATTCCTGTCATATTAGAATAATGCCCTGTGGTAGGCAGCTTAGCCTCGATTGATAACAAACAGCCCCCATATCTCAACTGTTTTTTTCTGATCACATTATATGTTAGCTTCAGTTTAGCTGTGACTCTGCTCACACCTTCAATCCAGCACCAAGTTGGAACAGCAGATGCTGAACATCTTGGGACATGAAGCTTACGTGGCAGAGGAAAAAAAGAAATGAGAAATGGCAGAAACACAGGAAGCCTCTTAGTATTTTGTTCAAAAATGCCATGCATCTCTTTCACTCACAATGGCCAAAGCAAATCAGACGGCCTGACGTGGGGAAGGGAGGATCTTGACATCAGTGGGCGGGGAAGTATACATAATACCTCACACGTAACTGGGGAAAATACCACGTGCCCTAATGCTTGCATTTATTCCACTCAAGGCAGAGCAGTGCGATTTACACTGAAACTACCTTTAAAAGGTGTTTTAAGCTTTTCAACTGATTCGATTAAAATAAATTTAAAAGAAATATATTTTCTTGGGGCCATTCCATTTCTTGATATTCTTCTTCCCTAAGAGGCTGTAGTCAGTAAGGTTTTTTCATTTTTTTAACTGGTATCGTAATTTCAGTATGGAAGTGCTCTCCAGAGCATCAAGAAGATGTTGAGTATCAGTCTCTATTGATACATCATAAAGAACTCTAGGGGGCTTCCCTGGTGGCGCAGTGGTTCAGAGTCCACCTGCCGATGCAGAGGCCATGGGTTCGTGCCCCAGTCCAGGAAGATTCCACATGCCACGGAGCGGCTAAGCCTGTGAGCCATGGCCGCTGAGCTTGCGCGTCTGGAGCCTGTGCTCCGCAATGGGAGAGGCCACAACAGTGAGAGGCCCGCGTACCGCAAAAAAAAAAAAAAAAAAAAAAGAACCCTAGGATTTAGCCTAGAGAGTTATTGCATTCATGTTCTGAAAGGTTAAGTAAATTTCCTGAGCGCATGGTCATATTAAGTGGTGTATGTTGGGTTGAAACCAAAGACTCAGATATTTAATACACTCACTGTTCTTCCTATTTTATAGTGATAAACACATCCTGGGTATTTTCCTGTTACTCTGTGAGTTAAAAAATGTCTATGATTCTCTGTGCCTTTAATGATTTTAACTTTCCTTTGAGGCTCTACTTAAAGAGAAGCCTATGTCCTTAATTATGTCACCATGGATGCTGCCCTGGTGGATTCTGCTTCAGGCTTGTCATCATATGTTTGACTACAAGCTTGGAAGAGAAAGACTTAATATGATGCTTGAACCAGCTGCTACTACAGATACCAGCAATATGTTGTATCTTTCCATCAGAAATTTGGTATTATATTTCACTGATTCACTGCTCTGAGTTGATCTAAGAGTACTCGTAAGATTCTATAACAGGTTTATATTGACTGAATGTGTGTAAGAGATAATCAGCAAGGAAAATGCTCAAAGAAATCAAATTGTTCTCCAGCTATCAACATGAATTATCTTCCTATAAAAGATATATGTTATAAGGAAATTTTTTACCTTTAGCTTTTAGCAGGCGGTTGATAATCTACCTTAACCATATTACATAAAGCACTTTGGGGAACTGTTTGTACGAAGGCATGGGCTAGAAGCTGCATCTAGAATCTATATTTTAAAATACTCTAAAGGAATATCTCTTATAGACTTTACTAGTCAACATAATCCACCATAGGAATTTTTTTCTCCATGAGGAATAACCAGGAATCTTCATTTAACATATATATTGAATTTCTAGAATTATTTTAGCAGAAAAACATCTACAGTAGATACTTTGTCAATAGGACTCAAAGTAGCCTATGTAGCCCCCAGGTTTGTTTTTTTTTTGTTTTAAAAGGAATTTAAGGTGATGGGGAACTTGAAAAAATTATTCTAAATGCCATCTGGGAAAATACACGCATGGGAATGACCTGGAAAAGGTAGAGGGGTAAGAAAAGGGATAAGGAAGTAAAGAGGAAAGAAGATTTGCCTGCCAATTATTAAAATATACCACAGAGTTACAGAAACTAAAAGCCAGTACTGAGCCAAAAATACACAGACAGATCAACGGATCAGAATGGAGTACCAAAAGACTGATATGGATATATGAGAATTTAGTATACGATCAAGGTGCCATCTCAAATCAGTGGAGAAAACATGGTTCACTAAAGAAATGGTATTGTGATAATCGATAAGTGTTTCAGAGGAAAATGTTTGGATTTCTCTATCACTCCCAGACGAAATAAATTTCATATGGATCAATGATTTAAATATTTAAAAACAGAATTAAATATAAAAAGTACCAATCATGAGTTGGTATTTTTATAAGGTAATCTCCTTTGACTTTCCTGTATTTGCCATTAAGAACCATGTTTCATCAAGATAAGGACTATGTTTACTTCAGTCCCCACTGCATCCCTAACACCTAGCATAGTATCAGGCACACTCAGAAAATCGTTGTCAGATAAAGAATGTATTATTTACCACATTTGATTAGACACTACTGATCCTTACAGTGGGACTGCATACCCATTTGTCCTGTTTAAGACACGTATGGCTAGGAAGGAATCTAGGGGTGAACCCTCAACACTATGGACAAAAGATCCATGAAAAAGACAATGTAGTTCTTAGGTAGATTGTTGGGGCAAATAAGACTTGGGTAGGCTTTCTATCACTTAGTCAGTTACTCTGCAATCTTCACTAAATCAGTTCTGCTGAATTACTAATGTGCTGACATACTGTGATTTTTCCCTTTTCTATTCTCATCTGATTAACTGAGGACTTAAAGCAAACCGGAATATCATTCTAGATGCTGATCTACTTATACCTGAGCATCTATCTGTTTTTAACCACAAACATTGGTGTTTGAAAGGTACTGTGGTCCAAAGTTCCCACCATTCCCCCTGCTGTAGGCCTCTATCTATGTCCTAGAAGATCTATGATGAGATTGTTCAATATAGCATGCTCTTGTTGATGATCAATTGTCATGGAGTTCGTTAAATATGGTAGAGCAGAACATATCACTGTTATCATTATTGACTAAACTTTCTGAAGATGCATCATAATGACAAACAGAGAAAGCCGAAGTTCCTCTCACACCATGACAGCTGAAACAGAGTCAGCTGTTCTTTCAACACATTAGTTGTAGTGGGCAAACCATGAGATTTGGACCCAGATATATGCAGTTCTAAACCCTGATTTAAACACGTCTGAGAATCACCAGGGATTTTTTTCTTTACTTGGAAGATTCTGTTGAAGGCTAGTTCTCTGCTGACCTAGGACACCAGGAACCCCAGACATTGTTAGACCACTTCCTGGTTTGGTCCCCACCCACTGGCACAGAGCCCTGCCTCTTCCCTTTAGCCAGGCTCAGGGGAAGGGAAGCAGTGTTAAGAGGGGTGGACATAAAATAATTCTCTCAAGCCCATTCGAGTACAAACCAAATAATCTAAAGTTGGATTCATGTAGGAAAACAAGTTAATACAATCAACCAGAGTGAAGTGGTAAACTAGAGAGTTGGTAGAAAAGAGAGGAAAGAATATAAGCAAAATGGTTTCATGGTTCAAAGGTCTAGATCCTTCCATTAGACTTGAAATCAAGTGGGAGAACAAGTAAAATTTGAAAAAAAAATTTTGGTAGTGATGTGGCCATGGAGATTTGGAAAAAGCAATTCAGCTAGCTTCTGTGATGTCAGAAAGAGCTAAATCTCTAGAAGGGTCATTTATGAACTAGAAAAGAGAGATAAAAAGGAAGAGAATTTTTAAAGCCCAGTATAGGAAAAAGAAAGAGTAAGAGAGAAGAAGGAACTTAGATGACATTTTGAAAAAAGATAAGATTCTAAGAAGAAATAAATCCTTTCTTTTGTGAAAAATCATAGTGGGGAAATTGCCAGAGGGATGGGGTGTTCTACTTACTTCACAAGGTACTTTTTGCACAGTGCCCCAGGCACAGAACCCCTTATAAAGGACCCTCCCCGTTCTTCACACCTGATGCCTTCCAACAGTATGAGCCCCTGAACTCAGACAACTCATCCTGAATTGCGTCAAGGCCACATCATGCCATTTTTCAAGGCCTGTGAGTCCATGGAGATTATGGTTGAGGGCTGAGCACATTATGTATAGACTGAAAGGTCCAGCCATGCACTTCTTCACTTCATTTATTCTATCAGCCAGTTAGTCAATGGCTCAATATGCCCTGAGCACTCCCAGTGCCCTGCCTTCAAGAGGTGAGGGGGCTTCCATCCTCAAGAAGCCTGCCCTCCAGGTACCCAGCTGCCTTCCTGTTTGGAGGGAGGAAGATACCTGGGGGGGTGGTTTCCCCAGCTCTTCTTTAACACTCCCTCTCTCAAGAATCCCTTTCCATCCAACGTTCCTCCTCTCCCATCCAAACTTGCTCTGAGAATTTACTGTGTGCTGGAGAGGAAGGATTTGGGGAGCGGTAGAGCTTTTCTGCACCCTCAAATCATTTCAAGCAGCCTCCTTCTCTTACCACTAAGTCAATCTCAGATTTTTCACCTGGTGCTTTGAGGGTTCCACCCTTCAGCCAGTGGCACCATCTGACATGAATGCTGACATATGCTATATCAATCAAAACTGTGTCTTTAGTGGAAAGGAGCCCCCTGGCCCACCTTGCTGGATCCCAAGTTCAACAGTATTACACCTAAAAGCATAGGCTCCTCATTCATTCACTACCACATTAATTCAATCAGCTGACTCTCAGAGAGTAGGACCCTGAAGGGTGGAAGAGAGGGGGCAGAGTGTTTTATAAGAGGGAGATGACAGAGAGGACAGGGTGGGAGGTAAGGCACTTTGGAGATGAGACTTAACAGCCAGAGCACTTGGGTACTAGGAATAGATGCTTGGAGAGTCACTGACAGAGAGGGAAAAGATAAAGTAAACCTTAGAACCAAAATGAACTTTGCCTACCTCTGAACCTCTATGAGGCCCTGCTCAGTAGGTAGTCTGTAAAAATTCAAAGTCAAGCCAGATCCTATACACCCTATGTAGAGAGGAATTGCTGCCTGCCCTGTCCTCTAAATTGGTATAGGGTCAAACTAAATTTGGAGAAAGTTAGAAAACGACAACTTACTGAATCCCATGTCTACGGTGTCATCTTGCTCTAAGGTCTCCCAGAGTTTAGGAGGTCATTATATGTTAATAATTTTATCAAGGCCTTTTAGTAAACTGGAAGAGAAGTTTCAGGAAGAGTATACACACGTATACATTTGAAATTAGACTTAGTTCTATCACTTTCTGAATTTCAAGTCATATATGGAATGGATCTCAAATTCCTTTACCTGAAGGAAAAAAAAAAAAGAGTAGCTGCCATGCCACTGCTTACTCCTCACAGAGGCCCAGATGGGCACAGATGTCAAGCTCCTCAGAAGTGTGTGTACCAGAAAGAAATGTGGGGATGGGGAGGAGAAACCCATTCTCCAAGACCATCAATAGGCAATAAAAACCTAACATAAGGGGCTTCCCTGGTGGCACAGTGGTTGGGAGTCTGCCTGCCGATGCGGGGAAGACGGGTTCATGCCCCGGTCCGGGAAGATCCCACATACTGCGGAGCGGCTGGGCCTGTGAGCCATGGCCGCTGAGTCTGCATGTCCAGAGCCTGTGCTCCACAACGGGAGAGGCCACAGCATTGAGAGGCCCGCGTACGGCAAAAAAAAAACAAACAAACAAACAAAAAAAACCTAACCTAAGCCACATATGAAAATGTAAATTTTCTACTAACCACATTTAAAAAGTGAAGATAAAGAAGATGTGGTACACATATACAATGGAATATTACTCAGCCATTAAAAAGAATGAAATAATGACATTTGCAGCAACATGGATGGACCTAGAGATTATTATCATACTTAGTGAAGTAAGTCAGAAAAAGACAAATATCGTATGATATCCCTTATATGTGGAATCTAAAAAAATGATACAAATGAACTTATTTACAAAGCAGAAACAAACTCACAGACATAGAGAACAAACTTATGGTTTCCAGGGGGAAGGGAGGAGGGGAGGAATAGTTAGGGATTTGGGGATTGACATGTACACACTGCTATATTTTTTAATGGGTAACCAACAAGGACCTACTGTAAAGCACGGGGAACTCTGCTGAATAGTATATAACAACCTAAATGGGAAAAGAATTTGAAAAAGAATGGATACATGCATATGTATAACTGAATCACTTTGCTGTACACCTGAAACTAACACAACATTGTTAGTCAATGATATTTCAATATAAATAAAAAGTTAAAGTGAAGAAACAGGATGAAATTAAGTTTCTATTTAACCAACATATCAAAAAACATTGTCATTTCAATAGGTAATTTAAATATAATCTAAATATAAAATTGAGTCATTTTACTTTTTTTTCATGCTCAGTCTTCAAAGTCCAGCACGGATTTTATACCTACAGCACACCTCAACTCGGACGATTCACATGTCACGTACTCAACAGCCACATATAGGCAGTGGCTACCACGTTGGACCTTTCAGTTCTCTAGACTACAGGCTATCCATGACGGAATAAAGGTGGACAGGAGGCCCAGGCTCGTGTTCCAAAGTCCGTGACTAGCAAGGTGGCTTTGTCACGCATGCCAGTGGTTCTCACCCTTTTTTGAGGTGGCACTCTGATGTGTCACCAGCAGTTCTGAGATTATGCTGTGACATTTTACTATATTCCACAAGTGAAATCACAATATGCATTGATTCCGACCCCCCAACGTTCCTTTCTGTCATAAAGTTATAAGATTCTTTGTGTACTTGTAGATTCAGGGGTTCGAGAGAGCAAAGACACTCAAATGGTGATACTTCAGATACTTTATGGACAACGTATTTTGGAGCATTTAGAGCTTTCCGTGTTCCTCAATTCTTGCTACTCAAAGTGTGGTCCTCAGACCAACAGCACTGGCGTCACCTGGGAGCCCCAGGTGGCCCCACCCCAGACCCACTGAGTCAAAATATTCACTTAACCAAGATCCCCAGGAAATTCCCAGGCAGAGTCGAACTGAGAAGCAGTGCCTTCATCAGACCTCCTGGGTACTCAGCTGAGTTGCCTGTGCTTCGAGCAGGCCTTTCCCTGTTGCCCATCTGAGTAATGAGCCTGTTTCAGCTATTTCTTCTAGAAATGTACACAGTTCCCATAGTGTGAAACAGTGAGAATCCACCAACTTGGAAAGCAGTCCCAGGCCAGGGACTGGTTGGTTCTCTCAAATCATCCCAAGTACGAGACAGCACCTCCCACCAGGTCTCAGGGTTTGGGGGAATAGACCACCATTTACCACACCCCTACTTTGGCTACTATGGAATAGACCCTGAAAATCTTGGAGACATTCTAGTGTCCTTCCCACCCCAAGACAGTTATTGCCACCTGCTGCCTTTCAGGCTCCACTCTTGACTCGCTGACCTTCTGCCAGGTCCTGCAGCATCCTTGGTCGCAACCAGATTCCTAACTGAACCCAGGACCCCCGAGACCACTCCAGTTCACCCTGACACAAGGCTAGACACCGGGCTGCTGGGAAGGCCGATAATAATGTGGCAATTTCTTACTTAAAATCCAATAGTTATTATCCAGAGTCCTCTGACAGCTGAAGGGAGATAAAAATCACATAGACAGGAACACAAACTCACTCTTTTCAGGCAGGACCTGTGTGATAAGAACCACTGCCAACGTGATGCAAATCAATTAAAGAAGGCAGCCAGCCCTCACATCATCACCTATGATGCTTAAAAGAGAGGAGGTAGAGAGCATAAAATCTTTCTTTAGAATGATGGCAAGAGAAAATCAGCATAAGATGAACCTCACAATAATACATGCTGTAGGCAACAACTTCCTGCTGATAACGAAAATTAGAGGGCAAAGGTATGCTAAGAAACAGAATATTTTCATAGCTTTAATGTGTCTTTGCCCAAGATACTTATTAATTACAAAGGGGAAAAACAGGAGCTTGACAGTGGAGACGCCCGACAGACACAATCTGAACTGAGGGATCACAGTTAGGACATGTGGATATCGTTTCCTCCCTGTCATGATGCACAGAGGAAGTCACATCTCTTCGGTTGTATTTTTGCCAAACATGCGTAACTTCAACATAATCCTGTGTGACATTGTGTTATATTAAGATATAGATTTGGTCTTCATCCTGGTTCCTGGCACAGAGATCCTAAAACCCTTGGAATTGTTGAGTAATAGCATCTTTTGTTATTTATAATGAGCCTCTTTCAACCACACCTGAGTTTATGCTAATGAGGTGACTCTTCGTGGGTGCCTAGATGGCTTCAGGATAGGGCTGGTTGCCAGAGGAACCAACCATGTGATGAGAGAGAGCTGGAGCTTTCAGCTCCCTGCTCTGACTTCCAGGTATGAGAGGGAGGAGAGAGGGGCTGGTGAAGAGTTGGACCACCAGTGGCCAGTGATTGAATAAACCATGCCTACATAATGGAACCTCCATAAGACCCCTCAACAGAGAGGTTTGTGGAAGTTCTAGGTTGGTGAATGCATCAACGTGCTGGGAGGCTGACATGCCCCGAGATGACAAGGATGCTCCACACCTCCCACTCCGGTATCTTGCCCCATGCATCTCTTCCATTTGAGTTGTATCCTTTGTAATAAACCAGGAATAGTAAGTAGAGTGCCTGGGCCCTGTGAGTCATTCTAGCAAATTACTGAACCCAGGGAGGGGTCATGGGAACCTCCAACCTGTACCCAAGTCAGACACAACTATGGGTACCCTGGGCACCCGATACCTGCCGCTGGTGTCCGACGTGAGGGTCATTCTTGTGGGACTGAGCCCTTAACCTGTGGAGTCTGATACTAACTCTAGGCAGTTAGTGTCAGAATTGAATTGATGACCCGTTGGTGCCCAGTGCGTTGGACAACTGTGTGGTGTCGGGGGAAAACCCTGCGTATTTAGTGGCAGAAGTATTCCGTGCTTAGAAACAGGTCTTAGGGTCATGACAAGCCTAAACTGAGGGCCTTTCTACAAAAAACTGGCCAGTATTTTTTGAAAGTGTCAAGGTCATAAGACACAAAGAAAGGTCGAGGGATTCTTCCAGAATGGAAGACATGAAGGAGGATATTAGGAGACATGAAAACTAAATGCACTTGGGATCCTAGTTGGACCCTGGACCAATCAAAAGGACATTAGTAGAAAAACTGGTGAAATTCAAATAAGACATGTGGATTGGCTAAGAGTATTATGACCATGTTAATTTCCCCATTTTGATATCTGCATCATGGTTATGTACAATGAATATTAGCAGAAGCCGGGTGAAGGGTGTACAGGAATGCTGAATTATTTTCTTTTATAGCATTTTTATAAATCTTAAATTATTTCAAAATGAAAAGCTAAAAAAAGTGTTTCTTAAAACACCTCCAAATCATGTTGCTGTGACATTATGAAAACTGTATAGGTTTTAGAGCCGACAAACCTGGCTTTGAATTCAGGCTCAGCCACTTGCTGGCTCTGTGACCAGCGAGCCACTTGACCCTTTTGAGCCTCAGTTCCCTCATCCATCCAATAACCCCCACTTTGTAGCCTTGTTTCGAGAATTGGAGATAACATATATTAACCACGGAGCACAGTGGCCATCACAGAATCTGGTGCTCAAAAAATGTTAAATTGTTCATTCTTAATAAATCTCTCTTAATGGCTCCCTAATGCTTACCAAATAAAGTTCCTATTTCTAAACATGACTTTGCAACCCCTTTGCCGCGGTTCCAAACTGCCCCAGGCTCACCTTCCCAAGGCACCCCTGTCCCAGCCATCCTAGCTGACCGCTCACACCTTGACACACGCTGTGCCTTCTCCTGTATATGCTCATACCCTTTCCCCTGGATGCATTACTTGTCCCCAGGAAGGTCATAGGTACAAAGTTGGCAATTGATCAGCCAGTGTCCTGGGTTTGAGTCCAGCTTCATCAAGGACTTAGTGACCCTCAACAAATCCTCACCTACCCACATGTCCATGTCAAAATTGAAAACTCCATGAAGTGGGATAACAAATAATAACGCCTCACGGGAGCCATGGAGCCCATGAACGTGCCCTGGAAAATGCAGCCTGAACCCAGAGGCACTCAGCCTTAGCTGCCAAGAATAAGCTGAGCAGTTGTTTTTCTTTTAATACCAATACCTTGATGTCATCCTGAGAGCCTTTTTTCTTTTTCTTTTTTTTTTTTTTTTTTTTAAAGTTGCCCAAGGGATTCTCAAGTGAAGTGAAGCCAGGGTGAACTACTGATCTTAACTTACTGCTTCTCAAAGAGTGGGCCCCAGACCAGCACCATCAGCGTCACTTGGGAAAGTGTTAGATATGCAAATTTTCAGTAAGACCCTCGCAGTCCATGTTTTAACATGCCCGCAGATGACTTCAACCCACTGCTAAAGCTGGAGGGTATGTGTCTGAATCTTTCATCTTCTCCATCTGAGAGAATCTTACACTTCGTGGCCCAACCCAAATATCACCCCCTCTGCAAGGCCTTCTTACACTGTAGTCAGAATCTTTGGCCCAGCCTCTCGGAGTCTCACTGTGGTATCATCTCTCTTACAATGTTTATCACAGTGTGATGTCTTATCTGAAGGCTCCATTACAATCTTTCCTAAGATGTTGGGAGTTATTTAGGGGCAGAGTCCATATTTCTGTCCTATTCCTCCAAGTGCAGGTCATAATATGCTGTGTGCAGAAGCTACTTATAAAAAAATGTTGAATTGCAGAGACTTCTTTAAATCTCATTGAGGAAAGAGTGTGTGAGGAACTAGGTGACAGAGAGAAAAAGAAAAAGAAAGCTAAGTAGGTAAAAGAAAAAAAATTAATGTCTAAGATATTCTTCTTCATATAGTAGCTAGTATGTAGCACTTACTCTAGCCCAAGGCCTGATCTGACTACTTTACTTACATGGATTAGCTCATTTAAGCCTTACAACAACTCTATATGGTAACTATTGTTGTTATTATTTTACTGACGTGGCCACTGAAGCACAGAGAAGTTAAGTAACTTGCCCAAGGTCACACCGTTTGTAACTGGCTGTCAAATTTGAGCTCAGGTTTTCTGGCTCACCCTCTAGACTCTTAGCTACTCCATACTACTACCATTTGCATGGCAGTATGATGTGATTGATTCATAATATCATCAATAGGCCTGTCTTCTGTTTCACCTATATAAACTATAGATAACAGTCAACCATCAACCTTTCCTTATCCAATTCTCCCTGAAATGATAATGGCAGACATTTAGACAACATTTTCTGTGTACTGGCTCTGTTCTAAGTGCACAGCAATAATTTAATTCTTCAGCAAGCCAATGAAACAGACGCTGTTATGATCCTTCATTTCCCAAATAAGGAAAGTAAAGCACAGAGATGTTAAGCAACCTGCCCAGCTCACACAAATAAGTCAATGGTGGATCAGGATCTAAACCCAGGGTCTTCAGGGTCTATCTCTTTATTACTTTGTTATGGAGGCTTCCTCTGTAGGGGGAGGAGTTTGGGAGACATGGTCTTAGAACTAAATTTTGTTACTGTCTTTATTACTTTATTACTTTCCTCATAGGGTTGGTATGAGAAACATATCAAGTAAATAGAAAGCACCCAGAACAGAGCCTAACAGGTAGTAAGGACTGTGTTCACTGATACTGTTTTGCAATTTTAGATAGCCCACCTGGCTTATCAGATCACAATTCTGGCCCCATAAGCCCTGTTTGAAAATCAGGATAATATGAGCTTTTCCCTGTGGGATCCCAAGTAACCAAGGCCATGGCTGACTCTGCCTGGGGAAGGAAGGCAAGCCCACTTTTGGTTTTCTTCCCAAATTTCCTGAGAGGAATGATATGAAGTCACATGTTCTGTTAAGGACCTTGAGCTTGGACTTATGTAATGCCAAAGTGTGGTTATGTGAAGCACAGTGTGTGCCTCTAGCACGACATATACAGCGATTAGAACAACCGATATAAATCTGGGTGTCTCAGTCGACGTGTGGTCACCACCTTCCAAGTGAAATAGCCCATTGCAATCCATGGCTGTGACACTCTGCCCCAGGGCTGATTAACTAAGGCCAAGAAGTCAAGGCCATCAACAATGTCAGAGTGGGCAGTTCTCTACAGTGCACTCGTCTGCCCTCAGACTCCAAGCTCCATAGAGGATGGCCTGCCCCATTTTATTCTTATGGAGTAGGACCAAACCTCAGCACCCTGTCTTTTCTTAAATTCACCAACTTTGTGATGGATCTGCTGACCTTATAACCTAAACTTCCCTGCCCCTTAATCACCATGCCTCTCAACCAACAATGGTTAATTTTCACTAGCCAAAAAGAAAGAGTATCCAATTTCTATCATTCCATTGGTTCTGTAAGCAGCTTCGGGCAGGAAAAAGCTCTTTGCAGCCAACAGCTCCCTGCAGGAGGCACTACCTTGTCATGTCACTAACCTTAAACCAGGCACACCCCATGCTTTACTCATCTCCAGCCCAAGCTCACATTTCTAATCTTTTGATCATGCAATCCTTTGTCTAACTTGTTGGTTCTTTCCATAGATCAAAGAAATAGAAATGAAAATTAAGCAATTAACAGATGACCAGATCTCTTCCCTAGCTTCCCCTTCAGTAAGCTCGCGAACCAACTCTGTCAACAAGGTAGCATCTAAAGAAACATCACGAGGAGTCCACAAGCCTGAACACAGTGGGGGACGGTGATGACTCCGAACCCCTGTATCTCAATGACCGACTGAGATGATTTCCCTGTTTCCCTTTAGAAGCTTTCATGGCCGAGCAGAATCTTTGGAGGTGGTTTTTGGAGAATGCTGAATCCACCATCTCCCTAGACTGCCAGCATTCTGATTACAGGCATCTTTCCTTTCTATCACCATCTGTGAGTTTGATTTTGTAAGCGGCGAGCAGTGGGACCCAATTCAATAACAGTTCCAGTTAAAACTTCCAGCAACTCAGGTTCGTTCTTAATCTGCTCTAAGCTGAGAGAAGCTTCTCAGCTATTTGTCCCATGCCCCCACTTCCCCAGGCCCATTTATCCCACTTCCAAACCTGCACACCTACCTGTAAAATATTTCACCCTTGTGAAAGTGACCTTGTAAATGGGAGGATGAGCCTTCCTTTCTCCAGTCCATTGAAAAGACTCCTGTGGAACAAGACACAGGTTATGGACACTATAGAAAACCTACACCAGCTCTCCAAATCAGAATTTACAATAATGAATCTTAACCCTGGCAGCAAATTAGAACTATCTGGGGAGATTTTTTAAAATACAGATGTTCTGGGGCTTCCCTGTTGGCGCAGTGGTTGAGAGTCCGCCTGCCGATGCAAGGGACATGGGTTCGTGCCCCGGTCCGGGAAGATCCCACATGCCGTGGATCAGCTAGGCCCGTGAGCCATGGCCACTGAGCCTGAGCATCCAGAGCCTGTGCTCCGCAACGGGAGAGGCCACAGCAGTGAGAGGCCCGCGTACCGCAAAAAAAAAAATACAGATGTTCTGAATTTCCAGTTCAAGATGGCAACATAAGAGGCTCCCAAACTCACATCCCGCCATGGACACACTAAGTCTACAGCTACATACTGAACAATTCCTTCTGAAAGAAATCCAGAAACTAGCCGAGCAACTCCTATACATCAGACAAATGAGAAAAAAACCCACACTTAAATGGGTAGGAGAGGCTGAGACACAATCTCATCATAAACCCAACCCCCAGAACAGCAACATACAACAGGAAAGAGAACTCACAACTCCCACCTTCTCCCTGAGGAGTGAAGAGTTTGGACCCTTCCAACATCTGGCACCTCAGCTTTTTACGATTTCCACCCAAGAGATGGCCCCCAAAACACCTGGCTCTGAAAGTCAAAGGGACTTGCATCCAAAGACCCACAAGGCTATATACCAGAGAAATGGGCTCCTGAGGACTCACAGTGGTTACTCTCCCACCCTCACACCCACCCTCACCCCCAAGGACTCAGCACAGAGGTAGCTGACAAACTGAAAACCCATCTCCCAGTCTTTCTCTGAAAGAGGCCTATATGCTTATCTTTAAAGCTGCAGCTTGAGGGTCAGGCTCCTAATTTAACACATTCAGGGGCTGACTGCAAATCTCTCCTGAGGTTGGCAGGCACCAGCTTCATGCTAGCCCCACCAGGTCACCAGCATTTCCCTAAAAAAGCCTGTGCAAATGTCTGGTGCCATGGCTTCTGCAGATGCCACCCAGGGGACAAACCCCTTGATTGCCTGGTTCTGGTGGCCAGCAGACCTTATGTTCACTATTACAAGAAACAGTTCTTAACTGGCTATTACTCCAAGGCTCAGCACACAGGGAGCAGAGATATGCCCATCTTCCATTCTTATCCTAAAAGAGGTCTATCGGCATACTTAAAAAGATGCTGCCTGAGGATCTGGCTTCTAAACAGCCAACATTTTAAGTATTGACTGAAATATTCCCCATGAGAGCACTGATGGATCTTGGTATATCCTCGACTCCTGGGAGCCACTAAGAAAAAAGAAGGCTGCTTGGATAATCACAAAGGTTGGAGAGCTAAGGCCAGGCTGAATGATGAGGTTCATTCCTTATGAGAGATGACTCCAAGACTAGGCAAGGTGGTTGTTTTATCTAAGGCAGAGAGAACAACACAAAGAGTCAAGTAAAATGAAGAAACAGAAGAATATGTTCCAAACAAAACAAAAGGATAAAATTCCAGAAATAGACCTTAATGAAATGGAGGTAAGTGATTTACCTGATAAAGAGTTCAAGATAATGGTCACAAAAATGCTTGCCATGATCAGGAGGACAGTGTGTGAACAAAGTGACAATTTCAACAAAAAGAGATAGAAAGCTATAAGTACAAAACAGAAATCACAGAGCTTAAGAATACAATAATTGAACTAAAAAATTCAAAAAATGGGGTTCAGGGCTTCCTTGGTGGCACAGTGGTTGAGAGTCCGCCTGCTGATCCAAGTGACACAGGTTCGTGCCCCAGTCCGGGAAGACCCCACATGCAGCGGAGCAGCTGGGCCCGTGAGCCATGGCCGCTGGGCCTGCGTGTCCGGAGCCTGTGCTCCGCGACGGGAGAGGCCACAACAGTGAGAGGCCCGCGTACCGCAAAAAAAAAAAAAAAAAAAAGGTTCAGCAGCAGAATAGATGAAGCAAATGAAAATATCAGTGAACTGGAAGACAGGGCAGTGGACTTTAAGCAGAGGAGTATGAATGCTTTAAAAATTGAAAAAGACTGAAGAAAGCTTAAAAGACTCATCATAAGGCAGATCAGTATTCACATTATAGGACTCTCAGAAGGAGAAAAGAGAGAAAGGGGAAGAAAGCTTGTTCAAAGAAGTAACAGCTGAAAGCTTCTCTAACCTGAGGGAAGGAACAGAAATCCAGATCCAGGAAGCCCAGGAGAGGCTGAGACACAATCTCCTCATAAACGCAACCCCCTGAACAGCGACATACAATATAGGAGGAAACTCAGAACTCCCAGTTTCAAATAAGATGAACCTAAAGAGACCCACACCAAGACACATTATAATTAAAATGTGAAAAGTTAAAGACAAAGAGAGAATCTTAAAAGCATCAAGAGAAAAACAATTTTTTATATACAAGGGAACTCCCATAAGACTATCAGCAGATTTTTTCAGCAGAAACTTTGCAGACAATAAAGGAGTGGCATGATATACTCAAAGTGCTGAAAATAAAAACCTACCAACCAAGAATACTCTACCCAGAAAAGTTGTTCTTAAGAAATAAAGGAGAAATAAAGAGTTTCCAGACAGGGAAAAGCTGAAGAAGTTCATTACCACAACACTGACCTTACAAGAAATGTTAAAAGGAATTCCTCAAGCTGAGACAGAAGGGTGACAAGCAGTAACAGGAAAACATATGAAAGCATAAATCTCACCAATAAAGATAAATATATAATTCAGAATACTCTAATGCTGTAATGGTGGTGGGTAAATCACTTATAAAGCTATTGTGAAGGTTAAAAGAAAAAAGTATTAGTTACTATAACTATATAATTTGCTAAGAATACACAAGATAAAAATATGTAAATAGTGACATCAAAAAGATAAGTCATAGGGAAGGGAGTAAAAATGTACAGCTTTTGTATGCATTTGAACTTACATTGTCATCAGCTTTAAAAAGACTCATAAATATGTTTCATTTAAGCCTCATGGTAACCACAAAGCAAAACAAACAAACAAACAAAAAACCAAAACTGTAACAGACACAAAAAGAGAAAGAGAAAGGAATCTAAGCATACCACTAGAGAACGTCATCAAATCACAAGGGAAGAGAGCAAGAGAAGAACAAAGGAATTACAGAACAGCCAGAAAACATTTTGAAAAATGGCAGCAGTAAACCCATACCTATCAGTAATTACTTTAAATGTAAATGGAATATACACCCTGAGAAAACCATAATTCAAAAAGAGTCACGTACCACAATGTTCACTGCAGCTCTATTTACAATAGCCAGGACATGGAAGCAACCTAAGTGTCCATCGACAGATGAATGGATAAAGAAGATGTGACACATATATACAGTGGAATACTACTCAGCCATAAAAAGAAACAAAATTGAGTTATTTGTAGTGAGGTGGATGGACCTAGAGTCTGTCATACAGAGTGAAGTAAGTCAGAAAGAGAAAAACAAATACCATATGCTAACACATATATATGGAATCTGAAAAAAAAAAAAGGTTCTGAAGAACCCATAGGCAGGACAGGAATAAAGATGCAGACGTAGAGAATGGACTTGAGGACACAGGGAGGGGGAAGGGTAAGCTGGGACGAAGTGAGAGAGGGGCATGGACATATATACACTACCAAATGTAAAATAGATAGCTAGTGGGAAGCAGCCGCATAGCACAGGGAGATCAGCTTGGTGCTTTGTGACCACCTAGAGGGGTGGGGTAGGGAGGGTGGGAGGGAGATGCAAGAGGGAGGAGATATAGGGATATATGTGTATGTATAGCTGATTCACTTTGTTATAAAGCAGAAACTAACACACCATTGTAAAGCAATTATACTCCAATAAAGGTGTTAAAAAATGTAAATGGAATAAATGCTCTAACTAAAAAACATCAAGTGGCTGAATGGAAAAAAGAACCCCCAAACCCAACTATATGCTGGTAACAAGAGAACTCACTTCAGCTTTAAGGATACACATAGGCTGAAAGTGAAGAGATGGAAAAGATATTGCATGCAAATAGAAACCAAAAGAGAGCAGAGGTAGCTATTCTTATATTAGGCAAAATAGATTTTAAGACTGCATTAAGAGATAAGAAAGGTAATGACATAATGATAAAGGGATCAATCCAACAAAAAGATATAACATTTGTAAATATTTATGCTCTCAACATAAGAGCACCTAAATCTATAAAGCAAATATTAACAGACCTAAAGGGAGAAACAGAGAGCAAACAATAATAGTAATAGCAAGGGACTACAATACCCCATTTTCAACAATGGATAGATCATCCAGACAGCAAACCAATAAAGAAACACTGGACTTAAACAAGTTAGACCAGATAGACTTGAGACATTTATAGAACATTCCATCCAAAGGCATTATAGAATACTTATTCCTCTCAAACATACATGGAACATTCTCCAGGATAGATATGTTAGGACACAAAACAAGTCTCAATAAATTTAAGGTGACTGAAATTATATCAAGCATCTCTCCTGACCACAATGCTATGAAACTAGAAATAAATTACAAGAAAACTGGAAATTTCACAAATATATGGTGATTAAACAACATGCTCCTGAACAACCAATGGGTGAAAGAAAAAAAAATCAAAGAGAAATAGGGCTTCCCTGGTGGCGCAGTGGTTGAGAGTCCGCCTGCCGATGCAGGGGATACGGGTTCGTGCCCCGGTCTAGGAAGATCCCACATGCCACGGAGTGGTTGGGCCCATGAGCCATGGCCGCTGGGCCTGCGCATCCGGAGCCTGTGCTCCGCAACGGGAGAGGCCACAACAGTGAGAGGCCCGCGTATCACAAAAAAAAAAAAAAAAAAAAAAAGAGAGAAATAAAAAAACATTAAGAAACAAATGAAAATGGAAATACAACATACAAAAGCATTTGGAATGCAGCAAAAGCAGTTCTAGAAGCATCTGGAATGCAACGAAAGCAGTATCTTTCCAAGAAAGATACCAGATAAACAACCAAGAAACCAGGGGGGAAAAAGAACAAATTAAACCCAAAGTTAGTGGTAACCAAAACGGCTAAAATTAAAAACACTAACACCACCAAATGTTGGCAAGGATTTAGAGCAACTCTAACTCATATATAGTTGTGGGAGTGTAAAATAATACAATCATTTCTTTTAAGTTCTAGAAGTTTCTCCTACAACTAAACACACACTTACCCAATGGCTCATTAGTTCTACTTCTGGGTGTTTGCCCAAGAGAATAAACATGTGCCCACAAAAAGACTTTTTTAAGAATTAATAGATTTAATTTTAAGAGCCAAGAACTGAAATCTCGTGTTCATCAATTGGGCAATAGTGATAGTCAGTACAATGGAATATCCACAATAAAAGGCAATTAACTACTAATACTAAAAACAGTCAAAAACAAAACAAAATCTGAAAGAGGCCTTATATAAAAAAAGTACATGGTGAGTAATTCCATTTATATGAAGATTTAGAACAGGTAAAACTAATCTATGGTACAAAAAAATGTCTGGGAAAGGGCATGATAGGTGATGTTAATATTCCATTTCTTTTTTTCATAAGATTCATAAAATTTTTTTTATTGAAGTATAGTTGATTTACTATGTTCTATTAGTTTCAGGTGTTCAGCAAAGTGATTCAGTTATACATATATATTTTCATATTCTTTTCCATTATAGTTTATTACAAGATACTGAATATAGTTCCCTGTGCTATAGAGTAGGACCTTGCTGTTTATCTATTTTATATATAGTAGTTTGTAGCTGGTAATCCCAAACTCCTAATTTATCCCTCCCCTCCTTTGGTAATCATAAGTTTGTTTTTATGTCTGTGAGTCTGTTTCTGTTTTGTAAATAAGTTCATTTGTATCACTTTTTTTAGACTCCACATGTAAGTGGATATCAAATGATACTTGTCTTTCTCTGACTTTCTTCACTCAGTATGCTAATCTCTAGGTCCATCCATGTTGCTGCAAATGGTATTATTTCATTCTTTTTTATGGCTGACTAGTATTCCACTATATCTATCTATCTATAGCTAGATATATATGTTGTACACACACACACACACACACACACACACACATCTTCTTTATCCATTCATCTGTTGATGGACATTTAGGTTGCTTCCATGTCTTTGCTATTGTAAATAGTGCTGCTATGAATATAGACGCAAAAATTCAACAAAATATTAGCAAACCGAATCCAACAACACATAAAAAAGATCATACACCATGATCAAGCTGGATTCATCCCAGGGTCACAAGGATGGTTCAAAATATGCAAATATTCTATTTCTTGATAGGCTTTTGTGTTATACAGCTGTATGCATTTGTTAAAATTCAGCAAATGTACATTTTAAATTTGTGCATTTTCTTGTATGTATATTTTACCTCAAAAAATTTAAAAACACCGTCAACAAACATTAAACTCCTCTTTATGATGTTTATGCTGAAATATTTAGGGCATAATGTACAAATGTCTGCAATTTACTTTGAAATGCAACAAAAAAATAAGATAGATTGATGGACAGATAGTGTTGTATAGAGAGGTAGGTATTTGGTAGAGAAAGTATAATGAGTATTGAAGAGGGCAAAATAATGGTCTACCAGATATATGCACATCCTAATTCCCAGACCTGTGAATATTAAGGTTGCAGATGGCATTAAGTTGGCTAATCACCTGATCTTGAGATGGGGAGATTATCCTGGAATCCAGGTGAGCCCACTGTAATCACAAGAGTCATTAAAAGCAGAAGAGGGAAGCAGAAGGGGAGAGTCGGAGGCAGATGTAACTACGGAAGAAGGGTCAGAGAGATGCCAGTTCCTGGCTTTGAAGCTGGAGGAAGGAGGGCATAAGCCAAGGAATGCGGGTAGTCTTTAAACTTTGAATATAAAATATATGATTAACAATTAAGGAGAAAGTGACAAACCAGAAAAAAAATTGTAATTTTTTACAAAAATCTAATATTCTTTTTGTTGAATTAAAGTATAGCTGATGTACAATATTATGTTACAGGTGTAAAATATAGTGATTCACAATTTGAAAGGTTATACTCCAGTTAGAGTGTAAAATATTGGCTGTATTCCCTGTGTTGTACAATATATCCTTGTAGCTTATTTTATACATAATAGTTTGTACCTCTTAATTCCCTACCCCTATATTTCCCCTCCCACCTCCCCTCTTCCCATTGGTAATCAATAGTTTGTTCTCTGTATCTGTGAGTCTGCTTTTTTGTGTGTTGTATTCACTAAATTATTTTTTTTAGATTTCACATATAAGTGACACCATACACTATGTTTTTCTCTGTGTGATTTATTTCACTGAGAATAATACCCTCCAGGTCCACCTATGTTGTTGCAAATAGCAAAATTTCTTTTTTTTTATAGCTGAGTTGTATTCCATTGTATATATGTACCACATCTTCTTTATCCATTCATCTGTTGATGGACACTTAGGTTGCTTCTGCTAGAACTCAATGAATTCAGTAAAGTTGCAGGTTACAAAATTAATATGCAGAAATCTGTTGCATTTCTATACACTTGCAACAAACTACCAGATAGAGAAATTAAGGAAACAATCCCATTTACCATCACAACAAAAAGAATACCTAGGAATAAACCCACCTAAGGACAAAAGACCTATACTTTGAAAACTATAAGACACTGATGAAAGAAACTGAAGATGACACGAACAGATGGAAAGATATACCATGTTCTTGGATTGGAAGAATTAATATTGTTAAAATGACCATACTACCCAAGGCAATCTACAGATTCAATGCAATCCTTATCAAAATACCAACAGCATTCACAGACCTAAAACAAATCATTAAAAAATTTGTATGGGCCTCCCTGGTGGCGCAGTGGTTGAGAGTCCGCCTGCCGATGCAGGGGATACGGGTTCGTGCCCCAGTCTGGGAGGATCCCATATGCCGCGGAGCGGCTGGGCCCGTGAGCCATGGCCGCTGGGCCTGCGCATCCGGAGCCTGTGCTCCGCAGCGGGAGAGGCCACAACAGTGAGAGGCCCGCATACCGCAAAAAGAAAAAAAGAAAAAAAAAAAAAAAAAAAATTTGTATGGAAACACAAAAGGCCCTGAATAGGAAAACAATCTTAAGAAGAACAGAGCTAGAGGAATCACATTCCCTGGATTCATACTACGACAAAGCTATAGTAATCAAAACAGTATGGTACTGGCACCAAAAGAGATACATAGATCAATGGAACAGGACAGAGTGCCAGAAATAAACCCACACACTTATGGTCAATTCACCTACGACAAAGGAGGCAAGAATATACAATGGAGAAAAGACAGTCTCTTCAATAAGTGGTGCTGGGAAAACTGGACAACTACATGTAAAAGAATGAGATTAGAACATCTGTAGTACCATACACAAAAATAAGCTCAAAACGGACTAAAGACCTAAAAGTAAGACTGGAAACCATAAAACTCTTAAAGGAAAACATAGGCAGAACACTCTGACATAAATCACAGCAATAAATCCAAAACAGAGGGGATATATGTATATGTATGGCTGATTCACTTTGCTGTACAGTAAAAACTAACACAACATTGTAAAGCAACTATACTCCAACAAAAATGAAAAATATATACTGTACTGAATATCTGACAGTTGCTAAAAAGTAGATCTTAAATGTTCTCGCCACAAGAAAAATAAATGTGTACCTATGTGTGGTGATGGAAGTTAACTTAACTTATTGTGGTGATTGTTTTGCAATATATCAAATATTGAATCATTATGTTGTACACCTGACACTAACATAATATATGTCAATTATATATTTTTAAAAACTAGGGAAATCTGAATAAACTATATGGATTTTAGTTAATAATAATAAAAAATTAAATCGAAGCAATATTTTTTTGGGTCTGTCTCCTAAAGCAAAGGAAACAAAAGCAAAAATAAACAAACAGGACCTAGTTAAACTTAAAAACTTTTACACAGCAAAGGGAACCAGAGACAAAACGTAAAGACAACCTACTAAATGCAAGAAAATATTTGCAAGTGACATGACTGATAAGAGGTTAATATCCAAAATATATAAACAGCTCATACAACTCAACATCAGAAAACAAACAACCCAATTAAAAACTGGGCAGAAGGCCTTGAATAGACATTATTCCAAAGAGGAAATGCAGATGGCCAGCAGGCACATGAAAAGATACTCAACATTGCTAATCATCAGGGAAATAGAAAGCAAAATCACAATGAGGTATCATCTCACACCTGTCAGAATGGCTACCATCACAAACAACAAATGTTGGTGAGGATGTAGAGAAAAGGCAACCTTCACATGCTGTTGGTGGGAATGTAAACTGGTGCAGACACTGTGGAAAACAGCATGGGGTTTTCTCAAAAGTCTAATATTTTTAATACATTTTTTTAAATTTCCAATCAGTTTGAGATAAAAAACCCTAATTGTAAAAAAGATTGAAAAAACAGAAACAAAATCAAAATCATTTACTAATAGGCAATCATCTTGTAAATAAAATATCTGTCCCTTACCAGTACTTGAGTCTATGCAAATTGAAATGGGAATTAAACAAGGTCTTGGCAAAGACTGACTTTTATCATAATACGCTGTGTTGGTAAAACACAGTGAGGTATATCCTCGTGTACTCCTGGTGGGAGTGAAAAAATATTCAGCCTTTCTGAAGTATAACTTTAATAAAGGGTCTTAAATGTGTTCATTCTCTATGAACTGAATATTCAACTTTCAGAGATTATTTTATAAGAGATGTGGGGAAAAAAAGGTTTTGAGTATATTCATTAAAACATTGTAACTTAGAACACTGGAAACAATCTAAACATTTAACAATAGAAAGATTAAATTATGCTTTATACATAAAATCGAAAACTATGCCACCATTGACAGTAAAAGTTTTGACAAACATTTAAGGACAGAAAATGATACTGCTGGGTGAAAAGCAGAAAACAGGGCCATACACAAGGTATTCCCATTTTTGTTTAAAACTATCAATATTTGTATACATAATATATATTTGAAAGGTCAGACACCTAATTTTAAGTTGTGGTTATCTCTGGGTGGTAGGACTAAGAGTTTCTTTTTACTTTCTTTTTAACAGTTTATGCGACATTACTACTGCACCAGAGTGTAAGCCCCTGGAGTGTAGGAGTTATGCCTTGCTCACCATTGAGTATCTTCAGCTTCTAACAGTGTCTGTCATAGGAAGGGAGCCCAGCAAACCTTAATGGACTAAAAGATTGAATAGTTTTCTCTGTAGTGCCAAATTTTCTGTAATCAAAGCTATTTAATTATAAAAATTCTATTTCAATACAAGTATCTTCCTTTTTTAAGAAAAAAAACACCAAGACAAAACACAGCTAGATTTATCAGTAAAAATTTAGCACAATTCAAATGCCCAGTATTATGTCTTTTAACTTATGTTTTTAGGAAGTGTTTGGTGACCACTGGAAAATGCTTACTATGTAATGTTAAGGAAAATTAGGAAATGAAATTGTACATGTAATGTGATCTTTATGTGAAAAAAGTCTGAGAGATGAGACTTAAAATGTAGGAGTATTAAAAGTACTTGTTTCTGGATGCTGGAATTATTGAAATGATTTCTTTCCCTTCTTTATCCTTGACCTCCTTTCCAAATTTCCTAGTGTAAGAATGTATTATTCACATAATCATAAAATGTTTAGGTTCAACTCTTTTCCCTTTCGGGGAGGACATGTATGTAGGGAAGAGAGGGCAACAAATTATCCAAGTTGAAAAAGTAAGACAGCATCCAACACAGAACTTAATGATCAGATTGAAATGAGAAATCCATGCCAATGTTTCTGTGCATGGTTATATGAAGGATTTGGGAGGAGGGTGGGAAGGGGATGAGCTAGAATGTCAGAAACTCAAGGCTTCACACCTCAACTGCATCCTGCTTCCAGGGTCATCACATGTCCATGGCCTGGGTCACTCCAACTGAAGCTATGAAGGAGATTGTAAGAAAAGGAAACCTGCCTACTTTCTCTACCAGGCAGCTCCTCAACCAAGAGCAGGTAGTGTGCATGCTGGGGAGACTCTAACTAGTCCCTTCAGCCTACTGAGTTCTACCCAATTTACTGAGTATCTTGAGACGGTTCTCCACCCTACTACAGCTTCCCAGGTCATACCTGGTCTAAGTCAGTGCAGAGGACCCGAGTGTGGCTCCCCATCGGAGCAGCAGCTCCATTATTTTCCCTCTAGGATGGGGCCAGCATTTGGGGGAAAAGAAAAGGCAAACATACGTCTTATGTTGGTTCTGCTTCAGTTTTACAATCAATTTCATTTTTCTGCAATGAAGTATAAGTCAGCTTTATTCCCTATAGTAGTACTTGCTGTGTCTATTTTAAACATTCTCTTTTAAAGCGTTAACCATAAGTTGATTGAATTAATGGGGAAAAAAGATGTGAGGTCAGCAATCATACAACTTCTCTAGACAGATCTCAGAAAGTTGGGAATAAGCAATCCAACTTGAACATCAATTAGATGAGAAGCATTAAGGCACTTTCTCTTTAATCTTTTCAGATTATATCAAAACCCTGGCTTCAGACCAGAACTGGAGAGTGCTTGTACGCTAGTGAGCAGGGAACCTATTCCAAGTAAATTACATCACTCTCTTTTTTAAATGTCAGAACAGTAAGTGCAGCATCTCCTGAGGCCCACAAACACTCAGCCTATGGAGACATCCTCAATCCAAAGGCTTTCCAGACACTGCGTCCAACTAGTCCCCTCTTTTCACTGTTTATTAAGATTACAGGTTGGATCTAATCTGAACACTTGCCAGACCATTTTCACCAGAGCTCTTAAACCCACCTTCCTCCAAGTCCTTTGAGGACTTTGGGGCTCATAATGGGATTCACCATATTTGGACCCAAAGAGTGGTAGTTGCTTCCCTGCAATCCCTAAGGAGAAGCAGGACACCCATCTGAGATAAGTGAGCAGAGAGCCAACAGTTAGAAAGTACCCAGCTTTCTTCAGGCTCAGAGAAATTTCTAAGAAGAGGACAGTCTAGCTCAGTGACATACCCAATGCAGTTCCCAAAAGCAAGGCTCTGGGATAAAAAGGAGAAAGCTGGTATTAAAAGAGCAGGACCCCCCACTGAGTTGACATAACCATAACTCAGAGTGGACTGGGGAGGCCCAGGCACAGAGGGCCAGCGTCAGTGGTACCCAAGAACAGGTGGACTTTGGATGTTGAATGGGATCAAGACCTCTGGGGCTGAGAGGAGTTACACGTGTGTGCCAAGCATGTCACAACTAGCAAGGCATGTAGTAAGTGATCACTGCTTTGGGTACATGTATGAACCAATTAAGCTTAATTAACTAAACCTAATTAAGCTCTAATCCAGGCTTTTGATTTTCCAGCAGTGGGTATGGCTCAGGAGATTTGGGTTTTACCTATTTAAGGGAACTCTTATAAACCAATGTATAAATCTGATTCTTAGCCAGTAGGGAGGGTGCTGGTCTGGGGGAAGGATACATTTTATTTTGTTGACTTTCTTGACCCATCCCATTTTAGCTAAAGCCAATAATTAAATGAAGAGTTTTGTTTGGTGACCCACGTCATAGTTTTGTATTGTCTACGTACTCAACAATTTTAGATCAAAAGTTGTAGTTGTCACTTGCTGTGTCACTATGTTTGTGTGAAAACAATATTGAGATTGACAGCCAGAATTAGAATTTTGGCCATTCCCCCCAATATTCTTTCCACAGTTAGTTAACCCATCGTCAGAGCATGTGACCCTAAACATACACATACTCCCACACACCACCACCACCTCCTCCTCCATATCAAGATAACCCTACACAGTTAACCTAGTCTTCCTGCTGGTACTTACAGCCCTAATCCCTCATCTGCTGGGTGATAGATAAAACAAGGGTGCACTAGAGCTATTATCTAGGGAAGAGAGCTGGCCAGAAACTCTATGTTGCTGTTTTACCTACATATGAGTGGACTGAATCACCAAAGACTGACATCAAGTGAAATGTTACTTATTCCTATTCAGAAAAAATACAAGTGCCCAGTGGGCAGGATGCTTATGAGAGCTCAGAGTATTCTCTCTACAAAGAAATCTATTTGCCGAGAAGATTTATAATCAGAAGATTGTTGGATGAGCATCCAGTCTAAGCAAGAGGGGTACCTTTATGGTATTACTGATGGGTGCCCTCAAGTTTTGTCAGATTGCCATCTCCCTTTCCACTGTGGACACATTCCAACAATCTCATGGGTGGCCCAGAAAGTCAGGGCTTCCTCCACCCCACCCCACCCCCTGCTCAGTGTTGAAGGTACACCAACACATTCTATTCTGTGATCCTCTTTTCCATAGTCCATGGACACCAACCTTCTACTGAGATGTTCGGGCTCATGTAATCTGGCCTCAGCTCCCTTAATTCCCACATCCTTTTAGTCACCAATTTCTTTAGAGAGCTTACTTCTTTTTTTTTTTTTTTTGCTTTGTATTTTTTTTTAAAGTTTATTTATTTATTTTTTTAATTAGTTTCTGCTTTATAACAAAGTGAATCAGTCATACATATACATCTGTTCCCACATCTTCTACTGATCATTGATTTCACCTCTTATATATAGGTTCTTCCTAATTTCAGTCCAAAGAATACATTTAAGTTCTTATTTAATGCTTTGCTCTTTTAATTATCTTTGCATCAAAAACAGATCACAATTTGCTATTATATGATGTGGATGCTTCTCTCAACTGTCAATGGTAGGGCTATACTGGTTAATGGAAGGCAAGAAGGACTCAATCCTTTGACTATACAACACCTTAACTCAAAACGCACCAACCAACAATTTTTCCTTTGGCCACCATGAACTTCCTATCATTCTTTCCTTAAGTTTGGTTATGATAAGCAGACATCCATTCAAATGAGCTTAAGTGAAAAGGGGGGTTTCTCAAAAGGACACCTCTCACAGAAACTAGTATGACCAGGCCAAAAGCGGAGGGGAACTAGGACTTGGAAGTGAGTCCTGAGATTGCTCTGAGTGGTTTGATAGTCTTTCCTCTCTTTCTGATGATCAAGGGCTATGTGACCACGTCACCCTGCACCTGCATCTTCTCTCACCTTGCTCAGTTTCCTTTATTTTGTAGGGCTCAAGTAGGCTATCAGACCAAAGTCAACAGGATCTAGATAACCCGACAGCCCCATATTCCAAAAATGATTGAAGATGGATGTCAAGATGCTTGTATGCATGAGGGTCAAAATTGGATTCAAGTAAATATGATAAAGCTACTAAATGGGACTGAGGTATAAATATGGCTCTGAACTTATAGGAATTTTTCTTAGATGAGGATTTTTTAAATCTATTTGATTTTTTATACATATGCACATTGTATTCATTTCCTATGGCTGCCATAACAAAGTGCCACAAACTGGGTGGATTAAAATAACAAGTTTTTTTGGTCTTACAGTTCTGTAGGCTAGAAGTCCGAAATCAAGGTGTCTACAGGGCCTTGCTCCCTCTGAAACCCCTCCTTGCCTATTCCTACCTTTTGGTGGTTTGTCATCAATCTTTGGCATTCTTTGGCTTGTAAATGCATCAGTCCAATCCTCTGTCTTTACATGGTACTCTCCCTGTGTGTCTTCATAGCATCTTCCCTCTTTGTTTGTCTGGCTGTATTCAAACATCCCCTTTCTATAAGGATACTAGTCATATTGGATTAAGGCCCATCCTAATGACCTCACTTTGATTTGATTATCTCTGTTAAGACCAGATTTCCAAGTAAGGTTACATTCTGGGGTGTTGGGGTTAGAACTTCAACATATCTTCTTTGGGGGGAAATAATTCAATCCATAAAACATATAATTGTATGACAATGAAAGATCAGATAGAGAAATTAAAGAAAGAATCCCATTTACCATCACATTAAAAAGAATAAAATACCTAGGAATAAACCCAGCTAAGGAGACAAAACACCTGTACTCTGAAAACTACAAGATGCTGATAAAAGCAACTGAAGACAAACAGGTAGAGATATATACCATGTTCTTGGATTGGAAGAATCAATGCTGTAAAAATGACCATACTAGCCAAGGCAATGTACAGATGCAATGCAATCCCTGTCAAATTACCAATGGCATTTTTCACACAACTGGAACAAAAACTTTTAAGCTTTATATAGAAACACAAAAGACCCCAAATAGCTAAAGCAATCTTGAGAAAGAAAAATGGAGCTAGAGGAATCAGGCATCCTGACTTCAGACTATACTACAAAGTTACAGCAATCAAAACAGTATGGTACTGGTGCAAGAACAGAAATAGTTCAATGGAATAGAATAGAAAGTCCAGAGATAAACCCACACACCTATGGCCAATTGATCTATGACAAAGGGGCAAGAATATACAATGCAGAAAAGACAGTCTCTTCAATAAGTGGTGCTGGGAAAACTGGGCAGCTACATGTGAGAGAATGAAATTAGAACACTCCCTAACGTCATACATTTAGGTCTTTAATCCATTTGGAGTTTATTTTTATGTAAGACTGGATACTATAAAACTCTTAGAAGAAAACATAGGCAGAACACTCTGCCATAAATTGTGGCAGTATCTTTTTGAATCCACTTCAAGAGTAATAAAAATAGAAATAAGCAAATGGGACCTATTTAAACTTAAAAGCTTCTGCACAGCAAAGGAAACCATCAACAAAACAAAAAGACAACCCACAGAATGGGAGAAAATACTTGCAAACAAAGGGACTGACAAGGGATTAATCTCCAAGATATACAAACAGCTCATGTAGCTCTACATCAAAACAAACAAAAAAACAACAACAAACACCCAATCAAAAAATGGGCAGTAGATCTAAAGAGACATTTCTCCAAAGAAGACATGCAGATCACCAAAAAGCACATGAAAAGATGCTCAACATCACTAATTATCAGAGAAATGCAAATCAAAACTACAATGAGGTATCACCTCACACTGGTCAGAATGCCATCATCAAAAAGTCTACAAACAATAAATGCTGGAGAGGGTGTGGAGAAAATAACTACACTGCTGATGGGAATGTGAATTGGTACAATCATTATGGAGAACAGTAGGGAGATTCCTTAAAAAACTAAAAGTAGAACTACCATATGATCCAGCAATCCCACTCCTGGGCATATATCTGGAGAAAACCATAATTTGAAAAGATACATGCACCCCAGCATTCAAGGCAGCACTGTTTACAATAGCCAAGACATGGAAGCAAGCTAAATATCCATGGGCAGAGAAATAAAGAAGATGTGGTACATATATAAAAGGGAATATTACTCAGCCATTAAAAAAGAACAAAATAATGTCATTGGCAGTAACATGGATGGATCTAGAGATTATCCTCCTAAGTGAGGTCAGTCAGAGAAAGACAAATATCATATGGTCTCATATGTGGAATCTAATTTTTAAAAATGGTACAAATGAGTTTATTTACAAAACAACCAGACTTACAGATATTGAAAACAAACTTATGGTTACCAAAGGGGAAACATGAGGGGGAGGGATAAATCAGGAGCTTGGGATTAACATACACACATTACTGTATAGAAGATAGATAACCAGCAAGGACCTACTGTATAGCACAGATAACTCTACTCAGTATGCTGTGATAAGCTAGATGAGAAAAGAATCTGAAAAAGAATGAATATAAGTATAACTGAATCACTTTGTTGTACACCTGAAACTAACACATTGTAAGACAACTATATTCCAATAAAATTAAAAAATAATAAAATCAACCCCCTAAAACATATATAATTGTATGTAAAGGCATAGATATGATCATAGGCATAGACTTTTATTTCTAGTGACGTTCTTTTCTTTTTTTTCTTTTTTTGTTAACTTGGCTTTGTCTCTCCTTCTCCTCCCCCAACTGAGGTAACCAATTTTTGCAACCTAATACACATCCTTCCATACTGTTCTCCGTACTTACATAAACCCCCTCACACCCACACACATTTTTATTTTCCCCTCAAAAATAGGATCATGTTATATGCCCTTTTCTCCATCTTTTCTCACTCAAATGTACCTTTGGGAATTCTCTCCAAATAATCTGGTTTAATTGTAACTCATTTTTTTATTGAAGGAAAAAATATTCCTTTGTGTGTGATGTACCGTAAATTATTAAGCTACTCCTCTGCTGATGGGCATTCTCTTTTTTCCTGTTTCTTCCCTCTGAACGACGCTGCAGTAAACCTCCTTGGACACATCCTCAAAGCTACTGCTTTTATTTCTAGGGGCTACCTTTGCGGGTGTGCGATTGCTGGGTCAAGGGGTACATGTATTTTTAATTTTAATAGATGTTGTCAAGTTTCTTTCCCCAAAGATTTCAGCACATCACATTTCATCAGCAAAGTATCAAGGGTACGTCCTCCTCACCTCCGCCAGGCATATGGTATTATGGCTCTTTCTGCCAGTTTAAGCATAAAATGGTTTTATTATTAACTTTACTTTGCCTTTCTCTGGCAACTAGTGAATTTGAGCAAGTTCTCATATGTTTGTTGGCTTGTTGGCCATTTGAATTTATTCAGTAAATTGTTCATCTGTATCCTCTGAGCATCTTTCTCGCATCTTGTCTTTTTCTCAAATTTAAAAGTTTAAATTTTTATATATGTTTTGTCACTTGCATTACAAACGTACTGTCACTTATCTATTGACGTAGATAAATCACATGTATTTTCCATTATAGCTTCTGGTTCTCATTTTAAAAAGGGCTCTTCCACCCCTAGAATATATATGTAGGCTACCAGATTTTTAAACAATCCCTTCATTGTTTTTTTTACATTTAAATATTTAAGCTATTTGAGATGGATTTTTCCATATAGCATAAGGGAGGAGTCTGTTTATTTTCTTCCAAATGAAGAGCCAGCATGATCTATTATATATTACATCTTTTCTTCTTTGTTATATGTTAAATTCTCATTCAAATTGAGGTTTGTATCTGGCTCTTTCTAGCAGCCAATTCGAACAGGAAACACAAAGGACTGGGAAGGTAGCCAACATTGTAGCTACGGTAGTTTTGGGGTGGTGGGAATTTAGGTAACTTATTATTCTTCATTTGGCTTAGCTGTATATTCCAATGTTTCCTATAACAAGCATGCAATACTGGTTTAACAAAAGTAAATAAAGGAAAAGAATACAGTAAACAGAACTAGTTTCATCATCCGTAGTGTCCTAGGACAGAAACAAACTAACTAGGGAGCCGCATGACTATTCCTGGAACAGACGCCTGAGAAGGGTTTCTGCCTGGGGGGAGGGGAGAAGAGACACGTAATAGGGGTGTCCCTAGGAGACCCTGGAAAATCTCTTTAAAGGCCAGTTGGCCCCGGAAGTGAGGGTCGATTAAGTTTTGGGAAGTCATTTCTTTCAGCCAATGAGCTCATTGTGAAATAGGTTGTCAGGTGGGGATTTAAAGTGCGATTAGAATCAGGCATCAACTGTTCAAGCGCAATGAGTTTAACTGATTGGAAGAGCAGATTGCTCTGAGCTGATGCAATAACTAATGGGGCTGAGCGTTCTGTTTCACACTGGGGCTGAAAGTGTGAAATGATGCAATTATTGCCTGTGTGAAACAGCAGTTCAAGTACTGCCAGGAATTTACATGCTTCCAACAGTACCTTGAATTGGAGATTAAAGGGCACATTCAAATTATGTGAAAGTGACCAGACTCTCGTAACCCCAGGGTGCAGCCTCTGTCCCTAAGTGATAAGGTCAAAGCCTTCAAGTCTCCATAAAACTCCTATGGCACAAGTGAAAGCCCTGCAGACATCTGCAGCGTCAGGGTTGTCGGTTCCCAGGGCAAAATGACCACCAGCAGCACAGCCCAAGGTAACCCAGACAGACTCCCCCGGCTTCTCCGCCTGGTGGTTATCCCAGGGAAGGTCAAAGCGTGAGGGCTGGCCCCAAACCTTCTACACTTCCGTGCAAGGCCTGAGACTGGGGGTGGAGGTGGGAATGTCTGCAAATCAAAGTGCATACTGGACTTCCAGTTCCTGCAGGAGGAACCCTAGAAGAGTCAGGAATCGCTTCTCCGAAACCACTTATAACAAGCGCAGCATCACGTTTCTCGGCACTGCTTGTGGCGAAGCCCCACAGAGAAGCACATGGCAGAATGCCAAGGCTGGGCTCAGTAAAACCGGGTAGGAAGTTAGAACTTGGTGGTCCGGGGAGGCTACTCTCCAAAGGTCTACTAGGCCAAGGATAAAGCTTAGTGTTGGGAGGACATTGCTGTTAGGTAATCCTCCTTAGAATAAAAATTCTACTCCTGGGACTTCCCTGGCGGTCCAGTGGTTAGGGCTCCACGCTTCCACTGCAAGGGGCTCAGGTTTAATCCCTGGTTGAGGAACTAAGATCCCGCAAGCTGCCTGGCAAGGCAAAAAAAAAAAAAAAAAAAAAATCACCTTCCTAGAACAGTATTCCTCACCACTGAGTCCTTAGTAATTATTGACCCAACTGATGATTCTTTGGAATAGAACTACACTATGATGGTGAAATATAAAACTATACGCATTGGCAGTCAGCCAAGCTGGGGGTTGGGATGACACCCTCTTAATGGCAGCTGAAGGGCCTCATGAGATCTGAATGAAGGCTTCCCAACTTCTTGTGGGAAAGGGGCTTCGTGACAGAGCGACTTTGGTCTTCTCCATTGTCCAACAGATCCTGAGGTCCTAGTGTTTTCTTTTTCGTCCTCATAATCATTTCAGTCTTGAACGTTTTAAAGCAGGTGTTCTCACGTAGCCACCTCGGGCATTAAACGATAAAAGTCGCAATAAAGCTCCCATCTCTCTTTTAACTTAGAGAAATAAAATAGACTTTCCTGGTGTGCCTTCCAAGACAAATTGGCCAGGAGATAAGTGCCTCATTAAATATTGGGAGGTATCTTCCAACAGTTTTAACTTTGCTCTTGGAATCCTTTGTACTGAATCCACTATTTATCCCAGAAATGAATAAGACCAAAAGGGCTTCAGTTTCTCTTCTAGGTGGTTCCTGTCATTTTTACTTCCCATCACTTACAGAGGCTGGCCAGGTTTTTTCACTTGTTTATTGGTTTTTGCCCTTTTACTATTTTTCCCCTCTGTCAGGGGTGTGTTACCAGTCTTTATCAGATCTAGTACTTAAAGCTTGAGTCCCAGATGTGCGAGGCCATAATTCAGATGCAACTAGCTTTGAATTCTCAGCAGCACCCTTAATGACAGCAGGTGAGAAATTTCCTCAAGACACACGAAGTGGACTGTATGAAGTCCTGTAACACTAGTGTTTCTACAGACTAACTTAAGCTGCGCTAAGCCTAGCGTTCTAACATCCAAGGGATGTAAAGGCCTATCCGTCTGCATGGAAAGACTTGGCCCAATATTAGATCTATCTGGGTGTTTGTTACAAGCTGTATGAAAGAAAATCTGGGCACAGTGTTCCTTTAGTGACCGGAACTTATATCCAACATGTGACGCATGCAGTGAATTAACAGACCCAGATGTACCAGACCATAATTCATAATAAAGAAATTTAGCTTTAAATCATTAGCACACCCTTGATAGCAGGTGAGAAGAGAAACTGCCTCTCTGAGACACACAAAGTAGACTTGTCTAAAGTTCAAATATGGCCGCAGGGCACCGAGGGTGTTTATAAACCTCCAAGTCCTTGTTCCTAAGATCACGCACGGCCTAGCCTCCAGGGGTGGGAGCTCAGTGTCTTGCAAGGTCGACCTTCCCACTTGGGAAAACTTGGGTTTTCCTGACGTGATGGGAGAGATCACTGCAGTGGCCCGTGTTCTCTGTTCCCCTACCCCTACCCCAACCAGACTCACCCTGTCTCCTCCACAGCTCCATCCGTCAGACCAGTTCTCCAGCTTTGTGTAAGAGTATCTGCTGGAGGGGCTGAGGAGGAGGCGGGGGGAGCCCTGAAGCTGGGCAGTCTGGTGCTGAAGCCAGCTGGGTGGAACCAGACAGAGCAGTAGGACATCTTAAGAAGTGCTGCTCCAGACTCCCACACGGCCCTCGTGCGGATCAAGAGAAACAAGTGAAGGGCTTTATTTATTCTGATCCGTCTTGGAGACAGGCAGCACCTCCTCTTACCACCTGTGTATCCCCCATTTTCCCTTTGTCAGGCAGTTAAGCAGCCTGCTTTTCTTGGGGGTGAGGGGTCACCTCAACCTCAATTTTGAGGTTTCAGTGGGGAACTCCTACCCCCTCCTTCCCCACTCCTCTGTGAGGCTCAGTGGTCAGCACCACTGTCCAGGTCAGAGTTTGGTTCTGGGAAAGACGATCCCTGGAGTGTGCTGGGGCCACTATGAGGGAGGCTGCTGTCAGCCAAGCCAGCAGCTAAGCTGTGGAGTGTGACCTGGGATGCGAACCATGTGGCCCTCAGGGGCTGCCCGGTGAGGCCAGGGACGAAGGCAGATTTCTAACCATGTGATGGGAATCCAGGGGTGACTGGTTTCAGTCATTATTAAGTTCCTTAGTGTCTTTGACTAGCTCATTTGTGCTGGGGTTTTGCCCCTTGTCACCAAGAGTTTCCTAATTCAGTGCTATTTCAACCACGTCGCTTTGGGGACTGAGTCATGTGACTGAAATATACCTCTCGCAGCTTCCTCTCATTGATGCTATGCTCTTGGAACCAACAGAAAAAAATCTCTCCCCTCAGACCGATGACTCCTGTCAGTTTCTCTCTCTAGCCCCTTCTCCAGGCAACCCCTGCCAGTTCCTTTATGCTCTTCTGGTATCTACTCAAAGAACACACAAAGTCAAAGATCAGATGTCAATTTCCCTCCTCAAAAGGGTGTGTGTGTGGGGGGGGTACTGCCCTGGTGGCGCAGTGGTTGAGAGTCCGCCTGCCGATGCAGGGGACACGGGTTCGTGCCCCGGTCCGGGAGGATCCCGCATGCCGTGGAGCGGCTGGGCCCGTGAGCCATGGCCGCTGAGCCTGCGCATCCGGAGCCTGTGCTCCACAACGGAAGAGGCCACAGCAGTGAAAGGCCCACATACCACAAAAAACAAACAAACAAAAAAAAAACGGTGTGGGGTTCCTTTCTTGAGTTGCTTTTCTTCCCTTTGGGAAGATAAAGACTAGTTGAGAAGACTTCCGGGTAAGATGGCGGAAGAGTAAGACGCGGAGATCACCGTCCTCCCCACGGATACACCAGAAATACAGCTACACGTTGAACAACCCCTACAGAACACCTACTGAACGCTGGCAGAAGACCCCAGACCTCCCAAAAGGCAAGAAACTCCCCCACATACCTGGGTAGGGCAAAGCGGAGAGATTCCCGCACAGAGGATCGGTGCCGACCGGCACTCACCAGCCCAAGAGGCTTGACTGCTCGCCCCGGCGGCGCTGGAAGCTGAGGCTCGGGCTTCGGTCAGAGCGCAGGGAGAGGACTGGGGCTGGCGGCGAGAACTCAGCCGGAAGGGGGCTAATGAGCCACAGCTAGCCGGCAGGGAGTCCGGGAAAACTCTGGAGCTGCCGAAGAGGCAAGAGACTTTTTCTTCCCTCTTGGTTTCCTGGTGCGCGAGGAGAGGGGATTAAGAGCGCTGCTTAAAGGAGCTCCAGAGACGGGCGCGAGTCACGACTGAAAGCGCGGAGCCTAGTGACGGGCGTGGGACGCTGGGGCTGCTGCTGCCGCCGCCAAGAAGCCTGTGTGCGAGCGCAGGTCACTGTCCACACCGCCCTTCCGGGAGCCTGTGCAGCCCGCCACTGCCGGGGTCCCGGGATCCAGGGGCGGCTTCCCTGGGAGAACGCACGGCGCGCCTCGGGCTGGTGCAACGTCACGCCGACCTCTGCCGCCGCAGGCTCGCCCTGCACTCCGTGCCCTTCCCTCCTGCCCGGCCTGAGTGAGCCAGAGTCCCCGAAGAGGCTGCTCCTTTAACCCTGTCCTGTCTGAGCGAAGAACAGACACCCTCCGGCGACCTACACGCAGAGGCGGGGCCAAATCCAAAGCTGAGACCCAGGAGCTGTGAGAACAAAGAAGAGAAAGGGAAACCTCTCCCAGCAGCCTCAGAAGCAGCGGATTAAAGCTCCACAATCAACTTGATGTACCCTGCATCTGTGGAATACATGAATGGACAACAAATCATCCCAAATTGAGGAGCCAGGAGTCAGTGCTGTGCCTCTGAGGTGGGAGAGCCAACTTCAGGACACTGGTCCACAAGAGACCTCCCAGCTCCACATAATATCAAACGGCGAAAATCTTCCAGAGATCTCCATCTCAACACCAGCACCCAGCTTCACTCAACGACCAGCAAGCTACAGTGCTGGACATCCTATGCCAAACAACTAGCAAGACAGGAACACAACGCCACCCATTAGCAGAGAGGTGGCCTAAAATCATAAAAAGTCCGCAGACACCCCAAAACACACCACCAGACGTGGACCTGCCCACCAGAAAGACAAGATCCAGCCTCACCCACCAGAACACAGGCACTAGTCCCCTCCACCAGGAAGCCTACACAACCCACTAAACCAACCTTAGCCACTGGGGACAGACACCAAAAACAACGGGAACTACGAACCTGCGGCCTGCAAAAAGGAGACCCCAAACACAGTAACATAAGCAAAATGAGAAGACAGAAAAACACACAGCAGGAGAAGGAGCAAGATAAAAACCCACCAGACCTAACAAATGAAGAGGTAATAGGCAGTCTACCTGAAAAAGAATTCAGAATAATGATGGTAAAGATGATCCAAGATTCTATTTCCCAGATCCAAAATCTTGGAAATAGAATAGACAAAATGCAAGAAACAGTTAACAAGGACCTAGAAGAACTAAAGATGAATCAAGCATCGATTAAAAACACAATAAATGAA
The DNA here is from genome assembly GCF_964165515.1 of Mesoplodon bidens. Classification (NCBI taxonomy): domain Eukaryota; kingdom Metazoa; phylum Chordata; class Mammalia; order Artiodactyla; family Ziphiidae; genus Mesoplodon; species Mesoplodon bidens. The sequence goes on from NC_138166.1 coordinate 12,246,813, forward strand.
ATAAAAAATACTCTAGATGGGATCAATAGCAGAATAACTGAGGCAGAAGAACGGATAAGTGAGGTGGAAGATAAAATAGTGGAAATAACTGCTGCAGAGCAAAATAAAGAAAAAAGAATGAAAAGAACAGAGGACAGTCTCAGAGACCTCTGGGACAACATTAAACACACCAACATTCGAATTATAGGGGTTCCAGAAGAAGAAGAGAAAAAGAAAGGGACTGAGAAAATATTTGAAGAGATTATAGTTGAAAACTTCCCTAATATGGGAAAGGAAATAGTTAATCAAGTCCAGGAGGCACAGAGAGTCCCATACAGAATAAATCCAAGGAGAAATACGCCAAGACACATACTAATCAAACAGTCAAAAATTAAACACAAAGAAATCATATTAAAAGCAGCAAGGGAAAAACAACAGATAACACACAAGGGAATCCCCATCAGGATAACAGCTGATCTCTCAGCAGAAACTCTACAAGCCAGAAGGGAGTGGCAGGACATAATTAAAGTGATGAAGGAGAAAAACCTGCAACCAAGATTACTCTACCCAGCAAGGATCTCATTCAGATTTGATGGAGAAATTAAAACCTTTACAGACAACCAAAAGCTGAGAGTTCAGCACCACCAAACCAGCTTTACAACAAATGCTAAAGGAACTTCTCTAGGCAAGAAACACAACAGAAGGAAAAGACCTACAATAACGAACCCAAAACAATTAAGAAAATGGGAATAGGAACATACATATCGATAATTACCTTAAATGTAAATGGACTAAATGCTCCCACCAAAAGACACAGATTGGCTGAATGGATACAAAAACAAGACCCATATATATGCTGTCTACAAGAGACCCACTTCAGACCTAGAGACACATACAGACTGAAAGTAAGGGGATGGAAAAAGATATTCCATGCAAATGGAAACCAAAAGAAAGCTGGAGTAGCAATTCTCATATCAGACAAAATAGACTTTAAAATAAAGACTACTAGAAGAGACAAAGAAGGACACTACATAATGATCAAGGGATCCATCCAAGAAGAAGATATAACAATTGTAAATATTTATGCACCCAACATAGGAGCACCTCAATACATAAGGCAAATACTAACAGCCATAAAAGGAGACATCGACAGTAACACAATCATAGTAGGGGACTTTAACACCCCACTTTCACCAATGGGCAGATCATCCAAAATGAAAATAAATAAGGAAACACAAGCTTTAAATGATACATTAAACAAGATGGACTTAAATAATTGATATTTATAGGACATTCCATCCAAAAACAACAGAATACACATTTTTCTCAAGTGCTCATGGAACATTCTCCAGGATAGATCATATCTTGGGTCACAAATCAAGCCTTGGTAAATTTAAGAAAATTGAAATTGTATCAAGTATCTTTTCCGACCACAATGCTATGAGACTAGATATCAATTACAGGAAAAGAGCTGTAAAAAATGCAAACACATGGAGGCTAAACAATACACTACTTAATAACAAAGTGATCACTGAAGAAATCAAAGGGGAAATTAAAAAATACCTAGAAACAAATGACAATGGAGACACGACGACCCAAAACCTATGGGATGCAGCAAAAGCAGTTCTAAGAGGGAAGTTTATAGCAATACAATCCCACCTTAAGAAACAGGAAACATCTCGAATAAACAACCTAACCTTGCACCTAAAGCAATTAGAGAGAGAAGAACAAAAACATCCCAAAGTTAGCAGAAGGAAAGAAATCATAAAAATCAGATCAGAAATAAATGAAAAAGAAATGAAGGAAATGATAGCAAAGATCAATAAAACTAAAAGCTGGTTCTTTGAGAAGATAAACAAAATTGATAAACCATTAGCCAGACTCATCAAGAAAAAAAGAAGACTCAAATCAATAGAATTAGAAATGAAAAAGGAGAAGTAACAACTGACACTGCAGAAATACAAAGGATCATGAGAGATTACTACAAGCAACTCTATGCCAATAAAATGGACAACCTGGAAGAAATGGACAAATTCTTAGAAATGCACAACCTGCCAAGACTGAATCAGGAAGAAATAGGAAATATGAACAGACCAATCACAAGCACTGAAATTGAAACTGTGATAAAAAATCTTCCAACAAACAAAAGCCCAGGACCAGATGGCTTCACAGGTGAATTCTATCAAGCATTTAGAGAAGAGCTAACACCTATCCTTCTCAAACTCTTCCAAAATATAGCAGAGGGAGGAACACTCCCAAACTCATTCTACGAGGCCACCATCACCTTGATACCAAAACCAGACAAGGATGTCACAAAGAAAGAAAACTACAGGCCAATATCACTGATGAACATAGATGCAAAAATCCTCAACAAAATACTAGCAAACAGAATCCAACAGCACATTAAAAGGATCATACACCATGATCAAGTGGGGTTTATTCCAGGAATGCAAGGATTCTTCAATATACACAAATCAATCAACATGATACACCATATTAACAAATTGAAGGAGAAAAACCATATGATCATCTCAATAGATGCAGAGAAAGCTTTCGACAAAATTCAACACCCATTTATGATAAAAACCCTGCAGAAAGTAGGCACAGAGGGAACTTTCCTCAACATAATAAAGGCCATATATGACAAACCCACAGCCAGCATCGTCCTCAATGGTGAAAAACTGAAACCATTTCCACTAAGATCAGGAACAAGACAAGGTTGCCCACTCTCACCACTCTTATTCAACCTAGTTTTGGAAGTTTTAGCCACAGCAATCAGAGAAGAAAAGGAAATAAAAGGAATCCAAATTGGAAAAGAAGAAGTAAAGCTGTCACTGTTTGCAGATGACATGATACTATACATAGAGAATCCGAAAGATGCTACCAGAAAACTAATAGAGCTAATCAATGTATTTGGTAAAGTAGCAGGATGCAAAATTAATGCACAGAAATCTCTGGCATTCCTATATACTAATGATGAAAAATCTGAAAGTGAAATCAAGGAAACACTCCCATTTACCATTGCAACAAAAAGAATAAAATATCTAGGAATAAACCTCCCTAAGGAGACAAAAGACCTGTATGCAGAAAATTATAAGACCCTGATGAAAGAAATTAAAGATGATACAAATAGATGGAGAGATGTACCATGTTCTTGGATTGGAAGCATCAACATTGTGAAAATGACTCTACTACCGAAAGCAATCTACAGATTCAATGCAATCCCTATCAAACTACCACTGGCATTTTTCACAGAACTAGAACAAAAAATTTCACAATTTGTATGGAAACACAAAAGACCCCGAATAGCCAAAGCAATCTTGAGAACGAAAAATGGAGCTGGAGGAATCAGGCTCCCTGACTTCAGACTATACTACAAAGCTACAGTAATCAAGACAGTATGGTACTGGCACAAAAACAGAAAGATAGATCAATGGAACAGGATAGAAAGCCCAGAGATAAACCCACGGACATATGGTCACCTTATCTTTGATAAAGGAGGCAGGAATGTACAGTGGAGAAAGGACAGTCTCTTCAATAAGTGGTGCTGGGAAAACTGGACAGGGACATGTAAAAGTATGAGATTAGATCACTCCCTAACACCATACACAAAAATAAGCTCAAAATGGATTAAAGACCTAAATGTAAGGCCAGACACTATCAAACTCTTAGAGGAAAACATAGGCAGAACACTCTAGGACATAAATCACAGCAAGATCCTTTTTGACCCACCTCCTAGAGAAATGGAAATAAAGACAAAAATAAACACATGGGACCTAATGAAACTTCAAAGCTTTTGCACAGCAAAGGAAACCATAAAGAAGACCAAAAGACAACCCTCAGAATGGGAGAAAATATTTGCAAATGAAGCAACTGACAAAGGATTAATCTCCAAAATTTATAAGCAGCTCATGCAGCTCAATAACAAAAAAACAAACAACCCAATCCAAAAATGGGCAGAAGACTTAAATAGGCATTTCTCCAAAGAAGATATACAGACTGCCAACAAACACATGAAAGAATGCTCAACATCATTAATCATTAGAGAAATGCAAATCAAAACTACAATGAGATATCATCTCACACCAGTCAGAATGGCCATCATCAAGAAATCTAGAAACAATAAATGCTGGAGAGGGTGTGGAGAAAAGGGAACACTCTTGCACTGCTGGTGGGAATGTGAATTGGTACAGCCACTATGGAGAACGGTATGGAGGTTCCTTAAAAAACTACAAATAGAACTACCATATGACCCAGCAATCCCACTACTGGGCATATACCCTGAGAAAACCATAATTCACAAAGAGACATGTACCAAAATGTTCATAGCAGCCCTATTCACAATAGCCCGGAGATGGAAACAACCTAAGTGTCCATCATCGGATGAATGGGTAAAGAAGATGTGGCACATATATACAATGGAATATTACTCAGCCATAAAAAGAAACGAAATTGAGCTATTTGTAATGAGGTGGATGGACCTAGAGCCTGTCATACAGAGTGAAGTAAGTCAGAAAGAGAAAGACAAATACTGTATGCTGACACATATATATGGAATTTAAGAAAAAAATGTCATGAAGAACATAGGGGTAAGACAGGAATAAAGACACAGACCTACTAGAGAATGGACTTGAGGATATGGGGAGGGGGAAGGGTAAGCTGTGACAAAGTGAAAGAGCGGCATGGACATATATACACTACCAAACGTAAGGTAGATAGCTAGTGGGAAGCAGCCGCATAGCACAGGGAGATCAGCTCAGTGCTTTGTGACCGCCTGGAGGGGTGGGATTGGGAGGGTGGGAGGGAGACGGAAAAGGGAGGGGATATGGGAACATATGTATATATATAACTGATTAAATTTGTTATAAAGCAAAAAATAAATAAATAAATAAATTTTTTTTTAAAAAGGCCCCTGTGCAAGCAGGGCCACATGAGCCACTCAAATGGCTGTTCCTACCTGCAAGTCACAGCAGCGTGACCCAAGTCATTTACTATTCACTTACACGTAAGTTTGCAGATAACGTACCTTAATCTTTTCTAAGTTACAGAAAACTGTTTTTCAAGTGTTCTCTTGAATAAGATTGCCCTTGCCCACTTCTCACTGGCCTTCTGCTCTGCTTTTCAGAGGGGAAGGAAGGCGAGGGCGTGCCAGGGCGCTGACCAACGCATCAACGACTTCCAACATTACTGCTACGACAGAACAAGCATAGGGACCACTGGACTGGACGAGAAGCCCCTCGAGGACAGGATTGGGTCTTATCTGCCCTCGTGTTTGCAGAGCCTGGTTCAGAGCCTGGCAAGGTAGGTGCTCAATATACGAGTCATGAATGAATGATGAACAAACGGATGAATGACGAGTGTACATTCTTGGGGCAACAAGGAGGGTAACCTGACAACAGTATGGGCACCTTGGGTCATATGAGAAGGTGGCAGTAGACGATACTGTGGAGTCACAGAACGAAGAGCCCTGTGTGTCAGGCAAGAGCATTGGTCAGGATGAGCCTGAACGGGGGCAGGAGAACTGAGCTGTGGCATTAAGACCCCAGAGCCCTAACCCCAGCTCTACCACTAACTCAGTCTGTCATTTCCCCCTCAAAGGCTTCAGTTCCCTCTCAGATAAGAGGAGTCAATCAGAACATGTGTTTCTCTCCCATCTAGAATTGAGCTCTAAGACTTCCAAGCATCTAGTAGGACACAGGGCACCATTGGCGGCATCACATCAGCCTGTGTGCCAGAGTTCCCTATACACTATCCGGAACATGATGCTTTATTGCTTTGTGTGTTCATCTTCATCCTCCAGCCTGACCATTCTCCAAGTGAAAGACTATCATATTGCTTACGTGCCTCTATGACAGCTTAGTCTATCAATACATTGAGGATTATAAACTGGCAGCCGGGCTTCCCTGGTGGCGCAGTGGTTGAGAATCTGCCTGCCAATGCAGGGGACACGGGTTCGAGCCCTGGTCTGGGAAGATCCCACATGCCGCGGAGCAACTGGGCCCGTGAGCCACAACTACTGAGCCTGCGCATCTGGAGCCTGTGCTGCGCAGCAAGAGAGGCTGTGATAGTGAGAGGCCCGCGCACTGCGATGAAGAGTGGCCCCCGCTTGCCTCAACTAGAGAAAGCCCTCGCACAGAAACGAAGACCCAACACGGCAAAAATAAATAAATTAAAAAAAAAAAAAAAACAAAAACTGGCAGCCCATGGACTCCATCCAGCCTATAGAAGTATTTAGTTCAGCTGTTTCTATAAAGGATGTTGCAGTCAGCATAATGACATCCCAAAGACGTACACATCCTAACGCCTAGAATCTGTAATCTAACACCTTACATGGCAAAGGGGATTTTGCAGAGGTGATTAATTTTTTTTTTTTTTTTTTTGCGGTACACAGGCCTTTCACTGCTATGGCCTCTCCCGTTGCGGAGCACAGGCTCCAGACACGCAGGCTCAGCAGCCATGGCTCACGGGCCCAGCCGCTCCGCGGCATGTGGGATCTTCCCGGACTGGGTCACGAACCCGTGTCCCCTGCATCGGCAGGCACACTCTCAACCACTGCGCCACCAGGGAAGCCCTGATTAATTTTTTTAAATAGCAAGAAGATCCTGGATTATTTGCGTGGTCCCAATGTAATCACAGGCATAGAAAATGGAAGGGGAAGACAGAATCAGAACCAGAGAGATGGCCTCATGAGAGACTCAATCGTCCATCACTGGCTTTGAAGATGGAGGAAGGGGCCATGGGCCAAGGAATACAGGTGGCCCCTAGAAACAGAAAACAAATTATCTCCTAGAGCCTCCCAAGGGACACAGCCCTGCTAACACCCTGATTTCAGCTCAGTGAGACCCATTTCAGACTTCTGACCTTTAGATAACACATCTATATTGTTTTAAGCCACTAAGTCTGTAGCTATTGGTTACAGAAAACCAACACAGGAGAAAAATCTGAAAGTCTTAGGCAAGGCAGACACCCCCCTCCCCAGTCAGGCCTATTACTTCTGATTGTTCACCACTAGGCTTGATTTGCTTGTTTCTGCTACATTTGTGACCCCTGCTTGAGCCACTCTCATCATTCAAGTTACTAATTGAAGAGCAAGAACGCATGGCTGGGTATTAGAAGATTGTGGCCCTCAATTCTTCCAATCACCAGCGAAAGAACTGTGGACTGGTTGGTTGACCTCATTTGGTCCCCCTTTCCTTGTCAACAGGATCAAGGGGTGATACTAGACTCTCTCCAAGGACTCGTACTCTAGTGGATCACGGTTCTATCACTGATTAGTGACGGTTCACTACCCTATCACCAGCATGTAATTTGGGTTTCGATGCTGCAGTGACTACTGCTGTCCTGGTGACTGGGATACGAGTGGTTCCCAGCATCTTCTCTGGCCACTCTGGGTGGTGGCAGTCACAGACATTCACTGAGTGCCTGCCCCAGCAGCACCTGCACAGCCTAGGAAGAACAAGGACTCAGACTCCAATCCCTGAACTTGTTGTATGGATGTAGTGACCGAAGAGGCCAATGACCTGATCTAAATTCTCTGTAGCACCAGAGGCATTACATTGGTTAAAGGCAATTAAATAACTGAGCAATCTATCATTAACAAATTCTGTTTATTGTTCTATACACAGCTAAAGAAGTTCTTCCACTGTCTGCCCCTTGGCTTTCCTATCTCCCCTAGTTCCTGACATCCCAAGGTATGGATATTGATTCTATACCTTGGTCTTTACTGCTTTTTGATCCTATACTTGTCATTATTGCTTCTCTTCCTTCCTAGTAGAAATAGCAGTATGTATTAGATGAGCAATGTTTTTTTTTTTTTCTCCACTGGACTTAGACCAGGGAAGGAAGGTTGAGAGAGAGACACAGAACAAAGAATACTCTAGGTGGTGGGAATTGTGGGTAAGAATGCCCCCAACCTCAGTTCAAAGCATCAACTTGACATTTTCCCACTTGGAGGAAATTTCTACCTTAGGTGGCTTGATCAGCTGTGCTGGGGGTGGGGCTTGATTGTCTTGCTAAGTAAGAGTCTTTCCCAGTTAAGTTTTTTAAAATTTTTTATTTTTTTAACAGGCTTGATTTTTTGATAGGTAAAATCCTATCTTATAAAAAGGAAAAATGTCCCTTACTGTCATTTACAGGCAGTAAAATGAGTTAGATTCTAGTTCAGTGGCTATCACCCCTTCAGGATGCAGCTCCCCAGCCCATTCTGAAGGGCTACCAGATTTCCTGCCAAGGGTAGATTGTGATGTTTTGTAAATTCCAGGTTTCTAGAGGTACAACTCACAGCGTCCATGGAAAAGACAATCTCATCTTCTTACCCTGTGACCCTACATGCTTATATACTGAGAAGGGAATCTACAGAGAGAAAATCTGCAGGAGAGAAAAGGAGTTCATAGCCCCAAACATTTTCCATCACCGCTGCAGTAGGGGGTGACCCTCCTGTCTGTGAACAGACTGTAAAATAGACATCACTGGCTTTACAGTTTCTGATTTGAATTCATTTCTGACTAAAGCCCACATTCCACTATACCAGGAGGAACTGTAACCTTAGGGCTCCTTCTCTAACTTGTGATGTGCCTTCATTCTGGATTCCAGCAAAATCTAGAGTGGGAGTGAGACACCTACTGTCCAGGTCCACCTGGGGCCATGGTCTGGTGGTCTCTGCTGCTTGTGTCCCACGTTTGCGGCACAGAATTTTTTGACAAGGGTGCCCGTGGCCCTTTTGCCTAAATACACCCCTCTGGAGTCCTGCTGCTCCCAAGGTATTTCCCAGGGCTTTGTTCCTGCAGTGCCTGGACCCACCGTCCTCTCTCCTCTCCCTCCTAATCCGGAGAGAGTAGCCTTTCTCCAGTGTGAAGGTGAAGCTCTAAACTAACCGACTCCTTCAAGATATCCTCTTCCTATCAGCAAATCCTCTTCTGCCTCTTAACTCTTCTCAGACCCCCCCAGAATCAGACCTCTGGCAAACAAAAGCTAGAAAGACTTCAAAGTCACTTTCACTTTCCAGCCTGCCTTATACCTCCTGAGATAAGGACCATGGAATAGACTCTCAGTTTGTATGAAGGAAGGAGAAAAATACACGGAGGGAAAAAAAAGCCAAATACCATAAAACAGTATCTAGCCACAGTAGGCACTCTTTATAAGTGGTAACCCCAGAAAAGTTTGCCAACTCTCACCTCTTGAAAGGTGAGTGTGCTGTGAACACACCTTCCCAGAGCTTCATTGCTTTCCCAGCACCAAGAACACAAAAGAGGGACTCAGTACGTGTTTCTCCTTTCTTCTCTCCTACTGGCGTTATAACTCAAAAGATTGAATTTAAAAGTTTTCTGTTCAAAGAACTAAATTTCTCCTCTCCTGTTTCTTACTGTTTTACTGTGTAACAAAACACCCCTCACCTTTGTCAAGTTTCATAATTCTATACACTACGTCAAGAATTCATCTCCTTTGCTTTGAGCTAAAAATCTTCATCACGTTCAATTTTTTTCCATTTTAATAATGCTCTTATTTAACCCAGTATATTAAAAGTTATCATTTCAACATGTAATCAATATAAAATTATTAAAGAGATTTTACCTTTTTCTTGGTATTATGTCTTTGTAATCCTGTGTGCATTCTAACTTATGACACTTCTCCATCTGGACTAGCTACCGGTAGTTAGTGGCTATTTCAAATGTTAAAAAACAAAAACGAAACCAATGACAGCCCGAGAAATTGATCTGGGTTACGTTGCTTAACCTAATGTACTAAGTACAGTGCTCAGAATGTAAGCACAATGGCTCAGAAATAGAATTAATAAGCTACTGGGGACAGACACATCAGTGAGATACCTGTTACAGAAACAGTAAGATGGAGGAGGGATACAGTAAGTAAAAATAAGAATTTTTAACTGAAAGACCTCCATTTGTAATTTACATAGAGATTTCAGAGTATCATGTAGAAGGTGTCAGGGAATTCAGAGTTCAGTCAGAGAGTAGGTTCAAACTCTGAAGTGCTTTGCACAGAAAGACAAATGGATGGTTTCAACACTACAGCCAGTCAGTTGTTTGGACTTTGAAATGGATTTTCGTAAAAACATTATCAACTACAGTTTGTTTCCCAGGCGAGCCCAGAGATAATATGATTAAAATAAAGCAGGAAAACATCAAAACTTCTCATTTCTCTATATGCCTTTTTTTTTTTTTTTTTTTTTTTTTGCGGTACGCGGCCCTCTCACTGTCGTGGCCTCTCCCGTTGCGGAGCACAGGCTCCGGACGCGCAGGCTCAGCAGCCATGGCTCACGGGCCCAGCCGCTCCGCGGCATGTGGGATCCTCCCGGACCGGGGCACGAACCCGTGTCCCCTGCATTGGCAGGCGGATTCTCAACCACTGCGCCACCAGGGAAACCCCCAACACTTGTTTTTTTGTTGATAGCCATTCGGACAGGTGTGAGATGATTGCTCATTGTGGTTTTAATTTGCATCTCCCTGATGCAAAAGAGCATTTTGAAGCACACAGAAATACAAAAAGTTACTTCCTCATCATGGCTACCTGGTTTGCACACCTGGTTTAGTCTCTTTGGGTCTTGGTTTCCTTATTTCTAAAATGAAAGTGTTGGACTATGTATTAGTCAGGGTTCTCCAGAGAAACAACCAGTAGATTATCGATCTATAAAAATTCAGGAAGTTATGTATTATAATATATTGGTTCATGTGATTAAGGATGCTGAGAGTTCCCATGATCTGCCATCTTCAAGTTGGAGACTGAGGAGAGTGGTGGTGTAGTTCAGAGGCTTGAGAGCCAGAGAGCCAATGGTGTAGATTCCAGTGTGAGTCTAAAGGCCTGAGAACCAGGAGTGCTGACGGCAGGAAAAGATTGATGTTGATGTCCCAGCTCATGCAGTCAGGCAGAGAACAAGTTCAACCTTCCTCTGCCTTTTTGTTCTATTCAGACCCTTGACAGATTGGATGATGGCCCCTCCCACCTCCAACACTGGGGAGGGCAATTTACATTACTCAGCCCAGCTAACTCAGTCAAAAGCTAATCTCTCCAGAAACACCCTCTGCAGATGCACTAAGAAATAATGTTTAATCACATATCTAGTCATCTCATGACTTGGTCAAGTTGACACATAAAATTAGCCATCACAGACCAGAAGTAAGATGCACTGCATTCTAGTTCTAAATGTTTGGGGATTCATGAAATCATTATACTGTATGCTCAGGTTAGAGCCTAGTAATCACTCTAAACTGAAGTGCCTCATAGTCAGTGTGGAGAACTTTATAACCCTTCATCCCTTCCCTATAATCACTTCTCTTCCCTTCATCTATTCAGTCATCTAACTATTCAGTTATCTTATAAGTACTGAGTACCTGCTGTGTGCCAGACACTACGGTAGGCACTGGGGATACAGCAACAGACTGATTGACGAGGGGATTACATTCTAGAGGATGCTTACTGAGCACTTATTAGAGGCCTGCTGGGCCCGGCACAGAGCCCCTTACCTATGGTAGCTTACATAATTTTCACAACAATCCTGTGAAGTAGGAGCAGTCTTATACAGACCACGAAAACAGGTCACAGAACCACTAAGTGATGAAGCAGGGATGTGAAACCATATAGCTTGACTCCAGATGTCCTGCGTTTATTATCTTTGCCAAAGATCCCGAAAGGTGGCCAGCAGACAAAACTCAGTTTACATTTGGATTTGCTTTGACTCTCACTGATACTTCGAAAAAAATTCACTTAGCATTTCCTGAACTCTGTAGTTGGCCTCAGTCTCTAGTATTTCCTATTCTTTTGTACCCAGCCTGCTTCTTTCACTCACCTGCCTGGTCCCGGGAGACACTGTGATTTTGATTTCTGCGTACGTCTGTCCTGCCTCCTTTTTGGGGTAATTCTTCACATTCTCCTCATTTCTCAGCTCTATTAGCGATCCCTTGGGTAACCTCTTTAGCACAAACCTATCTCTGCCTTTTATTCCTGTGTTCTTTCCCATTTCTCTTTGATTACCTGTCAAATTACCTCAGCTTCTTTAAAAATTGTCCTTTTTTCTTCTGTTTTGAGCCCTATTCCATTGGCTATGATTGTGGCTGATAACCCCTCAGGTTATTGGCAATAATGCTACAGCATTAAGAACAAGAAGGAAGTAAAAATGGACGTAATAAAAGCCAATTCCCTAAATGTCTCAAGCCTCTGAAAGTCCAATATTTTTTCAGATCTCAAAGCTAAACAAACATGAATGAAGCTGACCACTTGCTTAGGTTTTCTTCTCTATTAAAATGGCATGAAGGGGCTTCCCTGGTGGAGCAGTGGTTGAGAGTCCGCCTGCCGATGCAGGGGACATGAGTTCGTGCCCCGGTCCGGGAAGATCCCACGTGCCGCGGAGCGGCTGGGCCCGTGAGCCATGGCCGCTGAGCCTGCACATCCGAAGACTGTGCTCCGCAACGGGAGAGGCCACAACAGTGAGAGGCCCGCGTACCGCAAAAACAAAACAAAACAAGAAAAGAAACATAATGGGGGGCTTCCCTGCTGGCGCAGTGGTTGAGAGTCCACCTGCTGATGCAGGGGACACGGGTTCGTGCCCCGGTCCGGGAAGATCCCACGTGCCGCGGAGCGGCTGGGCCCGTGAGCCATGGCCGCTGAGCCTGCACATCCGAAGACTGTGCTCCGCAACGGGAGAGGCCACAACAGTGAGAGGCCCACATACCACAAAAAAAAAACAACAAAACCAAAAAAAAACAAGTGTTCGCAAGAATGTGGGGGAAAAGGGTACGCTTGTGCACTGTTGGTGGTAATGTAAATTGGTGCAGCCACTATGGAAAACGGTATGGAGGTTCCTCAAAAAATAAACAGAACTACCATATGATCCAGCAGTCCACATCTGGGCATTTATCTCAAGCAAGGGAAAACTCTAACTCAACAAGATATGCAGCCCCATATTCACTGAAACATTATTTACAATAGCCAAGGTATGGAAACCACTGACATGTTCATCAGTAGGTGAATAAAGAAATCTGGCAGATTATATATATATATATATATATATATATGTGTGTGTGTGTGTATATATATATATATACACATATATATATACACATATATATATATATATACACACACACAAAAAAAAATGGAATATTATTCAGCCATAAAGAGAAGGAAATCATACCATGTGCAACAACACGGATGGACTTTGAGGGCATTACGCTAAGTGAAGTCAGATGAGACAAATACCCTATGATCTCTCTTATATGCGATCTAAAAAAACCAAACATAAAACAGAAACCCAACCTCAAGATCATAGATATGGAGAAGAGACTGGTGGTTGCCAGAGGTTGGGGGGAGGCGGTAACGCATGAAGAGAGTCAAAAGGTAAAATAAAGAAAAAAATCTTGAGTATGATTAATCCAGAGACTATCAGGTCCTGGAAAATTTGATTTATGGAGATAAGACTCATGGTAGTTCGGGGTCTACTGGAAGTTAAGAGTAAGTACTGGTACAGTGTAATAACCATTTTTTTCAGAGCCACTGACAAACGTTCTGTGATCTGATATGATCCTTCCATCAAGAAATACATATAGCATATTTTTATCTGGCCTAACAAATGTTATCGACAAATTTGTGTATTCTTTGAGCATTTCCCCCAAGATCACAGTTGCCAGGGCTTTTTTTGCATGATTAGTGATTTCACTTGGCAATTGTTTTCCATTATATTGCACTGTGTTGTCAGTTAACTTGGGGAAAAAAATGCTCTTACAGGAACTTGGCCTCTGAACAACATAAGCAACACAGACCAGATTTACCCTCCCACCTGATAAAACTAAAAAAGTAAAGTATGTATCACAGTGGTTTCCAAGACTTGGACATCAGGCAAGAAAGCACAGTGACCTAAAGAGGCTGGGGAGGAGGGGTATAAGGGGAGCCCTACAACTGTCCGGGCTTACTGCCTTGAGTTTAAGGCCATGGTACAGGGAGAGGAAACCCAGGCAGAGCCCAGTAGACTCCCTGGGTGGAGAAAACAGCGCTGAGTCTGGGGAGACCAAGGCAGCTCAACTTTGCTGGATAGAGTGCTGGAGAGGAGAATGTTCCATGAGAGAGGGCTGCAGAGGGTCCTCCTCATGTATTCAGCACACTACTCACATGCATGTGATGAAATTGTTGGAGGCTGAGAAAAGAACCACCTGAAAGAATTAGAGTAATATTCCTACAAGCCAGACTGGAAGAAAATCTCAAAATTCATGGGGCCCTGGGTAGAGTACTGAAAAAGTTTGCCTCAATAATAATAAATAATTGACTCTAGACAAAACACTGCTTTGGTCTTGCCTAAAAATGCTTAAGAGCCATGGATGGACCTTGAGGGCATTATGATAAATGAAATAAGACAGAGAAAGACAAATAACACATGATATCAGTTTAAAGAAATATTCCACATATAAGTCAAACATATAAGGAACAGTAGACAAGTGGCTGGCAGGGAGTGGAGTGAGACAGAGGTAAAGGAAATAGAGGTTGGTAAAAGGATACAAATTGTCAGCTGTAAGCTGAGTATGTCTTACAGATCTGAAGTAAAGCATGGTGACTAGTTGGCTGATTATATGAGGTAATAAATGTGTCAACTAGACGGTAGGAATTCTTTCACAATGTATATGTTTATCAAATCACCACAAGATACACTTTAAATATATTACAATTTCATTTGTCAATTATATCTCAAAGCTGAAAAGAAAGAAGAAAGGAGAAAGAAAGAAAGAAAGAAAGAAGGACAAAGAAGGACAAAGAAAGAGAAAGAAAGGAAAGAAAAGCTTAAGAGTAAAATGTGAAAGGCTAAAATTGTCTCCCAATAACTTTGATCCCAGAACAAAACATCAAGAATATTTATAGAGGGACTTCCCTGGTGGTCCCGTGGTAAAGAATCCACCTTCCAGGGCTTCACCTGGTGGTGTAGTGGTTAAGAATCCGCCTGCCAATGCAGGGGACAAGGGTTCGAGCCCTGGTCCGGGAAGATCCCACATGCCGCGGACCAACGAAGCAGGTGCACCACAACTACTGAGCCTGTGCTCTAGAGCCACGAGCCACAACTACTGAGTCTGCGTGCCGCAACTACTGAAGCTTGCGCGCCTAGAGCCCGTGCTCTGCAACAAGAGGCGACCGCAATGAGAGGCCCGCTCACCACGACGAAGAGTAGCCCCCGCTCGCCACAACTAGAGAAAGCCCACACACAACAATGAAGACCCAACACAGCCAAAAATAAATAAATAAAATAAATTAAAAAAAAAAAAAAGAATCCACCTTCCAGTGCAGGGGACGCGGGTTAGATCCCTGGTCAAGGAACTAAGATCCCGCATGCCGCACAGGAAGCCAAAACAAACAAAAACAACTGGAAAATGGATCACAGACCTAAACGTAAAATGCCAAACTGTAAAACTCCTAGAACATAGAATAAAACCTAGATGATCTTGGGTATGGCAATGAATTTTTAGATACAACACCAAAGACACAATCCATGAAAAACAGATAATCAGATCTACACAAAGGAATAAAGAGCACCAAAAATGGGTTGAATTCCTTCTCTGTAACTTGGGTTTAGCATTTGTGGATTTGAAGTTTGTCATTCCTTATTTCCAGAACATGTATGTTTGTATAGGTTGTACATTATACAATTATATGATTCCAGACTTCAAAGACTCTTATGGGGGTAATCCCAAGGAAAGTCCCTGGGAAGTTTGGACAGTGTAGAAGGCGGTCTTCTTTGATTTGTTGTTCTAGTAGGAGTAGTGTATTGACTGAACGAACATATAAACTTAGGCATCGAGACAGAGATAGGCTTGATTAGGTTTGGGAGGATTTATTTCACTCAAAAAAATATAAGCCTGACCAGCCATTGGATCAAGTCAACATATTTAAGTGTTTGTTACACTCAGGGCACCACGCCCAGTATTTTAAGTGCTGTCATTCTTTATTCACTAAAACGTAGCATATGGGCAACCCAAAGCCCATGCACTTCAGTTTCTTCATCTCTCAAATAGAGAGAATGTTGCCTATTTTACAGGGTTGTAACCAGAACAAGCTAGTACACAGAAAACCCTGGGCACATTTCCTGACACAGAGTAGGTATTTCACAAGAAAGTGCTCTTTCTAATACCAGCCCGCTGGTCTACCACTCAGACTCTTCTCCAGGGAAATGGTGGTAGAAGGGGAGACAGATCAGTCTAGAATATTGCTATCAAAGTGTGGTACCAAGACCCCCAGCATTACCACCTGGAAGCTTTATAGAAATGCAGAATTTCAAAACTCAACCCAGATCTACTGAATCAGAATCAGGTTATTTGTATACACACTCATGTTTGACCACTCTTCTAGAAAATTGCCTTATCCAGCACCTACCTTTCCAGCCCAGCATCTCTAGAGCTCCAAAGTTAACTCTACCCAGATAATTTGCCATCCTCCTTTCACCCTACCTTCTCAGATTTCATGTTCCTTCCCAGTCATTTTCTCCAGCAGACAAGAGTAGCAAACATGTGCTCAGACAAGCTTCAGTACTTATGTCTAACTCCTGTATCTTTAAAACCTGTCGGGAAAGGATCAAGTGTGATGTATCTGATTTTCATGTGCTTGAGGGCTTCCTTGCTTGTTTTTCCAGTAAGTCACCAGGCCCAGTTCTCTGTATTTATGTAACCAAAGAAACTACAACGATGGTTCATTATCAAGGAAACAGATAGTGTGAGATGGGAAACCATGGACCACATGATAAATACTTCCAACCTATAAAGAAAAGTATCTAATTAACAAAAGCTTTGTACATAAGACTGCATTACTAGTTCTTAAAATCTCCACGATACTGGATTTAACCTCCATCTATAGAGTCTGAGGACACCAGCTCCAAGCAGGTCCCACTATGAACAGAAAGTATTCACCTGTGGCTATTTATTAGCAGTGGGAGAGCTTCTGGTTCAAACAGACAGTCTGCATTTAAAAATTGCAATTACATGAACTAGAAATCTAACCATACAATAAGTGTGATGAGTGCCCCAAGGGGCAACCTATCCAGGAGGTATGGCCTGGTCATGTTGTTACAATAGCACAAGAGTCTGAGGGCTCCCTGGAAGAGAGGAAGGTAAAGAATTTGGGAAAGGACTCTTGGGCCAATAAGGAGTCTTGAAAAACAGAGTGACAAAGGACACTCCAGCCATGGAGAGATCTCAGCCTGAGGCTGATGTCTGTCTTCATCCTGGGTCACCAAATGCTTGTTAAGAAGAGTTACTTTGGGGAGTGGCATTGTTAAGACTCTCTCAAATGTCCTCCCATCCTCAGAGGAGCTTCCCCTAATCCTCCCCCCACCCCTGCCCCATATCTGAGAGAGAAAGGGAGTATCAAAGTACTGATGGATTTAAAGACTTGAAACATCAGGGCTGCTGTAAAAACACTCCCAAGACAAGCCTATCCTGGATTGGAACCTTCTAACTCTGATCAGAGTGGATCTTCCATCATCCGAGGGTGAACAGCCACAGGAGCTCTGAGAGCAGCCCAGACAGAGGTGCCTGATGGTTTGGTCTCAACTGCAATTTGGGGACAGTATGTGGTCTAGACTGAGAAAATTACCAGGGGCCACGAGGACTGTCAGGAAAGCAAGCATACGTGTAGGAGCACTGAGAATGTTGTCCGTTATCTGCTTCCAGGGAGAAACCTCCCATGGCATTTTTGTTTCTAGACAAAATTATTCTAGGTTGCTACCATGTTTCTCTGACTAGACTATGGCTCCATCAGTGGTTGGACTGAGTCTGAGTCTTACTCATTTTGCATCCCTACCCCCTAGCAAAGAACCTAGAACTTTATAAAGTTTAGTTAAATGAATAGCGTGGTTCAGGGGCAAAGGCTACTTTAATTACTATTTCCACTGGTACACAGACCCCCTGACGATCATCACCTGGCTGGTGTGGTCTGAAGTAAGAGATTAGAAACCGTGACTAAATGATTACAGTGCTTTGGTTGAAAACCTGAGAACTAAAGCTATAATCCCCTAATTCTCAACTAAGAAATTCCAACTACTCTACTGACATGGTCTAAATGTTCACATTCCTCCCAAATTCATGTTGAGATCTAACCCCCAAGGTGATGGTATTAGGAGGCAGGGCTTTTACAAGTTAATTAGGATTAGGAGGGCTCTGCCTTCATGACGGAAGTTAGTGTCCTTACAAAGGACGCCAGAGAGCCCCCCTGCCCTCTTCCATCAAGTGAGGTCACGGTGAAAGGCCTCATCTATGAACCAGGAAGTGGACTCTCACCCAACACTGAATCTGCTGGTGCATTGATCTTGGACTTCTAGTCTCCAGAACTGCGATAAATTTGTTTACTAGTCATCCAGTCTATGGTATTCTGTTACAGCAGCCCAAATGGACTAAGACAATCCATGAGGAAAGTGATCTGCCTTCTTGGGAGTGCCCTGTTTAGCTGTGCTAATCAAAGAGTTTTTATGCAAAAAAAAAAAAAAAAAAACCAAAAACTCAGAGTGTCTTAGATTACAAAACCAGCTACAATTCTTAACCCCTCCCTGAAACTGTAACTGTTGCAATGTGACACTGGGGCCCCTCCCATCAAGAAGTGGAGTCTACTTCCCCCGCCCCTTGACTCTGGACTGGCCTTGGCACTTGATTTGGCACAGAATGCAATGGAAGTGATGGTGTGCTGGTTCTGAGCTCAGACCTCTAGAGACTTTGCACATTTCCACACTCTTTCAGAATGCTGCCACCACTATGTAAACAAACCCAGGCTAGCCTGTTAAATAATGAAAGACACGTGGCCTGGTCACACATTGACTCAGCTGACAGCCAGCCAACTGCCAGATGTGTGAGGCCATCCTAGACCAGCAGCTCCAGAAATAGCTAACTGATACATGTAGAATGTTTAAAAACAGTTTCACTGTCACTAACTCTGCTAGTTACAATCTACCTTCAATCAGACCAGAATCTCGATTATTTTAGAAGGGTCAAAGGGGAAAATAATCAAGTCCTCATATTTTTCCTTGACACAGACCTCGGGAATGAGTTCAAAAGTATCAATCCACTTGAAAATTTGATTGATTCTTTTCCACATTTACTGGCAATCGGAAGCAATTGATAATAGCTGCATATTCAGAGACCTTACTAACCTGAGCTGCTTTATATGGAACAGAGTACGCATGGTTGCAAGGCTCATTTACAAAAGCAACTTAATCCAGGTGCTGACTGATTACCAAAATGGCAGAGTCAAGAGTGTCACAATTAAGAGTTATGATAGGGAATTCCTTGGTGGTCCAGTGGTTAGGACTCTGCACTTCCACTTCAGGGGGCACAGTTCGATCCCTGGTCAGGGAAGTAAGATCCTGCATGCGGCACAGCCAAAAATAAATAAATAAATTTGTTTTTAAAAAGTTGTGATAAATGTTTGTCAGAATTAGGTTCAGCTCTGAGCAACATAAATCCCCAAATGATAATAGGTTAAACTGGATTGCAATTTCCCTTACACAAACATCTAGGAAAGAAGATCAGGATTTCACAGGGCTGGGGGCCCAGGCTTCTATGTTGTTGCACTGCCATTGATGGTCTTGACTCCAAGATGGCAGCCCGTGCATTCCAAGCAAGAAGATAAAGAGAGGGGGATAAAAGGGGAAAGGCAGAGTAGGAGGATGCAGAACCTGCCTACCCCCATGAACACATCAAAAATACATCTACATATGGAACAATCCTGAAAACTCACTAGAGACTGGCAGAAAGACTCCTGTGCAACCAAGGCTGCAAGAAAGAACCACATGGAATCAGGTAAGAGGGAAGAGAAGAGAAGCCGTCAGGTTCGGACCTTTGTCCCTGGGAGGGGACTCAGAGGGAAAAGATCCTCCCTGGGGAGGGAACAGTTTGAGCCGCCTATTGGGTGGTCCAGCCGTGGGGTCTGACACAGGGAAGATGAGCCCCTTGGCTAGTTGGAGGGTCAGTGGAATGAACAGGAGGGCTGTGGGAAGCCTGGACCCCACTCACGAGGGGCATGCAGATGCTTACTTGCTCCCAAAGAAGGGTGGACTGAAAACTGCACAGCCACCCTGGCATGCACCTCAGCCTGAGAAGAGCAAACACGCCAGCTCGGCTTGCTTCAGGACACAGCACACACTGGAGCATGAGTTGCCACGGCTGAGGAGAAAACTCATCTGGGAGACACAGGGGTGGCTCAAACCAGAAGCAGCTTCTGAGTCAGGCAGAGGCATCTATTCCTGGCACTTACACAGGCAACATATGAGAGGCCCCAACCTTGGTCTGAGGCCTGACCACCAGAGCCTGCAGCCCTACCCATGCCGAGATCCCACACAGGCCCTGCCTGCCCTGCAGCACAGCTCCACACCAGGGTGAGGGCAGCAGAGGCCAAGGGGAGAGCTCAGCTGTGAGGGACAAAGGAGGCTCAGACCTGGGGCAGTGTCTAAACAGAGTGGGAGCAGTCATTATGGGTGCTAATACATGCAGCCCATCAGAAGTGGGCTAGGGCTCTGACCCCAGCTGGACCACTACAGACCAACCTCAACCAGCCCCTCTTGCTGTAGCACTGCTCCCTTCTGGGATGAGGGTGCCAGTGCTGGGAGAGGAGAGTGCCTACGCTTAAAGGGAATGGAGCTCCAGCAACTTGGGACCCAACACTGCCCCCAGTAGTGTGGTGAAGGCCACTGAGCACAGTGGAGGCCCTGGCTCACACCTGGCTCCAGCCCTAGGCCCTCCAACCCCAACTCTGACCAAGGTGATAGCTGCCAGCAAACCCCGTGTAAAGACGTGACCTGTGTTCATGTCAAATCCAGCTCTCCTACCAAAGGAGATGGCGCATGCAGTCTGCATGGGGATGTTCCCACATAAGGGCACCCGTTCAAGACCACAAGAGCTAACTCTTTCATTCATCTCTCAGAGATAGAAAGTTAAGCAAAATAAGAGGATTTTGTTTCAAATGAAAGAACAACAACAACAACAACAACAAACCCTGAGAAAAACAATTAATGAAACAATTTACCAAAGAATTCAAAGCATTAGTAGTAAGAATGCTGAGTTAAGGAATAGAATAGATTAACACAGTGAGAAAATTAACAAGGAACTAGAATATATAAAAAAGAACCAGTTAGAACGGAATCATATTGATACAATAACTGAAA
This sequence comes from Mesoplodon bidens, assembly GCF_964165515.1. NCBI lineage: Eukaryota > Metazoa > Chordata > Mammalia > Artiodactyla > Ziphiidae > Mesoplodon > Mesoplodon bidens. The sequence goes on from NC_138166.1 coordinate 12,267,922, forward strand.
TGAAAAATGCACTAGAAAGAATAGACTAGGTGATACAGAAGAAAGCATTAAGTGATCTGGAAGATAGAATAATGGGAATTGCCCAATCAGAAGAGTAAAAACAAAAAAATTGAGAACAGTTTAAAGGATCTCTGGGACACCAAGTGTACCAACATCTGCATTATAGGGGTCCCAGAAGGGGAAGAGGAAGGAGGTCAAAAATGTAATCGATGAAATTATGGCTGAAAACTTCCCAAACCTGGAAAAGAAAACAGATACCCAGGTACAGAAAGCACAGAGGGTCCCAAACAAGATGAACCCAGAGAGACCCACACCAAGACATATCATAATTAAAATGGCAAACATTAAACAGAATTCAAAAGGCAGCAAGAGGAAAAGAGTCACACACAAGGGAATGCCCGTAAGGCTATGAGCAGCTTCCTCTGCAGAAACTTTGCAGGATGGAAGGGACTGGCATGTTAGACTCAAAGTGCTTAGAAGGAAAACCCTGCACCTAAGACACTCTACCCAGCAAGATTATCATTTAGAATTGATGGAGAGAGAAAAAACCTCACAGAGAAGCCAAAAAAAAAAAAAGTCATCAGTAGTAAACCTACCCTAAAAAAAAAAAAAAAAAAGGTTAAAGGGTTTTCTTTAAGTGGAAAAGAAAGGCTGTAAAAGAACTAAGAATCTACAGGAAAGGGAAAAAAAAATCCCACTAGTAAAGACAAATACATAGTAAATGCTGAGGATCCAACACTTATATACACTAGTACGAAATTAAAAAAACTGTACAATCAACTTAACTACAATAATCAGTAAATGGATCAACATGAAAATGTAAAATATGACATCAAAAACAAAATGTGGGGGAGGGGAGTAAAAAAGATGTAGATCTTTTAGAGTGTTTAAACTTAAAGGACTCCCTGTTGAAAACAAATACATCTAGTTATGGGTCAATATATATGTAACTCGTGGTGACCACAAATCAAAAACCTAAATAAAAATGAGAGAAAGGAACACAAGCATACCACTAAAGAAAGAAGGAAAGAAAAAAAACCCACAAGGCAAAAACCACAAGGAGAACACAGGAGAACTGTTAAACTAGAAAACAAGTAATAAAATGGTAATCAGTACATACCTACCAATAATTATTTTAAATGTCAATGGACTAAATGCTCCACTCAGAAGGACATACGGTGGCTAACTGGATAAAAAGAAGACCCACCTACCCATGCTGCTTACAACAGGCACACTTCAGAGCTCAAGACACACAGACTGAAAGTGACGGGACAGAAAAAGGTGTTTCATGAAAATGGAAACAAGAAAGCTGGAGTAGCAATACTCATGTCAGAAAAACTGAACTTCAAAACAAAGTCTGTAACAATAGACAAAGAAGGGCATTATATAATGATAAAGGGATCCATACAAGAAGACATTATACTCATTAACATATATGTATCCAATGCAGCAGCACCAAATATATAAAGCAAATATTAAGAAATTAACAGTAATACAGTAATAGCAGGGGACTTTCACACCCCACTTACATCAATGCAGTGATCATCCAGACAGAAAATCAGTAAGGCAACCGGTGGTCTTAAGTGACAGAGCAGGTGGACTTAGGTATCTATAGGACATTCCATCAAAAACAAACAAACAAACAAAACCGAGCAGAATACAGTCTTTTCAAGAACACAGGGAGTGTTCTCCACAAGAGATCACATGCTATGCCACAAAACAAGTCTCAACAAATTTAAGAGGCTAGAAATATCATGCATTTTTTTCTGACTATGATGGTATGAAACTAGAAATTGCAGACAGAAAAATGGGAAAAACACACATGGAGACTAAGCAATATGCTACTAAAAAACCAATAGGTCAATGAAGAAATCAAAGAGGAAATCAGAAATATCTCAAGTCAAATGAAAGTGGAAACAACTTACCAAAAACTATGGGATGCAGCAAAAGAAGTTCTAAGAGGGTAGTTTATAGCAATACAAGCCTACCTCAAGAAACCAAAAAAATCTCAAACAACCTAACTTACCATCTAAAAGGAATTAGGAAAAGAACAAAGAAAGCCCAAAGTCAACAGAAGGAAATGAAGATCAGAGAGGAAATAAAACAGACCCCCCCAAAAAAAAGTTAACGATCCATGAAACCAAGAGCTGGTTTTTTTTAGTATTAAAAAAATAGACAAGCCTTTAGCCAGTTTTGTCAAGAAGAGAGAGGACCTGAATAAAACAAAGAAGAAATGGAGGAGAACAACTAATACTACAGAGACACAAAGAATCATATTACTATGGCCTAATAGTTATACACCAACAAAGTGGACAACCTAGAAGATGTGGCCAAGTTTCTAGAAATTTACAACTTGCCAAGACAGAATCAGGAAGAAATAAACAGTCTGAACATACCAATAACTAGTAGTGAAATTGAATTTGTAATAAAAAACTTGCAGAGAAAAGTCCAGGACCAGACGGCTTCACAGGAGAATTCTACCTAACATATAAAGAGTTAATACCTATCCTTCTCAAACTATTCCAAAAAATTGAGGAGGGAACACTCCCAAATTCATTCCACAAGGCCACCATTACCCTGACACCAAAAACAGACAGACACTACAAAAAGAAAGTTACAGGCCAGTACCTTTGATGAATATAGATGCAAAATTTCTCAACAAAATATTAGCAAATCAAATTCAATAATATATAAAAAGATCATAGATTATGAGCAAGTGGGATTTATTCTGTGGATGCAAGGAAGGTTCAATATTCACAAATCCATCTATTTGACATACCACATTAACAAAGCCAAGAATAAAAATAACACGAACATCTCAATAGACACAAAAAAACATTTTACAAAATTCAACATCCGTTTGTGACAAAAACTCAAAGTTGGTATAGAGGGAACATGTCTCAATGTATAAAAGACCATTTACAACAAATCCACAGCTAACATCACACACAATGGTGAAAAGCTGAAATCCTTTCGTCTAAATTCAGGAATAAGACAAGGATGCCCACTCTCACCATTTCTATTTAACACAATATTGAAAGTCCTAGCCACAGCCATCAAACAAGAAAAATAAAAGGCATCCAAATTGGAAAAAATGTAGTAAAGCTGTCACTATTTGCAGCTGACATAATACTATATAGAAACCCCTGAAGTCTCCACCACACCCCAAAATATTAGAATAAATGAATTCAACAATGTTTTAGGGTACAAGACTTACAGAAAAATCTATTGCTTTTCTATACACTAATAATGAATAATCAAAAAGAAAACAAGAAAACAATCCCATTTAAAATTGCATCAAAAAAGAATAAAATACCTAGGCATAAACTTAACCAACCAAGGAGATGAAAGACCTATACTCTCAAAACCATAAATCACTTATGAAGGAATGTGAAAATGTGACAAATAAATTTGAAGATATCCTGTGTTCTTGGATTGGAAAAATAAGATGGTCATACTACCCAAAGCAATCTACAGGTTTAATGCAACCCCTATCAAAATACCAATGATATTTTTCACAGAACTAAAACAATCCTAAAATTCATATGGAACCACAAAACCCCCCAAATTGCCAAAGCAACCTTGAGAAAAAAGAACAAAGCTGGAGGTAACACGCTCCCTGACATCAGATTATACTACAAAGCTACAGTAATCAAAACAGCATGGTACTAACACAAAAGCAGACACATAGATTGGTGGAATAGAATTGAGAGCTCAGAAATAAATACATGCACATATGGTCAATCAATCTACAACAAAGGAGGCAAGAATATACACTGGAGTAAAGATAGTCTCTTCAACAAGTGGTACTGGGAAAACTGGACAGCTACATGTTAAAGAATGAGATTAGTACATTTCCTCACACTATAAACAAAAATAAACTCAAAGGATTAAAAGACCTAAAAGACCTGAAGCCATAAAACTCCTAGAACATAGGCAGAACACTCTGACATAAATCATAGCAATAGCAATATTTTTTTGGATTTGTCTCCTCAGGCAAACAAGAGCAGAAATAAATAAATGGGACTTAATTAAACTAAAAGCTTCTGCACAGCAAAGGAAAATATTGACAAAAGACAACTTATTGAATGGGAGAAAATATTTGCAATCTTGTATGACTAAGGGGTTAATATCCAAAGTATATAAACAGCTCTTACAACTTAATATCAAAACCCCCAATTTTAAAAATGAGAAGATCTAAATAGACATTTTTTCAAAGATGACATATAGATGGCCAACAAGTACATGAAGAGTTGCTCAACATTGCTAACCAGAGAAATGCAAATCAAAACCACAATGAGATTATCACGTCACACTAGTCAGAATGGCCAACATCAAAAAGAACACAAATAACAAATGTTGGAGAGGATTGGAGAAAAGGGAACCCTCCTACACTGTTAGTGGGAATGTAAACTGGTGCAGCCATGGGAAAAAAAATGGAGGTTTCTCAATAAACTAAAAATAGAACTACCATATGACACATCAATTCTACTCTGGGTATATATCCAAAGGAAAAAAACACTTACTGGAAAAGATACAGGCACCCCAATGTTCACAGAAGCATTATTCACAATAGCCAAGATACGGAACCAACCTCAGTGTCCATCAACGGATGAATGGATAAGGAAGATGTGCTATATATAAACCCACACACAATGGAGTATTATTCATCCATAAAAAATAAAATTCTACCATTTACAACAATGTGGATGGACCTATAGAGTATTATGATTAGTAAAGTAAGTCAGACAGAAAGACAAATATTCTATGTTATCACTTACAGGTGGAATCTAAAATATAAAACAAATGAATGAATAAAACAGAAAAGAAACAGACTCACAGATACAGAGAACCAACTAGTGGTTACCAGTGGGGAGAGGGAAGATTGGAGGGGCAAGATGGAGGTATGGAATGAAGTGACACAAACTAGTATGTATAAAACTGACAAGCAACAAGCATATATTGTACAGTACAGAGACAGATAGCCATTATTTTGTAGTAACTTTAAATGGAGTATCATCTACAAAATTATTCAATCACTAGGTTGTATACCTGAAACTATATAATGCTGTCATCTTATTACCCTCTTGCCAGCCACACCTAGCTGCAAGGAAGACTCAGAAAGGGAATCTACTTTGAGAGCCCTAGTACTTCACTACAAATTGGATTACTACTGAATTTGGAAAACAGAGAAAAAGAATGTTTAACATCTTGTTACATATTTCTACTCAGTGTCAGTAAGGGCATCCTTTAACTTTCAAATGAGTTGTGTTCTCAATTTTATTTACATGCTCAATTGTTTGTAACCTGGAAAGAAATTCCTCACAGAAACAATATTGTTTCTGAGGATTATATTCCCAGACGAATAAACAAAATCTGTTTTAGCTTACAGTGTCTTTGAAATATGGTTTTTCATCTGTACTCCATAACCCCTTATTCCATCATTTCAAGGGATAAAGTATACACCAAATGACTGCAGACCGTATCTTAGGAACAGAAAGGGACCTCCTGAAACAGCAAATGTTGAAGGGAAAGGGGGCCCCTCTTGAGCCATGTGGGTGACCTACATTTGCATCAGAAAAAAAGTCTTCCCATCTAAGGTATTAGTCGTACTATAAGGTTGTGACTTGGAGAATACGGCGCCCCAGAGGGGGATGACCACATTCCATCCCATTTTAGCCTATTCATCTTTTATTTGTTGCAGGAACTGTGCTCCTGGAGACTATGTGGCCCCGGTTATGTTCACAAGATACATGAAGATGGATGCAGTGCTATCCTGAGCTTGAGGCAGTCTGTTGCCTTCACTCTGCCCTAGTTTCAGGCTTCACCAAGGGCAACGGCAGGTACAATCAGCCTCCCTTGATGGCTAGTCTTTGACCAAGTGCATTATTGGCTGCATGGGAAGAGACACTCACTGTGTGTATGTGTGATAAACATATCACAGCGTCAGAAACACAGGCACCAAGCAATAGAGAACAGGGCAAGAGAAAGAGTAAAACGTGAGAATACATGCCAGTTGATCTGTCATTTCCTAGATATCTAAATTGTGGGAGACATGGAACATGAGGCATTTCCAACACAGAGATGTCTGGAATGACTTAGTTTGACAGTTTGTCGTTTTCTGCTCCCATCAAGCAGTTCACCATGGCTGATAGATGTCTTTCCTGATTATCACTGGGAGCCTTGCTACTCTGAAACCTATTGATTAATGCATCCATCTTCCCAGCCTTGGAAACCTTTCCACTAGGCTGCTTAGGAGGGTTGATTAAGAAGTCTTCTTCATATTTTCAAGCCCTCTGAAAATTCTTATGGATCATATGGGGAAGAGAAATCAAGGTTTCCAAGGACGAGTTTCAAATGGGCTTAACTTCTTTTGTGGGCTACTCTTCAGAAATCTGCTTTGCTAACTGGTCAAAGGGCTTGCCTAATGATAACATAGCCTCCTCTTAACTTACTTTCCAGCAGAGAGAGGCTGAGTGGCTTTTTTTTTTTTTCCTTAAGTGGACTGAGTTTCTTTCAAGAGGTTGAGTTTTAACTCAACTTCCATCACAGCGAAGGTCCCATAACTCTCCTTTGAGTACATATAAAATAACTTTTTCTATTGAGTTACACTACATTGGTGGTCAGTGGGAGAATGAAAGCCCTTCTGCTGCTTCCTGTAAGGAAGCCAGAACACTGCAGACACTGCCACAAGGTTCCAAGAATAGGAACGATATGCACAGATTAATGACTAACCCACACAGAGGGCTCAGAGCAACTGAGATTCACAGTGAGAGCCATGCTGCTTCCAGCAGAGCTAGACCTCCCTTCTCTTCCAGTAACCAAATAAGCCCTATGACCCTACACAAGATACCTCTGCACTTTTTTTCCTGGGCACTTAATACCATCCAGCAAGCCCTGTCCTTAGATTCTGGCGCCTAACCTTCCTTTCCTCCCAAGGATTTAGGGATATTCGAAAATATGTTTTCCAATGAGTAACTAACGATTCAGGATGTAATATATCCTCACGTAGCACACCAATAAAGCTAGGTTGGCTGGTTTACCCACTCAGTGAAAAAGCAGGGGTGATGATCAGAGTATCTGACAACAGAAAGCACGGCAGTCAGCAATCCAAATGAATGTTGGCCATTATGTCAGCTAAGTACCTACTGCAGAACGTCGGCCCCATCACGAGTGATGTCCCCTGGTGACCAGTGTCCAGATTGGAAGATTCCCCCCTTGTTACCGTCTTTCTTGAAGACAGGGCATAGCTCTTTGTGGCCTGGGCCTCTGTTAGAGGATTCACCTTTCCCTCTCCTGCAAGTTTGTGTGACAGTCTCTCTAGACTCGGTGAAGGCTGAGAATCTATTTGTAGATTCCAAACACGATTATCACTTGTAGAATGCCCCTTGCTCCCAACCCCGTCACCAAGGTCTGTCGATTCTATTTCCTAAGCAGCCCCAAATCATTCCTGCTTTCTGCCCCCTCCGAGACACAGGTCAGGCACACATTATGTCCCATCTGGATTCCGTGTACCTAGTTCCCCAGGCATGTCCTTGTCATCCAGCCTGCAAACACGTACAGGGAGGGTGTTCTAAGCACAAACCTGATTGGGTCACTTCAGTGCTTCAAATAATTAAACACTGCTCTGTAGGAGTGTAAACCTCAGTAATATTTCCAGGCACTTTGTGAGGTACCCCTACAATATTGCCCCATTCCCCAGTCAAAGGCTGATGTTCTAACCAAACCCGACTATTTCAAGTTCCTGAAGGCACGATTCTTCCTGTCTGAGACAGAAGGAGCTGCTCCCTGCATCTGGAATGTGGGCTGCAAGCCGGCCCTGCCCTCTCTAGGACTTTGTTCTGTGATCTCAGAGCCTCAGCTAAAGACTTCTACTGACAGCCTCTTTACAAACCCTGTATCTTTGTCATGACACCTGGGCCCACAAAGTGGGCAGACCTCAAAGGGTGACAACCTTCAGTCATTTGGGAGTTATTTACTACTTATAAACTAGTTATTTACTCCCAGATTGAGTGCAGTAGTAGAAAGAATGTGGGTTTGGGGTCTTAGGAGGACACACTTCCTGAGATAACTTTGGCTAATTCACTTAGTATCTTTCAGGTTGCAGGATATGGCATTGTCATTTTTGTAAGTTAAAAATGAAAAAAATCAGCAATTTCATATAGCTTAACCTCCTTTAAAGTCTCCTGCTCTGTGAAATGCAGCTATTAATCACCACCTGCCAGGTCTGCTGTGAGGAAGTTTAGCACCATGGTTTAAAGCTTGTGGGGGTTATATAACTGGGTTAGAGTCCCAGCTCTGGCTACCAGCTGTGTGGACCTTGTACAAGTTATTTATGCTTAGCGGGCCTCAGTTTCCTCACCTATAAAGTTGGGGATAATTGCAAGGCCTTCTTTGAAAAGAAGCTGTGAAAATTGAATGAGAATTTGCACTGAAGGCTGAGTTCACAGTCAACATTCTCTAAATGGCAGTTATCTTGAGCAAATGCTAAGTGGAGCCCACTTTGTAAAATGCTCTAATTTTAATCGCTCTGCGAATAGCTTAACAGTATAACTAATTTGCAATCTGACTGCTTGGTGGATGAACACTATCTTTAGATCCTGAGTACCTTCCTCACCATTTAAAAGCCCTCAGTAGTTTTTTTTGTTTTTTTGTGTTTTTTTTTGCAGTACATGGGCCTCCCACTGCTGTGGCCTCTCCCGTCGCGGAGCACAGGCTCCGGACACGCAGGCTCAGCAGCCATGGCTCACAGGTCCAGCTGCTCCGTGGCATGTGGGATCCTCCCGGACCGGGGCACGAACCCGTGTCCCCGGCATCGGCAGGCGGACTCTCAACCACTGCGCCACCAGGGAAGCCCTCTCCCTCAGTATTGATCAGGATCCTGAGTGGATGCGCCTACATGCTTTCTTCTCTTTCCTTCCCTCCTACGTGGTCCATGTGCCACCATTATGAGTTGAAAAGGTTGAAAAAGAATTACTGGGGACCCCAGCACCTGCCCCATCCCCTTTTTCAGACTCCCATTAACTCCTGAAAAAGTCAAAGTAGTGGTCAAGAAATGATGCTTGCACAGGTGTGTTATGAGGCTATTTAATACCAAGATTGCAATGAAACCATCCCTGTTTGCAAGAGTAACCCAAAAGATGATGATGCTTCTCTGTGGGGTGACTCCTGGCTTGGCTGTGTGTTCACAGGGAGCCCCAAGCCTGAGTTCATTACCTACCTCACCCACTGGCCCTGCTCAGTACTCTAGAGAAAGGTGCCCATGCGCCAACCTCGGCATCTCCACCGGGCCAGCACCCCAAGGCACTCACCTCACCCCCTTCTACTATTCCCTCTTTGCTGGCCCTTTGGCAAATGCCCACATGTCTCACCTCTTTTCTTCTTCAGAAATGGCCTGGTGAGATCTAGATCTTTGACTTTGGGGAGAAGCTGTTATCTTTCTGAAAGGCTTTATGTTGAAGTTCTTTGGAAATTAAGACACACATTCCCTGAGGGGATCCAAAGCCCAAGTGAGGGGAACCACCGTGCCAGCCAAGCTGAGCTTCCTCACGCCCACCCCGTCTGGCCTTCCTCCAACTCTGGATTAGAGGAGCTGCTCAAGAGGAGGAACAAGGCCTCTGCTCCTTGCTTAACCAAGGCCCCAGCCAGGGGTCCTTGGGAGTGGCCTCCCGGCCCCAGTTCTGCATCCCCCCTCCTGGTCATCACTGTTGTCCGCTACGGGCCAGTCCTATACCTGGGTAAGGAAACCCAAGGAGCCTGTGCCCCAGCTGGAGTGACCAGCTCCTTGTTCCTACTCCTCTGACCTTGTTTCCTCATTCTGATAACTGACCTCCTCATGGTTACAGGGCCCACCTGTTCCCAGGTCCACCGGCATGCCCTTTTGATCATTTTTCTGATACCTCGTGCCCCCAGCCCTCCCGAGGACCACAGCCTCCATCTTAAAACCCAGCCAGAACTGGATGTATGATGTGTTGCGGGGTGAGGAGAGGCTGGTGTTCCCTGCTGGAGACCGGGGTGGTGGTGAGGGGGAACGGTCAGCAGAGAAGGGACAAGAAAAGAGAAAGAGCAGCAAAGGACAGAGTGGCAAAGAGCATCCATGGGGGAAAAAGAGAGCTGGAGAGACGCCAAATAGCACAGCTGTTGGGAATCCAGTCCTTAGCTCTTCTGCCTCAAGTAGTTTTGAGGGACTGAATACAACTTGATTTTACCCACCTGATTCATCAGGGGAATCCCAGGGCTTTGAGCGCCAGCAAGGTCAGGAGGAAACACACAGAAAGCTACCGCTTCGCAGCTATTAATTTAACACAGTGTGTGTACCTGTGAGGCAGCAAGGACCCTCCTAATTACCGCCTTAACACATGCCTAGCTTTTAAAAATGTCCTTGCTCCTGTTGTCAACTTTGCCAAAGTGTGATGCTCGGAGAAGTGTGTCTTCAGTCTGGCCACAGACACTGTGACACCTCAGCCTACAAATGGTGCCCCAAGAGTTCTGCCTGCTGAGCCCCAGCAGCTGTGGACGGGACCCTGAACTGGATTCCAGCTTTCTCCCTCTGTATAAGGCTTGGAGCACATTATGCTAAGTGAAATTACATCACACAGAGAAAGAGAAATGCTGTATGGTATCACTTACAAGTGGAATCTAAAAGATACAACAAACCAGTGAATATAACAAAAAAGAAGCAGACTCACAGATAAATAGAAAACAAGCTAGTGGGGACCAGTGGGGAGAAGGAAGGGGGGAGGGGCAAGATGGGGGGAGGGGAGTAAGAGACACAAACTATTAGGTCTAAAATAAGTTACAAGGATATATATAACAAAAAGAATATAGCCAATATTTTATAATAATTATAAATGGAATTTAACTGTCAAAATTGTGAAGCGCTATATTGTACACCTGAGATATTATACAGCAACTATACTTCAATAAACATTTTTTTTGAAAAATAAAGTTTTTCTCTTGATTGGGTCAGTTTTCTGGGTCTATTCATAAGTCACATACATGTTCTATAAATACCAAAGTATTTCCCAAAAAAGTCATATATATCCTTAATCAGTTATCATAATCTTGTCCAAATTTGATGTTACATGATCTCTTCTCTCTCCATCACCATTTCTACAGGATTTGCTTCCTGCAGCACTAAGTTTTTTTTTTACCTCTGACACTAGTTACCCACAGAGATCTAGGTATGCTAATAATAATAAAAGCAGCTAATATTTACCAAGATCTTCTTATTTAGCAGGCACTAAGGGCTTTACAGGAACTATTATCTCATTTTATTCTCAGTCTGTAGCTGTTGTTATCTCTAGATGTCACTATGATGCAGTATGACAGAATGGAGGTCCTGAAAAATCTCTTACTGCAAGACACCTAGAAATGACTCAAACTATAACAAAATGACTTGTCAATGCAGATCTGAGATGGTGAGAAGTAGACAAAATTCCCTAGGACGGCAAACAACAACATAGAAGAAGCTGAAGGCCAGGGTGGTAAGCAAGCCCAAACGGCTTTGGCTGCCCTAGGATGTTGGCTGGTTTTCCTAACCAAGGGGTTTGGATTTTAATAGTCACTTGGAAAAGGAAGGCCAAGGCTTGAACTCACTCCAGGTAGAAAGTTGGAACTTAAATGCCTGTATTAGGGAAAAAAAAAAAAAAAAAAAAACTCTGGAAAGAAAAAAACAAATCAATGATCTAAGCATCCATGTTGAAAAATTAACCACAAATTAAATCCTAAGAAAGTAACAAAGAGCGGAAATTAACATAAAACAAAACACATGCACGCCCCCTAAAGCTAGAGCCCTGGAAGACGTACAACTTCAGTGGAGAAAGGGGACTAGAAAAAAATTCCATCCACAAGCAAAGGGAGACCGCAAAGAAACTTGCCTGTCTTGTCCTGGTTCTGAATTGAGGATCAAAAGGCTCTGGGAATTCATAAACATGGGCCTCCCCAGCTCAGGTTAGAGCAGGCAAACAACAAGCAAATAAACAAGTGTAAAAAGGAGCCCCCGGTCGACAAGTCCCCCAGAACACCTGGCAGCCTCAAAGGCAAGGACTCTGCCACAAGACATACCCTCCACACAAGCTGCCCACACTCACCGTCCAGAGAAGGGGGTCCCAAAAGCCACGGACACCGCTCACACCCGCAGTCCTCAGCGTCTGACTCACATCCATCCTTTATAAGTGCTGACTCTCAAAGCGTAATGCTGGAGTCACCTGGAACTCCTTAGAAATGCAAATCACTGGGGCCCAGCTGGACCCACTGAATCAGGCGCTTTGGGGTGGATCACAACAATCTGTTTCACAAGCCCTGTAGGCGATTCCGATGCGCTCGGTTTGAGAATTTTATACCCATTCTTCCTCCTGTTGGGGAAGAAAAAAACTTTCTTCTACCCTTCTAGGTTTTTCTGACTGGTCTAAGAATTAAAGTGACATGAGACAGATTAACAGGCGAAAATCAAATGTGAACGACAGGTTCAAGAAAGATAAAAAGAGGTCTACGGGCTTCCCTGGTGGCGCAGTGGTTGAGAGTCCGCCTGCCGATGCAGGGGACGTGGGTTCGTGCCCCGGTCCGGGAAGATCCCACATGCTGCGGAGCGGCTGGGCCCGTGAGCCATGGCCGCTGAACCTGCGCGTCCGGAGCCTGTGCTCTGCAACGGGAGAGGCCACAGCAGTGAGAGGCCCGCGTACCGCAAAAAAAAAAAAAAAAAAAAAAGGTCTACATACCATCCTAAGCTAAGGAACAGAACAGGGTTCTGGGGCTTCCAAGGCCAGGGAGGGTCATTCACAGGATGATAAGAAGAGCACAAGTTTGGTAATTAGATGTTTGCCCTGCCATATACGTGGGACCACTTCGATAAAATTTATCTCTGGTAATAACTCCTTTTCTGGGAAAAGAAAACCTAAAAACAGGTTAAATTCCTTTAGGTAGTTAAGGGAGAGGCAGTTGTTTTCTCTTGAGTCCACAGGGTCTTCACTACCTTCAGATAATTGTACTCCACATGCCAAAAGAGCAAAAATCGGGGAGGCCTGTTCTGAGCCCCTACATTCCCAAGGACTGCCACCAAGAGAAAAATATTCAATAAAGTCCAATAAGATTGGGAATGATCACTCCAGAACACAAGTATATATTATGCCTACCAAACCTTAAATATAATTTTTAGACCACCAAAGAGAAATTTTATTTTTAAAGCACTGGAACACATATGAGTCACTCTTTTCACATTTTATATAAGAAAATAGTAGACCCTTTAAACAAGTAGGGTTTCAGCTTTAAACATGAAGTCTTCTCACATGATTATTTATAACCTATTTTTGTAATAATTAAAATATGACTGAAAGATACCAATGACTTTCACATGAATAGAGCGCCATTTACATAAATGACAATACTAATAATCTTCTATTTTCAATCTAGAATTTGGGTGTATGTGCTGTGTTTTTCCTTGGGTAGAAAGAGCGACTCCTCTTAAACAGAATAAGTATTTATTCTGTTGCTTTGAATACACGAATAGCTTTGAAATTAGGACATCTTGCTTGGGACACAACTAAATCAGCTGGTCCCCTCCAATTACACTTTCAGTTGTAAGTTCTTACACACTGGTGTTCAGAGTGTTTGTTTATTTCAACTTCATGCAGGTCTGAAATGCTGATAGACTTCATTAAAAATAAGAACTTTGGGCTTCCCTGGTGGTGCAGTGGTTGAGAGTCTGCCTGCCGATTCAGGGACACGGGTTCATGCTCCGGTCCAGGAAGATCCCACATGCCGTGAAGCGGCTAGGCCCGTGAGCCATGGCCACTGAGCCTGCGCGTCCGGAGCCTGTGCTCCACAATGGGAGAGCCCACAACTGTGTGAGGTCTGCGTACCGCAAAAAAAAAAAAAAAAAAAAAAAAAAAAGAACTTTTATTTCATAGAATCTATGACCTCATGTTTTCTATTTCATATTGTTGTTTCATCAGAAAATATGTTCTATAAGTTTCCTTGGGTCATACGGTAATAAAGACTGAGTGGACTTTTTGTTTTAAGCAGGATGTTAGGATCCTGGGGGTGGGGCGCTCTGCATTGGTAGAGCTACTACAACCTGAAGTTTATTTACTCACTTCTATGAATCTAGAATTTAAGTGGATATTTTATTTTAAAATGATCAGTTCCTGGTACAAGCTGTACACCAGTAATTATTCACAACAAAATATCCCATTCAAGTGATAAGAACCTTTATGTCTACCATGCAAAGCATGTCTTACCTAATTTCAAGATTTCAGACTGACACATTCAGTGATCAGAATGACCATTTTTTAAATTGAAGTATAGTTGATTTACAATGTTGTGTTAGTTTCTGGTATACAGCAAAGTAATTCAGATATACGTGTGTGTGTGTGTGTGTGTGTGTGTGTGTATATATATATATATATATATATATTCTTTTTCAGATTCTTTTCCATTACAGGTTACTACAAGACATTGAATATATTGATAGTTCCCTGTGCTATACAGTGGGTTCTTGTTGTTTATTTTATATACAGTAGGGTGTATCTGCAAATTCCGAACTCCTAATTTATCCTCCCCACCCTTTCCCCTTGGTAATCATAAGTCTGTTTTCTATATCTGTGGTCTGTTTCTGTTTTGTAAATAAGTTCATTTGTATCATTTATTTAGATTCCACATATAAGTGATATCATATGATATTTGTCTTTCTCTGTCTGATTTACTTCACTTAGTATGATAATCTCTAGGTGCATCCATGTTGCTGCAAATGACATTATTTCATTCCTTCTTTATGGCTGAGTAATATTCCATTGTATATATATACCACATCTTCTTTATCCATTCATCTGTTCATGGACATTCAGGTTGCTTCTATGTCTTGGCTATTGTAAATAGTGCTGCTATGAACACAGGGATGCATGTATCTTTTTGAATTAGAGTTCAAATATGGATATGTGCCCAGGAGTGGGATTGCTGGGTCCTATGGTAATTCTATTTTTAGTTTTTTAAGGAACCTACATACTGTTCTTTTTTTTTTTTTTTTTTGCTGTACGTGGGCCTCTCACTGTTGTGGCCTCTCCCGTTGCGGAGCACAGGCTCCGGACGCGCAGGCTCAGCAGCCATGGCTCACGGGCCTAGCCGCTCCGCGGCATGTGGGATCCTCCCGGACCAGGGCACGAACTCGTGTCCCCTGCATCGGCAGGCACACTCTCAACCACTGCGCCACCAGGGAAGCCCTACATACTGTTCTTGATAGTGGCTGCACCAATTTACCTTCCCACCAACAGTGTAAGAGGGTTCCCTTTTCTCCACACCCTCTCTAGCATTTGTTGTTTGTAGGCTTTTTGATGATGGCCATTCTGACCAGTGCGAGGTAGTACCTCATTGTAGTTCTGATTTGCATTTCTCTTAATGATTAGTGATGTTGAGTATCTTTTCATGTGCCTATTGGCCATCTGTATGTCTTCTTTGGAGAAATGCAGAATGACCTTTTATACCATGTGCTTCCCTTCCTTGTACATAAGCACAGGGGCAGGGTCTATTGGCACATGTGCAATAGATGTAAGAGCAAAGTAATTCTGAGAATTGCCGCAGGTGGAGAAAGTTTTTCTATGCAAGTTACCTGCGCTGCCCAAGCAGTCTTTGCTGGTGATTAAGTTTTGACCTGAGTCCCTCACCCCACATCTCCTCTCCTTTACTCTCTCAATTGCCTCAAATATATGTACTCAACTCTCCAGACCCAACAGTCAGGACTTGTGTTCTTGACAGAAGGTGTTTGACCCAGTCCCCTATCATTCCATCTCAACTGACACAAGGATGAGTCATCATAGAGAACAGCTCCAGCTCTCCCACCAGAAGCTTACTCATCCCATACACATCACCCTCCCCAGTAGCAACATCGCCTTCATTGCCTCTCCATACCCACCAACATGAACATCCACATCAATATTCCAATGGCTCACAAACATCAACACAATCATTATCACTGGGACTTCCCTGGTGGTGCAGTTGTTAAGAATCTGCCTGCCAATGCAGGGGACACAGGTCTGGGGAGATCCCACATGCCACGGAGCAACTAAGCTTGTGTGCCAGAACTACAGAGCCTGCACTCTAGAGCCCGCAAGCCACATGTACTGAGCCCACGTGCCACAATTACTGAAGCCCACGCGCTGAGAGCCCATGCTCCACAACAAAAGAAGCCACTGCAATGAGAAGACCGTGCACCACAATGAAGAGCAGCCCCCGCTCGCCGCAACTAGAGAAAGCCTGCGTGCAGCAACAAAGACCCAATGCAGCCCCAAATAAATAAATAAATAAATAAAATTAAAAAAAAAATTCAGGGCTTCCCTGGTGGTGCAGTGGTTGAGAATCTGCCTGCCAATGCAAGGAACACGGGTTCGAGCCCTGGTCTGGGAAGATCCCACATGCCATGGAGCAACTAGGCTCGTGAGCCACAATTACTGAACCTGTGCATCTGGAGCCTGTGCTCCGCAACAAGAGAGGCCGCGATAGTTGAGAGGCCCGTGCACCACGATGAAGTGGCCCCCTCTTGTCGCAACTAGAGAAAGCCCTCGCACAGAAATGAAGACCCAACACAGCCATAAATAAATAAATAAATAAATAAATAAATAAATAAATAATTTTTTAAAATTCATTATCTCAAATGCCATCACTATTTTAGGAAGTTGCGTGGTATGTTGGAAAAAGAAAAGGAGCTCTGAAGTCAGGCTGAAATACTCTGAAATTACAGCTGTATCTCTCACCATTTATGGGAGCTTGGGCAAGTTCCTCATCTTGAATGTTTTTTCTCATCTGTAAATAATAGGGATCCTACCTTCCTCACATGGTGTTTGCAAAGATTAAGTGAGGTCAAGTATGTACACCATCTTGTACAGTAGTGGCTCCTAGTAGGTGCCCAACAACTGTTGGTATTTTGGGTATATTGTGGTACTCAATAAACACTGAACACGTGACAATGCATAAATGAATAAATAAACTTTCCTTGGAGAACAAAAGGAACTGGATATTCTCAAGGAATATGTTATTTAGGCTGGAGGTTTTCAAACCTTTAGTTGTTGCTGTTAGTGGTAAAAACCTTTCCTCAAGCAAAATCATACGCAAAAAAGTCAACACTGAAAATAAGAAAAATGGAGCTGCTTCAGTTAGAGCAGGGCTGAGGGTCTGTGGCCCACTTACTCAGATGCATTTGCTCCCTTCATTACATGCCAGCTCACCTTTGCCCTGAGACTCCAAAAAGTGCAGCTTGAAACCACAGATCTAGACTATGTTCTCAAAACTAAATTTTATTATATCCTTTATCTAGGTTCCACATACTTTTGTTCTATTTTCTGTTTGTTAACAACATAAATGAAACCTTTGTCATTACATCTTCTGACTTGTTTTGTTGTTGGTTACATAGGAAAGCTGCCTTTGTAGATAAGTAAATTCTCTTAAAAATTCTTCAAGTGTATCAGTTTACTCTCCTAGGGTTTTCCAAGTACATAATCATGTTGGTTACAAAAGATGACTTTATCTCATCCTAGCCAATATTTTAATCTCTTATTTGTTTCATGTTTTAGTGTACGCACTGGACCTGAAAATAATGTTATTTAAAAACGGTCCTGGTATACATCCTTGTTTAGGTCTTGATTTTAATTAGCTTTCTTCTAGACCAGTTATTCTTTACTTTTTTGCTGGAGTCCCAACCCCCTGAGATTCTGATTTAATTGGTCTGGGGCAGATCTCAGGCTTCAGTAGGTTTTAAAAGCTCTCCAGGTGATTCTTATGTTCAGAGAATTAAGACCCCAGAGCTCCAGGTTATTTACCATGAAGTATGTTAGCTGCTTATTTAATATATATATTCCTTATCATGTTTAGGAAGGATTTGCTGTCCTACAAGCCTAAGATTTGGTTTTTTGTTTGTTTGGGGTTTTTTTGTTTGTTTGTTTAGTAAGTGTTGCAATTAGCTATTGAGATACATATATATACACACATATATATATACACATATATATTCTTATTGGATATATTAAAGTGAATGAATAAAACATCCTTGTATTTATTCCTAGGTTAAAGTTGGTGGGTAATCCCTTTATTGCTTTACTGAGTTCAGTTTGCATTTACAGTTATCATTTAGAATGATGTATTTCTATGTACTCTCTGTCCTACTTTAGTAATGACAAAAAAAATAATAGCATTATGTTTAAGGAGTGTTTATCTTCCAGATACTGTTCGAAGTCCCTTGTATGATTATTTCATTTATTTCTCAGTCTTACACATAATGGGAATTGAAGCACAAAAGCCTGCCTGCAGTCACAGAGCTAGGGCATGGGAGAGACAGGATCTGAAGTCCAGTAACTGGCGCTGGAGGAAACGTTAGGAGCACTATTTCATCCCACCCCGCCACTCTCAGTCCCATCACGTGCCCCCTGTGTGACCCTGGGTAGCAGATAAATAAGTTCCTTAACCTCTGATTTGTTCAGTTTGCTCACTGGTAAA
The DNA here is from genome assembly GCF_964165515.1 of Mesoplodon bidens. Classification (NCBI taxonomy): domain Eukaryota; kingdom Metazoa; phylum Chordata; class Mammalia; order Artiodactyla; family Ziphiidae; genus Mesoplodon; species Mesoplodon bidens. The sequence goes on from NC_138166.1 coordinate 12,286,399, forward strand.
ATGAGGATAATAGTTATCCCTCCCTTGTAGGGTTGTCAGAAGAATTGCCTGAATTAATATTTGTGAAGTGCTCAGAATCATGCCTGACACTAAGGACCACATAAGTGTATCTTAAATAGATCCTAGCCAGGCTATCCGGTTGCGGGTCTTATCCATTACCTCTTTGGAGTCAGGGTTATGCCAGTTTAAAAAAATGACCTGAGTAGCTTTCATTCTCTTGCTAGTTTTTCTTAAATCTATTTTAGTCATTTCTATTTTCTCCCAATCGTTCATTTTCTATTTTATTAGCATAGGCACACAGAATTTTTTTTAATAATAGAAAGTTTTATACAGTTATCACCTTTTACTTTCCTCATTTTTTTGAATTTTCTCTGTTTACACAAAAAATACACTAGCTTTGATTTTATTGATTTTGTTTTGGTTATTTAAAAAGAAACCAGTCCTTGAATTTATCTCTTAATGCTATTTATTTTCTGTTTTATAAATAACTGATTTCTGGGTTTTTATATCTATCTTCTTGTTTGTTTGTTTGTTTGGTTGGTTTTTTGCGGTATGCGGGCCTCTCACTGTTGTGGCCTCTCCCGTTGTGGACGGAGCATAGGCTCCGGACGCGCAGGCTCAGCGGCCACGGCTCACGGGCCTAGCCGCTCCGCGGCATATGGGATCTTCCCGGACCAGGGCAAGAACCCATGTCCCCTGCCTCGGCAGGCGGACTTTCAACCACTGCACCACCAGGGAAGCCCTATCTATCTTCTTGAATAAAAGGCCACATTTATCTCGTTTTAATCCAGCATCACAACCTTTCCTGTGTATGCCTTTGATCAGATAAACATTTTTTTTTATTTGTGCTATTCCTAACCAACCTGCTTTTGAGGTGTTACCCCAATCACTTTGTTCACCCTTCATCAGCCCCTTTTTCAGTCACATTTATTCCTTCTGCATTTGTTCCCGCTGGCTACTGTTTCCTCTGAGGCCTCTCTTATAAAACGGGTATTCTCTTGACTCTCTTTATCTCCTTCCAGCATCAGGTGATTAGATATAATTGCATTGATGGAGGGGAGATTAGATTTTTCTGAACCGGTTATGTGATCCAGGCTCCCAAAGGGACAATTGATAGTTCTCCCATTCAAATAAGAAGTAACTAGAAAATATAATGAAAGAGCTGGTGTCATTTACCCTAACAGGAGAAAGAGGAGGAGGGAAAGGAAGAACAGGAGGAGGAGGGAGGAAAGGAAAGAGGGAGGGAGGGAGGGAGGGAAGGAGGGAATAAACTTAAGAAACATGCAGGAACTATATAAAGAAGACTTTCACAAAACTAAAAATCTTCTGAGAGACATTTAAAAAGGAAAAACAGCTTGAATATAAATGGAGAGCTATTCCTTGTATCAGAATAGGAAAAGCTAATATTGTAAGAATGTCAGTTCTCTCTAAATTAATATGTAAATTTGTTGCAAGCCCAAGAAAATATTAATTGATTTTTAAAATTAGAGTAGCTGGTTCTAAGCTTTTTGTGTAAATATCAAAATTCAAGCTCAGCCAGAAAAAAATTTCTGAAAAGGACACATGATGAATTTAGGCCAAGTTCTACCAGATAATGAAATAGATTACAAAGCAAATGTGATTAAACCAGATGAATGAATCATGAGAGACAATCCAGAACTGGACTCAAATGCATATGCAAATTTAGTATATGACAAAGGTGACATTTCAAAGCAAATGCATTATTCAAATAATAGTAATAATAAAACTCTTCATACAGTTATAATACCTTTTTCTTATGAATGTTTTCATTTTTGTTATAATGCTATATAGTTATTATATGTTATAACATTTGTTATGAATGTTACACATGTTTGTATAAAAGAATCTGTAAATTCCTAGGAGAAAATAGAAATTACTTTTATATTATGGATTGGGTAAAGCCTTTTTAATATTTACTGAGCACTTGTTGCCAAGGACTTCAAGGACTTTTTAAACACTATACATGTATTTATTTATTTGATCCCCACACTATGTTATCATCCCCATTTGACAAAGGAGAAAGCAAAGCACGAGAAGCTGAAGGAAAGTTGGCTCTTGACCCCATGGCTCAAAAGTGGCAGAGTGGAAGTATACAACTAGATAGTTTTACTCTGAAGCTTGTGTTCTCAACCATCATGATAAGCTAGCTGTGTAAGCAACTGACAAATGACCTGGAAAAGAAACAAACAAAGATGGAGCCCAGTGATGGTCCAGCTTGCTGGGCTTAATCCGTCCTTGACCTTGAAACATGGGCAATATCTGACCGCATATGTTCACAGATGAGTCACTGTTAGCATAGGTATAAAATGTCTTGGCATTACTATCTTTTTTTAAAAATAGTTTTTGTTTTTTTATTTATTTTTGGCTGCGTTGGGTCTGTTGCTGCACGTGGGTTTTCTCTAGTTGCGGTGAGCAGGGGCTACACTTCGTTGTGGTGCACAGGTTTCTCATTGCGGTGGCTTCTCTTTGTTGCAGAGCACAGGCTCTAGGTGCGCGGGCTTCAGTAGTTGTGGCATGCAGGCTCAGTAGTTGTGACTTGTGGGCTCTAGAGCGCAGGCTCAGTAGTTGTGGCGCAAGGGCATCTTCCCGGACCAGGGCTCGAACCCATGTCCCCTGCGTTGTCAGGCGGATTCCTAACCAGTGTGCTACCAGGGAAGTCCCCTTGGCATTATTATCTAACCTGTGATAATAGGGAGCAGGATGGCCCTGCTGGAGGGAAACTGTGCCCACAAGCAGGAAGGAAGAATCAGGTGATACAATGTGGGAAAAGCAGTTTTACAATCTGGTAAAGTAATTATGCTGGACCTGGCAGGACCTTACCTTGGAAATACAAAACCCCATCATAAATAACCCATGTGTTTCCCACAAAGAAGAGCAAGCATACCCAACATCTGCATGCCTGATGGTACCTGGCATGCTTTGTTTAAAGCCTGTCTATTGTGTGGGTCATTGTGTTAAAGAGAAAAACCACATGAATTTGTTGTGTTCAAGTCTATGATAATTGACTAATTACAACTTCAACCTTCCCCAGAAATGTACTCTAAATCAACCAGTTTGGAGCTTTCTGGTCAGCACCAATGAGGTAATGTCACATCAGCTGGCCCTCTCCATCCCATTCCAGAAAAAGAAGAGACAATCTTCATGAAAAAATCATGGTCCTTCCCCCCAAAAAGAAGAAGTCCTGGCCCAAAATTACCCTTTCTTTTCTTTTGCTAATGACTTCCTTGCCTCACCCCCCTTTCTATAAAAGTCTTCCATTTTGTATTCCTCCTAGGAGTCCTACTGTTTACTAGGTGGAACGCTACCTGATTCATGAGTCTGCTAATAAAGCCAATTAGATCTTCAAATTAACTCAGCTGAATTGTATTTTAACAATAGTAAACTACAACTTCTGTAGGGTTTATGTATCGGGGGCTTGTTTTTGTCAACCCTCCAACCCAGTTCTCTGCAGAATTACTTATCTTACTGCCTACCCCAAATTAAATTCCCAATGGAAAAAAGATTTTTGATATAAATCAATCTATAAAGGTCTGGGAGAAAACATGGTGGAATTATTCTTAATATCCAGAGTGAAATAGATCTTTCCTAAACTTGAACATTAAGCTCAGATGTTATGAGGGAAAAGAGGGATCATTTTTACTTTATTAAAATTTAAAATTTTTGTATAGAAAAAATAAAATCAAAAAGCAAATGAAAATTAGAGAAAACATCTGTACCACCCAGACAAAAGGCTAATTTCCATAATACTTTAAGAACTTTACAAAAATAAAATGCAATACAAAACAATTTAAAAAAACCCAAAACAATGAAATGAACAGAGGACCCAAACAAGAAGCACACTAGAAAAGAAATATAAATGGCTTAACAAATATGAGAAGATGGTCAACCTCATAATTTTAGAAAGCAATTTAAAATAAAATTTTAAAAAAATTTAAAAGCAATTTTAAATTTTAAAGCAATTTTAAAATAAAAATGAAACACCACTATTCATCTATTGGACAAAAATCTTTGCTAATGCACAATATTGGTGAGGGAAGAGGAAGGAGACACTTTCAGACACTGAGTAGATTAACTGGTACCTCTTTTTTGGAGGGCAATGAAACATGATAATAGTAATAATAATAATAGCAATAGCTTTGTCGACTGAAAGAAAAATGCCCAGCATGAGAGTTGTGAGTTTAAGTTCCATTCAGGGTCTTAGTGAGGACTATAGCCCAGGAGACAGCCACTCAGGAGCTCTGAGTAAACTGCTCCAGAGAAGTAGGGGAGGAACCAGTAGATATGAATTTTTTGGCTAGAAAATACATGCTGTCAAGCATACATCTTGGTAAAAGATTACTGCTAATCACAAACAACATATCTCAAGTTAATGATTTAGTGCTTTTCTATATATGGGAAGATGTAAGAATCTGAGGTCATTGAAAGTCTTCCTGAGATATGCATCTTAACTATCTAGGGGCCCCCTTATCTAAAGCACAGAGTGCCCTATCCTGTTTTTCATCCTGAATTCCCCTCAGGTGCAGGTGCACTGTCCTGGGTGACTGCAGTGGATTGTGACTTAACCCTTAACTGGGTGATGAGTGACACTTCTTGTTCTTTTTTTTCCACAGCTTACATTTATTGAGTATTTGCTATGTTGGACAAACAATGGTCTATGTGTTTAGATATTTTAATTCATGCACTCCTCATAACAACCAAATGAAGTGGTTTCTATTGTTATCCCTATGAGAAAACGTAAAGACTAAGAAACTTGATGAACAACAAGGTCCTACTGTATAGCACTGGGAACTATATTCAGTATCCTGTGACAAATCATAATGGAAAAGAATATGAAAAACAATATAAGTATAAATGAGTCACTTTGCTGTACAGAAGAAATTAACACAACATTGTAAATCAGCTATACTTCAATACATTTTTTTAATGTGAAAAAAATAAATGAATCATACTGAAAGGGGAAAAAAAAAGATCAAGAAGCTTGCTCAAGATCGCATGTCCAGTAAATGGAGAAGCTGGATTTAAACTCAAAGAGTCTGAAAAGTTCAGTTTAAAATGCCAAGCTTAACAATGTCCATAAAAATTTTAAATGTTTACACTTATTATCTATACCCATTCATTAGAATTAGGTTTGGCTATACAACACAGAAAAGAAAATAACTATTGAGGTAAAAGTGTATTTCTCTCCCATGTAAATAAAGTCCAGTCCAGATCTGGTAGAACAGCTTGATTATATGAAGTGCTTAGGAATCTGGTTCTTTCCAGCTCACCACTCACCATCCAAATGGTGTGGCCCTAGAGCTCATAGTCCAAGGCAGCAGGTGAATTACAGGAAGGAATAAATAATAAAGGACAAAGGCACGCACCAGTTGTCTCAAAGAAGTTTCTCAGAAGCTGCCACACTGCTTTGGCTGCAAGGGAGGCTGGGAAATGTCTTAATTCTGAGCAGCCATAGGCACAGCTAAGCATCAATAATAACCAAGGAAGAGGAGGGGAATGGATATTGAGGGGTCTCTGTCCTTCCTACTGACACCACAATTCCAGTTCTAGGAAAATTTCCAACAGACGAATGGCACATTTGTACAAAAATATATTATACTGATTATTCTCCATTTATCCAGATATATTTTTGACCCTGCTCTGCCAGCCTGTGTCCTGGGACTTGACCTCCATGGATCAGCATCATTTGGGCTTTCTTGTCTTCTAGATTCCACTTGTATTCAGCAGAGATACCAGCAGGAAACCAGAGAGCAAGAGGAGAGTGCAGTCAGGATATTTACTCTGATGGCTACAGTTTTGGCAGTGACTACACTTTTCAATCTATGGCCACAGCTCCTGTTGGGTAACTCCTCTCATAGGGCAAAGGGCTCACTGGCATCTACCAACACTGCTCCCTCCCCATGTCCTTTTGTGCCTAGGGGAGGTGAGGGCTTCTCACTCTTGCTAGTTCCTGACCACTTAACCATGTAATGTTTGGTTCATGAATCCTGCCAGCGCCTGTATCAACAGTCCCTCCATTAAACTGTCTTCAGTTAAACTTTGGAGGTACCACCTGCTTCCCCCTGGACTCTGGCTGATACACATATGTACAAGGATTTTTACTGCAGCATTGCTTGAAATCGCAGTAGATTAGAAACAAATTAAATATTCATCAATAGGGGTCTGATTAAATACATATAATATAATCAGAGTAGAAATACTATGTAGCAGTTTGAAAAATAATGTCTCACTGTACTATACACTTAAAATTTTAAGAGGGTCAGTCTCATGTTATACGTTCTTACCACAATTAAAAAGTAGGTCTCCAGGAGCTAAAATGGAGAGCTCTTGATGGTAGGATGCTACTGACTAGTTTTAAAATGTAGATATAAATGTATATTTAGATAGGTGTACATGTGTGTTTTATATATATGCCTTTATATACTAAGATGTATGTTTTATACATAATATGCATTTATATACTTAGAGGTTTGTGGGAAAAACCTAGAAAGTGATAAGAGTGGTTACCTCTGGAGAAGAATAATGGAGGCCCAGGGCAGGACAGAGACTTACTTTTATTGAATATCCTTTTATACTATATGAATTTTTACCATGTATTATTACCCTAAAAAACAAAAGTAGTTAGGGAAAAAAATATTCCTTTCCTCAGGACACATATAGGGAAATGTAGGAATAGGACGATAACATTCCTTGGATACTCCATTACTCAATCGGGATTCCAACTTCCTCTCCTCTCCACTCTCTGTCCTCCCTTTGTCTTCTCCCCTTATACAGGGCCACACCGAGAATCCTCCTTTTAAGAAAGGGCAGCACCTCATCCCCTTGAGGCTAGAGTAGTTCTTAATGTGGCCCTCCCCAGGTGGCCATTGCTCTCACCACATTCGAGCTTTTCCATGATCCAGAATCTTCTTACCTGCTTATAGTTCTTACCATTAACCTTTCAAGGACCAGCCTCTGAGGAAATTGAACTACCTTTCAGGTTTCTGAAAAGAGATCTGACTCTTGGTTTACAGCTCTTGGAACATGGTGAATTCTGCTAGGATTCACCAAAAGGACCCTCTGGTTGAATTCAAAAGTACCGGAGTCTTGGTGTGGCTTTTGTCTTTGGATCCCATTTCTTCCTTCATTTATTGACTTAGCATCAATATACGGAGCACCTGTGTTACCTGAAAAACTGGGCTCACCTCTTGGTGAGTATCAAGCCAAAAGACACAACCAAGCCAAAGATCAGGAGAAGGAAGGATTTATTACGTGAGCAAGTAAGGAGAACACTGGGGAGATTTCCCAAAGCAGTGTTGCCCCAAACAGCAAAAGTGGGGAAATTTTAAGCTAAGGCCACGTGCATATTCATGAAGGGATTTGAGGAGTGTAGGCATATTCATGAAGGGGCTTGAGCAGATGAGAATGCCGCATAGAGTTGGGGCAAAGGTCGACAGAGCCCAAGCTTTAGATGACTAAAGCCATGAGGGTCAGAAAAGGTCAACATCATCATCCCTTAGGTTCCAGTTGATCTGGTTGTTGACCTCTCAAGGGGGATTTAATTTCTGCAAAACAGCTCAGGAAAGTGCTTCAGGCTAAGCTTTACCATTGAAACAGAAAGGGGAGTCTTTACAACTGATTTGTTATCTTTGCTATTGTTCCTTCTCTTGCCTGGTAACAGTGGTTTATTCTTTTGTTCCTTTAGGATCATTATTACTGAGACCTGTCAAAGGGCGAGCATTGTAGCCAGGCTTAGATCACAAAATGGCTCAGGCCTAAAATGGCTTCTCTAACGTGAAAAAGCTATATCTGGTTCTTTTCCTCCAGGGACCCCTTACCCTATCTGCTTATACCTGCCCTGTTCCAAAACCCTAGGAGGTACCAGAAATTAAGAAAATGAGTGAACCCTGTCCTTGAAAGATTAATTCTTATGGAGGGGACACAAAAGTGTAAGAGGTGCCAATAGAAGTGAATACAGAGATTAGAGTCAGGGCTCAGAGAGAGAGTGGATGATCGTACTCGGGAACCAGGATGGGTGACTAGAAGGACTACCTAAGAGTATGAGAGGTAGGGGTGGTGGTAATAAAAGGTGGTGAGGGTGTCCTAGGAGGACAAGTGAAAGGGAAGAGCATGTAAAATAGCAGAAGCAATACAACTTGAAGCAGGACATTTAAGGTCACTTAAAACTGTTGATGGAAGATTAACACAGGAAGTCAGTATGTTGAAGGTCATTGGTGTCATCCTCATCCTAGAGAGAATCAAAAGGGGAAGATGGAGGAATGGGTTAAGAGTGCCTATCACAGTCATTATTCAGGAAAGAAAAAAAAAAGAATAAATATTTGTCTGTTGTTTTAGACTGCATTAAAATGTGTTCATACTAAGATGCTGCCTTAACATTCTTGTACCTGTTGGGGGGGAAATGACATCTAGGCATGAAATAATAGGGCATATTACAGAAACTGCTGATTGTTGATGGGGCTAGAGCCTACAGGCATGGACAAATGGCCAGGGAATTATAAGGATGCAGTCACTGAGCTGGGGGCACCATGGTAAGGAGAGTTCCAGCTCACTTGTACTCCTGGCTTCTAGATGTCTTTGAATATGTCATGTTACTGTCGGCTCTGGGAGATATCGGACTCACCTACTGGGGTATTGGAAGAATTTAGTTTAAAATGTGCATGAATGCAATTTGAAGAAAAAGTGGGAGGGGTCAGCTGTATGGGAAAGGCCTTTGCTGTCATGCTGAAAGTGTGGGGAACCATGGTTCAGCCGGGCAGTGATGTAACCACTGCATGTTAGAAAGATCACTCTAGGTGGGGTATGGAGGGTGAGGTCAAAGATGAGACTCCTGCACTGATACTAAGCAAAGCTGCAGAAGGGAGAGGCATGCAAGGAATGTTAATGCAGTAGAATCAACTAGTTACTATTTAAATGATGGGAGAGAGGGGATGGGAAGAACTGAAGAAATCTAGTTTTCTGGTGACCCAACAGGTGGAGGTGTCATATGCTATAATAAAGAATAAAGACAGAGAAGGAAATTTGGGGAAAATATGTTGAGTTTCAGGTTATTTGTGGGATGGTCACATAACGAAATCTAGGACACCGTCAAGAATGAGAATAACTTAATTTCACGCTTTTACTTGTATCTTCTTCCTCTACTCAATCTCTCTCTTCCCTGCCCTCTAATCCTTGATCCACCTGCCTCCTTCCCACTCCAGTTTTGCACAGTAAACTCCTACTCACTGTTTAAGGATTAGCTCAGGTAACACGCCATCCAAAGAGTCCCTCATGACACATCATCTCCTTCTCACAAAGCCGAGGTAGGTGTTTTTGCCCTCATGCTCTTAAAATGCTCTATGCTTGTTTGTATCAGTACACCATAATGTACACGGAATTATAATTCATTTACCGGTCTGTCTCTCCTATGTGATTTTCATTTCCTTGTTGGTAGGGTCTACATCCTTATGTCTAATATCCCCAATATACAGCACAGCGGATGTATATTAAGGTGGAGGAGGCTCTCAGTGGTTGTTGAATGAATGTCTTGAGTAGGAGAAGGAATATTTCTTTCTCTGAGACTGAAGTGGAGGTTGGAGGATGTTGAAGGTTGTAGGTGTAGAGAGCTCTGTGAGAGCTTGAAGGTGTCCATGATCTAACTTCTGTCTATGAAGTAAGAATCATTTCCACAAAGAAGGGTGAGAAAGACATGTGGAGGAAAATGATGGAGGTTGGAAGAGCTTCTGTAAGGAGTGGGAATGGAAGGTGACCAGACCTATTTAAGCCTGTCAAGGAGCTCAAAGGGTCCAGCTAACATTGGCAGCGATAAAGTGATTGTGGCAGTGACCCTGAAGACTATGTGATTCCCTCCAGCAGCTCAGTGGGTTGATTATGAGAGGAGGGGACTGATAGTGAAACTCATCCAAGGTTCAAGGCCAGCAAGGCAGATTCGTCAGAGGATGAGAGGCTCTGAAGCAAAGTGGAGTGTAGACTGGATGAAGAAGGGAAGTGGAGCCATGATGGACAAGAGACAGACAAACCAGGCTGAGGGAGTGAGGACTACAAGTCTCCCTCAGGCTGAAGAAGAGAAGTTGTGGGTAAGATAGTGGGACACCCGGTCAGGGGAGGGGATTCATGAGTTGGATGTCTGGGTGGTGACAGAGTCCAGACTGTGGCCACGGAAGGTAGCTGCTAAAGGGACCTGGGGAGTAAGGTTGCGGGCATCCGAACAGTCAGAGAACTTTGAAGCTACGTTCTTGGACCGACTGTCCCAGAACTCTGAAATTGCCCATAACAGAAGCAGGAACAAGGTGAAAAGAAGAGTAAGAACAGGATTCCAGAAAGTTCAAAGGAAAGTGGATGGTGCTCAGGGATTAAATAGGTAGAGTGAGAAGGAGGAAGGCAAGAAATTCAAGGGAGAGTAGAAAGGATTTCTGCAGAGTTGAAAGGTCAGCATCAGGAGGCGGTCATGACCAGCCTCTCTCCTAACTCTGAAGGAGTTTTTTCCCCTCCTGGAGCCAACCCTTCAACCTAAAGAGATTAGACAGCCTTTATCTTTGCTCTTTGCTCTGGCATCAGGATTCCGCTTTCAGAATCAGCTTTTGGGTCCCCAATCTCATGCTCTTATTTTGTTTTTCTATGGGCATAACTCCATGTTCTAAGAAAGTTATGATGCATTTTCTCATCAAAACTAATCTATCCTGTTTTTCCCTCCTTACTGTGACTGGTAGCAACAAGTCTATGGGAAGTAAGTTGAATTTCCTGTTAGTCAATCATGGACTGACATGCTACTCTTCCCAATAAATATATTTGCATCTTGGAAGATCCTCTCAGAAAGATAACAGCATAACCCAACCCACCCTACGAAGTCAGCAAGAAGGCAGCCTTCCTGGTGTACCTCAAAACACAAAGCTCTCTGTGTTCTAGAGTTTCTTCTTTTATGGATTGAAACCCCACATGAGCAGGTAGCCCAAAGGCAATGCTGTCATTTATTTTAAGTTAGGGAGGGAAAGAAAGATAAACTGCCAGAAAGATATTTTAAGTTGATAGGAAGAAAGGGTAGAATAACAATGTCCTAAACCCACAGTTGTTCACGCAGGACATCATAAGTTCCCAGGATTTCAGGTTAAACAACATGTGCTTCACATAGTAGAAAAGCACCAGCCTTGCCTTCCTCTTCATGCTCTGTCTGTACCTGGTCACCATGAAAACTGCTGGACACCTACTAAAACAACCCAATCTATAACAGATGGAAGTTGAGTACCCATAAAATACTGTGGCAAGCATGTGTAAGCAGAGGATATGAAGTATAAAATATGGTCCCTGCTTTAAGAAACATGAAACTTAAGGGAAACCTAAGACAAATAGACACAAACAATGAACGAACCATAAAAGTCAGAACCTGTGTTAAAGTAATACTACTTCCTGTCAGCATCAAGGGTTAAACACTTTACTGCTTTGGCATTGTTAATATTGCTAATGTGTTAGAAAGTCCCCTCAAGTGCTGGAATGCTGTAGAAGGTTGGCCTTTGCTGAGTACAGACATGTCCCAAACCTGTGCATTGTGACGCCAGCCAGTCAGATCAGCAGGCTCTTCATCTCCCGCTTCTTGCACGATGAGCCGGCACATCTGTCTGTCTACGACACCAACTGGCTTAACAAAGTAGGTCACACCAGGGTTTCTGGCTCAGAGACAGGGAGCGGCCCGGGAACATGCTGTAACTGAAAGAGACCGTGTGGAGTATCTTCTGTAGAGACTTTTATGAGTAAGAAGGCCAAAAGAAGATTCGAACTATCATCATAGTTTTCACCTTTAACCCATTCTGCTCTTCCTTTGTTATACAGCCTATATGCTAGTAAATGCACAAATTCAACACATTTCTACTACCTTGACATAGAGTGTTGTAAGAAATAACATCTTACATTGTGTAGTTCATTTACAAAATTCTTCCACACGTACAAAGTCATTTGATCCTCAAAGCAAACTGCGTAGAAGTATTATTGAACCAATTGACATGGGCTTCAGTTTCACTCCACCACTAAAGCTGAGGAAGCGGTTATCTTACTCATCCTCAGGGGCAGGAGTTCCCCTCCTTGTAGAGCAGCTGAGCCTGGTTCTAAATGTCACCACTCTTTATATCTCTCGACCCTACCTCTCTTACCTGCCGACCCTTTCTGCTGATTCTCTCCCTGGAATTCAATGCAGTTTAATAGGCGATCAATGAATGCCAACCATGGGCCAAATACAATACTAGGATTTCAGATTACTAAATCAACACCCTCGAGGAACAGCCAAACTAACTAGGGAGACAGGGAAATATATCAGTGCCATATAGCAGCTATTACAAGAGAGGAATGAACAGATACCACGATAGCTCAAAGAAGGCAGTAATGAACTCTGCCTGGCAGGCTTAAGTAAGCGGCAGTTGAGCCAGAAGTTGGAAGATGACTAAACAGGGTAGAGGGGACTTTCCAGGCAGATGGAACAGTCCGTGAAAAGGTAAAGGGGTAGGGAACTGCAAGAAATTCAATTTAATTCTCCTCTTATGTATATCAACATCCAGTGTCATTGGAGAAAGACACACAACAGTTATCTCAGGCCCGTTGACCTCAAGTAAGGTCACAGGGCTACTCACTTACACCTCTAGACTACTACTGGGATGTTAGGGAAAAACCCGAACGAACTTTCTGCCCAACCCCATACTTCCCAACTCCTTTCTCTGTAGACCTCCAACTGTTCACTCTCTTCTTGTACCTTTGCTTCCTATTGCACTGAGAAAATGGAACCGGCGAGAAGAAAACTTGCAAAGTCACCTGCTACCACACCTACCATCTTACCTGTAACTATTCCCATGTCCTCTTCTCTCACCAGCATTAGTACGGATGACCTGTTCATCCCTGTCTGAGCCAACTCTTCTTTGGACACTGACCTTGAGGCACTCTTGCCTTCTCAAGGACACTGCTGCCAGCAATTCTCCCCCCTCTCCCACATCATCATTTCCATCAGCAAAATGGACAGTATGAAAAGGTTGTTACTTCTCCAGTCTTAAAAAAAAGCCCTCTTTTGACCCCACTTCCTTCCCTTCCCACCCACAACTGCCTCATTTTTCTCCTTCACTTTGTAACAAAATTCCTTGAAAGAACTGCCTATCCGTTGTCTCCTCCAATTCTCTGTAGGACCCACTCCAATTAGGCTTTTCCCCAATGCCGCGGGAACTGCCCTTGCCCTGTGGCAATGGTCTCCACTTTGCAAAATCCAGTGGTCATTTCTTTGACCTCGCATCCTGCTTGACCTGCCATCAGCACTTGACCCATTTGCTCTCTCCCTCCTTGAAACACATTCTTCACTTGGCTTCCAGGACTTGACGTCCTCCTGAGATCGTTCCTCCTCCTTCGGTGGCCACTCCTTCCGGCTTCCTTTGCTCGTTCCTCCACATCAGCCAGAACTTTAAGAGCTAGAACCTCCAGGGTTCAGTACTTGTACTTGTCTTCCTCATTTACTCGAACTGCCTAGGTGATCTCATCCAATCTCATAGCTTTATTTTTTTTTTACTTTTTTCCCCTCATAGCTTTAAATACCAAGTAAACCACCCATGAGTCCCATCCGAACGTCTCCTTTAACTCCAGACACCAACCGCATACTCAAAACGTAAGCTTGGATGTCTGACAGGCCTCTCAAAACCACCATGTTAAAAAAACAACTCCTGCTATTTTCTCTAAAACCCACCCTTGCCACGATCTCTATCTAATGCAAATTGAAATGGTCTCCAACCTGTAGCTCAGGCCAAAAACCTTGGTGTCATCCTTGACGCCTCTTGTTTTCTCATACCCCACATTCAATCCACTGGCAAATCCTATCATCTCCACCTTTAAAATACACACAGAATCATAACCCTTCTCACTGGCTGTACAACCCTCATCCTGGTCTAAGCCACAGTCATTTCTGGATTATTACAATACTTTCTTTTTTGTTTCTTTGCTTACCCTCTGCCTCCCACCCCATTCAACTCTCCAGAGAGTAGCCAGGGTGATTCTTTTAAAATGTAAAATAGATCAGGGCCCTCAACGGCCTTTCCATGTCGCCTAGGATAAAAGCCAAAGTCCTTTCAATGACCTATGCCTCCCAGCCACCTGCCTCTCCCATCCACCCCCCAACCACCCAAGCTCTCTGACTAAAGAAATGGAGGAGCAAGGAATTCCCCATTGGTTAAGACTCAGTGCTCTCACTGCCGGGGCCCAGATTCCATCCCAGGTCAGGGAACTAAGATACTGCAAGTCATGTGGTGTGGTCAAAAAAATAAAAAATAAAATAAATGAATGAGTAAAGGAGTAAGTGGGTGTATGTTAGGCGAGAGGAAGCTGGTTTGAGCGTGACACTAGAGAGTGAGTCAGGGGATGAACAACCTTTTTAACAAAGCCAAGGAGTTCAGACTTTATTTGAATACAATGGGTAGTCCTCAAAGTTGAAGAACTTTCCTATGATAACTATCTCCAATAAACTCTCTGTTTTAGGATCCAATTCACATGTCATATTTTATACAAATCCTGACTTTTGTTCTCTACCAATCTCCCATCTGCACCCAGAAATCCAGCCACAGCAAACTCCTTGCTGCTCCTGTGATATGTCACATTTTCAAAGTTCCATGCCTTTGCCCTCTCTGTTCCTTCTGCCTGGAATGTCCTTCCTTACTTCGTCTGTCTGAAACAGGTCTACTCAACCTTCTGGACTCAGCTCAAGTGCCATCATCTTTATAAATTACTCCCTGACCACCCCAGAGAGTGATATGTTTTCTTCTTTGGGCTTCCAGAGTATATTTTACCCACCTCTACTATAGATTTTATCACCTTATATATTTATCTTTTACATATTGTCAAGTCCCTGAAGGACAGGGTCCATGACCAATTCTTTTCTTGTTGTTGTTGAATTTTATTTTATTTATTTTTTATACAGCAGGTTCTTATTAGTTATCTACTTTATACATATTAGTGTATATATGTCAACCCCAATCTCCCAATTCATCCCACCATCACCAACCCCCCCACCACTTTCCCCCACTGGTGTCCATATGTTTGTTCTCTACATCTGTGCATGACCAATTCTTGATGGGACCCCTGAACTTTGCACACACCGTGTCTTCAATCTAGTAGATGTTGAATGACTGTTTGTTGAATGAAAAGGAGCCAGAAAAATAGTAGAAAAAATATATAAGAGAAACCAGGAGAGTGAGATGTCTTTAAAACCAAAAGGGTTTTCAAGAAGTAAGGAGTACTTGAGAGATTTAAATAAGCTGACAGCTCTCATTACATTTAAGGAGATTTAGAGACATAATAGTCAAGGTTCAGTAGCATATAACAAATTATCTTATATGTAAGCAGTGATTTAATAGGAGGAACATTAGAAGGGCTGGATAAGTGGGGTCTAGACTCCAGGACAACATGGCAGGATTGTTGTTCTGCCAGAGTGGCTCCAACCTCTGCCACAGTGGGAAAGCTGAAAACAAGAAGGCTATCACCGGAACTGCTGGCTCCAGAGCCAGTGCACCTGCTAGGTCTGCACCAACCAAAACAGACGTCCTACACCCTGCCTCTGGATACCAGTGACTGCCCATAAATCACTGCTAATACTGCCAAGGAAAATACATCTCTGTGACTATGTATATTTCTACTGCTGTAATAACAACCTACCATAAACTTTTTACCCCAAACTCAACTATTATCCCAATTTGATAGGTCCAAAGTCCAGGCAGTGTTCTCTGCTTGGATCTCACCAGGCAGAAGTCAAGGTGTCAGCAGACTGGATTCTCATCTGGAGGCTCCGAGGAAGAATCTCCTTCCAAGCTCACTGGGGTTTGGCAGAATTCAGTTCCTTATGGTTGTAGGACTGAGGTCTTTGTTTCCTGACTATTGGCTAGAAGTGACTCTTAACTTCTAGAAGCCATACACAGCTCCTTCCATGGGCCTCCTTACAGGCTCTCTCACAGCACCATAGCTGGCAGCAAGATCCCTCAAATGGAATCCCCCTCACACTAATCCCTCTGACTTCCATTACTGCCTTTGGCCAGAGAAAACTCTCTGCTTTTAGATGGGCTTACGTGATGAGATTAGGCCCATCCAGATAATCTTTCTATTTTAAGATCAACTGTGCCATATAACATAACATAATCATG
This sequence comes from Mesoplodon bidens, assembly GCF_964165515.1. NCBI lineage: Eukaryota > Metazoa > Chordata > Mammalia > Artiodactyla > Ziphiidae > Mesoplodon > Mesoplodon bidens. The sequence goes on from NC_138166.1 coordinate 12,302,559, forward strand.
GGAGTGGTATCTCACCATTTTCACAGGTTCCCAGGATTCAGGTATGGAAACTTGGGGACTATATTTAGAATTCTGCTCACCACATTGTGTTTACCAGAAAAAGCAGTAGAACCAATAGATGCATCTTTCACCTTCTGAATTAGATGAGATTCTCCAGAGAAACAAAACCAATAAGATGTATATCTATATAGACAGGGATTTATTTACTTATTTTTTAACATCTTTACTGGAGTATAATTGCTTTACAATGGTGTGTTAGTTTCTGCTGTATAACAAAGTGAATCAGTTATACATAAATGGGATTTCCTCCCTCTTGCATCTCCCTCTCACTCTCCCTATCCCACCCTTCTAGGTGGACACAAAGCACAGAGCTGATCTCCCTGTGCTATGTGGCTGCTTCCCACTAGCTATCTGTTTTACATTTCGTAGTGTATATATGTCCATGCCACTCTCTCACTTCATCCCAGCTTACGCTTCCCCCTCCCCATATCCTCAAGTCCATTCTCTACGTCTGCATCTTTATTCTTGTCCTGCCCCTAGGTTTTTCAGAACCTTTTTTTTTTTTTAGATTCCATATATATGTGTTAGCATACGGTATTTGTTTTTCTCTTTCTGACTTACTTCACTCTCTATGACAGACTCTAGGTCCAACCATCTCACTACAAATAACTCAATTTCGTTTCTTTTTATGGCTGAGTAATATTCCATTGTATATATGTGCCAAATCTTCTTTATCCATTCATCTGTCGATGGACACTTAGGTTGCTTCCAAGTCCTGGCTATTGTAAATAGAGCTGCAATGAACATTGTGGTACATGACTCTTTTTGAATTATGGTTTTCTCGGGGTATATGCCCAGTAGTGGGATTGCTGGGTCGTATGGTAGTTCTATTTTTAGTTTTTTAAGGAACCTCCATACTGTTCTCCATAGTGGCTGTATCAATTTACATTCCCACCAACAGTGCAAGAGGGTTCCCTTTTATCCACACCCTCTCCAGCATTTATTGTTTCTAGATTTTTTGATGATGGCCATTCTGACCAGTGTGAGATGATACCTCATTGTAGTTTTGATTTGCATTTCTCTAATGATTAGTGATGTTGAGCATCCTTTCATGTGTTTGTTGGCAATCAGTATATCTTCTTTGGAGAAATGTCTATGTAGATCTTCTGCCCATTTTTGGATTGGGTTGTTTTTTTTTTTTTGATGTTGAGCTGTGTGAGCTGCTTGTAAATTTTGGAGATTAATTCTTTGTCAGTTGCTTCATTTGCAAATATTTTCTCCCATTCTGAGGGTCATCTTTTCATCTTTTTTATGGTTTCCTTTGCTGTGAAAAAGCTTTTAAGTTTCATTAGGTCCCGTTTGTTTATTTTTGTTTTTATTTCCATTTCTCTAGGAGGTGGGTCAAAAAGGATCTTGCTGTAATTTATGTCATAGTGTACTCTGCCTATGTTTTCCTCTAAGAGTTTTAAAGTGTCTGGCTTTACATTTAGGTCTTTAATCCATTTTGAATCTATTTTTTATATGGTGTTAGGGAGTGTTCTAATTTCATTCTTTTACATGTAGCTGTCCATCTTTCCCAGCAAGAGGCTGGCTTTTCTCCATTGTATATTCTTGCCTCCTTTACCAAAGATAAGGTGACCAGGGCTTCCCTGGTGGCGCAGTGGTTGAGAGTCCGCCTGCTGATGCAGGGGACACGGGTTCATGCCCCAGTCCGGGAAGATCCCACATGCTACGGAACGGCTGGGCCCGTGAGCCATGGCCACTGAGCCTGCCCATCCGGAGCCTGTGCTCCGCAACTGGAGAGGCCACAGCAGTGAGAGGCCAGCGTACCACACACACACACACAAAAAGATAAGGTGATCATAGGTGCATGGGGCTTATCTCTGGGCTTTCTATCCTGTTTCATTGATCTATATTTCTGTTTTTTGTGCCAGTAACATACTGTCTTGGTTACTGTCACTTTGTAGTATAGTCTGAAGTCAGGGAGGCTGATTCCTCCAGCTCCGTTTTTCTTTCTCAAGATTGCTTTGGCTATTCGGGTAGACAGGGATTTATTATAAAGAATTGGCTCACATGATTGTAGGGGCTGAAAAGTCCCAAGGTCTGCAGGGTGAGCTAGTAAGCTGGACACCCAAGAGAGCTGATGGTGTAGTTCTAGTCTGAAGAGCTCACAGCCTTGAGACCCAGGAAGAGCTGATGTTTCAGTTTGAGTCTGAAAGCAGAAGGAAACCAATATTCCAGTTTGAAGGCAGTCAGCTCTTACTTGTGGGAGGGTCAGCGTTTTTATTCTATTCAGGTCTTTAACTGATTGGATGAGGCCCACCTACTTTACGGAGGGCAATCTGCTTTACTCAGTCTACCAATTCAAATGTTAATCTCATCCAAAACACCCTCACAGACACTTAGAATACTGTTTAAGCAAATACCTGGGCACCCTGTGACCCAGTCAAGTTGACACATAAAATTAACTGTCACACTTTCCAAATCTTGGGCAAGTATGTCCAAATGGATGAACCTAAGTCCCAACCAGAACCGTAGCTTCACAGAGGCAGACAGTTCAGGAAGGTGCATTAGAATAGTGTCTTTCAACGTCTTGACCCCAACCTACCTTAAGAAACACATAATTCATTACAACCCTATGTAAGCATGCATCTATACAAATAAATAAGTGAAACAAAATTCCATGAAACATTATTTATCCTTACTAAGTGTAATGTACTCTGATATTTTCTCTATGGTTCTATTTCATTTAAACCACACTGATCTTGATCCACTGAGTGGTTTCATGACCTTCCAAAAACAAGGCATCATTAGGAAGGTGGACTGATTTTGAGGGTCCATCTACTGTATCCATTACAAGTAAACTTTGGGAAGCAATTTTCCTTCAGTTATATGTTTCATAATGTCCGGTATGTAACACCATGTTTGTTCAGTGGAATTGAATATAGACAATAGCTGTTAATTCAATTTGGAGAAGATTGAGAAAACTCTGAATCCTTATATAGGGATAGGTCCATAACTATCCAATAAAATCAAACAATGGGTATCAAGTGATGCCCTTTTGCTGTTCCCTATCCCAATTCAGGAAAGCTAAATTTGCAAATCCACTGGAATATATGAGGCCTATTTTTCAGGGAGAAGAATGACTACCCATGGATGTTCACATGCAAAGTGCAGACATGACTAAATATAATATTATCAATAGGTGTCGAAGCATGTAAAAATTGCCAACTTCTGTCCCACTTATAATAAGTGCTTAATGACTGATGTCGATTATCATGTCACAAGGTAAGACAAAATTTAGAGAATGTTGTTATTCAGACAACACTGACCTTTCAACAACTGTGTCGGGTTTCATATTTCTGTTACACGCCCTTCATGGTGAACTGTCCTTCTGCAATAGGAAAGGCTCCAGAGAAGAATTCATCCATTTTCCGTCACTCAAACTCTCTTAGAAAGTGTTCTCCAGTAAAATGAATTACTTGTTTAAATGCTTGATTTTTGTTATTTGGATAAGCAGTAGACATATTTATGAATGCACCATTTCTATTTAACTGCACTCATGCCCCAGGCAGCTCATAAGGATCAGTCCAGAGAGTTCAACTTGAACTGATCCTCTTTATCTCTGCTGCCACAGCATTGGCAGAGTTTTACACAGTCAGATTTAATTCTGTCTGACTTAAAAAAAAATAGGAATCTGGCCTCTTTAAACAAGTATCATATTATAGAGTCTTCATCATTCAGTTGCAGCAGGTATGAACAAAGAGGGGAAAGAGGGGCATTGTGTGATCCAGGGAGTGAAGCTTTAGGGCTACCTTGTGGTGGTTGTTACAAAACCTAAAAATGGCTTAAAGACTAGAAAACCTTGAAACCAGTGAAACTCTGATGATTTGAGGATCTTTACCATTAGGATTGTCAAATATCTGGACATACATTCTATACAGAAGCAATAAAATGCAATCATTCATTTAATATAGATTTAATAGAAAAAAACTTATGGTTACCAGGGGGTAAGGCAGGGGGATGGATAAATTGGAAGATTAGGGTTGACATATACACACTACTATATAAAAAATAGATAACTAATAAGGACCTACTGTATAGCACAGGGAACTCTACTCAACACTCTGTAATGGTCTATATGGGAAAAGAATCTAAAAAAGAGTGACTATGTGTATATGTATAACAGATTCACTTTGCTGTACATCTGAAACTAACACAATATTGTAAATCAACTATACTCCAATAAAAATTTTAAAAAAGAAGATTCAATGAGCACCTATTATGTGGTGTTTATAGTTCTACTGTAACTGCAGAAGTGATCAAAACAGACCAAGTAGGAAGAGGCAGAGAATAACTAACTGGTAAACAAGTAACTAATGAATGGCAAGATAAAGGGTATACTGAGACTCAGCATCTGGGACCTGCCATCAGTTCTGAGTTGCTTAAAGCAAACATATAATATGTTGCCCATCCCATCTATGGACCACACTTCCAAAAGCTATGAGACATCTCTAATTGCTACACATTATAACTGCCAGGGTGTTTCCCCTTTCTTCTAATTACATTTATTTTTAAGACATGGCATGATTCATTGAAAGGGTACTGGGGATTCAGAGAATCAGTAGATGCTGGAGGACCAGGTTTGAAATAGTAGCTCTGGAGGTCGAGAGGCAGGACATCTAATCATGTGTTCTTTATACACAGCTTTATTGGGGTATAACTGACATACAAAAAAACCACACATATTTAAAGTATACAAGTTGATAGGTTGTTTTTGTTTGTTTGTTTGTTTGTTTTTTCTGTGGTACGCGGGCCTCTCACTGTTGTGGCCTCTCCAGCTGTGGAGCACAGGCTCCGGACGCGCAGGCTCAGCGGCCATGGCCCATGGGCCCAGCTGCTCCGCGGCATGCGGGATCCTCCCGGACCGGGGCACGAACCCACATCCCCTGCATCGGCAGGCAGACTCTCAACCACTGCACCACCAGGGAATCCCGTTGATAGGTTTTGACATAAGTATACACCCATGTACATATCACTACATCAAGGCAAGGAACATATCCGTCACCTCCAAAAATGTCCTGGTGCTCAGTTATCCCTCCATCCCACATCTCTCCAACCCCCATCCCTAGGAAATCACTGGTCTATTTTCTGTCACCATAGATTATCTTGCATTTTCTAGAATATTATATAAATGAATTCATAAAGACATACTCTCTCTCTTTTGGTGGGGGAAGGGGTCTCTGGCTTCTTTCACGCAGAATAATTATTTTTAATTTTATCCCTTTTATTGTACCGATAGTTCTTTACTTTTTTGTTTATCCATTAACATGTGAAAGACCATTTGGGTTCTTTCCACATTTGGCTTTATTATAAATAAACATTTATGTAAAATTCTTTGTATTGATACAGAATTTGATCTCTTTTGGGAAAATATACGAAAGTAGATTGGCTGGGTCATATACAAGGTGCATGTTTAACTTTTTGAGAAATTGCCAAACTGCTGTCCAAAGTAATTGTGACATTTTACATTCCCATCAGCAGTGTATGAGAGTTCCAATTGTTTCATATTCTAACTAACACTTGGTAGGGCAATCTTGTAATTTTAGACATTCTAATCAATGTGTAGTGTAATAGTTTTTATTTGCATTTCGCCTTACGATGTTGAATAGCTTTTTATGTGCTTATTTGCCATTCATATATCATCGTTGATAATGTGTCTTTTAAAATCTTTGCCCATCTTCTACTGGATTGTTTATAATTTTTACGATATTGAGTCTTGAGAGTTCTTTATATGTTCTAGATACAAGTCCTGTGTTACATATATGATTTGTAAATATTTTCTCCCAGTCTCTGCCTTATCCCATACTCTTACTAGTGTTTTGAAAAACATAAGTGCTTAGTTAGATAAAGTCTAATTATTTTTTTCTTTTAATGAATTATGCTTTTGGTCTTATAGCTAACAAATCTTTGCCTAATCCAAAATCAGAATGATTTTTTCTTCAGGTACTTTAAAAATGTTGTTCCACTGTATTCTAGATTGCATTGGTTTTGATGGGAAATCTACTTTCATTTTTATCTTTTTCCTCTGGCTTCTTTTCAAGATTTTCTCTTCATCTGTTGATTGAAACAATTTGATTATGGTGTGCCTTGGTGTAGTTTTCCTCATCTTTACAGTGTTTGGGGTCCATTGAGCTTATTGGATATCTGTATTTACAGTTCTCATCAACTTTGAAAATTCTTATCCATTGTTTATTTAATTTGTTTTTCTGCCTGCCCTCCCCCTTGAGGACCCAATTACATGTATATATGGCCACTTGAAGTCTTCTCTGTGTGTTTCATTTTAGATGGTTTTCATTGTTATGTCTTCAAGTCCACTAATCTTTTCTTGTGCAATGTCTATATGCCACTAATCCCATCTAGCAATCTTAGACTGGGTTTTTCATTTTAGTCATTATCATTTTCATCTCTAGAAGTTTGACTTGGGTCTTATTTATTACTTGCATGTCTCTATTTAACATGCTCAATCTGCCCTCTAATATCTTGAATATATGGAATACAGTTATAATAACCATTTTAATGCTCTTATCTATTAATTCTATCATCTGTGTAATTTCTGGGTCAGTTTTGATCGACTGATTTTCTCCCTCATTATGGGCTGTATTTTCCTGCTTCTTTTCATGTCTAGCAATTTTTGATTGGATGCCAAAGTTGTGAATTCTACCTTATTGGGTTCTGGATATTTTTGTATTCCTCTAAATATGTTTGAGCTTTGTTCTGGGGTACAGTTAAGTTACTTAGAAATAGTCTGATTATTTCAGGTCTTGCTGCTAAGCTTTTCTAGGCATCACAAGAGCAGCATTCAGTTGAAGGATAATTTTTCCCCACTACTGATGCAAGATTCTCTTTAGAACTCCACCAATGGTGTGTAAATTTTGAGGTCTTCCACACTGACTGTAGGGCACATGTATTATTCCTGGTCTTATGTGACCCTGGATGTTGTTCCCTCTAATCCTTTTGATTATTTCTTCCCCTGGCCTTTAATGGTTTCCTTATATACATGAGCTGATCAATACTCAGTTGAATACTCAAGGCAGACACTCTGTTGATCTCTGGATTTCTCTCTCTGTGCAACTTTTTCTTCTCTGATACTCTGCCCTGTGAAATCTAGCAGCATCCCTGAACTACTGACTCCATCTCCACAATTCTGGAAAACTGCGGGGCTCTGCCTGGTTTCTTCCTCTCTACACCACAGCCTCGAAACCCCATCCAGTCAGGAAGCTAAGGCACAGTAGAGATCACTTCATTTATTTCCCAGTTTCAGGGATCACTGTCCTTCATTGACTGACACCTGATGTCTTGAGGAGAGTTGTTTTGTATACTTTGTCTGCTTCTTAGTTGTTTCCAGCAGGAGTATAAATATGGTCCATGTTATTACATTTTGGCTAGAAGTAGAGGTGTTAACTCCAAATTACATTTTAACATTGAGTTTTACTTTCTTGGTTTTGTTTTCTAATTTTTTTCTTCTTAGATGGTAGATTTCCTGTAGACATATGGGGAATGACAATCACTAGACATGGGGAGAAATTAGAGGGAATGAGCTGATAGATGGGGAGTATAGTTTAAAAAGAAAAAAGGGAAAAAATTAGAAATAGAATGAGAACAAGCAGTCAAATCCTAGAGAAAGGAATTGATGGAGATTATCAAAGCTGTTGGAAATCCCAACTCTCACCTTTAACAGACCTAATATATGGTTGCAGAATGATTCAAACTACTCTCTTCAACTTGGAAACTTTAATCTGTCAGTGAGATTTAATAATTTTTAGTGGTCCTCACAGCAGACTAACAAAGGCAAAGCCTAGGAATTTGTCATCTCTGTTCCTCAGAGAGAAAAACTCCAAACCTACTGAGTGAGTAACAAACTCAAAGTCACCCAGAGAACAGTGCCTGGGTGAGAACTAGTAGTCTTAAGTATGTCTTTTTACTACTTTGTTCAAATGGTTATCTAACATCATTCACCTTGGGAGAGAGTAGCTGTGGCACAGAGGAAAACACACGGGACTTAGGGTAGGAGTCTAGGGTTGCAGTTTAACAGTCACTAATGAGCTATGTGACCTTGACTTCACTTCTCCAGGTGTGTTTCTTCAACTGAAAACCTGAAGAAAAACTCCAGCATGAGGGGTCCCTGCCAGGGTTAAATGAGATGATGCATGTCCAGTTAAACACAGTGCCTGACACTTAATACTATACATAAGTTTCCCTGTATTATCTCCTCTAGAGAGATCTGCATTGTTTTTTAATGGAGGGATGTCTTAAATACAAAGAGATGAATCTGACACTAGGGACTGTCAAATAAGAGCTGGGGAGAGGACTGGCTTACTGGCCCACTTACTTCTACTCATTAGGCCATCCCTGCCCTGGGCTCCCTCCATATCAAAGAATTGAAATCAGAAGACCTGAAGCTCACCTCTTAGGTATCTGACCTCAGACAGATTATTTAGCCCCTCTTAGGTGTTAAAATGAGGATAAATACAAACCACATATCTGATAAGGGTTAATATTTTAAATATATATGGAACACATACAACTCAGTAGCAAAAAACAAAAACAAACAAAACTCACAAAAACACCCCCAAAACCCCCAACATTCAAAAAATAATCCAATTATGAAATGGGCAAAAGATCTGAATAGACAGTTTTCCAAAGAAGATATTCAAATGGCCAAGAGGGTACATGAAAATGTGCTCAATATCATCAATCATCAAGGAAATGCAAATCAAACCTCAGTGAGATATCACCTCAAACCTGTAAGGATGGCTGTTATCAAAATGACAGGTAAGAAGTACTGGCAAGGATACGGAGAAAAGAGAACACGTGTACACTGTTGATAAGAGTGTCATTTGGTACAGTCACAATGGAAAACAGTATGGAGTTACCTCAAAAAATTAAAAATAGAGCCACCATATGATCTAGCAATTCCACTTCTGGGTGTATATATTTGAAAGAAATATCACTGTCTTAAATAGAGATCTGCACCCCCATGTTCATTGCTTCATGGTTTACAACAGCCAAGACATGGAAACAACCTGTCAGATGAATGGATAAAGGACATATGGTATACATATAGAATGAAATATTATGCAGCCAGAAAAAAGAAGGAAATCCTGCTGTTTGTGCCAACATGGATGTAACTTGAGGTCATTATGCTAAGTGAAATAAGTCAGATAGAGAAAGACAAATGATCCCACTTATATGTAAAATCTGAAAAAGACCAAACTCAAAGAAACACAGGACAGGCTGGTGGTTGCCAGAGGTAGGGGGTAGGGAGTGGGGGAAATGGGTTAAAAAATGAGCATAATAATAGCTATCACTTATTGAGCACTTGCTCTGTGTTGTCAGGTACTGCATTAACACTTTGCCCATACTGTCATTTAATCTTTGTGATCCTTTGTTATTATCTCCATTTCATAGATGAGGCAACTGAGACTCGGAGATTTTAAGTAACTTGTCCAAGATCACACACAACACAAGGGGTACAGCTGGGAAGGGCACCAACTCAGCTTCTATGTGCATGCTCTCAATCACAATCTTATCCTGCCTTCTCACCTGCATGCTAAGAATCCACTGAGCCCAGGGTTATAAGTGTTAAGGTTGTATGTGGCATATTTATGCCCTCAGTGTGTTCGTCTTCCCTTCCCTCACCCAGAACATTTTCATACTACCTGAAACCTCACTCGTGATGCACCATGACTTCCCTCAAATCCTTCTCAAAGCAAAGGCTGCTCATTCTCACATAACCTACCTATCTCCCAATCCATAGAAGGTGAGGTGGACCTTCACACAGGCTTCTGCCACCTCATCCAAACTATGACTCTACCAACTTTGAATCACTTTGAAGAACTCCTCATGTGAGCCTCATTCACCAGCTGACAGTCTTCATGCTTCCCTCTACCCAACCTCGTCCCTGTCATCTCCTCCTACCCAAGCCACTCAGCTCTACTCATTAAAACCCTGGCACCTGACTCCCAGGCATTCTCCACCCAGATTCCTGTCATCATCTAGGTAATTTCAACATCTTCACTGATGACCCATCTAACACTCAAGTCTCATGGTTCCTAGACAGCCCACATCAGAAACCTGCTCAGACTCCTGGTGCACCAAGGATGGAGCCCACTGCTGCCTATCTCTCCCACGGATTGCAGCTATCCACTGGTCAAAATATGAAGAATAACTACTTCAGAAACTTAAAAATTAACAAGAGCAGGCAGGTGGGGGAAGGGAACCCCCAAACTTGAAGAATGACCCTGTGATGGTTGTTATTATGTGTCAACTTGGATGGGCCACGGGGTGCCCAGATTAAACCTTATTTCTGGGTGTGTCTATGAGTGTTTCTGGATGAGATTAGCATTTGATTCAGTGGACTCAGTAAAGCAGATTGCCCTCCTCAATGTGGGTGGGCATTATCCAATCTGTTGAGAGCCTGGATAGAACAAAAGGCAGAAGAAGGGGAATTTGACCCTTTTTTCCTGCCTCACTGTTGAGCTGGGACATCAGTCTTTTCCTGCCCTCTTGGATTTACACCATTGGCTCCTTGGGTTCTCATGCCTTCAGACTCAGACTGAATCACACACTGGCTTTCCTGGGTCTCTTGCTGACAGACCACAGAGCAAGGGACTTCTCAGCTTCCATAACTGCATGAGCTAACTCCTCATAATCAATCAATCAGTCAATCTCCTACTGTTTCTGTTTTTCTGGAGAACAGACTCTTATATGAAAAGTTTGTATTTTTTCCTCTTTTGTCTCCTATGGTTGACCTGAGGTTGGCCCTAGTAGGAAACTCTGAAGTGGGAATGGGCTACAAAATAAAGAGAAAGCCTGTCTTCCTGGCCAGAGGACTGGGAAAAGGAGTTCCTATTATCTAAAAAATGTAGATGAAATCTGCTGGGGTTTTTCTTTTTTTCACTCTTTTGTCCTCTCTTTGCCCTGCCCCAAGAATAGTCTCAGTTGCAGAGCTACTCTGTAGTGAAATGACACCTAAAACCCCAAGAGAAAACCCATCTTTCTGGCCAGAATAACCAAGAAAAGTGGTCCTGCAGCGCCAAGAGTATGAAGGGGGAACTCTATTAATTTTTTGTTCTCTATTTTCTTGCCAATTGCGCCAAGGGCAGCCGAATGCAGCAGAAATGTGCAACTGCAGTTCGGCTAAAACTCCAAAAGAAATCCTAGCTTTCTGGGCAAAGGACCAACCATAAGGGTCCTTTGAGTGTGGACAGCGTGGGGAAACCCAAGAAAGGAGAGAATCAAAGAAGGGAATCCCCGAATTCTATGCATGAACCAACACAACTCCCAGCACTTCCCCTGAGCACTTACATAGGATGGACCCAAAGCAACATAGAAATGGCTTACAAATTGGAAAGAAAAAATAATATTATCTCAACTACCAAATGGCATGATGATCTACATGAAAAAATTCTAAGGAAGAAAGAAAAAAGTTTTTGAGAACTAATGAATAGTTTCATAAGGCCCTGGAATATAAGGTCAGTATAGGAAAATCAGTTCCATTTTTATATACAAGGAATGAATAATTAGAATATGAAAAAAAATTTAAGTACCATTTAAAATCACACCAAAATAATATAACACTTAGATTTAAATCTAACAAAACATGTACAGGATCTGTAGCTGAAAGCTACTGATGAAAGAAATCAGGGAAGATGTAAATAAATGGAGATATCTGTCATGTTCAGAGAAGGAAGCCTCAATATTCTTAAGATATCAATTCTCCTCCAATTGAATTACAGATTCTACATAATCCCAATTAAAATTCCAGAATTTTTATAGATTCTAAAGCTGATTCTAAAATGTGTATGGAAAGACAAAGGAACAAGAATAGCCAAAACAGTTGTGAAAGAGAACAAAGCTCGAGAACTCATAATACCCAATTTTAAGACTTACTATAAAGCTACAGTAATCAAGACAGTATGGTGGAGAGAGCTTCAAGATGGCAGAAGAGTAAGGCACAGAGCTCACCTTCCTCCCCACAAATACATCAGAAATACATCTACCTGTGGAGCTGATCCTATAGAACACCTACTGAACGCTGGCAGAAGACCTCAGACCTCCCAAAAGGCAAGAAACTCCCCACGTACCTAGGTAGGGAAAAAGAAAAAAGAAAAAACAGAGACAAAAGAATAGGGATGGGACCTGCACCAGTGGGAGGGAGCCGTGAAGAAGGAAAGGTTTCCACACGCTAGAAGCCCCTTCGCGGCCAGAAACTGCGGGTGGCGGAGGGGGCAAACTTCAGAGCCATGGAGGAGAGCACAGCAACAGGGGTGCGGAGGGCAAAGCGGAGAGATTCCCGCACAGAGAATCGGTGCCGACCAGTACTCACCAGCCCGAGAGGCTTGTCTGCTCACCCGCCGGGGCGGGTGGGGCTGGGAGCTGAGGCTTGGGCATCGGTCGGAGCGCAGGGAGAGGACTGGGGTTGGCAGCGTGAACACAGTCTGAAGCGGGCTAGTGCACCACGGCTACCCGGGAGGGAGTCCGGGAAAAGTCTGGAGCTGCCGAAGAGGCAAGAGACTTTTTTTCCCTCTTTGTTTCCTGGTGCGTGAAGAGAGGGGATTAAGAGCACTGCTTAAAGGAGCTCCAGAGACGGGTGCGAGCCGCGGCTGAAAGCGCGGACCCCAGAGACGGGCGTGGGACGCTGGGGCTGCTGCTGCCGCCGCCAAGAGGCCTGTGTGCAAGCACAGGTCACTATCCACACCGCCCCTCCCGGGAGCCTGTGCAGCCTGCCACCGCCAGGGTCCCGGGATACAGGGACAACTTCCCTGGGAGAATGCATGGCGCGCCTCAGGCTGGTGCAACGTCATGCCACCTCTGCTGCAGCAGGCTCACCCCACATCCGTACCCCTCCCTCCCCCCGTCCTGAGTGAGCCAGAGCCCCTGAATCAGCGGCTCCCTTAACCCCGTCCTGTCTGAGCGCAGAACAGACGTCCTCCGGTGACCTACATGCAGAGGCAGGGCCAAATCCAAAGCTGAGACCCAGGAGCTGTGCGAACAAAGAAGAGAAAGGGAAATCTCTCCCAGGAGCCCCAGAAGCAGCAGATTAAATCTCTACAATCAACTTGATGTACCCTGCATCTGTGGAATACCTGAATAGACAATGAATCATACTAAATTGAGGAGGTGGACTTTGGGAGCAAGATATATATCTTTTTTCCCCCTTTTTCCCTTTTTGTGAGGATGTATGTGTATGCTTCTGTGTGTGATTTGGTCTGTATAGCATTGCTTTACCATTTGTCCTAGGGTTCTGTCTGGTTTTTTTTTTTAACTTAAAAATTTTTCTTTCTTAATAATTATTTTTTATTTTAATAACTTTATTTTATCTTCTTCTTTCTTTCTTTTTTTCCCCTCCCTTTTATTCTGAGCTGTGTGGAAGACAGGCTCTTGGTGCTCCAGCCAGACATCAGGGCTGTGCCACTGAGGTGGGAGAGCCAAGTTCAGGACACTGGTCCATAAGAGACCTCCTAACTCCACGTAATATCAAAACGGCAAAAATCTCTCAGAGATCTCCATCTCAATGACAAGACCCAGCTTCACTCAACGACCAGCAAGTTACAGTGCTGGACACCCTATGCCAAACAACTAGCAAGACAGGAACACAACCCCACTCATTAGCAGAGAGGCTGCCTAAAATAATAATAAGGCCACAGACACCCCAAAACACACCACCGGACGTGGACCTGCCCACCAGAAAGACAAGATCCAGCCTCATCCACCAGAACACAGGCACTAGTCCCCTCCACCAGGAAGCCTACACAACCCACTGAACCAACCTTAGCCACTGGGGACAGACACCAAAAACAACGGGATCTATGAACCTGCAGCCTGCAAAAAGGAGGCCCCAAACACAGCAAGTTAAGCAAAATGAGAAGACAGAGAAACACACAGCAGATGAAGGAGCAAGGCAAAAACCCACCAGACCTAACAAATGAAGAGGAAATAGGCAGTCTACCTGAAAAAGAATTCAGAATAATGATAGTAAACATGATCCAAAATCTTGGAAATAGAATGGAGAAAATACAAGAAACATTCAACAAGGACCTAGAAGAACTAAAGAGCGAACAAACAGTGATTAACAACACAATAAATGGAATATAAAATTCTCTAGAAGGGATCAACAGCAGAATAACTGAGGCAGAAGAACGGATAAGTGAGGTGGAAGATAAAATAGTGGAAATAACTACTGCAGAGCAGAATAAAGAAAAAAGAATGAAAAGAATTGAGGACAGTATCAGGGACCTCTGGGACAACATTAAATGCACCAACATTTGAATTATAGGGGTCCCAGAAGAAGAAGAGAAAAAGAAAGGGACTAAGAAAATATTAGAAGAGATTATAGTTGAAAACTTCAATAATATAGGAAAGGAAATAGTTAACCAAGTCCAGGAAGCACAGAGAGTCCCATACAGGATAAATCCAAGGAGAAACACGCCAAGACACATATTAATCAAACTATCAAAAATTAAATATGAAGAACAAATATTAAAAGCAGCAAGGGAAAAACAAAAAATAACACATAAGGGAATCCTTATAAGGTTATCAGCTGATCTTTCAGGAGAAACTCTGCAAGCCAGAAGCGAGTGGCAGGACATATTTAAAGTAATGAAGGAGGAAAACCTACAACCAAGATTACTGTACCCAGCAAGGATCTCATTCAGATTTGAGGGAGAAATTAAAACCTTTACAGACAAGCAAAGGCTAAGAGAATTCACCACCACCAAACCAGCTTTACAACAAATGCTAAAGGAACTTCTCTAGGCAGCAAACACAAGAGAAGGAAAAGAGTGACAATAATAAACCCAAAACAATTAAGAAAATGGTAAGAGGAACATACATATCAATAATTACCTTAAATCTAAATGGATTAAATGCTCCCACCAAAAGATATAGATCGCCTGAATGGATACAAAAACAAGACCCATATATATGCTGTCTACAAGAGACCCACTTCAGACCTAGGGACACATACAGACTGAAAGTAAGGGGATGGAAAAAGATATTCCATGCAAATGGAAATCAAAAGAAAGCTGGAGTAGTAATTCTCATCTCAGACAAAATACACTTTAAAACAAAGACTATTACAAGAGACAAAGAAGGACACCACATAATGATCGAGGGATCAATCCAAGAAGAAGACATAACAATTATAAATACTTATGCACCCAACATAGGACTACCTCACTACAAAAGGCAAATACTAACAGCCATAAAAGGGCAAATCAACAGTAACACAATCATAGTAGGGGAGTTTAACACTCCACTTTCAGCAATGGACAGATCATCCAAAATGAAAATAAATAAGGAAACACAAGCTTTAAATGATACATTAAACATGATGGACTTAATTGATATTTATAGGACATTCCATCCAAAAACAACAGAATACACATTCTTCTCAAGTGCTCATGGAACATTCTCCAGGACAGATCATATCTTGGGTCACAAATCAAGCCTTGGTAAATTCAAGAAAACTGAAATCGTATCAAGTATCTTTTCTGACCACAATGTTATGAGACTAGATATCAATTACAGGAAAAAATATGCAAGAAATACAAACACGTGGAGGCTAAACAACACACTACTTAATAACCAAGAGATCACTGAAGAAATCAAAGAGGAAATAAAAACATTCCTATAAACAAATAACAGTGAAAACACAATGACCCAAAACCTATGGGATGCAGCAAAACAGTCCTAAGAGGGAAGTTTATAGCAATACAATCATACCTTAAGAAACAAGAAACATCTCAAATAAACAACCTAACCTTACACCTAAAGCAATGAGAGAAAGAAGAACAAAAAACCCCAAAGTTAGCAGAAGGAAAGAAATCATAAAGATCACATCAGAAGTAAATGAAAAAGAAATGAAGGAAAGGATAGCAAAGATCAATAAAACTAAAACCTGGTTCTTTGAGAAAATAACTAAAATTGATAAAACATTAGCCTGACTTATCATGAAAAAAAGGGAGGAGACTCAAATCAATAGAATTGGAAATGAAAAAGAAATAACAATTGACACTGCAGAAATACAAAGGACCATGAGAGATTACTACAAGCAACTGTATGCCAATAAAATGGACAACCTGGAAGAAATGGACAAATTCTTAGAAATGCACAAACTTCCAAGAATGAACCAGGAAGAAATAGAAAATATGAACAGACCAATCACAAGCACTGAAATTGAGACTGTGATTAAAAATCTTCCAACAAACAAAAGCCCAGGACCAGATGGCTTCACAGGTGAATTCTATCAAACATTTAGAGAAGAGCTAACACCTATCCTTCTAAAGCTCTTCCAAAATATAGCAGAGGGAAGAACACTCCCAAACTCATTCTATGAGGCCACCATCACCCTGATACCAAAACCAGGATGTCACAAAGAAAGAAAACTACAGGCCAATATTACTGATGAACATACATGCAAAAATCCTCAACAAAATACTAGCAAACAGAATCCAACAGCACATTAAAAGGATCATACACTATGATCAAGTGGGGTTTACCCCAGGAATGCAAGGATTCTTCAATATATGCAAATTAATCAACATGATACATCATATTAACAAACTGAAGGAGAAAAACCATATGATTATCTCAGTAGATGCAGAGAAAGCTTTTGACAAAATTCAACACCCATTTATGAGAAAAACCCTCCAGAAAGTAGGCATAGAGGGAACTTGCCTCAACATAATAAAGACATATATGTCATATATGACAAACCGACAGCCAACATCGTCCTCAATGGTGAAAAACTGAAACTATTTCCACTAAGATGAGGAAGAAGACAAGGTTGCCCACTCTCACCACTATTATTCAACATAGTATTGGAAGTTTTAGCCACAGCAATCAGAGAAGAAAAAGAAATAAAAGGAATCCAAATAGGAAAAGAAGTCAAGCTGTCACTGTTTGCAGATGACATGATACTATACATAGAGAATCCTAAAGATGCTACCAGAAAACTACTAGAGCTAATCAATGAATTTGGTAAAGTTGCAGGATACAAAATTAATGCACAGAAATCTCTTGCATTCCTATACACTAATGATGAAAAATCTGAAAGTGAAATTAAGAAAACACTCCTATTTACCATTGCAACAAAAAAAATAAAATATCTAGGAATAAACCTACCTAAGGAGACAAAAGACCTGTATGCAGAAAATTATAAGACACTGATGAAAGAAATTAAAGATGATACAAATAGATGGAGAGATATACTATGTTCTTGGATTGGAAGAATCAACATTATGAAAATGACTCTACTACCCAAAGCAATCTACAGATTCAATGCAATCCTTATCAAGCTACCACTGACATTTTTCACAGAACTAGAACAAAAAATTTCACAATTTGTATGGAAACACAAAAGACCCCGAATAGCCAAAGCAATCTTGAGAAAGAAAAACGGAGCTGGATGAATCAGGTTCCCTGACTTCAGACTATACTACAAAGCTACAGTAAACACGACAGTATTGTACTGGCACAGAAACAGAAATATAGATCAAGGGAACAGGATAGAAAGCCCAGAGATAAACCCACGCACATATGGTCACCTTATCTTTGATAAAGGAGGCAAGAATATACAGTGGAGAAAAGACAGCCTCCTCAATAAGTGGTGCTGGGAAAACTGGACAGCTACATGTAAAAGAATGAAATTAGAACACTCCCTAACACCATACACAAAAATAAACTCAAAATGGATTAAAGACCTAAATGTAAGGCCAGACACCATCAAACTCTTAGAGGAAAACATAGGCAGAACACTCTATGACGTAAATCACAGCAAGATCCTTTTTCACCCACCTCCTAGAGAAATGGAAATAAAAACAAAAATAAACAAATGGGACATAATTAAACTTCAAAGCTTTTGCACAGCAAAGGAAACCATAAACAAGATGAAAAGACAACCCTCAGAATGGGAGAAAATATTTGCAAATGAAGCAACTGACAAAGGATTAATCTCCAAAATTTACAAGCAGCTCACGCAGCTCAACATTAAAAAAACAAACAACGCAATCCAAAAATGGGCAGAAGATCTAAATAGACATTTCTCCAAAGAAGATATACAGATTACCAACAGACACATGAAAGAATGCTCAACATCATTAATCATTAGAGAAATGAAAATCAAAACTACAATGAGATATCATCTCACACCAATCAGAATGGCCATCATCAAAAAATCTAGAAACAATAAATGCTGGAGAGGGTGTGGAGAAAAGGGAACCCTCTTGCACTGTTGGTGGGAATGTAAATTGATACAGCCACTATGGAGAACAGTATGGAGGTTCCTTAAAAAACTAAAAATAGAACTACCATCTGACCCAGCAATCCCACTACTGGGCATATACCCTGAGTAAACCATAATTCAAAAGGAGTTATGTACCATGTTCATTGCAGCTCTATTTACAATAGCCAGGGCATGGAAGCAACCTAAGTGTCCATCGACAGATGAATGGATAAAGAAGATGTGGCACATATATACAATGGAATATTACTCAGCCATAAAAATAAATGAAGTTGAGTTATTTGTAGTGAGATGGATGGACCTAGAGTCTGTCATAGAGAGTGAAGTAAGTCAGAAAGAGAAAAACAAATACCGTATGCTAACACATATATATGGAACCTTAAAAAAAAAAAAAAGAAAGAAATGGTCAAGAAGAACCTAGGGGCCAGACGGGAATAAAGATGCAGACCTATAGAGAATGGACTTGAGGATATGGGGAGGGGGAAGGGTAAGCTTGGACAAAGTGAGAGAGTGGCATGGACATATATAGACTACCAAACGTAAAATAGATAGCTAGTGGGAAGCAGTCGCATAGCACAGGGAGATCAGCTCAGTGTTTTGTGACACCTAGAGGGGTGAGGTAGGGAGGGTGAAAGGGAGGGAGATGCAAGAGGGAAGAGATATGGGGACATATGTATATGTATAACTGATTCGTTTTGTTATAAAGCAGAAACTAACACACCGTTGTAAAGCAATTATACTCCAATAAAGATGTTAAAAAAAAAAAAAGACAGTATGGTATTGAGGAAAAGATAAACACACAGATCAAGACATATTAAAGGGTCCAGAAATCGACCCTACACACAAGTATAGCCAATTTTTGACAAAGGTACTGAGTCAACTTAATGGAAAAAGGATAGTCTTTTAACAAATATTAATGGAACAATTAAATACTTATAAACAATAAAATAAATCGACTTAAATTCACACATTATACAAAGTTAACTCAAAAGGATCATAGATGTAAATGTAAAATGTAAAACTCTACAGCTTTTAGAAGAAATCATAGGAGAAAATCCTCAGAAACTAAAGTTAGGTGAAGAGTTCTAAGACGTGAAATGAAAAGCATGATCCATATACTTTTAAAAAATAGAAAGTTGGGTCTCGACAAAACAAAAAGCTTCTGCTCTTCAGAAGACACCATTAAGAGAATGAAAAGACAAACCACAAACTGGGAGAAAATATTTTCAGATCACATATCAGACAAAAGATTTGCATTCGGAGTATATTAAGAACTCTCTAAACTCAACAGTAAAATAATAAACAATCCAAGAGAAAATGGGCAAGAGTTGAAAAGACACTTCAAAGAAAATGTACACATGGTAAATAAGCACATGAAAAGTTGCTTAACTGCTTTAGTTATTAGGGAAATACAGATCAATCACAACCTCACACTCACAGGGATGGATGTAATAATAATTAAAAAAAAGACATACAATAACAAGTGTTGGCAAAGATGTGGAGAATTTAGAACCCTCATACACTGCTGGTGGAAATGTAAAATGGTAGAATCATTTTGGAAGACAGTTTGGCAGTTCTTCAAAAAGTTAAACATAGAGTTACCCTATGACCCAGCAATTCCACACCTATATGTATACCCCAAAGAAATGGAAACATATGTCCATACAAAAACTTGTATACAAATGTTTATAGCAGCATGATTTATAATAGCCAAAAAATGAAACAACCCAAATATCCATCAGTGATGAATAAACAAAATATTGTATATCCATAAAATGGAATATTATTTGGCAGCACAAAGGAATAAAGTACTGACATATGCTACAACATGAAAGAACTTTTAAATCCTTATGCTAAATGAGAAAAACCAGCCACATATTACAGGGTTCTATTTATATGAATTATCCAAAATAGGAAAATCCATAGAGACAGATAGTACATGAATGGCTGCCTAAGGCTGGGAGGAGGGGCACATAGGGGATGACTGCTTAATGGGTACAGGATTTCCTTTTAGGTGGTAAAATATGTTGGAACAAGGTAGACGTGATGGTGGCACAACACTGTGAATATACTAAATGCCACTGAATCACACACTTTAAAATGGTTAATGGTTAATTTTATTTTATGTGAATTTTACCTCAATAATTTCTTTTTAAAAAGGCTGAAATCTGGGGCCAATCATTTTAACTATGCTCTCACGAGCACCCCATAGTTCACCTACCCTTTTGGGCTTCTGCTTCACTGGCTCCGACAATTGCTAGCCACGGATCAGTCATGGTTCCATGATTGCCAGTCTTCGTGGGGCCCTCAACAATGTCCAATTCCAGAAGTTGTTCCAGACCTTTACTGCTCATTGAAGCTAAAACCACACCCCTCTTCCCTTCATTCTTAACTAATGGCATTCATTTTATAATATGGAGTAAGTAGAAACTATCAAGTATCTGGTCCTTAGTAGGATCTCAATCATTATGTATTGAACTGAGGAAGAGGCATTCTCCACTCTCCTACACTTCACTACCACCGATATCAACATCTGCATCCTTTGCTCCCTTTCCTCTTGTCCTAAACAAGAGTTGCTCAATAATCCTCCTTCCCAAGCTAGCCTCCCCGTTGCCTCCTATGGTTTCTTAATGCCCCCAGGTAGAGTGCAGATGCCTTATCTGGACATTTCCAGCCTCACCCTCACCTCCTTCACAGGGACTGCTTGCCCTGCGTTCTCCCCCCTCTCTGCCCTTTCTTTCACCTTGACTTGGCGAACTCAGAGTCAGTCTTCAATACCTACCTTAATGCTCAGGAAACTTACCCTTAATCCCTCCAGCCAATGAAACTTACCATTGGATTTGATGATAATTAGGAAGTTATTGGTAACACAAACAAAGACCATCAGGGACCTTAGGGAAGACAGATTCAGTGCACATGCCAAATTGAAGCAGACTGAAGGGTAAACTGTATAATAAAAGTAAGACATTATTTACTTTTTTACTCTCCCTCTCTCATGAGTGAACAGTAGAGTTTTCCAGCAACACGTCATGTTATGTATCAACAGATTGAATGCAGAAGCAGATATGAGAATTCAGCTGTCTTTTACTAAACCAACCATTAATGAGCTTCACAAAAATATAAAGCCATGCTCCTCTTCTCACTGATTTCTTTGGGAAAATAATATTATTTTTCATAAAAAATGTTATTTGTGTTAATATGTATTGGTTTTGTTATTGCTATTTTTAAATGATTTAAATATTTTTGAAATTTCTTGGTTTTGAATTTTGATACAATATACATCAATAGGTATGATATGCAAACAAAAGCTCTTTGGGGCCCTCCATAATTTAGTAAAAAAGTGGTCCTGAGACCAAAAACTTTGAGAACCACTCCATTCCAGGGTTGCTAAGCAGAGGAGTGAGCCTGCCTGAGGCTGGGTATTGCATATTTGCAGTGGAGCTGGTTACTCGGTTTTCCTCAGCAGCATCTATTGGTCTTGGAGCAGGGGGAGGAATAAAGAAAATGCATTGTTGATCTGATCCAATACTGGGGATCGGCAGAGTTGCTGTAGCAGGACTAGGTCAGGCTTTGTTCTTCTGGACAAAGAGGACAAATTGTCAGCTTAATAAATTACCCTTTACCTTTTGCAAGAATTGGAACAATTAAGAGGTTTCTTAATCCTGAACTTCCTTCTCCTTCATAGATCCCTCCGGATCATTTAAATCTCGTTAATGATGTACTTAGAGTAGTTTTTCCAGCTTCTTATCACCCAGCTCTTCTGTTTAGTGACATAAACAAAGACCATCTCTTCAACTTCACGTTTTGCTCTGCCTTTGATGATAAATCCATTCTTGGGTCACTTCAAATAATGGAGTCTGTTAAATTATGTACTCCTTGCTCTGACCAGATTATAAATTTCCACACAGCTTGGATATTTAAAAAAGGAATAGAGATGGACTATTGATGATGATTATGATGGCAGTAACACTGATCCATTGATTCACCCAACAAATATTTTTTGGAGCATTTAGCATGAGACAGGCACAGTCCAGACAGCGAGGACTCAGCACTGAACAAAACAGGCAAAGATCTCTCCACTCTTGGCACTTACAGTCCAGTGGGGGAGACCGAGAAGGAAAAATAAATGAAATAGAAATGATGGTAGATAATAATGAACGCTAGAGGGAAGGAGATAAATAAATCTTGGGAGATGATAGAAGAACTGGTGTTATGAGTGTCAAAGGTAGATGGGGTGACCAGAGAAGGTCACACTAATAAGGTGATGTTTGAATAAAGACGTCAAGGAAATGAGTGAGCCACATACTGACAGGAGAAAAATGGAATACAGGCAGAAGGAGTCACAAATTCCTGAAGGCAGAGGAGTAACTGGTGTGCTGATGGACAGCAAGGAGGCCAGCGTGGCTGAAAAAGGTGAGGAGGAGGAGGAAGGGGAGGGGGAGGAAGAGGAGGAGGGGATGAGAAAGAGAGGAAGGGGGAGGGGAGAAAAAAGAGAGGAAGAGGAAAGACAGTGGGCACAAACACCGCCATCAATAGAGAAGGAAGACATAGCAAAATATGGCCATGCTCACTCCTCTCCCTCACATTACCTACTTCAATTCTTTTTCTTTCTTTTTTTTTAAATTGAGATAGAACTGACATTCTTTAACCTGTTTTCTCCACCATACAAGGCTCATTCTATTCTCACTTAATGGAAGCAAGAAAATGGAAATAACCTAAATGTCCAACAGTTGAGTTTAAATAAATTATGGCATGCCATGTGACCTTTAAAATTCATAACTCTGCAGCACATTTATGACTTAGGAAAATGCTTATATTATATGACTAGATTAAAAAAGTGGGACTTTGTCCATCAGCAGAGGAATGGATAAAGAAGATGTGGTACATATATACAATGGAATATTACTCAGCCAGAAAAGGGAATGAAATTGTGCCATTTGCAGAGACGTGAATGGACCTAGAGACTGTCATACAGAGTGAAGTAAGTCAGAAAGAGAAAAACAAATATCATATAATATAGCTTATATGTGGAATCTAGAAAAATGGTACAGATGAACTTATTTGCAAAGCAGAAATAGAGACACAGATGGGCCTCCCTGGTGGCGCAGTGGTTGAGAGTCCGCCTGCCGATGCAGGGGATACGGGTTCGTGCCCCGGTCTGGGAGGATCCCATATGCCGCGGAGCGGCTGGGCCCGTGAGCCATGGCCGCTGGGCCTGCGCATCCGGAGCCTGTGCTCCGCAACGGGAGAGGCCACAACAGTGGGAGGCCCGCATACCGCAAAAAGAAAAAAAAAAAAAAAAAAAAAATAGAGACACAGATGTAAAGAACACACGTATGGATACTAAGGGGGGGAGGAGGGGTGGTATGAATTGGGAGATTGGGATTCACATATATACACTTCTGTGTATAAAATAGATAACTAATGAGAACCTACTGTATAGCACAGGGAACTCTACTCAGTGCTCTGTGGTGACCTAAATGGGAAGGAAATCTAAACAAGAGGGGATATATGTACACGTATAGCTGATCCGCTTTGCTGTATAGCAGAAACTAACACAACATTGTAAAGCAACTGACATTGTAAAGCAAACTATACTCCAATAAAGATTAAAAAAGGAAAGAAAAACAAAGTAGGACTCAAAGCTATATAGGTAACTTTGTTTAAATGCATATATACATTCTTCCTCCTTCCCAGAGAATCATACTACAGTGTTAAGAGTTTACCTACAGGTGGCCAAATTATGAGAGTTTTTATTTCTTTTCATTGTTTCTAACTTTTCTGCAATAAACCTACATTATTGTCATAATCAGAAAGTAATAACACTTAGAAGTGAATTAAATAATTTGGTCCAGTATGGCTTGAATCGACAAAATATTTCATTGCATAAATTTATTAAGTGCCCTCAAGGTATTAAGGGGGGGGTTAAAATAGTCCAATGTTAACACTGCTAAGGTCTGTATCACAATGTGAGTCAGTAAGATAATACATTTATTTGAAGATCATATAATTGGTTTTATCTATTTGCTCTAGAGCAGAATTAAATGAGCAGATTCATCTTAGACCCCCATTCACTCTCGATTAACATATTACCTTCCAAAATACTGTCTTTAAAATGTCCATCTCAAAGATTGTATTATATTTAAAAGACCAAGAGCTAGTAGAAAATCAAGACCCACTATGATAAATGGTCACTGTAAAATCTCATTAGTTTTTTGACCAAACATCTTTTCTAAAAGATTATATTGCTTGATATGACAGGTGAACCTCTTTAATTATTCTGGTGTATAGAGTTTAGCACATACTGAAATGATAAAGCAAAAGCATATTTTATGTTGTATAAACTTAGGCCTCTAAATTCCACAAAGCTCAAAAAATAAAACACCACCAGCACCATGGATTCTTGCCCTGTGATCACCCCCAGTCAATGCCCCATCTCCCACCCCAGATTTCACCTATATCCTGACTTCCAACACCATAGGTGAGATTTGTCTGTTTTTGAAGTTTATATAAATAGAATGAAAAATATGCAGTTTTGTGTTCCTGGCTTCTTGCATTCAATATCATGAGACTCCTCGGTGGTGCTTTGTGTAGCTGAAACTCAGTTATTTCCACTGCTGTACTGTCTTCTCTTGGATGAGTATTCTACCATCTAGGGATCCATTCTACAGTTGGTAGACCTTTGAGCTGTCTCCACGTTACCCAACTCAGGTCTGGCTACTCACTGCACGACGGGCCGATAAGTCAAGTGACAAGGTGTCAAGGTAAGGACAGCTGGCTAACTGAGATGATGAGGGACTAGTGTCCTTGAAAACCATCTTAACACCACGGTGCAGGCAGAGGGCTTTTAAAGGCATCGTGAGGGTGGAGCTGCAGGGCAGCTCATGTGCAGTTCTCAGATTGGTTGGCATCAAGGTGAAGTTTCAAGCATCACCCATCTTCTGATTTCAACCCGTCTGGCCACTGTTTGTGGCCAGCAGTTTTCAGTTGGTGTGGGTCTGTTTCCTGTAAAAATAACTTAGGAATGTGTGTCCGACCTTTATCTGTATCTTTCAGGGAACTGGGAGTTCAGAGACTCTGCTGTGTGGCAGGTTTATAATCTAAAGTGTTACCAGTCTCCTAGTCAAACAGATATTCTTTGTTTTTACATCTTCACATTTCCTAATCATTAACTCTTGAGCCAGCCTTTTGAGACTCAGGGGAGGCCTGGGAGACTAAAGCAAAAGCCTTTTACTTCAAAGGACAGGACATGGGCTTGTATGTGGTTTCACCCTGGCTGGCATTGTTGTTTTTTTTGTTGTTGTTGTTGGTACGCGGGCCTCTCACTGTTGTGGCCTCTCCCGTTGCGGAGCACAGGCTCCGGACGTGCAGGCTCAGCGGCCATGGCTCACGGGCCCAGTCGCTCCACGGCATGTGGGATCTTCCCGGACCGGGGCACAAACCCATGTCCCCTACATCGGCAGGAGGACTCTCAACCACTGCGCCACCAGGGAAGCCCTGGCATTGTTATAATGAAGGCTGCTGTGGACATTCCTGTTCCATGTGCTTGGATAGAGGCATATCCACTAGAGTGTGTTAATGTTTAGCCACTTTGGTCCTAAATCTTAACTGTAGATTGGCATCTCCCTGGTGCCTGGGTGCCAGTTCCATAGGGAATTCTAACCTGAGCTGGGATTAAGAACCAATGAGCTCGATGTTGAAACCCCCAGACAAAAGGAGGAGAGGAATCCAGTTCAGCGGATTTTGAATGAATTGTTTCCAGAAAGAGGACTATAAAATCCAATGTAAAAAATAAGCTGTGTCCATTTTGACTTTGTCTTCCTTTTTTTTCCCCTTCGAGTTCCTACATCAAAAGACTACATGGACTGGGTTTATGATACTATAAGTGGCCTCCAAATTATTTCAAAAATTCCCCAGATTCTCAAAGCAAAGTTATTTTAGACATGTTTTAGACATATCTTTAAAGATACACGTGTCATCAGACTTAGAGATCAGACTTGTGGTTGTCAATGGGGCAGGGGAGAGAGAGTGATGGATTGGGGGTTTGGGGTTGGTACATGCAAACTCTTGCATTTAGAATGGATAAACAAGAAGGTCCTACTGTATAGCACAGGGAACTATATCCAGTCTCCTGAGACACACCATAATGGAAAAGAATATTAAAAAAAAGAATGTATCTATGTGTAAAACTGAGTCACTTTGCTGTACAGCAGAGACTGGCACAACATTGTAAGTCAACTCTACTTCAATTAAAAAAACCAACATGTGTCCTGATTTGGCATACTCTGGGTGGGGGATTAGGCTTTCAAAAATTGAGACATACACTAGTTAGCTGTCCCAGCTCCATAAGCAGGGAGACTTCAAAAAGGCAAGAGTTAATTTTCTGTGGTCCAGGTCAGCCTGGAATTAAATGAAATATGCTTAATAATCATTGTTGCAGCTGGGAGTTTGGTTGGCACTGTTTAATTTCTTGGTTTCTTGAAACTGCTTTTTGGACCCATGCCCAGGAGCTGTCTTGATGAATGTATTTCAGAGAAGGGAAAAAACAGAAATGAATAATGTGGCTCTAGAAAATACAGCAACAGAAAGCACTGAACTATCACAAATCTCTAAAAATATGTTCTTCTTCGGGATCAGTCTCCAATATGCATTGGAAGATAGGAGAGAACAGAGGCCATAAACTCAATTCTTTTGTGATATGTGCAGAACGTGTTAGAAACTTAATGTTATTTATGCATTGTCAGGTAGTTCGATGCCTTCCATTTGTAGTGGGAGAGTGGTTTTAAGTTCCCACCGGACCAAGAATAACTCCTTCACCAGCCTCCCCTACTGACTGACCTGGCATGAACTCAACCCCTTGACCAAGAAACATTATTTCAACTTTGACCTGCTGTCAGGATGCATGAAAGGTTCTGTAGGCACATAAAGACCCCATCCTTGCCTTCAAAGAACTTATCATGTTTTGGGGGTGGGGAAGGCCATCCTCATACAAAGAAAACGAAAACTTCAAGTCTGATGTGTCACCCGTGAGCTGAGTGATCAGTACAGGCCTCTCTGAAGCGGTAGACATGAACTGAATCTTAAAGGATAGTGGGGCTTCTCATGGACAGGCAGGCAGGAGCAGGGCCCTTCAGATAAGAGCAAAGGTGCAACAGAAGAAAGGGGCGGATGTTCAGAGAACAAAGAGGGCAATCCCGTTGGAATCTGAGACCCTTCGAAAGCAGTGGTTATTGAAGTGTTGCGATGGGGACTGAGGCCCAGCAGAAGATGAGGTATATTTCTAATCCACCAATTCCCTATCCCTGTGTTAGAAGATGCCAAAAAAATTGGGGATCATCAAGTGGACAAGATGGTGACAGCCCAGCAATTTGATAGAAACAAAACAATCAAGAGCAAAAATCCTGAGCAAAATTCTCTACACATATGAATTAATCCCCCAAATAGAAGCAATTGAACGACTTAAGACCACTTAACAACTTAAGACCACTCTCACGATGCTCTGTTCAGGGCATTCTTCCCAGCTGCTCAAGCAGGAAACCTCATCTTCCATCCTTCCCTCATCAACCTCTTCCCTATGATCCATCCAGCAGCCCATTTCTCGCCACCTTCCAACTGGTCTCCCTGATTTATTTCTTAACTTCTGTGCCCTCCTCATTCTTTCCACCCCAATCCCAATCCAGTCTTCACACAAGAAGCTAGAATGTCATCTAAAAATCCTCAATCTGAGCAGAGAACTCCTCCTCTGAAAACACACCTATGGTCTCCAGGGTACCCAGGATAAAATATAGAATCTGTAACATGCTCACAAGACCCTGGAGGGACCCTACCCTGTCCCGTCTCTAATGCCATCTTTCCTCCTGTGTCCCTTCGGTAGGTGATTGAGACCTGCTCTCTCCTGGTTCCTCAAACGAGATCTGCTTTTTCCAGACTCCTCCTAGAATGTACTAGGCATCCATTCTTTTCTGGGCTAGCTATTATAGGTCAAAGTTTAAAGGTCATGTCTCCACAGGGGCCTGCTTCAATTAATCTTGCAATCTAAATTTTGTCCCCCACGTTATTCACTCTCCTAGCCTTTAGTCTTTTATTTCATGGCACTTACTTAGCACAGTTTGTATTTATACATGTAACTTTTGTGTTTAAGGCCTGAAGCATCGTGAAAATATGGACCACATATGTGTGATTCATAACTGTGTACCTGAGCCTAGCAGCCTGACACCTAAGGTTTGCCATAAATATATCTACAGTGCCTGAAATGGAGGGAATTCCAACTACCTCTGTGTGCTAGATTCAAGTCCTCAATAATCTCTACCACCAAATGTAGTAACTCATTTGATTAATTACTTATAAGTAGGCTTTATTCATGTATAAAAAAAGGAAGGGTCACATCTCTCAAGCACAGAAGAAAAATATTGCATTTTTTATAGCTTAAGCCTTGTATGGATGCCATTTTGACCAATAAAAGGTCCCGCCCTTGAGATGCAGTTCATTTAGAAGTAGTGGGGATTATGGAAAGGAAATCGTAATAATAATACAATGTTTACTGAGTGTGATGTGCCAGGCTTTCTGCTACACTTTTTACAGGCATTATCTGTAATCTTACAACTACCCTGAACATAGATAGGCATTATAGCTTCCATTTACAAATGAGAAAAGTAAAAGATTGTTTTCCATAATCACAGAACTAGTTGGTAGGAGGGATTGATGGAGCCAGGTCTTCAAAAGGTCTACAATTTACACAATGTAATCTCTGTGAAATTAGCAAAACATTGTGGAATCTCCACCTCTATTGATATTTTCCATATTGGTTGACAGGACATTTACCAATATTCATCTTATTTTTCCAAAGAACCATACAAGCATTTTGAATAATAAAGAATACCATTCAGAAATAAACATTTTCTCATCCTAAAGTTTTGGTTGGAGAGACTGTAGGATTAAAAAAAACTAAAATCAAATTAAGATAAGATTATAAATAGTATGTGCCTGACCCAAATGATAACAAGTGGCTTTTGACCCACATACTTGGAAAATGTACATGACTCCCCGATATATGTCAGTGAATCTGTAGGCTGGTTGAGCAAATACTTAAGTATTTGTCAGAGCAATAATGGCTCCTGTGGAAATCTCCCTGTAGTAGGATGAATAGTAGCCCCAAAAAGATATATTCAAGTCCTAACCCCCTATATTATAATAGGGAAGAACAAATCTGACTCCATATTGGATCTGTTTCTTTTACTTTAGCCTTTGTATTCTATTTCTTTCACTACAAGTTAAGAATTTTGCCTATAGCCTAAAATATACAGGATAGCCCATTCTCAAGGCTCTGACCTTAAAGGATAACACTTTCCCATCCATATAGAGATAAAAAGTTGCAGAACAGAGAAAAACATTTGTCTTGTTGGAGGTTTACAAGAACATTGTGACATGACCTATGTGGACAGCTGCAAGAACAAAGGATTCCAACACCAAGAAGTGTGCAACAACCAACTGTGCCCCTTCCCCTTTTAGTATAAAAGAAGCCTGAATTCTAACTCAGGTAAGGTGGTTCTTTGGGACACTAGTCCACCATCTTCTCAGTCTGCTGGCTTTCCAAATAAAGTTGCTATTCCTTGCCCCAACAGCTCATCTCTCGATTTACTGGACTGTCATATGGCAAGCAGTATGAGCTTGGACTTTGTAACAAAACCTATGAATATGACATTACTTGGAAATAGAGTCATACAGATGTAGTTAAGGATCTTGAAATGAGATCATCCCGGATTTTGGGTGGCCCCCAATCCAATGACTGATGTCCTTATGGGAGGAAGGAGGGGGAGACTTCACCTAGGGACACAGAGAAGCAGAACACATGGAGACAGAGGTAGATACCAGAGTCACGCTGCCCCAAGCCAAGGGATGCCAAGGGTTGCCAGCAGCCACCAGAACCTAGAAACATGGAACAGATACTTCCTCAGAGCTTCCAGAAACAGCTAAACCTGCTGACACTGTGATTTCGACTGAAGGCCTCTAGAACTGTAAGAGAATCAATGTCTGCTGTTTTAAGCCACCTCGTTTGTGGTCATTTGTGGCAGCAGGCCCTTGGAAACAAATACAGGCCCCAAGCCTCAGGTCTGAGCATAAAAGTGAACAGAAATGACTTACAGGAAGTATTACTTTGAGCTACTGCAAGAATTTATTTTGCCAGGATTTATACGACACCTACAATTGAGTATTTCTGTTAGACAAAAGACTAAGTTAACATTCTAGCAATTTGCCTGAAATCTCTACGACAATAAAGGGAGAGGCCAGAGGGAAGACCTACCTGTGTACCCTTGGTTGAATTCAGGATGCCTGAGTAGGCCCACCTGGGTTTTATTTGCAGGAAAACCCCATAAGCCTCATGTGGATCCTCTGGGGTTGGTAGCCTTCCTGTAGGGCTAAGGCTGTATGTGGGTAGAGACCAGGGGCGCCTTCCTCTCCAGGACACTATCCAGGCTGGGGAGGGGATGTGCACCTGGGGAGGTGGAGGGAGTGATGGAAACAGGCTTAGCCTGCAAATGGGGACAATGTTGGAGGGATGCCCCGTTTTGTACCTTCCGCCTTATTTTTTGGCTTTTCCCTCTGTGTCAGGTAGTTAGAGATGGGGCAGCAAGGGACTGACCAAGTCAAATGATTGGTTCAGGGCACTGGTGGAAAAAAGGCTTCGAGTTCAAGGCTCAGTTGGGACTCATGGCCAGTGGGAGGGGGGTGGTTGTCCCCACTGGGCTTGATGGCTGTTGGAAAAAGCAAGGGCAAGACAATGGTGTAAGCCACATCAGAAAACCCATGGACCCCTCAACTATAGGGATCATTTGAGGGCTGAGGTTGTAGCTGCTTTAGCTAATAGAAGCGCGAGCAAAAGGCCACTGCTAAACCGCAGTGAGACTCCACCTCACACCCACTGGATGGTTACTGTCATTTAAAAAAAGAAAAACAAAACAGAAAATAACAAGTATTGGTGAGGATGTGGAGAAACTGAAACCCTTGTGTACTATGTGAGATGTAATAAAATGGTGCAGCCACTGTGGAAAACAGTATGGTGGTTCCACAAAAAATTAAAAGTAGAATTACCATATGATCCAGCAATAATACATCTGGGTATACATCCAAAAGAACTGAAAGCAAGGTGTTGAAGAGATATTGTTCAAGCAGCATTATTCATAGCAGCATTATTCATAACGGCCAAAAAGTGGAAGCAACCCAAGTGCCCATCGATGGATGAATGGATAAACAAAATGTGGTATACAATACAATGGAATATTATTCAGCCATAAAAGGAAGGAAATTCTGACATATGCTATAACATGAATGACCCTTGAGGTTATTATACTAAATGAAATAAGCTTGTCATAAAAAGACAAATGCTATATATTTCCACTTATATGAGACCCCTAAAGCATCAAATTCAGAGAGACAGAAAGTGAAATGATGTCTGCCAGGTCTTGGTGGGGAGGGGAATGAGGAATTTTTATTTAATGGGTATAGAGTTTCATTTTTGCAAGATGCAAAGAATTCTGGAGATGGATGGTGGTAATATTTACACAACAATGTAAATATGCTTAATATATTAACGGTGTACATACCACTGCATATGCAGTGCATATATACACTGTGTATGTGTATATACATATACACTACAGTGGTATATATGTTGTATGACAATATTATATACCACTGAACTGGTATATACCCAATGAACTGTACATTTAAAAATGGTTAACATGGTAAATTTTATGTTGTTTTATTTTACCACAACTAAAGCAGACAGTGTTACTTCATTCCAATATGTTACTCTGAACACCTGCACACAAACTCCACACCCCTATACCCCCATCCACACACTGGAGGCTGGGGAGACTTGCAGAAACACAGTTCCCTCTCCATGCTGCTGAGCTAAGCGGAAGATGTCTGTTCCTGTAGTACTGTGTCTATAAAATCAACGGTGTCTAGTGTGTAATGGGTATCATAAGTCATCTGGCTGGTCAGATAAAGAATCTGTAAGTCAACCTGCCTCCCTATCTCCTCTGTATCCATCGCCCATTGGCCAGGTCTTGTTTATCCTGCCTCCCTGATATAGTTTAGATCTAGCCCTTGCTCTCTAGTCACTTTAGTTCAACTCTTCTGCCTGGGTTTGGCAGCACCCTCATTACTTGTCTCCCTGCCTCCAGTCTCACTCCTCCTAGACTCCTCCTCTCCAGGACTGCCAGAGGGATCCTGCAAAAAAGCAAGTATGTTCACGTCCCATGTCTTAGAACCCTCCAACTGTTGGCCATCGGTTCTAGGATGTGGCCCCTGTTGAAAGGTTGAAAGGGAGCCTTATCCTTGGGTCCAGCTTGACTCTCTAGCCTCACCTCCTACCTTCTGCCAACCCCAAATCCTGCTGTGTCTCCCAAATGTCGCCCTCCAGCAAGATGAATGATCATCTGCTAAACATGCTGTCTCAGGTCTATGCTTTTTCACCCACTTTCCCTGGGTCTACAAATGCCCTCTTTGTGTGTTGACCTCACAAACCCTAGTTGGCTTTCCAAACTCAGCTACGACCAAAAGCCTCTCTTATCTCAACATCACCCCAAGCCGACCCTGAATAAATCTAACCTCTCCTCCCTGTCTCCTACTCCTTTAATTTAAACATAATTCTATGCTGGTATATATCTCAAGGCGTGAGAACTCTTCCCTTTTTTACATGCCTCACTTCTCTACTGAACTGCAGTTTGTTAAGAGTAAGCCTGCATACTTAGTATGTGATGAACTCTGGTTACATGAAATCTGTTGAAGAATTTGGCTCGGGCTTCCCTGGTGGTGCAGTGGTAGGGAGTCCACCTGCCGATGCAGGGGACACGGGTTCGTGCCCCGGTCCGGGAAAATCCCACATGCCACGGAGCAGCTGGGCCCGTGAGCCATGGCCGCTGAGCCTGCGCGTCCGGAGCCTGTGCTCCGCAACGGTAGAGGCCACAACAGTGAGAGGCCCGCATACCACACACAAAAAAAAGAATTTGGCTCACTCAAGTGGTCATACTGATAAGATTTTGACAATAATTATAAAATGTGATCATAATTTTATTAAAATTAAAGTGGTCATAAATATGATCATTTTATTAAAATTAAGTCACCATAACTAGAAAATTTCTGTCAATCAAGGAATTTTCTCATTTTCAAGGAACTCCAGACCCATTTAGTCTTGTTTCTCAAACAATTATATCAGAATATCAGGGTTTGGGGCTTGGGCATCAGCGTTTTTTGAAGGTCTCTAACTGGAGAAAAGGACTTCAAAACCATTGGCTGCCAAGTTTTGCTCTGATATCACCTATTTATTTACCTGAGTGGGCAGTGACTTCCTGTATCCATCCCAGGGAGATAAATGTCTCATTTTTATTTTTTCAAGAATCTCTGGGGACACAATTCTAGAATCTCCCTTGCCTTTTAAAATAGTGTTCCTCTTTAAAATAAATAAAATCAAGTGTTAAAAGAAACTTGTAGCTATCACCATTTATTTTTCAAATAAAAGATTGTTTTTATAATTTTTAAATGGTTTTGAAGTCCTTTGCTGGGCATGTGATCTTTTATCCTATTTGGCATGATGTTCTCATAATTTGCTATGTCTTTGAAAAAAGGGTTCCAGCATTACTGTTTCCTAAGAAGTCTGGGGTCATGAAAGAATGAGCTGGCCAGCAGAGACTTTATTTTTAACCAAGAGTCTGATCCAAACTCGATAATGAGTGGTAATGTCCAACTTCTTTTTCCTGCCCTGACATTTTTCTATGCTCCTAGGTAAATAGTCCTTTTCAGGGATCATCCCACCTATGAAGTGTCTGCTTGGCTACAGATATTTCTTAGCTCTCCAGGCCAAAGTGAGCCTTTAACATCCCTCAATACAAAATGTTGAGAGGTCCTTTCAACATGCTGGTGTTCTGTAAAGTGAACAAGGGCATCTGTAGGAGGCCATCTGGAAGGAACATGATTATGAAGATCACTTGGGAGTGTTTTGAATCTGAAAAACTGCATGTGCATCCTAAGTTCAGTCATTAATTTAAGAAAATACCACCTCTTCTATAAACTTAAATCATTTTTATTTAAAATGTCAGGCCTAAACAGAATCTGCCTGCCTTTTTGAATCATCTCCTAAAGAAATCTAAAATCTGATACAAATGAACATATCTATGAAACAGAAAACAGGCTCATGGACATAGAAAACAGACAGGTGGTTGCCAAGGGGGAGGGAGCTGGGGGAGGATGGAGTGGGAGGCTGGGGTTAGCAGATGTGAGCTTTCATATATAAAATGGATAAACAACAAGGTCCTACTGTATAGCACAGGGAACTATATTCAATATCCTATGATAAAGCACAATGGAAAAGAATATTGACCCGGAGGAAGATGGCGGAGACCCGGAGGAAGATGGCGGAAGAGTAAGACGCGGAGATCACCTTCCTCCCCACAGATACATCAGAAATTCATCTACACGTGGAACAACTCCTACAGAACACCTACTGAACGCTGACAGAAGACCTCAGACCCCCCAAAAGGCAAGAAGCTCCCCACATACCTGGGTAGGGCAAAAGAAAAAAAGAATAAACAGACAATAGGATAGGGACGGGACCTGCACCAGTGGGAGGGAGCCGTGAAGGGGGGTAGGTTTCTACACACTACAAGCCCCTTCGCGGGCGGAGACTGCAGGTGGCGGAGGGGGAAAGCTTCGGAGTAGCGGAGGAGAGCACAGCAACAGGGGTGCGGAGGGCAAAGCGGAGAGATTCTGGCACAGAGGACCGGTGCCCTCAGGCACACACCAGCCCGAGAGGCTTGTCTGCTCGGCCGCCGTGGCGGGCGGGGCTGGGAGCTGAGGCTCGGGTATCGGCTTTCAGTCGGAGCGCAGGGAGAGGACTGGGGCGGGCGGCAGGAAGAGAGCCTGAAGGGGTTAGTGCACCACAGCTAGCCCGGAGGGAGTCCGGGGAAAGGGTCTGGAGCTGCTGAAGAGGCAAGAGACTTTTTTCCCTTTTGTTTCCTGGTGCGCGAGGAGAGGGCATTAAGAGGGCTGCTTGGGGAAGCGCCGGAGACAGGCACGAGCCGCGGGTAAGGCGCGGACCTCGGAGACGGGCGTGGGCCGCCGCCGCCGCCGCCGCCGCCGCCGCCCGCCGCCACCACCGCCCGCCGCGGCCCGCCGCCGCCGCCGCGGCCCGCCGCCGCCGCTGCCGCCGCCGCCGCGGGGCCTGTGTGCGAGCGCGGGTCACTGTCCACCCCGCCTTCCGGGGGGCCTGTGCACCCCGCCACTGCCGGGGTCCCCGAGACCCGGGGACGGCTTTCCCGGGAAAGCGCACGGAGCGCCACGGGCTGCTGCAACGTCACGCCGGCCTCTGCCGCCGCAGGCCCGCCCCACACTGCGCGCCCCTCCCTCCCCTCTGCCTGAGTGAGCCAGAGCCCCCGAATCAGCGGCTCCTTTAAACCCGTCCTGTCTGAGCGAAGAACGGACGCCCTCCGGCGACCTACGCGCAGAGGCGGGGCCAGGTCCAAGGCTGAGACCCGGGAGCTGTGAGAGCAGAGGCAGGGAAATCTCTCTGTGCAGCCTCGGAGGCAGCGGATTAAAGCTCCACGGTCCATTTGATGTGCCCTGCGTCTGTGGAGTGCATGAATGGACAGCGAATCATCCCAAATTGAGGAAGTGGACTTTGAGGACAAGATTTAAGACTTTCCCCCCTTTTCCTCTTTTTACAACGAATTATTCCAAATTCAGGAGGTGGACTTAGAGAGCAAGATTTCAGACTTCTCGCCCTTTTCCTCTTTTTACAACGAATTATCCCAAATTGAGGAGGTGGACTTGGAGAGCAAGATTTTTGATTTTTCCCCCTGCTCTCTTTTTGTGAATGTGTATGTGTAATCTTCTGTGTAAGATTCTCTCTGTATAGCTTTGCTTCCACCATATGTCCCAGGGTTCTATCGGTCCGGTTTTTTTTTTTTTTTCAATAATTTCTAATTTTAATAACGCTACTATATTTCATACTTTATTCTATTTTACTTTACCTGCTCTTTCTTTTTTTCCTACTCTCCCTTCCTCCCTCCCTCCCTCCGCTCCTCCTTTCCTTTCTTTTTCTTTCCTCCCTCCCACCCTTCTTCTTTCCACTTTCTTTTTCTTTCCTTCCTCCCTCCCTCCTGTCTTTCTTCCTTTCCTCCCTCCCTCCTTCCTTTCCTTCCTCCCTCCCTCCTTCCTTTCCTTCTTTCTTTCCATCCTTCCTCCCTCCCTCCCTCCTTTCTTTCTTCCTTCCTTCCTTTCTTCCCTTCTTCCTTTCTTTCCCTCTCTCTTTCTTTCTTCTACTAATTCTTTCTTTCTACACTTTCTCCCTGTTATTCTGAGCCGGGTGGATGAAAGACTCTTGGTGCTGCAGCCAGGAGCCAGTGCTGTGCCTCTGAAGTGGGAGAGCCAACTTCAGGACACGGGTCCACAAGAGACCTCCCAGCTCCACATAATATCAAGCAGCGAAAATCTCCCAGAGATCTCCATCCCAACACCAGCACCCAGCTTCAGTCAACGACCAGCAAGCTACAGTGCGGGTCAACCTATGCCAAGCAACTAGCAAGGCAGGAACACAACCCCACCCATTAGCAGAGAGGCTACCTAAAAACATAATAAGGCCATAGGCACCCCAAAACACACCACCAGACGTGGACCTGTCCACCAGAAAGACAAGATCGAGCCTCAACCACCAGAGCACAGGAATTAGTCCCCCCCACCAGGAAGCCTACACAACCTACTGAAACAACCTTAGCCACTGGGGTCAGACACCAAAAACAACGGGAACTACGAATCTGCAGCCGGCAAAAAGGAGACCCCAAACACAGTAAC
Source organism: Mesoplodon bidens (assembly GCF_964165515.1). Taxonomy (NCBI): domain Eukaryota; kingdom Metazoa; phylum Chordata; class Mammalia; order Artiodactyla; family Ziphiidae; genus Mesoplodon; species Mesoplodon bidens. The sequence continues at coordinate 12,339,715 of NC_138166.1, forward strand.
ATAAGCAAAATGAGAAGGCAGAAAAACACACAGCAGGTGAAGGAGCAAGATAAACACCTACCAGACCTAACAAATGAAGAGGTAATAGGCAGTCTACCTGAAAAAGAATTCAGAATAATGATAGTAAAGCTGATCCAAGATTCTATTTCCAAGATCCATAATCTTGGAAATAGAATAGACAAAATGCAAGAAACAGTTAACAAGGACCTAGAAGAACTAAAGATGAATCAAGCATCGATTAAAAACACAATAAATGAAATGAAAAATACTCTAGATGGGATCAATAGCAGAATAACTGAGGCAGAAGAACGGATAAGTGAGGTGGAAGATAAAATAGTGGAAATAACTGCTGCAGAGCAAAATAAAGAAAAAAGAATGAAAAGAACAGAGGACAGTCTCAGAGACCTCTGGGACAACATTAAACGCACCAACATTCGAATGATAGGGGTTCCAGAAGAAGAAGAGAAAAAGAAAGGGACTGAGAAAATATTTGAAGAGATTATAGTTGAAAACTTCCCCAATATGGGAAAGGAAATAGTTACTCAAGTCCAGGAGGCACAGAGAGTCCCATACAGAATAAATCCAAGGAGAAATACACCAAGACACATATTAATCAAACTGTCAAAAATTAAACACAAAGAAATCATATTAAAAGCAGCAAGGCAAAAACAACAAATAACACACAAGGGAATCCCCATCAGGATAACAGCTGATCTCTCAGCAGAAACCCTACAAGCCAGAAGGGAGTGGCAGGACATAATTAAAGTGATGAAGGAAAGAAACCTGCAACCTAGATTACTCTACTCAGCAAGGATCTCATTCAGATTTGATGGAGAAATTAAAACGTTTACAGACAAGCAAAAGCTGAGAGAGTTCAGCACCACCAAACCAGCTTTACAACAAATGCTAAAGGAACTTCTCTAGGCAAGAAACACAACAGAAGGAATATACCTACAATAACGAACCCAAAGCAATTAAGGAAATGGGAATAGGAACATACATATCAATAATTACCTTAAATGTAAATGGACTAAATGCTCCCACCAAAAGACAGAGTGGCTGAATGGATACAAAAACAAGACCCATATATATGCTGTCTACAAGAGACCCACTTCAGACCTAGAGACACATACAGATTGAAAGTAAAGGGATGGAAAAAGATATTCCATGCAAATGGAAATCAAAAGAAAGCTGGAGTAGCAATTCTTATATCAGACAAAATAGACTTTAAAATAAAGACTATTAGAAGAGACAAGGAAGGACACTACATAACGATAAAAGGATCAATCCAAGAAGAAGATATAACAATTGTAAATATTTATGCACCCAACATAGGAGCACCTCAATACATAAGGCAAATACTAACAGCCATAAAAGGGGAAATCGACAGTAACACAATCATAGTAGGGGACTTTAACACCCCACTTTCACCAATGGACAGATCATCCAAAATGAAAATAAATAAGGAAACACAAGCTTTAAATGATACATTAAACGAGATGGACTTAGTTGATATTTATAGGACATTCCATCCAAAAACAACAGAATACACATTTTTCTCAAGTGCTCATGGAACATTCTCCAGGATAGATCATATCTTGGGTCACAAATCAAGCCTCGGTAATTTTAAGAAAATTGAAATTATATCAAGTATCTTCTCCGACCACAATGCTATGAGACTAGACATCAATTACAGGAAAAGATGTGTAAAAAATACAAACACATGGAGGCTAAACAATACACTACTCAATAACGAAGTGATCACTGAAGAAATCAAAGAGGAAATTAAAAAATACCTAGAAACAAATGACAATGGAGACACGACGACCCAAAACCTATGGGACGCAGCAAAAGCAGTTCTAAGGGGGAAGTTTATAGCAATACAATCCCACCTTAAGAAACAGGAAGCATTTCGAGTAAACAACCTGACCCTGCACCTAAAGCAATTAGAGAAAGAAGAACAAAAAAACCCCAAAGCTAGCAGAAGGAAAGAAATCATAAAGATCAGATCAGAAATAAATGAAAAAGAAACGAAGGAAACGATAGCAAAGATCAACCAAACTAAAAGCTGGTTCTTTGAGAAGATAAACAAAATTGACAAACCATTAGCCAGACTCATCAAGAAAAAAAGGGAGAAGACTCAAATCAATAGAATTAGAAATGAAAAAGGAGAAGTAACAACAGACACTGCAGAAATACAAAAGATTATGAGAGATTACTATAAGCAACTCTATTCCAATAAAATGGACAACCTGGAAGAAATGGACAAATTCTTAGAAATGCACAACCTGCCAAGACTGACTCAGGAAGAAATAGAAAATATGAATAGACCAATCACAAGCACTGAAATTGAAACTGTGATAAAAAATCTTCCATCAAACAAAAGCCCAGGACCAGATGGCTTCACAGGTGAATTCTATCAAACATTTAGAGAAGAGCTAACACCTATCCTTCTCAAACTCTTCCAAAATATAGCAGAGGGAGGAACACTCCCAAACTCATTCTACGAGACCACCATCACCTTGATACCAAAACCAGGCAAGGATGTCACAAAGAAAGAAAACTACAGGCCAATATCACTGATGAACATAGATGCAAAAATCCTCAACAAAATACTAGCAAACAGAATCCAACAGCACATTAAAAGGATCATACACCATGATCAAGTGGGGTTTATCCCAGGAATGCAAGGATTCTTCAACATACGCAAATCAATCAATGTAATACACCATATTAACAAGTTGAAGGAGAAAAACCATATGATCATCTCAATAGATGCAGAGAAAGCTTTCGACAAAATTCAACACCCATTTATGATAAAAACCCTGCAGAAAGTAGGTATAGAGGGATCTTTCCTCAACATAATAAAGGCCATATATGACAAACCCACAGCCAACATTGTCCTCAATGGTGAAAAACTGAAACCATTTCCACTAAGATCAGGAACAAGACAAGGCTGCCCACTCTCACCACTCTTATTCAACATAGTTTTGGAAGTTTTAACCACAGCAATCAGAGAAGAAAAGGAAATAAAAGGAATCCAAATTGGAAAAGAAGAAGTAAAGCTGTCACTGTTTGCAGATGACATGATACTATACATAGAGAATCCTAAAGATGCTACCGAAAAACTACTAGAGCTAATCAATGAATTTGGTAAAGTAGCAGGATATAAAATTAATGTACAGAAATCTCTGGCATTCCTGTACACTAATGATGAAAAATCTGAAAATGAAATCAAGAAAACACTCCCATTTACCATTGCAACAAAAAGAATAAAATATCTAGGAATAAACCTACCTAAGGAGACAAAAGACCTGTATGCAGAAAATTATAAGACACTGATGAAAGAAATTAAAGATGATACAAATAGATGGAGAGATATACCATGGTCCTGGATTGGAAGAATCAATATTGTGAAAATGACTCTACTACCCAAAGCAATCTACAGATTCAATGCAATCCCTATCAAACTACCAATGGCATTTTTCACAGAACTAGAACAAAAAATTTCAAAATTTGTTTGGAAAAACAAAAGGCCCCGAATAGCTAAAGCAATCTTGAGAACGAAAAACGGAGCTGGAGGAATCAGGCTCCCTGACTTCAGACTATACTACAAAGCTACAGTAATTAAGACAGTCTGGTACTGGCATAAAAACAGAAAGATAGATCAGTGGATCAGGATAGAAAGCCCAGAGATAAACCCACACACATATGGCCAACTTATCTTTGATAAAGGAGCCAGGAATGTACAGTGGAGAAAGGACAGCCTCTTCAATAAGTGGTGCTGGGAAAACTGGACAGGGACATGTAAAAGTTTGAGATTAGATCATTCCCTAGCACCATACACAAAAATAAGCTCAAAATGGATTAAAGACTTAAATGTAAGGCCAGAAACTATCAAACTCTTAGAGGAAAACATAGGTAGAACACTCTATGACATAAATCACAGCAAGATCCTTTTTGGCCCACCTCCTAGAGAAATGGAAATAAAAACAAAGATAAACAAATGGGACCTAATGAAACTTCAAAGCTTTTGCACAGCAAAGGAAACCATAAAGAAGACCAAAAGACAACCCTCAGAATGGGAGAAAATATTTGCAAATGAAGCAACTGACAAAGGATTAATCTCCAAAATTTATAAACAGCTCATGCAGCTCAATAGCAAAAAAACAGACAACCCAATCCAAAAATGGGCAGAAGACTTAAATAGGCATTTCTCCAAAGAAGATATACAGACTGCCAACAAACACATGAAAGAATGCTCAACATCATTAATCATTAGAGAAATGCAAATCAAAACTACAATGAGATATCATCTCACACCAGTCAGAATGGCCATCATCAAGAAATCTAGAAACAATAAATGCTGGAGAGGGTGTGGAGAAAAGGGAACACTCTTGCACTGCTGGTGGGAATGTGAATTGGTACAGCCACTATGGAGAACGGTATGGAGGTTCCTTAAAAAACTACAAATAGAACTACCATATGACCCAGCAATCCCACTACTGGGCATATACCCTGAGAAAACCATAATTCAAAAAGAGACATGTACCAAAATGTTCATTGCAGCTCTATTCACAATAGCCCGGAGCTGGAAACAACCTAAGTGTCCATCATCGGATGAATGGATAAAGAAGATGTGTCACATATATACAATGGAATATTACTCAGCCATAAAAAGAAACGAAACTGAGCTATTTGTAATGAGGTGGATAGACCTAGAGTCTGTCATGCAGAGTAAAGTTAGTCAGAAAGAGAAAGACAAATACCGTATGCTAACACATATATACGGAATTTAAAAAAAATGTCATTAAGAACCTAGGGGCAAAACGGGAATAAAGACACAGACCTACTTGAGAATGGACTTGAGGATATGGGGAGGGGGAAGGGTAAACTGTGACAAAGCGAAAGAGAGGCATGGACATATATACACTACCAAACGTAAGGTAGATAGATAGTGGGAAGCAGCCGCAGAGCACAGGGAGATCAGCTCGGTGCTTTGTGACCGCCTGGAGGGGCGGGATGGGGAGGGTGGGAGGGAGGGAGATGCATGAGGGAAGGGATGTGGGAACAGATGTATATGTATGACTGATTCAGTTTGTTATAAAGCAGAAACTAATTTAAAAAAAATAAATAAACTTAAAAAAAAAAAAACTGTTGCCTTAACAGAACATCAGACATAGTAGTGACTGAACTTGAAGTATTAGGAGTGAATGCATTGATGAGATTAGCCAATTGAGGATGCCATCCAAGAAACGGTTTCTAAATATGTTGTTGAGAGACTTGGGGTTACTGGGGTGTAGAATTAAGAAGTCATGAGTAAGTGTGAGTGTAACTTAAGAAAACTGAAGCCTCAGTCAGCTGTACTCTTCTGCAGTCAAAAGAAAATGAGATGAACAGATAGGGAGGTTTGCTGAGAGCCTAGAAAAGAGGAGCTCAAACTTTCTGTTTATCTGTGCCCTGGGAGGGGAGAATCCTTACAACCACCCAAGCATTCTGATCTTCTTGCACACCCACCTCTACTTCAGGGATGAATACTGTTCCATCACAGCTCTATGGCTCATTAAGCAGTGAATCTTCTTATTCTCATTTTAAAATTGTCAAGCAAAAGTTTGTACATTTAATTATAGAATTTTTATCAGGGAGATAAATAACAGATCCTCTGTAAACCAACATCAAATAAGTTATTTAAATAATTCAACAAATATTTATAAAGCATCTGTTTTATGTCTGGGTGTAGATCTATATTACTCAATGAAATAAGCATAATCTCTATCTTCATGGAGCTTAGAAAATATTCTTTCTCATTAGTGGTTATTTATCATTATTAAAAATTTTTGACACAAGAAAAAAAAAAGAATATTAAAAAAAGAATGTATGTATATATGTATAACTGAATCACTTTGCTGTACAGCAGAAATGAACACATTGTAAATCAACTATACTTCAATTAAAAAATTTTTTTTAAATCATCTCCCAAATTGGAACACATGTCTATGTAACAGGGCAGAAGCACAAAAGCTTTCTTTGACTTCTCATTTGCCCCAGATGCACACTCACTAGTTCTTGCATGATTTTTCTTCAGTCCTTTCCTCCATTTCTCCACTGTTACCTCTTCTTCATCCATAGCCAGGACTCACTCTATAGGAACCAGCTGAACGAGCTCTCTTTCCACTGCTGCTATAACAAATGACCACAGACTTTGTGCTTTAAAACAATACAAATGTATTCTCTTACAGTTCTGGGGGTCAGAAGTCCGAAATGACTCTTAGGAGGCTAAAATCAAGGTGTCAGGAGGGCTGTGTTCTTTCTGGAAGCTCCAGAAAGAATCAATTTCCTTTTCTCTTCCAGCTTCCAGAGGCTGCTGCTGGCATTCCTTGGCTCATTGCCCTTTGCTTCATCTCCAGAGCTCATCATTCCAACTTCTGCTTCTATCATTCCATCTCCTTTTGCCTTTGACTCTCCTGCTTCCCTCTTATAAGGACCCTTGTGATTGCACTGCGTATCTCCAGGGATTATCCAGGATAATCACTCCATCTCAAAATCCTTAACTCAATAATGTCAGCAAAGTCCTTCTTGTTTTTTGGCATATAAAGCAACACATACACATATTTTGGGGATTAGGATGTGAACACGTTTGCTGGGGCCAGAGGAGGAGAGGGGACATTCTGTCTATCACATGTCCTGAAGCTTTCTGGCCAAGCACCATTTCGATCACTTCCTCCTTTCAGTGCTAAAATGTATTCAGTTGAATTGTGCCCCCCTCACTACCACCACCAAATTCATGTCCCTGGAACCTCAGAAGGTCACCTGTTTTGGAAACAGGATCTTTGCAGATGCGATTTTAAATTAAGATGAGGTCATACTGGGATTAGGGTGAGCCCTAAATCCAGTATGACTAGTATCCTTATAAAAAGGAGAGATTTGGACACAGAACCTTTGTATGTGTTTGTACCACAGAACTTTATACCAAAAGAGTGAATTTTTCTGTATGTAAATTTTAAAAGTGAGTCATAACAAAATACAATGTGGCCTTTTATTGTCAGATCTAACATGTAAAGAACTTGGAAGTCATCACTCCTATACTCACAACAAGATGAAAACTGAACAGACTGAAAATCAGTGACTTTTCTTAGATCCATCAGAAAATTGAGATCACATAATAACCTGTAACACCAAAAGGCAACAGACAGAATTCATATCTACATAAAGAAAGGAAAAGTACTGGAGAAGGAATAAATGAAGGTAAAATAAAGTTTTGTATTTTTCTTAGCCTTAATTGATCTAATAGGTAAATATTTGTTCAAAATATTTCAAAAAGAACCACATTCTGAGCCATAAAACACATCTTTACAAATGTAAAACAATAGAAATCATACTATGGTCTTAGGCCACACTGGAATTAAACTAGAAATCAGTAACAGAAAGACATCTAGAAAAATCCCCAAATATTTGGAGATTAAACATTATACTTCTAAATAACACATGAGTCATAGAAGAAGTCTCGAGAGAAATTTAAAAGTATTTAACTAAATGAAACTGAAACTACAACCTATCAAAATGTGTGGGATTCAGTGAAATCATTGCTTAGAATGAAACTTATAACACCGAATGCATACACTAGAAAAGATCTAAAATTAGTAGCCTAAATTTTCACTTTAGGAAACTAGAGAAAAAGTATAAGTGAACACTAAAGCAAGCAGAAGAAAAGAAATAAAAGTTAGAGCAGAGATCAATGAAATTAAAAAATTAAAATTAAAAGGAAATCAATAGAGAAACCAAAAGCTGGTTCTTTGAAAAGATCAATAAAATTGTTAAACTTATAGCCAGGCTGTATAAGAAAAAAACCCAAATTGTTAATATCAGAAATGAAAGGATCCCATACCTGGAATCTAAAAAAATGGTACTGATGAACCTAGTGGCAGGGCAGGAAGAAAGAGGCAGACACAGAGAAAGGACTTGAGGACACGAAGAGGAAGGGGAAGCTGGGACGAAGTGAGAGTGTAGCATTGACCTATACACACTACCAAATGTAAAACAGATAGCTAATGGGAAGCAGCTGCATAGCACAGGGAGATCAGCTCGGTGCTTCGTGACCACCTAGAGGGGTGGGACAGGGAGGATGGGAGGGAGGTTCAAGAGGGAGGGGATATATGTATACTTATAGCTGATTCACTTTGTTGTACAACAGAAACTAACAACATTGTAAAGCAATTATACTCCAATAAAGACACATTAAAAAAAATTTGAACCACAAAAAAAAGAAAAAAGGAAATGAAAGGATCTCTACTGATTCCATGAACATCAACAGAATAAGAGCAGAATGTTATGAACAACTCTATATCCAAAACTTTGATAACTTAAATGAAATAGACCAATTCTTTTAAGAGACACTCCCTACTAAAACTTACACAAGGAGAAACAGATGATCTGGATAAGCCTATACTTATTACATAAATTTAATCAAGAATTAATAACCTTCCAAAAAAGAAAGCATCAGGCCTAGATGGTTTCACTGGTGAATTCTACCAAACGTTTAAAGGAAAAATGATGCTAACTGTCTACAATCTCTTCCTGAAAATAAAGCTAAGGGAATACTTCCTAACTCATTCTATGAGGCCAGCATTAATAAAACCAGCTAAGAACAAAATGAGATAAAGACATTATACGAAAGGAGAGCTACAGACTAGTATCTTTCATTTATATAGATACAAAAATCCTTAATAAAAAGTTAGCAAATTAATCCAACAATATATAAAAAAATTATATACCATGACTAAGTGGAGTTTATTACAGGTATTCAAGACTGCTTCAAGATTTAAAAATCAATTAATGTAATCCATCACATCTAAGGGCTAAAGAAGAAAAATCATATGATCTTAACAATAGATGCAAAAAAAAAAGCATTTGGCAAAATCCAACACCCATTCATAAAAAAAATCATTACGTTGAGACTTAATCAACTTGATAAAGAACTTCTATAAAACAAAACAAAAACCCTACAGCTAACATCATATGTAATGGTGGAAAACTGGATGCTTTCTGAAATCATTCCGTAGCTTATTATGAAGTAGCCGGGTAGGTAGAAGACATCCAGGGAAGATCACCTTCCCTATAGTATCTTCATGGGCTTACTTACAAAACAGAAGACCTGCTTGTTTTACCTTTTTTTATTTCATCACTTCTTAGAGCAGGGTCAAGGACCCCTCAAATAAATTATTCCCTTCCCTTATTCCTCTAGCCATTTCTTTGGACCCTCCAAGCAGTAATCCCTTCTTACATGATCTTTTTACCTACCTGTGATATTACACACTGTTGGGCTGCACTTTGCAGTCCTACAAGCCTTGTAGTTGCCCAGCCATGAGGCGGAAGAAAGAGCCCGGAGACAGCAACAGAGACAAAGACAGCAGTGGTTTAATGGACAGGGAATCTTACAAGTCCGAAGCAAAGCCCTGGAGCAGCATGCCACCATGTACGGCAGACGGTGGGCAAGACTCGGCAGCCACCCTTGCTATTCAGGGGGGAAGGAGGCTACCATTTATAGGGGGAATTGACATCAGGTTGGTTCATCAGTTACCAGGGAAACCAGCGGCTGGGGCGGGGGGCAAGCATGTAGGCAGTTACTGATTCAGCCCTATGATTAAGAGGATTGGATAGTCATGTGAGTAGGGTATAAGTGAAGTAAGGACTGGCTGAGCAGGGGATGTACAGGGAGTAAGAGAACAACCATCTTGAGTGGCCTGACCATACACAAACCCACTCCTCCCAAACCTTCAGCCTTCGAAGTCCATACCTTCCAAGATACCCTCCTTAACAATTTCCCCATTTAACTTATCTTCATTCCCAAGGTACAATCAGATTCTGCACTTTCCCTAGATGAAAACATAATCAGCCTGATTTTGAGTAAAAACAACTCATAAATAGGACGTCTGTTCCTCCTTCCCTAAACCTGCCTCACACAGTGCAGCACTTTAGAGCCTGTATTAATTGACGAAGATGATGACATAGCAGCACAATGAGAACAATTCTGTTCTGTTGAAGCTTTTCTGGTTCTGCCCTGACACTCACTGTTGACCGACTACCAGCTTGTGATCCCATCTTTAACTGGGAGCAAGAAAGTACACCCAGTCAACTATTCAGAATATAAACATCTCTACCACTGAATGGTACTTCACATGGTCAGGGGGAAGTCACGTGCCACCTCGCAGTTTACCCAGAGCTACCTGGAGTTAATAATGTATTACTCATAGCCAAAATATTACCTGCAAATGGCATCTCTGTCTTTAGAGTCTGTTGCTTTTTCTCCTTTTTTTATATTCTGTTGCTTTTAAAAAATGCAAATCCAGAGTAGTGTAATGGATGATGCTACAAATCTTAGGTTTTTAGTCATTTGTTTAGATGTGAGTTTCAAAACCATGGCTGTCTAGACAGTGAAAACTGGCTAAGCGCAGGGAGTTTCCAGTTTCCATAAATGTGAACTGATGGAAAGAGTCAGCTGAGGAAGCCATCGTGAGAGCAGGATGTTGCTGGAACCCCAAGGAGAGGAAGAGTCAGTATGAGGAAGTTAGCTTTAGATGGTTCATATAGAGGAGCTTCTTAAATATACCTCCAATATACATTCCACATAATAACAAATAAATGACAGGAGAAGTACAACAGAACCACAGCAACAACAGCAATCTGTGCAGTAAAGAAGACACTGCGGAGAAAATAGATGGTTGTAAAAGTTGCACACTTTATGGCTCTTGGGGTTGCCATACATTGTGGTCCATAACAATCATACCTCCTAGAGTTGTGCAGTGCACAACTTGTGCAACCATAAGCAACAAGCCTGAAAACATTCTGATGCTAAATATATATAATAGCAAATGCATGCCACAAAGAGCACAGATTTTATGTCTGAAGTTAAAAGTTTTAATTGGGTTTATTTAAGAGCGGACTTCAATAAGCTGGACTTCATCAAAACCAAAACTTTTGTTGCATCAAAGACACTAAGAGAACAAAAAGACAAGCTACAGACTGGGAGAAAATGTTTGCAAATCATATACGCAGCAAAGGTCTCATATCCAGAATGTCACACATTTAAGTACGTGAAAAGATGCTCAACATCATTAGGCTTTAGGGAAATGCAAATTAAAACCACAATGAAGGGGGCTTTCCTGGTGGCGCAGTGGTTGAGAGTCCGCCTGCCGATGCAGGGGAAACGGGTTCGTGCCCTGGTCCGGGAAGATCCCACATGCCATGGAGAGGCTAGGCCCGTGAGCCATGGCCGCTGAGCCTGTGCTCCGCAACGGGAGAGGCCACAACAGTGAGAGACCCGTGTACCGCAAAAAAAAAAAAAAAAAAAAAAAAAAAACCACAATGAGGTATTGCTACACACCCATTAAAATGATTTTTTAAAAGACAATACCAAATACTTGAAAGGAGGCGGAGCAATTGCAATGCTCACGCATCACTAGTAAAAATGCGAAATGGTACATCCACCTTGGAAAATTGTTTGGCAGTTTCTTATAAAGCTCAACAGACACTTGTCATATGACCCGTTAATCCTACACCTACGTGTTTTTTCTAGAGATGTGAAACTTATATTCATATAAAAACCTGTACATAAATGTATATAGTAGTTCTATTCATAATTGACAAAAACTGGGAACAACACAAATATTCTTTAGGAGGTGAATGATTAAACAAACTCTGCTATACCTCTACAATGGAATACTACTTGGAAAAAAAAAGAACGAACTATTGATATGTGAATAACGTGGATATATCTCAAACGCATTATGCTAAATGAAGGAAACCTGCCTCGAAAATTTAAATACAATAAGGCTCCACTTCTCTGGTATTCTAGAAAAGGCAAAGCTACGGGGATGAAGATGAGTGGTTGTGAAGGCTTAGAGGTGGGGGAGGGGTGACTACAACAGGAGGCGTTTCTTGGGGGGGGAGATGGAACTATTCTACATTACGATGGGGGGTCATTTACATGACTCTACATTTGTTAAGACTCATAGCACTATACACCAAAAGCTGTTCTTTTTACAGTCTGTGAATTAAACAACAAAAAGCATTTTTTAAAATTTAGTTACTTGTTTGTTTATTTTTGGCTGCTTTGGGTCTCTGTTGCTGTGCACGGACTTTCTCTAGCTGCGTCATTGCAGCGCGCAGACTTATTGCGGTGGCTTCTCTTGTTGCGGAGCACAGGCTCTAGAGTGCAGGCTCAGTAGCTGTGGCGCACGGGCTTAGTTGCTCTGTAGCATGTAGGATCTTCCTGGACCAGGCTTCGAACCTGGGTCCCCTGCATTGGCAGGCGGATTTTTTTTTTTTGACATCTTTATTGGAGTATAATTGCTTAACAATGGTGTGTTAGTTTCTGCTTTATAACAAAGTGAATCAGTTATACATATACATATGTTCCCATATCCCCTCCCTCTTGCGTCTCCCTCCCACCCTCCCTATCCCACCCCTCCAGGCGGTCACAAAGCACTGAGCTGATCTCCCTGTGCTATGCGGCTGCTTCCCACTAGCTAACTACCTTACGTTTGGTAGTGTATATATGTCCAGGTCTCTCTTTCGCTTTGTCACAGCTTACCCTTCCCCATCCCCATATCCTCAAGTCCATTCTCTAGTAGGTCTGTGTCTTTATTCCTGTCTTACCCCTAGGTTCTTCATGACATTTTTTTTCTTCTTAAATGCCATATACATGTGTTAGCATACGGTATTTGTCTTTCTCTTTCTGACTTACTTCACTCTGCATGACAGACTCTAGGTCTATCCACCTCATTACAAATAGCTCAGTTTCGTTTCTTTTTATGGCTGAGTAATATTCCATTGTATATATGTGCCACATCTTCTTTATCCATTCATCCGATGATGGACACTTAGGTTGTTTCCATCTCCGGGCTATTGTGAATAGGGCTGGCAGGCAGATTCTTAACCACTGCGCCACCAGGGAAGTCCAAAAAAAACATTTTAAAAAAACCCCAAATCTGTCCTCATCTCTCCATCTCCTCTCCCAACTCTAATCCCTGTCACTTTCCCCTCTCCTGGACTATTGTAGTGACTCCTGACTAGCTTTCCTCCCAATTACAATCTTTAAATATATTCTTAAATTTAATTAATTATGACATATTTCTATTATATAAAACCTTATAAAAAAAATCAGTCAGGGCCTCCCTGGTGGCGCAGTGGTTGAGAGTCCGCCTGCCGATGCAGGGGATACGGGTTCGTGCCCCGGTCTGGGAGGATCCCATATGCCGCGGAGCGGCTGGGCCCGTGAGCCATGGCCGCTGGGCCTGCGCATCCGGAGCCTGTGCTCCGCAACGGGAGAGGCCACAAGAGTGAGAGGCCCGCATACCCCAAAAAGAAAAAAAAAAAAAAAAAAATCAGTCAGATCTAAATGGCTCTCCTCCCTTTAGACTGGGCATGTACACCACTCCCTATGGTATCCCCAACACTGAGACCCAATGTGAAAATTAAAATAAGCCTCCAAAAGATTATGTATTTGTAGCATGTTACATATACCATCGTATAACGAAAATAAGAAAAGTTTGATTATAGTGCTGGAAATAGTGGGATTTTTTTTTCTCATACCCAGTCCATTGTGCTTATTTGTGGTTCATTTCCGGGTCTCCTGCCCTAACCACTATGCACACTGCCTCTAGCAGTTGCTAACCTAATCCTAGTTTAATTGAATTTCTAGCTGTTTCAACTCAGTAGCTTCTTTGGCCTGTTGCCTCTGTCCTGTGGACCTGGAGGGAAAGTCAGTGAAAGAATTAACACGCTAGGCCTAGCATGACAATACTAATGCCTGGCAAAGAGCCACAACCTCCCAGAGATGGTGCCTATTAGACAATTAATTGGCTATTTAGGAAACATGAGCCAGAAAAGAGAAGAAACCATGGGACGTTAAACTTCCCAATGGGATGCTAAAAAAAATGCACTGGAGTTAAAAATTGGAAAAACAAATAGAACGAAAGAATTTTATCCCCAATGTCACTGCAAATGTTTCTGGATTGACCACATGAACCTGAGGAGAATGATTTCAAAACAAAAAACCAAAAAATGTTAAATATGCACTGGGTATGATTTAGCATGATTTTAGGTATAATCAAAGCTGCAGAAAACTACCTTTATGTGGAAACAATTAGTATGCCATAGCTACTCAGAGGGGCCACGTTTATTGCTAGTAACTGATGCTCAGGTGGTACTGATCATTCGATCACCCAAACCTAATTAAGGGTCTTAAAAAGGAAGCAGGAACCCACACAGGGAGACAGAGATGGCTAAACAGATGGGGTGGCTCAAGGGCTCAGTGAAACGGGAGGCCTTCATTGCAAAGTGAACAATTAGCCTGAAAGTTCAGGCATGAACACAAGGCCTCTGGGTGCCTGGCATGAGCACTGGGGACTATTAGGGAGCAAGGACATGAAGTGGCACTTCCTCTGTGCCGGGCACACTACCTGATAGATGCCTCCCCATCACCCCTGTGTGCACAAGGAGGAACTGAGGCTTAAGGGGGCTTTGGAACCTGCTCAAGGTCACACACCTAAGAAAGTCCCAGAGGTGGCCTTTAGACCCAGCCCACGATCTTAACCATGACATGCTATGTCTCATGTACGCAGACTCAGCTTTGGTGACGCTTTTGCCATCTCTGATGATAATCAGTGTCACAAGTACAAGTTGTGGTCTATGTTCAGAAATGTTCTACCTGCAACCCTCTCTCCACCCCCGACCGCAATTCACTTGTTTCCAGATCTCTGGTGTCTGAGCTGGAATAACATGAAAAACAAATTGAAAAATAAATAAATGGTTAATATATGAATATGTTATCCCTTGATCTTAGCAATATATTTACAAGCATCAGAAATTCAATATTGTAATAAAAGACATAGCTCTGATTTCACAATGGAGGCCAAACTCTTTGTTTGTTTGTTTGTTTGTTTGTTGGGGGGGTACGTGTTTTTCTTTACTCATTCATCTTTACCCCGTAAAGAGGTGCAGACTTTCTATGTGCCTAGGTTGGCTGGTATGTTTCCTTTAGGTTGCAGTAAACAGAGTAGTGGGTATTTATTGTAAGGGTGGAAGCGGAAGTAAAAACCACAGGATTCTCAGCCACTGGACTGACTAGACTACAGAGAAAACGAGGAACCACGGCAGAGGCATGCCTTGCAGGCTCTGCAGGTAGTTCAGAAACTGACAAGCGGGTGACTGAGTACCCATCACTCTCTCGGCAACACAACCTGCTGATCCCTCCTTCAGAGGCCAGCTTCTCTCAGTCTCTGCTTCTACTTCATTTACCTTCACTATCACTTTTCCCTACACTGTGTCTGCTCACTCAAAACTTATGCTTGTAGAATTGTAGAGACATACAGAAAATATCCAAGGTAAAAAATGAAATGAAACCACCATTCCAGCATATCTTTCAATAATATATACATTACTATATACATACATATATGTACATACATTTTGTATATATGCATATATGTATATTTTAAAATTAAAAGTTCCATTGAACAAATAGCGCTGTAACAACTGAATGCCCACACAGAAAAAAAAAAAATGAACCTCAACATTCCTTCAGATCATATACAAAAATTAACTCAAAATGTATCATAGACCTACACTGAAAAACTAAAACTATAAAATTTCTACATAAAACAGAAAATCATTGTGACTTTGGGACAGGCAAAGACTTCCTAGATGGATCACAGGAAACATAAGCCATATTCATTGGTTGTAACAAATAAATCATATGAACATTTATAAAAGGGAAAGCTGGGTATGGGGTTCATGGGAGCTCTCTGTGTTGTTTTTGCAATTTTTTGTATAAATTAAAACTATTCTAAACAAAAAATGTATTATAAAAAAGCATGGAACATAACATTTAAAACAGCTAAGTTGATAAATTTAAAACTTTTGTTCTTTAAAAGACATTATTATGAAAATGAAAAGATTAGTTATAAACTGATAAAAATATTTTCAAATCATATATCTGACAAAGGAATTGTATACAGCATATATAAAGAACTCTCAAAACTCAATAATAAGGAAACAACTAATTTTAAGAGATTTAAATAGATTTAAAAGATTTAAATTGTACTAGGGAAGATACATGGATGGCTTATAAGTACACGAAAAGATGCTTGACATTAGTCACTAGGAAAATGAGAAACCATTGCACACCTATTAGAACAGCTGAAATTTTTAAATGGGCAATACCATGAGCTTCGAGGATTCAAAGCAATTGGACTTCTCATTGCTGGTAGGAATGCAAGATGGTACAGGCACTTTGAAAAAGACATTGGCAATTTCTTAAGCATACACTCATCATACAACCCAGTAATCCTTCTAAAATGTTTATCCAAGAGAAGTAAAAACATTATGTCCTGTACACAAATCATCCATAATCATCAGAAACTGGAAACAATCCAAATGTCTATGGACTGGTGAATGAACAAACTGTGATGCATTGATACACTGTAATGTTGCTCCACAATAAAAGGAGTGAAGCCCTGATGTACACAACATAAATGCGTCTCAGGCGTGAAAGCAGCAGATGCAAAAGGCAACACACTGTGTGATTCCATTTAGCTGACTTTCTGGAAAATGCAAAACTATAGTTTGCAGGGACGGGGAGCAGAGGGAGAGGACCGACTACCAAGGGGCAAGAGAAACTTCTTGGGGTAGAAGAGTCTATATCTTGATTGTGGTGGTTATCACACGACCACATACATTTTTCAAAACGAATCAAAATATAGACCTGAAAAGGGAAAATTTTATTGTATGTAAATTATACCTCAAAATACTTTGAGGTATTTGATTGAATATATAAATGAAACTGGGAATATATCTTCTATATAGCTTTACATACTGCTGCTCTTTTTCGTTTAACATCAGAGCACTAAACATGCTATGAAAACATGACTTAAATGACTACATAAACTTTCACTGTGTGGGTGTATTGTAACTCAATTACCATCCCATTATTGGACTTCATTTATTTCCAATTTTCTTACATATATTCTTACACAAGCATCTCTGTACACCAATTTCATCTGTCATCTCTGATTATGGCATTAGGACAAAATTCTAGACGTGAAATTACTGAGCCAAAGGGTATAAGCAGCAGTTTAAGCTTCTGGGTATTTACTGCCAATTTTCTCTCCAGAAAAGGTAAACACAGCTTACATGCGCCAATCCTCATAACAGTGGGTCTATAATAGAAATCTTAAATACATCTGTTTTTTCTGAACATGGAACAATCATACAGGAAAAGACTTATTCAAAGTATTTTAAGGAGGCGGTACCGTAACTCTCAGATCTAGAACACCAAGCTAAAATGTGAGAAAAAGGTCTATAGGATAGTGAGACAATGAACAAATCTACATAAAAGAGGATTTTCTGTGAAATGTCCAGGGGCCCTTTATGATCAAAGAACTCTTGAATAATATTTTTTCTCAAGAAGAGAGATTAGTTTTTCCATCTAGAACAAAATACTTTGCATAATGCAGAACAATTAGCACAATAATGCATTAGAATCTGATTTACACTTAAATTTTCAACAGCAATAATTTATTTCAACTAAGTTATCCCTCTCCTCTTAACCATCAGGAGTAAGAATGTTGGAATTTTCATAATCATGTTTCAATGTAAGAAACCCTGTATTCCACAATAGAATCCTAGGCTCACAATATTCTTTCATGTGCTGGTCACTATAATCAAGGCATGTTTTATGCAAATCGATGACTATTCTTTACCAAAGAAACAGAAAAACCTTATTAATTTTCTGACGAAGTCTCTATCCAGATGTTAGCTCTGCTATAACTAAGATAAACGCATTGCTAATCTAACTAACATTTTAACTAAAAAGTGACCAAAATAGAAGAACTAAGCCTGGACAACATTAAATTCAATATCAAAATGTCTTCATGGTGAATGAATAAAATTTCTGAACCTCAGCCATATGATCCTGGAGTTCTGATCATTTTCCATCACTGACTTGAAAGATGAAGAATGTCTGTCTGAATGGCTCCACCTGAAACCCTCTTTTCTGACTTATTCAAGCAGGCATGAATTTTGATTGTACAGAATTCACGTAGAACTTGCATCATGAAACTTCAGAATAGAAAGAACCCTGATTTGCCCAAAGCCTCACAGCGGGTTGGTAGTTGTGCTGTGAACTCAGCGTCTAAACCTTGCACTCTCCGTACTCACCCCACTCCGCCTTGCTCTCTATCCCACGTTGGCTGTAACTCACTTGACTGTACACTTCAGTTGTCTCTGGCCAGAGTGTTCGACCTGTGAAATGAATCAAAAATCACACCAATAAAGGTTCCATTCCAAACCATCTTTTAACATTCCATTACATCTTCCAGGATTCAGAGGAGACCAAAGCCAACTTCTAAAATCAAAGAAACATATTTAGAAGGAATCGCTGTGAACAATGAACATCAATTCCTAGATCCAGTGTTATTTTTGTTATTATTATTATTACTTACGACTTACTTCTTTTTAAGAAAAATGCTCTATGATTTGAAACATTTGAAAATGACTTGAATGGGAATCAGAATAAATGTCACATCCCTCCACCGTGAGCCTCTTCCCCTCCCTCAGACACACACACACACACACACACACACACACATTTCCCACAGACTGCCAGGTACCCACGCAAGGCGTCCCCTACCCTCTGCGCTCAGGACCGTGCTGCCCCGAAAACCTCACTAAGACCAGCCTGGAGCAAAATGGAAGGAGGCAGAGTGTCCCCCAGGCCCACTGTCCTGGTCTTTCAGGGTCCTCTCTCCTTCCACGTCTCCCTGCCTCTCACCCCACCCAGTTGTCATGGCCCCTCCCCCAGCTCCAACTACCTAAGAAACCTACCTAGCGTTAGATTCCTACAGCAAAACCCAATAAAAGCCCAAGAAGGGCTAAGCCCTCCCAAGGAAATGGATCTGCAGAAAACAACGCTGGACAGACGACAGACTGTGAGAATTCTCCTCCCAGCTGTACCCACTCATTAGCTGAACAACCCTGGGCAGGCGCTGTGGCTCTCTGGGACAAAACAGGAAAATAAGGAGGCTGGGCTGGGGTGTTCTCAGAGCTTGTTCTAAGCCACACCTTTCAAGGTCCAGGTTGGCTGCACCTTAATAGGAATAAAGGCCCTGCAGCATGGGGACTCACCCCACAACTGTGTCCCTTGACCAGTGCTTTCCACAAAAAACCACTGAACGTTCGTCGATCCGTTGGGAATTTTGATGAGCCCCTTCTGGTTTGTTTTGCCTTGTTTAAAATATCTAGCTCCACACAGGGGAGTGTGACGGGGAGTTGAGTGGGCAGGGCTCTGGCTCCAGCCATCCCAGGCGTTGGCGTGCTCCACAAGGACATTGTGGGATTTAAAAAAAAGAAAAAAAAATCTAGCTCAAAAGTAAACGAGCTTTTGGAAAAAATGCATACAATTCACCAAGACAACAGACACATCCAGCAGTCTGTTCACTATAGAAATTCATATCCCCAAAGCACTGAATTCCACCTTGTACATAACGAGAGAAAAGCCTCGGGCAGACACCTGCCAAATGACAATGAAAAAGCAACAGAAGGCTACGGAGTGACCCCCTGATGTAGTAGCTGCAAGCACAGCACATAAGCATCGCCCACCAACCTGTGAGTACGGGGAGGCAGGGTTTACCTCTAGCACAGATCCTGGCCCAAAGAGGTCCTCGATAAATTTTTGTTGAATGTCTGAATAAAGCCATGGGTGGATCAATGAACTGAGAAGAAGAAGAAAGCAAGTAAAGTCCGGCAGAGGTAAACCTACCTGTTCTATCATGAGAAAAATAGGTGCTTTTAGCAATACCAGCCAGGGAGTAAGCATTACAGGGCAAGAGAATGAGCAAAATCTCTTGGTGGTGTTTTCCCCCGTGATTGCAGGACCAGCTGATCCATCCTACAGCTGGGAAGCAGATACTGCCCGGCTACCACGAGTTCTGGTACAAAGGAAGCAAGGGCCAACTCTCCACCTTTGCGAGAATCTGAACTTCCATTTAAAGACTCTCTGGGTGCTTCCCCACCTTGTCTTATCTCCCCCATTTTCTCCCACCTATCCTGTTCTTATTTCAGTATTATCTCTGATTCTGTGTCCGTTATTCCATTTTGCCTTGTTTTGTTTTTCAGCTCTGCAGTTTATCTAAGTAAAACCTCAGACGTAACCCTTATGAAGGTGTTTAGGAGATAAAAGGGAATTTGAATATATAATTTTTAGAACCCCACCCATATTGTCATGTTGTAGCAGTCCAAAATAGCTGATACCATTATAAATTGGAAGAGGTGTCTGCAGTTGGCCTGCAGGATTCCAATACCGAGAGACTCTAGGAAGGCAAGTCTCTAGGGCGGGTGGAGGAAGGGTTTAAAACTCTAAATGACTCCCCGTGGTTGCATTCATGAACTCTGTTTTTTAACTGGCTTACAAGTAATTTGAGACAACAGTTATATTAGATAACCTTCTCTTTCACCTGCTGGTGGCATTTAGAAGAGGAGGCACATACAGTGGCTTTAGATGTCAGCCAGGTTGCCCTGAGATCCTCAGCCAAACTAAACAATCTAATCACAGGAGTAAAGGAATTCCTGCTTTAGTTCATTCATTCATAAACTTATTCATTTCACAAAGATTGAACATCTCTACTGTACACCAGGAGAAATACAAAGGTGAACGAAACAGGGTTCTTAAATTGATTTTTTTTTCCACCTTGGGATTTCACAATCCTATGATAGGTTCCTCCAGGGGTGACTAATTTACTTAACTTCCTCCAAATGTGTTTATAAAGATTAGTGGAGAAAGCGGGATACAACAGGTGTAGGTTCAAATCCTGGCTCTGCTACAGAGATGTGTGACATTTGACAAATTTCTTAACCTTTCTAAGCTTTAGTTTATTCATCTATTAAGTGGGAATGATAATGCCTATCTCATAGGATTGTTATTTTTGCTTGAAAGAAAAACAAGCATAAAATGCACACAGTAGTACATGGTGTATGGGAAGAATTAAAATTAATTTCTTCCTTCTATTGTCCTCTGTATTTCTGACCATTTTTCCCTCGGTTTGTACCCTTAGTACTTTTAGTGAATTTGACCTCCTCTCCCAAATAAGCTTGACTCTAATATGCTATTTTATGTACTGCAGCTGTTCTTTGCTTTCAGCACATGCTGATATGAAAATGTCAAATGAGCAAACTGAGGCTTTATAATGTTTTTTACATTAGTACTAATGAAAGCTAACATGTATTAACTCAAAGCCAGCCAAGTTGCAGGCACAATTCAGTGTTTTACCTGCGTCACCTCGCTTAATTCTTAATAAGAGCTCTATGAAGTAGGTGCTATATTGCACCTGTTTTTACAGCTGAGGAACAGGGTGATTAAGTAGCTTGCCCAAAGGTCTGCTGCTGGTCAGAGGGGAAGATGGGATTCTTGAACCCAGGCAGCCTGGCTCCAGAGGCCACCCTCTTAACCTCTTGCTAAGGGGCTGTAATGTAGTGATTATTAGGTAGCATTGGGTTGCAAGTAAGATCGTAAGAGAGATCAAAGTTTTCAGCCAATTGGTTTGATCACAAAATGCTAGGAATTCATCAGAAGTTTATTACATAGGTTTCTGTAAAAAAAAAAAACTATGTCAAAACACACATTATGTATTTTGTATGTCAAAAATACATATATATATATATATAAAACATTTGGGAGAATGAGGTCAAATATATATATATGTACATATATATATATTTTACATTATAGATTGTTTCTGTTATACATAAGCTGAATCGACACAGCTAGTTCTTCTGTAAAATTTGGGAGCCTGTGTCTGGGTTTGTCTGAACTCTGTAAACACAATGCATTCATTCAGTATCTACCGAGCACTTTGCACATGGCTGGCGTTATGATAATGATAAAAAGATTAGCCCTGCCAATGAGGAATTTGTGGCCCAGCAGGGGAGAAAGAGACTTAGCAAGGAGGTAATTACACCATCATTGGTGTGAAGAAGTACTGCAGACACACAAGGGTCAAGTAAATATCCCCCCCAAGACCCTTTATTTAATAATAATAAAAAAAAGAACAAGTCCCTTTTAGACTTCTGGAGGCACCCTTCACGTGGGTTCTCATAAGTATATTTTTCACTAATTCCACACATGTGAGGGCTGAGCCCTGCTGAGCCAAACCCTTCCAAGACAGAACTTCCCTCAGCTCAGTTGGCTTCAAGTAAACCAGAATATTCTGCACTTCTGCAGTCTCTGTCTTCCACCACCCAATCCCCAGCCCTCTCAACGCCTACATTTCTAGAAAAATAAATATATGAGGTCAAATCAGACAGTTCCTTCCAGAGACAGGGTCTCCACTATGTTATGGATGATTTCAATGGAATCCTGTACAAGGGCTAGAAAAGGAGCTCTGAGAGACGAACTCAAAGTCTCCTCAAATGCTTACTTTTATGACAATTGAAATTCACTGGGCTTGGGTTAACAATTGTCAACACTATTCCCATTTTCAGACCTGGTTTTGCACGAAGGATGGAGAGAAAAGAATTATTATACAAAAACACATTTTTAGATGCTCAGCTTTAAGATGGCAAGAAGAAAATATAGGGGGAAAATGTTGTTTCTTTGCATGTTAAAAGCAGAAGTAAAAAAAAGTCTTCAGCTCTGAAGAACAAGGAATAATAGCACTACACAAAGCAAACTTTTAAAGAAAAGTCTTATATAGCAGCAACTGTTTTAGTACAAAATTTACAGATTATGGTATTTCTCATAATTCCTTGCTGCCCTAGGGAAAAACATATTTTATTTAACTTTTATTTGATTTCATGGCTACCTTTCATTTTATTTTATTTTATTTTATTTATTTATTTTTTTTTTTGCGGTACGCGGACCTCTCACTGCTGTGGCCTCTCCCACTGTAGAACACAGGCTCTGGACGTGCAGGCTCAGCGGCCATGGCACACGGGCCCAGCCGCTCCACGGCATGTGGGATCTTCCCGGACCGGGGCACTCGTTTTATTTTTTAAAGCACAACTTATCCTCATTAATTAGATTAAAATAGTTTATCTTTTTTTTCTTTTTATTGGAGTATAATTGCTTAACAATGGTGTGTCAGTTCCTGCTTTATAACAAAATGAATCAGTTATACATATACATATATTCCCATATCCCCTCCCTCTTGCGTCTCCCTCCCACCCTCCCTATCCCACCCCTCCAGGCGGTCACAAAGCACCGAGCTGATCTCCCTGTGCTATGCGGCTGCTTCCCACTAGCTATCTACCTTACGTTTGGTAGTGTATATATGTCCATGCCGCTCTTTCACTTTGTCACAGCTTACCCTTCCCCCGCCCCATATCCTCAAGTCCATTCTCTAGTAGGTCTGTGTCTTTATTCCTGTCTTACCCCTATGTTCTTCATGACATTTTTTTTCTTAAATTCCATATATATGTGTTAGCATACAGTATTTGTCTTTCTCTTTCTGACTTACTTCACTCTGTATGACAGGCTCTAGGTCCATCCACCTCATTACAAATAGCTCAATTTCGTTTCTTTTTATGGCTGAGTAATATTCCATTGTATATATGTGCCACATCTTCTTTACCCATTCATCCGATGATGGACACTTAGGTTGTTTCCATCTCCGGGCTATTGTAAATAGGGCTGCTATGAACATTTTGGTACATGTCTCTTTGTGAATTATGGTTTTCTCAGGGTATATGCCCAGTAGTGGGATTGCTGGGTCATATGGTAGTTCTATTTGTAGTTTTTTAAGGAACCTCCATACCGTTCTCCATAGTGGCTGTACCAATTCACATTCCCACCAGCAGTGCAAGAGTGTTCCCTTTTTTCCACACCCTCTCCAGCATTTATTGTTTCTAGATTTTTTGATGATGGCCATTCTGACTGGTGTGAGATGATATCTCATTGTAGTCTTGATTTGCATTTCTCTAATGAGTAAAGATGTTGAGCATCCTTTCATGTGTTTGTTGGCAGTCTGTATATCTTCTGTGGAGAAATGTCTATTTAGGTCTTCTGCCCATTTTTGGATTGGGTTGTTTGCTATTTTGTTATTGAGCTGCATGAGCTGCTTATAAATTTTGGAGATTAATCCTTTGTCAGTTGCTTCATTTGCAAATATTTTCTCCGATTCTGAGGGTTGTCTTTTGGTCTTCTTTATGGTTTCCTTTGCTATGCAAAAGCTTTGAAGTTTCATTAGGTCCCATGTGTTTATTTTTGTCTTTATTTCCATTTCTCTAGGAGGTGGGCCAAAAAGGATCTTGCTGTGATTTATGTCCTAGAGTGTTCTGCCTATGTTTTCCTCTAAGAGTTTGATAGTGTCTGGCCTTACATTTAGGTCTTTAATCCATTTTGAGCTTATTTTTGTGTATGGTGTTAGGGAGTGATCGAATCTCATACTTTTACATGTCCCTATCCAGTTTTCCCAGAACCACTTATTGAAGAGACTGTCCTTTCTCCACTGTACATTCCTGCCTCCTTTATCAAAGATAAGGTGACAATATGTGTCTGGGTTTATCTCTGGGCTTTCTATCCTGTTCCATTGATCTATCTTTCTGTTTTTGTGCCAGTACCATACTGTCTTGATTACTGTAGCTTTGTAGTATAGTCTGAAATCAGGGAGCCTGATTCCTCCAGCTCCATTTTTCGTTCTCAAGATTGCTTTGGTTATTCGGGGTCTTTTGTGTTTCCATACAAATTGTGAAATTTTTTGTTCTAGTTCTGTGAAAAATGCCGGTGGTAGTTTGATAGGGATTGCATTGAATCTGTAGATTGCTTTGGGTAGTAGAGTCATTTTCACAATGTTCATTCTTCCAATACAAGAACATGGTACATCTCTCCATATATTTGTATCATCTTTAATTTCTTTCATCAGTGTCTTATAATTTTCTGCAGACAGGTCTTTTGTCTCCTTAGGTAGGTTTATTCCTAGATATTTTATTCTTTTTGTTGCAATGGTAAATAGGAGTGTTTCCTTGATTTCACTTTCAGAGTTTTCATCATTAGTATATAGGAATGCCAGAGATTTCTGTGCATTAATTTTGTATCCTGCAACTTTACCAAATTCACTGATTAGCTCTAGTAGTTTTCTGGTAGCATCTTTAGGATTCTCTATGTATAGTATCATGTCATCTGCAAACAGTGACAGCTTGACTTCTTTTCCGATTTGGATTCCTTTTATTTCCTTTTCTTCTCTGATTGCTGTGGCTAAAACTTCCAAAACTATGTTGAATAAGAGTGGTGAGAGTGGGCAGCCTTGTCTTGTTCCTGATCTTAGTGGAAATGCTTTCAGTTTTTCACCATTGAGGACGATGCTGGCTGTGGGTTTGTCATATATGGCCTTTATTATGTTGAGGAAAGTTCCCTCTATGCCTACTTTCTGCAGGGTTTTTCTCATAAATGGGTGTTGAATTTTGTCGAAAGCTTTCTCTGCATCTATTGAGATGATCATGTGGTTTTTCTCCTTCAATTTGTTAATATGGTGTATCATGTTGATTGATTTGTGTATATTGAAGGATCCTTGCAATCCTGGAATAAACCCCACTTGATCATGGTGTATGATCCTTTTAATGTGCTGTTGGATTCTGTTTGCTAGTATTTTGTTGAGGATTTTTGCATCTATATTCATCAGTGATATTGGCCTGTAGTTTTCTTTGTTTGTGACATCCTTGTCTGGTTTTGGTATCAAGGTGATGGTGGCCTCATAGAATGAGTTTGGGAGTGTTCCTCCCTCTGCTATATTTTGGAAGAGTTTGAGAAGGATAGGTGTTAGCTCTTCTCTAAATGCTTGATAGAATTCGCCTGTGAAGCCATCTGGTCCTGGGCTTTTGTTTGATGGAAGATTTTTTATCACAGTTTCAATTTCAGTGCTTGTGATTGGTCTGTTCATATTTTCTATTTCTTCCTGATTCAGTCTTGGCAGGTTGTGCATTTCTAAGAATGTGTCCATTTCTTCCAGGTTGTCCATTTTATGGGCATAGAGTTGCTTGTAGTAATCTCTCATGATCTTTTGTATTTCTGCAGTGTCAGTTGTTACTTCTCCTTTTTCATTTCTAATTCTATTGATTTGAGTCTTCTCCCTTCTTTTCTTGATGAGTCTGGCTAATGGTTTATCAATTTTGTTTATCTTCTCAAAGAACCAGCTTTTAGTTTTATTGATCTTTGCTATTGTTTCCTTCATTTCTTTTTCATTTATTTCTGATCTGATTTTTATGATTTCTTTCCTTCTGCTAACTTTGGGGTGTTTTTGTTCTTCTTTCTCTAATTGCTTTAGGTGCAAGGTTAGGTTGTTTATTCGAGATGCTTCCTGTTTCTTAAGGTGGGATTGTATTGCTATAAACTTCCCTCTTAGAACTGCTTTTGCTGCATCCCATAGGTTTTGGGTCGTCGTGTCTCCATTGTCATTTGTTTCTAGGTATTTTTTAATTTCCTCTTTGATTTCTTCAGTGATCTCTTCGTTATTAAGTAGTGTATGGTTTAGCCTCCATGTGTTTGTATTTTTTACAGCTCTTTTCCTGTAATTGATATCTAGTCTCATAGCATTGTGGTCGGAAAAGATACTTGATACAATTTCAATTTTCTTAAATTTACCAAGGCTTGATTTGTGACCCAAGATATGATCTATCCTGGAGAATGTTCCTTGAGCACTTGAGAAAAATGTGTATTCTGTTGTTTTTGGATGGAATGTCCTATAAATATCAATTAAGTCCATCTTGTTTAATGTATCATTTAAAGCTTGTGTTTCCTTATTTATTTTCATTTTGGATGATCCGTCCATTGGTGAAAGTGGGGTGTTAAAGTCCCATACTATGATTGTGTTACTGTCGATGTCTCCTTTTATGGCTGTTAGTATTTGCCTTATGTATTGAGGTGCTCCTATGTTGGGTGCATAAATATTTACAATTGTTATATCTTCTTCTTGGATCGATCCCTTGATCATTATGTAGTGTCCTTCTTTGTCTCTTCTAGTAGTCTTTATTTTAAAGTCTATTTTGTCTGATATGAGAATTGCTACTCCAGCTTTCTTTTGGTTTTCATTTGCATGGAATATCTTTTTCCATCCCCTTACTTTCAGTCTGTATGTGTCTCTAGGTCTGAAGTGGGTCTCTTGTAGACAGCATATATATGGGTCTTGTTTTTGTATCCATTCAGCCAATCTGTGTCTTTTGGTGGGAGCACTTAGTTCATTTACATTTAAGGTAATTATTGATATGTATGTTCCTATTCCCATTTTCTTAATTGTTTTGAGTTTGTTATTGTAGGTCTTTTCCTTCTCTTGTGTTTCTTGCCTAGAGAAGTTCCTTTAGCATTTGTTGTAAAGCTGGTTTGGTGGTGCTGAACTCTCTCAGCTTTTGCTTGTCTGTAAACGTTTTAATTTCTCCATCAAATCTGAATGAGATCCTTGCTGGGTAGAGTAATCTTGGTTGCAGGTTTTTCTCCTTCATCACTTTAAATATGTCCTGCCATTCCCTTCTGGCTTGCAGAGTTTCTGCTGAAAGATCAGCTGTTATCCTGATGGGGATTCCCTTGTGTATTATCTGTTGTTTTTCCCTTGCTGCTTTTAATATGTTTTCTTTGTATTTAATTTTTGACAGTTTGATTAATATGTGTCTTGGCGTATTTCTCCTTGGATTTATCCTGTATGGGACTCTCTGTGCCTCCTGGACTTGAGTAACTATTTCCTTTCCCATATTAGGGAAGTTTTCAACTATAATCTCTTCAAATATTTTCTCAGTCCCTTTCTTTTTCTCTTCTTCTTCTGGAACCCCTACAATTCGAATGTTGTTGTATTTAATGTTGTCCCAGAGGTCTCTGAGACTGTCCTCGGTTCTTTTCATTCTTTTTTCTTTCTTCTGCTCTGCAGTAGTTATTTCCACTATTTTATCTTCCACGTCACTTATCCATTCTTCTGCCTCAGTTATTCTGCTATTGATCCCATCTAGAGTATTTTTCATTTCATTTATTGTGTTTTGAATCGTTGCTCGATTCATCTTTAGTTCTTCTAGGTCCTTGTTAACTGTTTCTTGCATTTTGTCTATTCTATTTCCAAAATTTTGGATCATCTCTGCTATCATTATTCTGAATTCTTTTTCAGGTAGACTGCCTATTACCTCTTCATTTGTTAGGTCTGGTGGGTTTTTAATCTTGCTCCTTCTCCTGCTGTGTGTTTTTCTGTCTTCTCATTTTGTGTATCTTACTGTGTTTGGGGTCTCCTTTTTGCAGGCTGCAGGTTTGTAGTTCCCGTTGTTTTTGGTGTCTGTCCCCAGTGGCTAAGGTTGGTTCAGTGGGTTGTGTAGGCTTCCTGGTGGAGGGGACTAATGCCTGTGTTCTGGCGGATGTGGCTGGATCTTGTCTTTCTGGTGGGCAGGTCCACGTCTGGTGGTGTGTTTTTGGGTATCTGTGGACTTTGTATGATTTTAGGCAGCCTCTCTGCTAAGGGGTGGCGTTGTGTTCCTGTCTTGCTAGTTGTTTGGCATAGGATGTCCAGCACTGTAGCTTGCTGGTCGTTGAGTGAAGCTGGGTGCTGGTGTTGAGATGGAGATCTCTGGAAGATTTTCGCCATTTGATATTATGTGGAGCTGGGAGGTCTCTTGTGGACCAGTGTCCTGAAGTTGGCTCTCCCACCTCAGAGGCACAACACTGACTCCTGGCTCCTCAATTTGGGATGATTCATTGTCTATTCATGTATTCCACAGATGCAGGGTACATCAAGTTGATTGTGGAGATTTAATCTGCTGCTTCTGAGGCTGCTGGGAGAGATTTCCCTTTCTCTTCTTTGTTCTCACAGCTCCTGGGTCTCAGCTTTGGATTTGGCCCCACCTCTCCATGTAGGTCACCGGAGGGCATCTGTTCTTCGCTCAGAGAGGATCGGGTTAATGGAGCAGCCGCTTCGGGGACTCTGGCTCACTCAGGCCGCGGGGGCGGGAGGGGCACGGAGGCGGGGCAAGCCTGCAATGGCAGAGGCTGGCGTGACGTTGCACCAGCCCGAGGCACGCTGTGGGTTCTCCCAGGGAAGCCTTCCCTGGATCCCGGAGCCCCGGCAGTGATGGGCTGCACAGGCTCCCCGGAAGGGGGGCATGGACAGTGACCCGCGCTGGCACACAGGCCTCTTGGCGGCGGCAGCAGTAGCCCTAGCGTCCCACGCCCGTCTCTGGGGTCTGCGCTTTTAGCCGCGGCTTGCGCCCATCTCTGGCGCTCCTTTAAGCAGCGCTCTTAATCCCCTCTCCTCGCTCACCAGGAAACAGAGGGAATAAAAAGTCTCTTGCCTCTTCAGCAGGTCCAGACTTTTTCCCGGACTCCCTCCCGGCTAGCTGTGGCGCATTAGCCCCTTCAGGCTGTGTTCACGCCGCCAGCCCCAGTCCTTTCCCCGCGCTCCGACTGAAGCCCGAGCCTCAGCTCCCAGTGCCGCCCGCCCCGGCGGGCGAGCAGACAAGCCTCTCGGGGTGGTGAGTGCCGGTCGGAATCTCTCCGCTTTGCCCTACCCAGGTACGTGGGGAGTTTCTTGCCTTTTGGGAGGTCTGAGGTCTTCTGCCAGCGTTCAGTAGGTGTTCTGTAGGAGTTGTTCCACGTGTAGCTGTATTTCTGGTGTATCTGTGGGGAGGAAGGTGATCTCTACGTCTTACTCTTCCACCGTCTTCCCCGGAAGTCTCAATTTATCTTTTTTTTGATGACACAAATGGAAAATAATTTATACACCAAGTCTTCTTGTTCTTCCTTGTAGTACCTAGGATGTTTCCTTGCACATACATTTGCTGATCAATAAGGAAGATATTTTCATGTGGGACCAAAAAAGACATTAGTTTATTTATTCACGCTCCACAGAAAATACCAGCTCCTACCAGAGATAATAAAATATGTGGGTATTGAACATGTCAGTGTTCTTCCAAATGTTCGTATTCAATTTTAGGAAAAGTTTATTTGACAAGTTGGGTCAAATACATAATGGAATAATGCAAAGGAAGTAAACAAAGCTCTGGAGGAAAAAGCACTGAAAGGTCATGAAAAAGGGGAGACTCAGATCCAGATCTCAAAAAAGCTCTAAATTTATACTGACGAATACTTTTCAGAGCTTTGCTAACCAGGTTGTATACAGTGCTTTGAAAATCTAAAGGGCTATAACTTTCTAAGGCAGAATTTCTCAAAGTATGATCTGACCCTTCCACCGCTTCCCCCCATCAGAACCATAAAGTGTTCAGATTCTAAGGTCCTACTCCTATATTTTTAGGAAATCTACCACTTATTAGTAATATACCCAAAACTAGGACAAGGACTCCACTCTGCAAAGGATGCACAAACCCCAATTTCTTTATCATAAAGTTTATGTTAGTTTGGTAAATGGAGGAAGGTGACAAAAACACATCAGCCCTTGGGAAGCAGTGAATCCCCTAAGTGCTTGAAATTTATCCTGCCCCTTTCTAAGGAGGAGCACAGACACTGCTCTATGGCCTCCCAAAACCATGTGCTTCTGCCAGAACTAACCCTGCTACCCTGGCTAAACACAAAGGTTAACCAGGGAGATGGTCTGTATTCATATCTGCTAGACTCACTTACTAATCAGATTCTCACCACTGATGGGGCTGGGAGGTGAGAAAAATGGAGAGAAGCAGACAAACCCACGTGGCCAAGGACTGGATGGAGTCCAAGCTAACTGTTGCTATTGCCTCATCTTAAGTTACCGCAGCTGAGGCTACACCTCGGTCCACCATTGCTCTCTAATGATGTTAGAGTAGTTGTATGATGATAAGAATTAAATAAAACGAAATCTGGTAACTTAAGTTAGAAAACATCAACAAGAAGACAAAGTAAAATCCTTTGTTTTCATTTGAATCGATAATTATAATAGATACAAAAGTTGCAGTGCCTCCTGGGAGGCAAGGTTCTTGGCAACAGAAGCACAAAGTCAATCCACCCACAGGAGCACCATCAGAGGGTTCATCCTGAAAGAATACTGAAACACATGGATCTTTAACATGGATTTGAAAAGGCTAGACCGACTGGTTGCTCCCAAACCCAAAAGCCTTGGAGTCTAGAATTCCTCTAAGTTTGCTTGAGGCATTGATAAGCAAAAGGAGGCTGTGGAGGAATTTTGGTGAAGCCACATACCCTAGAAATATCACAGCCAGTTTGTGACTTGGAGAAGAAGAAAAGAAATGACATGCAATGACATCAACCATTCCACCCCATTGATCTGTTGTGAGCCTGAAATGCTCATCTGTGTAACGTACTTTGAAGAGGGCAAGTGGTAAGTGATCAGTAAAAAAAATAAATTATTAGTATTAATGATTACTGACATTTCTTACAGTGTTTTAAAGTAGGTTATAAAGAAATCGACAGCTCTGCCATTCCATGCAGCTTGCTTTAGATGACACTACTGCCTTAAAGGAGTGCAGCCTGCACCCTGCTTTGTGAGCAAATCTCTCTCTTTGTTTAAGCCACTGGTGGCAAGCTTTCTGTTACTTATAGCTGAATGCATTCCTAACTGATATATTGTCAATACCACTGAAATATAGTTTCATATTTTATTGGTACAGATAACATTAATGATGCAGGCCTTATGAAAGGTGAAATTATTAAGAACAAAATTGAACAGATGACATTTGAGAAAAGATGCCAGAAAAGTTTCGTAAAAGAAGTAGAGTCTTGGAGAATCCCAGTGTCCTGCAATATAAGCGTACCCTCATAATGCAAAGTAAACTGTAGGACCTACAGGTTCTCTTTGTTACTACATAACTGGAAGTTGAAGAGCGTTTTACTCCTGAATCTCAGCAGAAGCCCAACATAGAGAAGTGTTTTCTTCAAAGAATGGAGACAATACAGTGAAAGAGTGTTTTGGACCCACAAACTACTATAATCATTAAGAAGACTGAGACAACTGTGCAGCTGCAGACACAGGCTATCTTTCATAAAAAAGGAAGAATGACTCAAAGCATGAAATCAAGAGTCCACAGGGTGGAACTGGAGCCATGGAAAATTATTCCCAGGTTTTGCATCCCAATGAAGGAACAGCCAAGCTGCGTCCAGCTGAATTTCAGAATTGCAATGGACCCTTGTGTACCTCCTTGTTTCCTACTTTTTTTTTTTTTTTTTTTGTGGTACGCGGGCCCCTCACTTTTGTGGCCTCTCCCATTGCGGAGCACGGGCTCCGGACGCACAGGCTCAGCGGCCATGGCTCACGGGCCCAGCCACTCCGCAGCATGTGGGATCTTCCTGGACCGGGGCACAAGCCCATGTCCCCTGCATCGGCAAGCGGACTCTCAACCACTGCGCCACCAGGGAAGCCCCTTGTTTCCTACTTTTTGAAGAGCAGTGTCTATTCTGATTATCCTATGCCTGTCCCATCTTGGAGTGTTGATTGTACCTTTAAGTCACAGGTATTCGAATTGAGGGGAAGTGTACTCAAGAAACTGTGCTAAGAAACTGCATCTGAGGAGCTTCATCCACACCTGGACCTAATTTAGATGTAACATCCTGGACATTGAGCTGATGTTATAAAGGGCAGGGACTTTGAGGAGAGATTCTCAGTATGGGGTGAGGATATTCTGTATGTGAGATGAATGCAAATAATTTGATCCCAGAGGGCAGACCATGTTGGCTTAAGATATGTTCATAAATTCTTTTTTAGGACCTCCAAAAGTGGATCCTAGTTCCCCTTGCCTTGAGTGTGATTTAGACTTAGTGAATCATTTCAAAAGAATAAAATAAGATATAAGTGACAATATGAGTCAGAAACACTATAGAAAGTAGATATTATAGTACTAACAGTGTTATAGTCTGGGGTCATTTAAGGGAAGGGGCAATGAGTCATCAAAATCTAGAATTCTCAACCTGTCAAAACTGTCAATTAAGTGTGAGAGCAGAATAAAGATATTTTCAGAGATGCAAAGCCTCAGAATATCTGATCTATTCACTCTTTAATAGGAAGTCATCTGAGGATGTACTCCCACAAAACAAGGAGAAGAGAAAGAAAGAAAGAAGATAACTAATAATAGCTAGCATTTACTGAGTGCTTATTTTGTGCCAGGCACTGTGCTGTGTGTGTTTTTCACGTATAATTACATTTAACCACACAACAATCCTATGAAGTATATACTATTGCTATTATTATCTTATAGAATAGAAGACTGAGTTATAAAGGGGCCAAATCAGTTACCTAAGTTATTGGTAAGTTGTAGAACTAAGATCTAACCCTGGGCAGTCTGGTTCCAGAGCCCATGATCTTAAATACTCCCTATCTTCCCAGATAGTTATGTTACCATGAAACTGTGGAACCAAATCAGGACAGCAGCAAAGGAAAACCTCAGGATGAAACCTATAAAGCAGGACTATTGAGTCATCAGTATAGTAAACTGGGGCAGGAGAAGAGAAGGATTCAATGAGACAACTCTAGGAGGAAAAGAAGATGACTTCATAGATGGCATGATTTGGGAACATTAAAAGAGTGCAAGAAAACAAAGAGCAGTTAGAAAATCAAGGAAAATCAAAAAATACCCATAAGATGGACAATCCCTCAAGCCCTTCCTTTCCAACCAGGGCCTGGCAGGATGGCTCCCACAAAGAAAGGTGGCGAGAGGAAGAAGGGCCGGTCCACCATTAACGAGTTGGTGACCAGAGAATACACTATCAACGTACACAAGCACGTCCATGGAGTGGGTATCGAGAAGGATGCCCCTCGGACGCTCTAAGAAATCCAGAAATTTGCCATGAAGGAGATGGGAACTCCAGATGTACACATTGATACCAGGCTCAACAAAGCTGTCTGGGCCAAAGGAATAAGGAATGTCCCATACCGTATCCGTGAGTGGTTGTCCAGAAAACGTAATGAAGATTCACCAAACAAGCTCTCTATGTTTGTTACCTATGTACCTGTCACCACTTTAAAAAATCTACAGACAGTTAATGTGGATGAGAGCTAATTGCTTATGGTTGAGTAAAGTTATAGAACTGCCTTCGCATCTTAATTTTCCTTTTCTAGTTGCAGCTAAAGTTTTGTATATCTTTAAGCAGTTCCCAACTATAGGATCATTTGGAGAGCATTTCCTAAGTACTGTGCTTGGGCCCCTTCTCCCCAGTCCCTGGAGTTTTTGAATATTTGGACAGGGTCTAGGCAGGTGTTCTAAGGTGGTTTTGAAGTGCAACCTGGCTTGAGAATGACTATTTAGGTAGTTGGGACATTGTGGGTATAATGCTAATGCTTTTACATGCAGGTTTTGTTGATTTTAAGATACACATTTTTCCAGAAACTGGCATGTAGAACTTAATTGACATTTTTCACATTTTAACAAACTAAAATGATACACTTGATAGTCTTAGATTTAATGAAATATGTACAGTTCCTTTTTAGCTCACTTATTTGTAGTGGCCCCATGAGGTGTTTTTAGTCCTGGTTTATGTGGAGCTAAAGCTCAAGGGTAACCTTTTTTAAAGGTTACTAACAAAATCTGTTTATTTCAACCTGAAAGCAAGGTGTTGCAGGGATTATGTCTCATTAGTGTTTATACCACTGACGTGAATTAACTGCCATATAGCAGTCCCCTTTTGAAGCCCTACTGATGATGGTAGTGGGGTTGGGGGCCACCTGGAGTGTAATGTACACTGTGAACATGGGGGGTGGGGGAGCATCTCCAGGTTATCCATTCCCTGGCACAGTCCAGACCTTAGACACTGAAACAGACCAAGTCAATACAAAAATCTCTTATTTAAAAAACCTGGAGACCAAAAAAAAAAATATCCATAAGATGGTCTTAATCTGAATGAACCAACCCAAATGTGGCATGGTTTAAAGCATTGATGGAGTACAGAGAAAAAGAATCCATTTCACCTTGATACTAGGGATGTCCTCATTCAAGAGGTCCAAGTGTTGCAAAGAAGGATCAGTAATTCTAAGATTTGAATACTATTTACATAGTCATAAGAACATAAACCATTTTTTGGTTTTCAATTTTTAGAATCAAACTTTTCACAATTTTAAAAGGACTCAATTGCAGGGAAGAATAAAAATGTTAACAGCAATGCCAAAATAAAAGTACAAAGCTGATAGTAGGTGGAAGAGAAATAAAAAATGCAGAAAGGATGAGGGAGACATTCATCTTACAATGTAGGAAGTGAAAATTGATAAAACAAGCAAAAGAGACAAGTATCTAGTTTAAAATTACATAATGTGATGGTTAATTTTATGTTTCAACTTGGCTGGGCCACAGGGTGCCCAGATATTTGGTTAAACATTATTTCCAATATGTCTGTGATGATGTTTTTGGATAAGATTAACATTTGAATCAGTAGACTGAGTAAAGCAGATTGCCCTCCCAAATGTCAGAGGCAATCTAATCTGTTGAAGGCTTGAGCAGACTAAAAGACTGAGTAAGAAAGAATTCACTCTCTCTGCCTGACTGTCCTCAAGGTACTGGTCTTCTCAGGCCTTCAGACCCAGACTTGAAATGGAACTTACACCATCAGCTCTCCTGCTCCTCAGGCCTTCAGACTCAGACCAGAACTATACCATTGGTTTTCCTCGGTCTGGACTTCTCAGCCTTCATAAGCATGGGAGCCAGTTCCTACTGATACTGTTTCTTTGTAGAGCCCTGACTAATACACTTATGAACTTCATCCATTATGCCCTTATGCCCTCAGATCCGGTTTCTGCATTTCTCCTACAAACTACATTTCCTAGGTTCTTTGCCAGCTGGCTTCCAGAGTGGTTTGACCAACAGTAGCTTGACTGCAGAAAGGAAGGGAGGTATAAGCCCAGATTCTATCTCCCTTCTGGGCAGCCCCTTCTCCTGTGATCCCTGCTCCTACTAGGCACAGTTCTGTGTTTCTCTAGTCCTGGGGTAGAAACACTTTCTGATGAGACTAATTCCTGGTCATCATTATTTTTTTGGCTCCTGGGATCTCCCATCACCTATGAAACTATTTAAAATACCTATAGTGAATAATTTTCTGGCTGGACCCTGACTGAAACGTAATAAAGATAGGAATTCAGCAATATAAGTGTACTTGGAGGAGAGCAGAGAGAAGAAAGGTGGTATAAGGGAACTACATCTCATCTTCATATAGCAAGTCAGTAGATGGTACCTAAAACTGATAAATCAATAAACAGTGCTACAGTATATTATCTAGAATTATGAAGATAACAAACAAAAGAATAAAAACCTGAAACAGTTCAAACTGTTGCCTCAAACTATTGAGTCAGTAAAAGACCTGTGGTTGCCAAGGACTCAGGGGAGAAAGAGAGAGATGAATAGATGGAATATAGGGGATTTCATGGCAGTGAAACTACTTTATGGCAATGGTGAATGCATGGCATTATATATTTGTAAAAATTATAAAACTATACAAAACAAAAAATAAACTCTAAGATAAACTAGGGACTTTAGTAGTATCAATATTGCCTCATAAACTGTAACAAATGCACCACACTAATGCAAGATGTTAATAACAGGGGAAACTCTGTGTGTGTGTGTGTGTGTGTGTGTGTGTGTGTGTTTGTGGTGGCAGGGATGGGGAGGTACATGGAAACTCTCTGTACTTTCCAGTCAATTTTTCTGTAAACCTAAATCTGTTTTTAAAAATAAACTCCATCAGTGAAAAAAAAAAGAAGGGAGGGAGGGTAGGAAGGAAGGTGGAAGCTATCTAAAAGACATGAAGGAAACTTAAATACACATTTCAAACTGAAAGAAAGCAATCTGACAAAGCTATGTACTTTATTATTCCAATTATATGACATTCTGAAAAAGGCAAAACTATAGAAACAGTAAAAAAAAAACAAAACAAAACAAACAGTGGTTGCCAAGCATTCAGGGGGAGAGAGGAAGTGATGCCTATGTGGAGCACAGTGCCTTTTTAGGGCAGTGAAACTATTCTGTATGATACTGTAATGGTGGATACATGACATTATGCATTTGTCAAAACATATGAAACTGTGCAACAGAAAAAGTGAACCCTAGTGTTAGTTAATAATAAAATGTCAGTAATGGCTCATCCAGTCCTAGCCACAGCAATGAGACAAGAAAAAGAAATAGAAGGACCCCAAATTGGAAAGAAAGAAGTAAAACTATCACGGTTTGCAGATGACATAATACTATACTTAGAAAATCCTAAAGACAACACCAGTAAACTACCAGAGCTCATCAATGAATTTGGCAAAGTTTCAGGATACAAAATTAATATATAGAAATATGTTGCATTTCTATATACTAACAACAAACTATCAGAAAGAGAAATTAAGAAAACAATCCCATTTACAATCGCATCAAGAAGAATAAAATACCTAGGAATAAATCCAATTAAGGAGGCAAAACACCTGTACTCAGAAAACTATAAGACATTGATTAAATAAATTGAAGATGGCGCAGACGGAAAGCTCTACTGTGTTCAAGGATTGGAAGGATTAAAATTGTTAAAATGACCATACTACCCAAAGCAATCTACAGATTCAAAGAAACCCCTATCAAAATACCAATGGCATTTTTCACAGAACTAGAACAAATAATTCTAAAGTTTGTATGGAAACCCAAAAGACTCTGAATAGTCAAAACAATCTGGAGAAAGAAGAACAAAGCTGGAGGTATCGTGCTCCCTGATTGCAAACTATACTACAATGCTACAGTAATCACATGGTATGGTACTGGCAAAAAAAGAACAAAAAAACCTGACACATAGATCTATGGAACAAAATGGAGAGCCCAGAAATGTACCCACACTTAAATGGGCAATTAATCTATGACAAAGGAGGCAAGAAAATACAATGAGGGAAAGGCAGCTTCTTTAATAAATGTCACTGGGAAAACTGGACAGCTACATGAAAAGAATCAAACTGGACTGGTTTCTCACACCATATACAAAAATAAATTCAAATAGTTTAAAGACTTAAATGTAAGACCTGAAACCATAAAATTTATAGAAGATAACATAGGTAGTATGCTCTTTGACATCAGTCTTAGTAATATTTTTTTGGATATGTCTCCTCAGGCAAGGGCAACAAAAGCTAAAAAACAAATGGGACTACATCAAACTAAAAACTTTTGCACAGTGAAAAAGTATCAACAAAATGAAAAGGCCGCTTACTGAATGGGAGAAGGTATTTGCAAACAATACATCCAATAAGGGGTTAATATACAAAATATGTAAAGAACTCATACAACCCAACATTAAAAAAAAAAACCCAATTAGGGCTTCCCTGGTGGTGCAGTGGTTGAGAGTCCGCCTGCCGATGCAGGGGACACGGGTTCGTGCCCCGGTCTGGGAAGATCCCACATGCCGCGGAGCAGCTGGGCCCGTGAGCCATGGCTGTTGAGCCTGTGCGTCCGGAGCCTGTGCTCCGCAACGGGAGAGGCCACAACAGTGAGAGGCCCATGTAACGCAAAAAAAAAAAAAAAAAAAAAAAAACCCAATTAAAAAATGGGCAGAGAACCTCGACATTTTTCCAAAAACACAGAGATGGCCAACAGGCACATGGAAAGATGCTCAACATGATCATCATCAGGGAAATACAAATCAAAGCCACAATGAGCTATCACCTCACACCTGTCAGAACGGCTATTATCAAAAAGACCACAAATAACAAGTGTTGGTGATGATGTGGAGAAAAGGTGTACTCTTGGTGGGAATGTAAATTGGTGCAGCTGCTATGGAAAACAATATGGATAGTCTCAAAAAATTAAATACAGAACTACCACATGATCCAGCAATTCTGCTCTTGACTATTTATCCAAAGAAAACAAAAACACTAATTAGAAAAAATATATGCACCCCTATGTTCATTATTGCATTATTTACAATACCCAAGATATGGAAGTAGCCTGTGTCCATCAATAGATGAATAAAGTAAGTGGCGTATATATATATATATATATATATATATATATATATGTACATAGACATACAATGGAATATTACTCAGCTATGAAAAAGAATTAAATCTCTCCATTTGCAGCAACATACCTTAGAGGATATATGCTAAGTGAAACAAGTTAAACAGAAAGACAAATACAATTTCACTTATCTCTGAAATCTAAAACATAAAACAAGTGAACAAATATAACAATATAGAAAGAGACTTATACATACAGAGAACAAACAAGTGGTTGCCAGAGGGGAGGGCGGTGGGTGGAAGGGAGAAATAGGTGAGGGAGATTAAGAGGTACAAAATTCCAGTTGTAAAATGAACTAGTCACAGGTATGAAATGTACAGTGTGGGGAATAGAGTCAATAATTATATAATATTTTTGTATGGTGACAGATGGCAATTAGATTTATCATAGTGATCATTTTGAAATGTATAGAAATATTGAATCACTGTATGTAATAGGAACTAACATAGTGTTGTAGGTCAATTATACGTCAAAAACAAACAAACTCATAGAAAAAGAGATCAGATTTGTGGTTACCAGAGGTGGGGGTGAAGGGAGGGGGAATTGGATAAAGGCAGTCAAAAGGTACCAACGTCTAGTTATGTTATTACTAGGGATGTAATGTACACTGTGATAAATATAATTAACACTGCTGTATGTTATATACGAAAGTTATTAAGAGAATAAATCCTAAGCGTTCTCATCACAAGGAAAAAATAATTTTTTCTATTCTTTTAATTTTGTATCTCTAAGAGGTGATGAATGTTCACTAAACTTACTGTGATAATCATTTCATGATGTATGTAAGTCAAATCATTTTGCTATACACCTTAAGCTTATACAGTGCTATATGTCAATTATATCTCAATAGAACCAGCAGAAAGAAATTTAATTTAAAAAAATTTAATTAAAAATTGGTTCATCCATCAATTATAATAAATGTACTCATATTAATGCAAGATATTAATAACTGTAGAAACTGGGGGGGGGGTGGAATTCTGTACTTTCTATGGAATTTCCCTGTAAACCTAAAACTGCCCTAAAAAAAATAGCCTATTTAAAAAAAAAAAACCTGACTTTTAAAAAAATGTAGGGAAGGGGTGTTTGTGGGTGAGGCACGGCTTATTATTGTTAGCCCTCACGTGCTTTTTAAGGTGTTTTTTTTAACTGTGTATACATTACTTGGGTTAAAATGTTTTTAATTTTTTAAAAAATCTGTTTACCCACCAGGAAATGAAAAAGACCAAAACTACCAAGTGTTGGCAAGGATATGAAGTATCCAGAACACTAATATGAAAGTTCATGTAAATTGGTATAACCACTTTAGAAAACTGGCAGCGTCCAACAAAGCTGATAATTTGCATAGCGTGTGACCCAGCAAATTCACTCCTAGACAAATATTCCAAAAAAAAAATTTCACCACAGGACATGTTTGTTCTCTATGTGCACTGAAGCTTTATGTATAATTGCCCTAAACTGAAATCTACCTAAATGCCCATCAAGAGTTGCAGAAACATGGAATTCCATACACCACCGAGAATAAATGATTTATAACAACATGTACTAATAGGAAGGAATCTCACAAATAATTTTGAGTGAAAGAAGCTAGGCATGTGACACTTAATTCCATTTATATAAAGTCCAAAAAGAGGCAAAATCATCTATGCTGTAAGAAGTCAAAATAAAGATTATCTTGGAGGAAAGATGGGGAGTGATTGAAAGGGGCATAAGGGAGTCCTCTGAGGGTACTGGCCAGATTCTGTTTTTTCAATCTGTGTGCTAGTTCCACGAGTATATTGAATTTATGAAACTGTATCAAGCTGTGCTTATACTTTTAATATATGTACTTTTTAGTATGTGTATTATGCATCAATAATTTATTTTTAACCTGAGAGTTTTGTACCCTAAGCCACACTTTTTTTCTATACTCTCACCACTAAATATTTAAACACAGAATATGTACTTGAAAAAAATCCGAGTATATATATATATATATTATATATACACATACATTTTACAGTTAATTTCAGTACTTGGAAGAATCTCAGTGTAACATTTCTATGAATACTTTCAGAAGCAGAAGAAGTCCAATTTTGAGTCCAACAGAATATTTATTCAAACTTGCTGGGCTAGCCATAGTGTTTGCTGTTGTTATGATTGTTACCTTCCACTTGGTTTCTGGATATGCTTATCATGTTACAGATCATGGTTTAGGGTGACATTTACCAAGACAAGTGAGCATTGACAGCGAGAAGTCATCGCTCTTGTGAAATCAAATCGGCAGTCAGGCTCCATTTTGAGCTTCTTACTATGGGATAACTTCCATCTAATGAAATTCTTTTGTGTCATCTTTAGATACTGAAACCTCAGCTTGCTCACCAAGTTAGAATATGCTCTGTTATTCTCTGTGCTAAGAGAAATTAGAACTAAACTACAGGCTTTAGACCCAAAATCTGAAAATAAGTGTGTCACTGCTTCAAAGATGAAGATTGTTTTACTTTTAGTAATAATTTTCTGCTGTTCAAACATAACTGTCACACTCATTTGTTTCCTTGAACACCGGAAGTACAAACTTCACAGAAATTAATTCTAATTTTGTCTGTACATGCAAATTAATATGGTTCTCAAGCAACCCTTCCTGCACTTACACCAAGGGAAAACTTAGTGTGGAAATCTGGCAAGTTATGGGCTCAACAATAGATTACTATTTTAATTATCTTTCAGAGATACCACGATGATAAAAGAGACCCCCAAATTTTAAGAAAGTCTAAAACTCCAACAGTAAAAACTTTTTTAAATCAACTTACTCCAACCTCCTGCCGGTTTGTCAACAGGCTAAAAACATTTCGAGATTTCTCTGTCTTCGATTTAATTCACCCACAAATTACCATCTCTTAATTCGTCTTTTCGCTTTCCCAGACCACACTCTATTCTCAGGATGCTAAATTCCCAGAGGACCCCACTCTCAGCATTTGTATTCTCAGCACACGCCTCCAATTAATAGCATTTATTAAGTATTTTCTATGTGTCTACCATTTACATCCCCTCTAGCCCTTTCAGTAGCCTCATCACTTCTTTTACTAACAACACTTGATACTTGAGGAAGCTAAAGCACAGACAGTTTACATAACTTACCTCAAGTTCTAATGCTTATGAGTGGTGAAACCTTAATTCCATTCCAGGCACTGGAATTCAGTTATTACACTATTGCTGCCTCTAATTATTGATAGGAACTTCAGGCCACACAGTAGTACTATGAATCCTGCCCTTCCTACTCCACTCCTACCTTCTAGACTGTAATGAAAATTCTGGCTTTACTCATTCTGTGGAACAGACGTTACTGCTGCTACTCACATGAAGCACTTGGACTTCCTTTCCTAGCATGAAAGAATGTGAGCTTTAGACTTTTTATCACCAACACAGGAGGACATGGGGCTAGGGCTCAAAACTGAATGTTGATGCATTTTTAAAGTCCTTTTTGCTGGCAAACTTGGTAACGACTTGGGATTGGCCATGAAGTACTATTCTGGAGATTCACTAGATCATTCAAGAGTTGATGTCACATAGAGTCCCAAGACAGCACAAAACACAGATCTCAAGTTCACACACACACACAAAAAGTCAAAATTGATCGCACTGTTAATTATGATGTTTTCCAACTCACATGCAAACATAAAATCCCATTTCAAAAACTTTCAACATCATTAGAAAAACCAGTCACTGTGTATTCTCTAAAATTTATTTACAGTTAATAAGTTAAAAAGCAAAGTACAACCAGATTGTAAATCTTAATCATATGCACATCAAACTGTCCGAGGAAACAATTCGGTTCCATTACAAACAATTGCCTTCTACTGCACTTAAGACATAACAGTCTATCAGAAAATGTTTCAAAACACACCAATAAAGTATTATAATAAAGTAAATATTATGCATATACGTCCACTAAAAACCACCAATTTAAAGGGTGCTGTGGCAACCCTTAAAACAAAAAGCTTTCAGTTCAAAATTGATTTTTTTTTGTATTCAAATATTTTTCATGTTTCTTTATTGAAGAGTTTTCAGAAAAATAGTACTATCATGTGCACGTAGCAAATCAATAAGTGTCAGCCACCAGCTTAGTTACACGTGTCCAACGGGGTACTCGAACTCCAACAAAATAAATACACACCACAACAGCAACACTTTGCACTATCAACAACGGAGCTTGCCCTCAACGATCATGACATTCCTGGTTTCTGGAAGGAAAAATAAGTTGCTGGTTGACAGGAAGGAGGATAAAAAATGACATCAGGAATCCCCAAAGGTTAGTGGAGATGCCAGTCACCACATTTAGGCACTCAAAAGTTAAAAATGAATTAAAAGCATAGCAAGGTGATCAACTTCCTCCTAGCTTCCCCCTCTACTTGCGCCGTATGAGATACAAGATAATCTTATAAGAGAATGAATAAAATCATGAGTTTTCTTTTAAAAAACTATATACAAGCTAAGCTACAGACTTAGAGGACAGGAAATGGATGCCTCACCATAAAGGCCACCTTGCCAAGTTCCTCTTCTCATTCCGCCCAATGTACCCATAAAATACTTTCACTTTCCTGTTAATATACTAACCAACTCTATTAGTTGTTTCTTCACGTTTTAGAAGCTGTAACATAGGCTTTGCTAAAGAACAGTTGGCAGAAATAAAGATTTT
Source organism: Mesoplodon bidens (assembly GCF_964165515.1). NCBI lineage: Eukaryota > Metazoa > Chordata > Mammalia > Artiodactyla > Ziphiidae > Mesoplodon > Mesoplodon bidens. The sequence goes on from NC_138166.1 coordinate 12,383,291, forward strand.
TTGACATCTTATTTCACAAACTAGAAATGGCATGATTTTTAAATAGACCAGATAAATAACATACTGAATTCAAGATGGACAATCAGATCCAAACTGAAATCAGACAGCCCAGATAATCCAAAGAAGCATTTTTGCTAGTTCAAGTGCACTAAAGTAACAAGGCATGAGGAAAAAATGTTAAGAATCTCAGTTAAAATAAATGCATGGTGTCAATGGCTGTTTCAGTTTTGAGCTGAGCAGTTATCCTCCCAGCTAAGTCTAATTTCATAATCCTCTGGGAAACTATCTAGATAAACTGTACGTTAAAATTACATTCTAATATGGCCACTGAATTTATTTTTTAATTATTATAAAACTATATACAATAGTGAGTGGTACCAATACATATTTTTTCCTCAGGGGCCAGTTAGCTAAAAAGTTTTTAACAATTTGGGGGTGGGAGGGGAAACCCTATGTATCTGAAATACAACTGGCAATAAGCTAATAACCAAAAGAATATATATAAGCTTCCTATCACACAAATAAAATTTAACACTCTCCATCAACTAAGTGATGATTCACTTTTATTTACTCATGTGACAGTGTTTGTAACAACGCGTTATTATTAAGTAGTGAATAAAAGAATATGAAGCATACTGGGAAACTGGCATCAAGTCGTAGATATATATATATCGATATATATATCTATATATATATAGATAGATATATATATAGATATATATATCTATAATTTTCTGTTTTCTACAAAACAAGAACACTGAAATTAAAGTCACAAAACTCCTACTTACGGACTATTCAACTTGAAAAACTCAATCCAGAAAGCTATGCCATTTGAATTCTAAGAACACAAGAGTCAAAACTTCAACTCTTATTATTCTCCTACGAAGCTGCCAAGCAGAGATAAACCTTAATATTGAGGATTTCATATGTCGAGTTCCAGCCAGTATGAATCGTTCCATAGCAGAATACTTAAATTTGAAAAACAGTGGTACAAAAACACCACTTGACCCTTTAGCTATTGCAGTAAAATCTGGCTGTGGCACCACCGGCTAAAAACCATTAAGTCTTGCTGCCACCAATGACCAAAGGCACTTGGATAATCAAGAATTCCACACCGGGCCGTATGATATAAATGCTATCATAAAAGTGTAAAAGAAGGGTCAGTACTCTGTGACTCGCCTGTTCGATTCCTGTGGTCTTCAGCTGTCAACAAAAAGACCGGTAACTGCAAACATAATTATGAATGGAATTAAGATAAAAAAGGAAACTCGTGGAGCAAAAAAGACAATTAATTGTCATGATGTATATAAAAGTGATGGATATTAGTTTGGACATTTCTTGCTACCCAACAACAAAAAGTAAAGAAAGACCTATTTTGCCCAAAGTAACTTCAACCAGTTATATGATACCAAGAAATGTCCCCACCCCCTCGAAATCACTAATAGTTCTGAGAATTCTAATGGGTATTCTGTTTATCATTTTAATCACAAGGTTTACACACATTTATTTCTCCTGTGCGATTCTCAATTTAAAATAGGTTATCCTTGAACTATACCTGGATTTGTATGTTAGACCAGTACAAGGAGACCAAATCATTTCCAATAGGATTCCATCCATCTCTTTAACCAACACCAGTTCTTTATAACTCTTTTTTTCTTTATCACAAGCCATGTGGTTTCAATGCACTTTAATTTTTATTTAATCAAAAAGAATTTAACAACTCAACTTTTCCTAAGCAGAACTTTATATGAGTTTCAACCATTTTCTTTAGGAGCTCAGCAAATATAAACATTAAATCTCAATATAAAATCTTTAGAAACACCTCAAAAATGTTTAAACAGTTGTAGTTTGCATCTCTTTGTTTGCAATCACTGAGCCCATGGAATTCACAGCATACAAATCCTTGCACTATTATCAGTTATAAGCTTGAATCTCTTAGAAAAATATCCTTGGTCAAAGCTTTGGAATCCGGTTAAAATTAGGAAACGAGTGGAATTCAGAATACCCTGAGCACAAACGGGTGCAACAGCACAAAACAGGTTCGATCTTTCGTCCAGCAAGAGGGGTGGCAGTCAAAAACAAAAACGGGGGTGGGGGTAGAAGAGCGGGGTGAAAAGCAAGTCGATTCTGGCGTTATTACACAAGCATGAAACCAAATTCCTTTGGAAAAAATAACGACTTCTTCGGAGGACTTCCAGACCAGTGAGGTAGAGTCCAAAGGGAGAAAACGGATCTGCCCCTCCAGTCCTGGAGACGTCTCAGTCCGGGGTATGGAAGCAAAGGGCCCTCCCCCACGGGTCCGACGGCCTCTTCCTCCGCAGCCACGAGCCGGGAAGGGGCGGAGGGCGCACCTGCCCCGGAGTCCCAGACGGCGGCGCCGCCGCGAGCCCGGGGCGCGGGGCCGGGAACACCAGCCGGTGACTTCTTCGCCCGTAAAGTGCACGAGGGGACGGGGTCCAGGCCGGATCTGTAAACACTCGACTGACACTTGTCCATCCCTCCGGGCGGAAGCTCCGTCGCCGGCTGGGAGGGCGACGCGGGCCGCGTCTCACGCCCGAGGCACCGGGAAGCGGCGGAGCCTCACCACGGGTTCCAGGTTCACTCGCAGGACTTGGTGCGCCTTACGCCGCGCCGCCGCCAGGCTGCGCTCGCCCCACACGTCGTCGCCGACGCGGATGGTGGGGAAGATGGTCAGTGTCGGGGTGGCCGCCCTCCAGATCTCCTCCAGGGTGCGGCCCCCGAAGCAGGGCTCGGGCGCCGCGGGCTTGGCGGGGAGGCTCTCCCCGGGGTCCGCCGGCGGCGGCGGCGGCGGGGGCTTCCTCCGGCGGGCGGCGGGCGCCCGGGCTCCGCGGCGCCTCCTCCTGGCCGCCGCGCTCGAGATCGGCCTGCGCGTCGGGCCGCGGGCGGCATGGGGTCCCGGGGGATCGGGGACCAGGGCCCGGCAGGAAGAGTAGCCGTAGACGTCCTTGCTGCGCAGGATATGCGGGGAGAACTGGTGCTTGAAGCTGCAGAGGAAGCTCCAGAGCTCCGCTTCCGAGCTCATGAACTCCGTGCTGCGTGGCATGAACAGCTTGAAGGCGTCGCCCAGCGCCTTGGTGCTGTCGGCCAGCGAGAGTTGCGACCGCGAATACACCACCTTCTCCTCCCGCGCCTCCAGCGCGGCCCCTCCTCCCGCCCTAAAGCCGACGCCCCAGGCGGCCGCGGCCGGGGCGGCCGGGGACCGGCGCCGCCGCCTCTTCACGCTGCGCCGCATCGGAGGCCGCTCGGGGCCGCCCGCGCTCGCCGGGTCCCGCCGCCGCCGTCCCCGCCCGCCTTCGGCTCCGCGGCAGCAGCAGCTGCTGGCGCCTCCCGCCCGGCGCGTCTCTAGCTACTTTTCTCGCCGCCGCCGCCCCTCCCCCTCCGAGGGCGGAGGACGCGAGTGAAGATCCTGCTGACCGGCACAAGATGGCGGCCGGCGCCCACCCCTGGGCTTTGTCATTGGACGGCGCCTCGCCCCCCTGGTTTCTCTTTCTTCTCCTCTCTTGCCTCCTTTCGCCCTCTGCCTTTCTTTAAATGTGCCCGCCTCAGGCCCCTCCCACCGCAGCCCCGACTCCACCCATTGGGTGCTCTCAGAAGAGGGGCGGGGACTAATGGGGGAGAGGCCAGTTCCTGGTAGATGGTGCTGGGGTGGGTGATGGTGGTGGCCCTTGAACGCGAGTCAACAGTTAGGTGGGTGTATGGGGAGGGTGACTTGTCTAGAGTAAGGGGTGGACATCAGCTCCACCTTGGGGAGAGTCACTCTCGGAGTGAGTGGGTGTGCATTTGAAGACTGAGCTTGGAGGTCTACCAGTCTGAATAACAAAGAGAGACGTGCCCAAAGGCTGTGGTTTGTATCACAGAAAGGGAATTTGGGTCTAAGTCCAGGGGGAATGGGCCTTTCACCATTCCCTTCTAAACCTTCAGAGGCCTCTTTTGCATCTTCATCCAGCTCTTCCCGCTTTTGACCCCAATCCATGTCAAACAACACTAGTAATCCAGAATCATTCAGGTAGTATGGACGGCATCAATGGCATTGTCTCCTTCTAGACAATGGAACCATCTTCACCTTTAAGAGATACTCTGCTTATCGGGAAAGCAAAGCCTTTTATACCCGTAGAACTAAATACTCTGCTCAAGTTGATCAAAGATCAATTACAACAAAGCCATTCTCCCTCTGGAAAACAGCATTTTTGAATATATAATTGTTTTTTAAATGAATGCACTTCACTTTTCATTTAGTTTTAATATGTCCCTTTGCAGCACCATCTCTATCATTGAGAAAGGATGCAGCTTCACAATCAAAAAGGTTCTGCTGAAGAGAACACATTGTTAAGAACCCATCACCTTTTGTATTTGAGAGGAGGGGATTATGAAGGTTTATAGAGTAATGGACAGTCTTCAGTCATCTTTTCAATCCTCAGTACTTAGTTCAGCACCTGTCAGATAGTGGGCACTCTATGTTTGTTGAGTGAATCGATGAAATACCACTGATAATTTAAAATGATGTGAGAAAGAAAGATACATTGAAATCGCTAAGAACAGGACAATTTTATTTTTCATATTTTACATTGCAGTTTTCTCTTAACTCCATTAAAGTTTTAAGGTTAAAAAAATCTCCTAATACTTAGAACTTTGAGGTAGGCATGCAAATTTTACCCTTCAGTGAGGACCTTATTTGCAGCAGAGAACTAATCAAGCAGAGTTTTGTGATTTGCACATAGCTGCTAATGGTTCCCTCGAATATTTGAGCTGAAAGATACCTAGGTTCAATCTCCTTATTTCACAGATGAGGAAATTTGGACCCACAGAGGTTCAGTAATACAGCTTCTTGATAGCAGGACTAGGACTATAGTTTAGGTCTTTGGATTTCTAATCTAGTGATCTTTATATTTCACTGGAGGTTTTTCAAATTGTACTGCTCAGACTCAAAGAGGTTAAATAGAAAATGCTTTATGCAAGAGTGGAGTGACTAAGGGACGGAGTATTTTCACTTCCACTCCTCCCAGAATTGAGCAGTTTTTATCTGCCCTGTATTGGACTTACAGATATTTTCTTAGAACCAGATTTTGTTCGTTTAGTTTCAAAACAAAGGAATAAAGTAAATAAAATGAATAAATAAAATTAAAATATTTTGAAAGTTGCTTCTCTACACCAGAGCACAGTCTTCACACACTGGGTTTATGGTAAAAACCAAACATCCTACCAGGAGACCAGTTTTCAACTTACCAAAATCATGGTAACTTTCTGAAGAGAAAATCATTTTCCTAGAAAAGCACACTCTGATCTCAGGACAAGATTATGGAGCCAGTTACCAGCTTCCTAAGTCCTTATAAAGAAATGTCATTACAATAACTCTTTATATCACAATTAGTTCTCTGGGTAATTCTGGGAACACACACAAATGTGAAATTTGTATAACTTCCATTGGAATGCCCCTGCAAGATAGACATAGAAAATCTCACAGAGTAAGCCAGCAGAGTAGTAAGGGGACTTCATAGTGAAAGAAAAGGGTAAAATAAGGATTTATGTACTCCTGGCTTCTCATATTATTTCCTCCCTTCCATGTTAATCATATGATAAGTACTTAGGGTTCTTAACTATGGAAATGTTTAGGGTCTTTTGCCACATAAATACATACCAGGCATCTACACAAACTTAGCGAATTGATTTCAGTTAAAAGGATGAATCTTTTTATAAGACCATTCTTATTCTAAGAAAACATAAGGTCTCAACAAATTGCAGAGCATTCAAAAGTTCATTTTATAATACATACTCATTTAATTTACTTAAAACCAAACAATATCTTTATGAAATATTTTTAGGAATTAATATCATGTCAAACTACTTAAATTATTGTATAATTTTAAATTTGGCATTGTTTGATTTCTCTATTCTTCTGTTTTCACTGTTTCTTATTTTTACATTTCTTCTTTTTTTTTTTTTTTTTTTTTTTTTTTTTTTTTGCGGTATGTGGGCCTCTCATTGTTGTGGCCTCTCCCGTTGCGAAGCACAGGCTCCGGACGCGCAGGCTCAGCAGCCATGGCTCACGGGCCCAGCCGCTCCGCGGCATGTGGGATCCTCCCAGACCGGGGCACGAACCCGTGTCCCCTGTATCGGCAGGCGGACTCTCAACCACTGCGCCACCAGGGAAGCCCTACATTTCTTCTTGATCTCTACCTTTTGATTAGCTTAAATAGTCCTACAAATGTTTCTTATCCATTCTCCATAAGTGAGTAAAATTTACACATAAAGATAATATATTTCTTCTAGTTCCTGGGACACTCCTAAGACACTATAAGGTTTTTGGAAAGTTGGCAAATTGAAATTTTGTTCTTGAGGAAACACTGTTTAAAATGCTGAGTTTATTCCTTTACCTCTCAAGGAGAACGATGCTTCCTATATATCTGATAAGTAGTGGATAATAAGAATAAACAACAAAAAACTACCTCTATGTGTATATTTTCTGAATTTATAATTTCTGTAGTTTAAGAATGAAACCAAGCAGTGATTGGAGAAATTGAAAATAACATATATCTCTTAGCTATCCAGAACTTGTGCTTTAAGATTCCACTTCTATGAAATAATTTGCTTCTTGCAAAGTGGCCAAAAAATAAAAAAGTATCTGTAAGTGGCTGGGAGCATCCACTCTGGAATCAAACAGACTTGGAATCAAACAGATCTTTATAACAAAATATCCTTAGATACATTTTTTATCTTTCTGAGCCTATCTCCTCATCTATAAAATGGGCATAATCTCTACTACAATAGATTGTTTTGAGGATTGGATGAGTGAACATTAGTAAAACTTTTACTAGAATGCCCAGATCACAGCAGGCATCCAATAAATAATAGTTATCTTTATTTGTCTTATCTAATTGAGGATTTTACTTGGTTTAACCTGTGTATTTCAAATCCTATATTACAGTGGGAGTCTATAGATTTTTTTTTTAAGTAATAGATTGATGAGAGGAAAATCAAAATGTTAGAGCGAGAAGGAAATTTAGAGATCATGTAATGAGTCCAACATTCTTAGTTCAGATGAGAATATTGAGATGCCAAGAGATATGCCCAAGTTCACACAGCTGAATGGTAGAATACTCTGAACCAGAACCTAGGTCTCCAACTGTTAATCCAGAGTTGTTTCTAACTTTCTTGTATTTAATCCAAGGAGATAGCATTAATTTTTAGTTCAAGTGAAACTACATAGGACATGATTCATCAATTTCAGCCTTTTCATTAGAATCATTATAAAGTAATTTAGATCTTTCTATAAAAGTTATCTCGAAGCTCTGATATGCTCTAAAACTGCTTAATGTAAAATACACAAAATACACACTTAAACTGAGAGGCCAGAACTTCCACTTCCAGGAAGATGAAATACCTGTACCTTTCCTATTCGTCTTGCTACTTTCAATTTAAAACCCTGGACATTATATATAAAATGAACATAAGAAGACTGAAGAAGGGAGAAGAGAAAGCAGACAGGCTAAGGATCTCAGAACCCAAAGAACAACACAGCAGTGAGTTCCCTGCGTTCTCTTTTTTTCTCTTTTCTGCACACATCTCAGACTGAGCGCTGGAGAAGCCAGCAACCAAGAAATGCCAACAGACATAAAAGACATAAAAGCGCCAACAAAACCTTGTTCTCTCTAGCTTTAGGACCAAGAAAGGAGTAGCCTAGCAAGACAGAAACTTTTAGAAAATTATTGATCTACTGCAGCAAAACACCACCAACCCCCCAAAAACACTATGGCTTTTACCCTCACCAGGCTATAACTAGGCACCCCACCACTCCTTTGGGGGTGATGTCAGAGAAGACCAAATAGGGAACCACAAATCTCATCCCTGCTGGGCAGTGAAGAAGCAGTTCTCTCGGCAAAATCCCAAGGATGAAATTCAAGTTGAGGATGGGGCGGTGGGGACGAGAATAAAAGAGTCTAGATCTTCAACGACATTGTTGAACCATCACACCAACCCTGAGACTGCCCGCCTCTGGGTATCTAGTTAAGGAATCAGTAAATGTCACTATGACTTAAACTACTGTTACTTAAAGCCAAACACAACGTAACTGATACAGACCCCAGGTGACTGTGACATGCACTGCACACCGCCCCCAATAGACGCCCCCTTATGCACCTGCCCCCATTGACTACCAGTGTTAGAGATTTTGCCAAAATTATTTTAGATTTCAAAATATTTCCTGAGAAATTCCCCCACATTCAAGCAGAAGCTCATAATAAATAATCACTGTCTCAAGCAAAACACGATTAATTTACAAAAATATGTTGGACAAGAAAAGACCAAAAGACCACAGGGTTATGTCATTTGTAAAATATTTCCATTTAAGTTACTTAACTCTTAGTTTTGAAGATTTGTAGCTAGATTTACTGGAACTGTTTTCCCAAAATTGTGGCCAGGAAGATATTTCCACTATCTCATCAACCTACTCCCACTCTCTGTTTAGTATCTAGACTGTAGCTCAGTGACTCTTCCCTCCTATACAGATAAAGAGAATTAAGGATCCTCTCCCAAACGGGTTTTCCAGCTTTTATTGCACTGTCCCCACCAATGATTTTTCAAACTAATCAGACAGTAGGATATATTTTATATGGTAGTAAACTTTAACATAAAATACGTTTATTGTGAAAACGATATTACATTAACATTGATTTTTTAAATGTAAATAAAAAACCCACTCCATAATATCCATATTCAGATATCTATTTTCATGTTTCATTAGTTCTAATTTTATATGTCATAGTTTTCTTCACTTAACATATAAATATTCCTTTGTATTTCTACACAATCTTAATACACCGTACTTTTACTTCTTCATCATAATATAATATTTCTTCTACCAAGATGTTCAAATATAATATTTGTGGAATATTTAGGCCATAAGGAGACTGTTTTCAGTTTTTCAGGATTATAAACAATGTTCAAATGCACCCCTTCAGCATTTTTTTCTTCTTTTCATTACTTCCCTAGGATAAATTTCCTTGATCAAGAAGTAAGAAAAAACTTGAGACTTCTTAATACATATTGTTATATTGATTTCTAAGAAGATCACAACCAAGTTACAATACTTCCAGCAATATGAGTATGTGTTTCACCCCAACCTTTCCAGAATTGTTTTATATATTTTAAGCATTTTTGCCTGTCTTAGTTATTAATTATTATTCAACTTGCATTTCTTCTATTACTAGTGAGAGTGAACATCTTCTCTTACACTTCTTAACTTATATTTACTGTTATTTGAATTATCCCTTCATGGTCTCTCACAATTATTTATTGTGGTCTCTTGGTGGTAAACACTTAAAAGAAAATATATTTGTCTAGTGTGCCATTAAAATAATTCTTTTATGACATATCTTGTATATATTCGTTGAAATCTGGAATTAAGATCTGCAGTGGCAGTGTTTTCTTTAAAGGGTAGTTTCTTATAATTGCACTTATGTAGGCATATACCTTGCTTTAAATTACAAGTTTCTGTTTAGGATGCGAACAAGCAATTTCCTATGCTCTGTCTTTTACCATTTTCAACATTTTGATCTGTGCTTTAGATAAGATGATGAGTGGTGGGTGGGCTTATCAAACTTAGAGATTCCATGGAGAGATAGGAGAGAGCTGATACCTCCTTCTAAACCATCTAAAACAGTGAACCAATTCTTTAAAAATGTAATTTCATAGAAGCAAGTATAAAGTCTAAACCAGGAGTCTGTCAACTCAACCATAGAAGTATAACATAAAAGAACTACACTTAATAGCAACACATGTTTAAAAGACCAAGAGGGTTCAGTTGGTAGCAAGCTTAATATGAGTCCAATACATTTGCCCAAGACCTTATGTGATCCTACAACTGTATCAGTCATAATCACTATTGCTCTGCACTCTTCAGACCATTCCTGGAGTATTATGTATAGTCCTGGGACATTGGCACATGGGAGCCTATTCCCCAGAAGAATGATGTGGAAGAGAAAGGGACTCAACACTGGGTCATGGGAAGAATGGAGAGATGGCTTGGATTATTTTCCTTGGAGAATAGAAGTCTCATGTAGGATATTATTAAGGACTTGCAAACATTTTAATATTTGCATGTTCTCTAAGGTTCTAAACAGGGAACCAACTAGCTATGGAGCGCTATTGTATGTTTAGTAAAAAGCATTCCCACTGGGCAAATGAATTAGAAAAAAAGTGTTCCTGTCTCTGGGCAAATAGATTGTCACACTTTGGTACAGAATATGGCAAAGGGAGTACAGCTGCATTTCAGACCCCGCTTATCCCCTCGGTCACTTATTTTTGTGCACAGATTGTTCAACTTTATGCAGTGGCCCTAGCTCCATGGTAGGGTCAGTAAACTATGATCATGGATTGAATCCAGCCTATGGCCTGTTTTTGTAAATAAAATATTGTTGAAAACAGCTACACTCGTCTGTATTGTCTATGTCTGCTTTCCCACTATAATGGCAGAGCTGACCAGTGTCAACGGGGCTGTATGGCCTGCAAAGCATTAAATATTTACTGTGTGGCTCTTTACAGAAAAAGTTTACTAACTCCTGACCTACAACACTTTTTAAAAAAAATTATTGTTATACTTGACATACAATATTATATTAGTTTCAGGTGTACAGCATAGTCATTCGATATTTTCATACATCATGAAATAATCACGAAAAAAAGTCGTTACCTTAATTTTCTTCTGCTCACAAATACCAGCATCTGGGGGGGCAATTAGGGATTTAAAGAGTGAGTGCTCATTTTTAAGAAGCAGATTTTGGAAAAGAAAATTCACTCTTTGATTTTCATTTCCCAGAAGCAACCATTTTCAACACTTCTGGCATTTCTCCTGTCCATGTTTCGAAATAACATGCTTATACTGCTATTGCTTGATTCTTCAGTTTTAAATATTTTTCGTGTATTTCTTGCTATGCCAGATGTGGATTCTTCTTTGCCCTACCTCAACATACTTATATCACATATTTTTGCTAAATCTGTATCTGGCATTTACATTGCCATGACTATGCAAATAAAGCAAACTTTCTAACCACTAAAGCCTTCCAAAAATAGAAAAATATCTTGTAAGGTTAGTGTGTTCCTGTAAATAACTTCCTGTAAATCCTGGAAGGCAGATATTTTCTTATTTATCTTTGCATCTCCAATACTTTCTACAGTGCCAGTATATGTGAGGTAATCTTTAAATGGGAATGTTTATTGAGAAAGAGTCTGGCACTTACTATTTCCCAAGAAAGCATCAAAGTAGCCTCATGGGGAAAAAAAGAATCAGAATTCTGTTAGGTTTCCTGACTCTTAGTTAGCAATTTAGTGTTATTGTGATTTGAGATTATAGAGAATGGTAGAAAAGAGGAAGAGCTGTACAAACTCTCCAGCGCCTCAGGCTTCCAAAGGGCATCCCAAGGTCCTGAATGTGTGGATGGATATAGCACCCATGTGTCACGGTGCACAGATATGGTGGCTTGGATGCAAGTGAAGAGAGGATGTCTAACTTAGATTCAGGACATTTTCACTTCTCTCTATTGGAATGCCATATAAATCTAACAGAATGCCTGGATTTCTACTAATGTTCAGACAGAACTTGGAGCAAAGCAGGAAATGGGTTTCTGTGTAGAACTAGAGAAAATTTTATGTAACTAAGAGCTAGAGCAGAATCAAGCCAGGGCCTTTATGTAACTTTCAAGATAATATCTGGACCTACAGCATGACCACCTTTTCAATAAGTTTTTTTACTGGTATTTTATAATCATTATTTTGCTTTACTTTGTAGTAATGATGACTCTTTCATTTACCCGAAATTACATTTATTTAGTCTAACAATTTGTCTCTCAGTATAAAATGGGGGAGGAGGAGAGGGTGTTATTTTTTATTCAACACAGTGCCAGCCTCTGAGTAAGATGTTTTACCACATGAATTTAAGTAATATACCATGAAAACCAAGAAAAAGACAATCAGAAACTTTCTTAACTTTGAGCTATAGGATTATTTTTCAGTGACAGGACATGGATTCTCCCAAGATCTTGTATAAGACTAATTCCTATTTTGTTACAGGACTATAGCCTTGGTCAGGGGTTGCAAACCTACAAGAGTGCTTCAACTGAACCTGCACAGAATTTCAATAACCATGAAAGTTTAAAAGAATTACGGTTCTCTTGCTGTTCTTGAAAAATGTTACTTCTGTCACTAATGGGTCCTCATTCAACATGGTCACAAGGGCTGGAGCTGAGAAGGTTTTGTAATCTGTGTGCCCTCAGTAATGTGTGGGTCTGCAATCCTTGGGCTCTAGGAAATCTCAAGATTATCAGATCAAAGTTTATGGTCTTAATACTGGTGGTACTATTTGTTCCCACTCCACTACTTAGGGTAGCTTCAGGGAGTGGAAGTTAACGTTTTGGTGCTTTGAGAAACAGGGCGTATATTTAGGAATAATAATAATAGAGAAGACTTTAACACACTGCGATGGACACAGCTTTGTCGTGATGATGTCCAGCAATTCACTTTTTTTAACTCCCATCTTCTTGAAATTGGTCTTCCGTTTTCATGTATTTGCTTATTTGCAGAATGTTTGGACTATATTTATGAGGAAAAAGCCCCAATGGGGCATCGATTCTATTAAAAAAGTAGGGCAGAAACCCAATGGAGAAAATATTCTTTTGATAGGATACCAATGAGGAATATATTAAGTAAATGATTAATGTTATAAAAAGTATTACCATAGTACATGATTAAAACCACAGGACAGCATTTCCCTGAACTCCCTAAGGATCTTTGTAAATCACTAAAAAAAAAACCCAGGACTTGATTTGAAAACCAGAAACTTCAGTGCAGAGTCTGTCGATAACAGTGTGTCAATACTTCTCGTCCACCCTTGAAGTCAGGATGTCCAGTGAACAATCTGAATACGGGTCGGTAGAGGCTGTTCTTTAATATATTTTAAATGCTAAAGAGAAAATTAAGCATTACTACCCACCAGAAATAGGTAGAATTATAGTAAAGAGGGAACTTTCTTATCTTATTTTGTTAAGACTATTAGCATTACTCATTATGTAATTTTTTTATCCATATCTGCATTTTAGCACTTAACACAATATTTTTTAGTTTGCTTCCATGTTTCTCTTTCCTAAAAGTCTTGAAGACATAATCAAGTCCAATTTCCTTTGAATCCCCAGCTCTTCACATAGTATTTGGTATTTGGGTGTTCAGGAAATATTTGTTGAAAGGATGAATATATCAATTCATTAATCATACAACAGGCAACTTTTGAGGTAATTAACTATTACTACTCAAATGTTCAAATTTTAAAACTTGGATCGTAAAACAATCTAAATAATTGGTCTCTTCCTTAATTTCAAGTCTGTGCTCGCTCACGCACGCACATGTGTGTATGTCTGTGTGCATGCCCATGCTTTCCCTACCATCTCCTTTCACTTGGCATCCTCTAAAGATGTTTATGCAGCTGACATCATCCCACTGAAGACTGGGCCTTAGGCTTGACAAAATGCCCAGCCTGGCCCAAGAAGCTTAGGGAAGTTACAGTTCACTGCAATAAGCATGAAAGGTAGATTCTTAGCCAAGAACACCAGTATTTCAGTGTGTTTTTTTCAGTCTTACAGTGGGAGACTTCAGTTGACGGCAGTAACAACCTGCTTCTCCGAGGTAAGGTCCTACCAGGTGCAGGAAGCACTTGAACCTAATCAAGACTTTAGTACCCTCCAATCATGTCACTCTGAAACTCCAGCATAATTACCTTAACTGGCCTGCGTAAATAAAAAGCTGCTTCTCACAGGCCAGGTCCCCTGGATCTCCTATTTAGATGGCTGACATTATTTCTTGCTGCGCCACCAGGACCTTCCTGCTACATCGTCAACCTGCTATATAACAGTGACCAGGCGTGAAGTACTCTAGCTGCATTTGTCACACTGACCAGTCTGTGGGCACAACCCATCATCAGAATGGTTCTTTCACTTAGTGTTCATCAGAATTGCCTGAGAAACTTGTCCAACACACATCCCTGGACACTGCTCCCAGATATTCTAACTGAGTAAGTACAGGATGGATCCAGTTCACCTCCGATTTTAAGAAGCACCTCAAGGGCTTCCCTGGTGGTGCAGTGGATAAGAATCTGCCTGCCAATGCAGGGGACACAGGTTCAATCCTTGGTCTGGGAAGATCCCACATGCCACGGAGCAACTAAGCCCATGTGCTACAACTACTGAGCCTGCGCTCTAGAGCCCGTGAGCCACAACTACTGAGCCCGCATGCCACAACTACTGAAGCCCATGTACCTAGAGCCTGTGCTCCACAACAAGAGAAGCCACCACAATGAGAAGCCTGCACACGGCAACAAAGAGTAGCCCCCGCTCGCTGCAACTACGCGACCAAAAATAAATAAAAAAAAATTTTTTTAAAGGAAGCACCTCAAGGGACTCTGAGGAAAGTGGCCCACAGAGAACACTTTGAGAAACTCTTCATTTGAGACTAAATTATTCTTTATTATGCATATTTTCTATGGCAGCAATCCACTAGCAATCTTCCCTCCCTTTTCCCAGATCTCCACACGTTCTTTAGGAATCTTCTTTGGTTATAACTTAGTTTTCTATATAATCTAGGCACAGACATATAGCTATTATCCTTCTGTTTTAAATGTCTCCCATATGCTTTCCTCTAGACCAGCAGCTTTTGTGCTATGCCCCATGGAAATTCAGGATTGTATAAAGCTTTTCTAATGGATTTTAAATTGTTCATATGTAAAGAAATGTTTTCCTTTGATATGTACTTTATTTGGAGACATACAAAATATGTACAGTTTCCACAACCTTGAACAGAAAAGGAAAAACAGAATGGTTGCCAACTTCATAATGTAATACACATTTATGAATGTCTGCCTAATTTAAAGTAAATACTTAAAAACTCATGATCAGTGTTTCCCTCTACAAAACTTCCAAGAAAATTCACAGGTGACAAAAGCATAAGTCAGCTAAGATTATATCCTAGGTTCACTGCACAGCAAGCAGGCTTCCCGTAGGTCTTTGATTACTTTGCAGCTATACCCACTATCCAATCAAAGACAGGCTCTAATTTTTAAAGCATTAGGGGTTCAGCCTTCACTTGTAATATTAGAAGTATGAGAATTAAAGGCAGAGTGGATTTTCCAGAAGCCTATATTTTCATTAAACCAAATTCTTCTATGTTTCTGTGTTTCCTGTTTTCAAATGCTTTTCATTCTTTTGTGAGGATCTGGTTCATTAAGGTGTTTGAAATGTGCATCCTTTGGGTGTGCTGAACATAAAGCCCCACATGGCTGGTCTGCCAGAGTCCATCCCCTGTGAATGAAGCTGAATGCACTTGACTGAGCAATGATGTATGAATACCCTTAAAAAGAAAGGCACTGGTGATGGAGCTTCAGCTCCATTCTAAGCATCAAACCCTTCAAGATGCAGTGGAGCAGTCTCTGCCAAGACAAAAGGCAATGCAAACATAAACTCTCACCTCTAGCTATGTGGCCGGAGAAGAAAGGAAGAGAATAAATGCATGCTCATGATGAGGTTTTAGTGGGTCTTCAGAACAAGTCAAGTTAACTCAGCCAATGTTTATTGAGCACCTTCTGTGTACAAAAGCATTAATGAAAATGTTTATATTACTGTAGGACCCAGAAAGCTATTCCATTCACTGAGACATACCCCAACCTCCAGGCTTGTCTCCAGAGGACCTGAAGGAGAGTTGTCTGGTCCAATGTGAGATGGTCCGATTGGACCCTGCCCAAGCCCAATCCATAAGAGTCTGATTGGAACAACTGGCCAAAAGATCAGTACTAAGTGGGAATCAGTAAGTTTTGTGTGAGGGGCAGGGTCCACAACATCAAATGATCTGGCTAGATCTGTGTTTTTCAAATGGAAGTTACAATATCAATTAATGTCACAACCCAACACATTTTTAAAAAACAGAATAGAATAGAGGACGGGGGGTGTCAGCATATTACAAACAGTAAGTCAAAGCACTGTTTCATGAAATATGTACTAGTGTGGGAGGAGAGGCAGGATGAGCGTGTGTGTGTGTGTGTGTGTGTGTGTGTCCTAGGTTGTTACGTGAATAGATTCTAATGGTGAGTAGGGGTCCAAAAAGTTTGAAAGCCACTGAACAAATGATCTACTAAAATCTTTTCCAATACTGAGATTCCACAGTTCTCAAATTTTCTAATTTCTACATGATTTTTAAATTACCTTGTATCAGTTATACTTGTATATAGTTTTAAAACAAATAATTCTCAATTTTTTAAAAAAGATCAAAATTCTAAATGTTACCTCTTCCCTTTCAATTTCCATGCCCTAAGGGAAGTAAATGCTTACATTAATTTAGAGGTAAGAAATCGTTCATTCTGTTTATAGTTGTTATTCATAGTTAGCTCCATATTTCAAAATAGTATGCTTATACTGTTTCTTGACATTTTTATCTTAAATATTATCTGTTGGGTTTTTTTAATGAAAGTTGAGTACTTAGCTCTCTTACATCACACACACACATACACACACACACACACACACACACACCCTGCTCTAACATCTAATCCCATTAGTATTAAAATTATTTAAATCAACTATTGCTATTTACATTAAATGACTATATGACTATTATTTCCAGCTGAACATGTAGGGTAATATGACTATATATTTTTGCTTGCTTATGTTTTGTTATTCCTGGAGTTATTAATAGCTTCTTTTTCATTTCTTTAGTTTCCATGTATACCTCTTATTCATACACAGACTTTCAACAGAACTATAAATACTCTCTCAAAACTGTTAAACACATCTGGCACAATGTCAGTTTCATTACTTCTTAGAGACTTCCCTCTTGATCTCCTCAGCCCTTTTGTGCCAAACTGAATTAGTGTTTCTCTTGACCTGATTCTCTGCTGTCATTCTGGGTTCCCTCTTTACCATCATTGTGGGAATTTCCTTCATCTTTCTCCTGTGTTGGATCTCTTTGGATATCTGAATCCTATGTCATCATCTTCTTTCTTGGCTTGCTCCTTATATTAGAGGAACACCTCCTTCAGTAGTTTCTTGAAAAAAATGTGCATGTGGGTCAAAGATCTGGAGAGCTTTGTACCTAAGTCTCACAATTGATTAAAAGTTTGACTGGGAATGGAATTCTGGGTTGGTAACCACTTTCCCTTGGCATTTTAGGGAGATTGTTCTATTTTCTTCTCATTTCCAGTGTTACTATTGAGAAACTGAATGCCATTCTGATTCCTAAACCTTTGTGTATGATCTGTTCTTTCTTTCTGGAAGCGTTAGCATCTTTATTTTATTCTCAGAGGCCTGAAAATTAATGATTATTGTTTTGCTGTGGGTTTTTTTTCCCATTATTCATGCTGGGTACTTAATATGGAAACTCAAACCTTTCCATTCTGAGAGATTTTTGTGCTATTTCTTAGTTAATTTTCTCCCTTATATTTTCCTACCTCTCTATTTCTGGAACTTTTTCCTTTGGCTATTTTTCATACTATTCTCTCCTTTCTTTCTATCTCTATTACTTTCCTACATACTGAAATATTTCCCCATCTTCTAACTCTTCTGTTATATTTTTCACCTCTGCTATCATATACTTCATTTTTAAGATATTGTCGTTGTCATCTTCTGAATGTTTCTTTTCAAGTATGTATTATTTTCTCTTACCTTTCAAATTTTAATTATAATTTTCTAGTGTTTTCTGCTCCCTGCCTTGCCTGTGTACCTTCTAAATTCCTTTTTAAAAAAAATTTCCCCTTCAGTTCTGTACACACTATTTCATGTTAAACAGTTTTTTTCCTCAGTTTTCTGGTGACCCTTGGATCTTTGATCATATTTAAAGATGAAGCACTGAAAAATGGATAGTGAATGGATAGGACTTTAAGACTTCACTGATTGGACAGGGATGCAGCCATCTGTTGGGGATCCCAAACCAACGGTATCTGTTGGTTTTTCTCTTGGGTTGATCAGTCCCCCACGAAGAGGAATTCTCCAAATTCCTGCCTAGGGTGTGCAAGCCTCTCTGTCAACATTGTTTGGAGCTGTGTAGTCTGCAGGAAGAAAGAATTGCATCCATTTAATACATAGATTTACCCTGTTTTCAGGGCAGTGGTCTGCCTACAGGTGTGTCTACTGTCCCTGAGGCCAGAGTCCTTCTGATTCAAAGGGTCACCTTCCATCTTCTGCCAGGCTAAGAGAGGAGTAGTTGCCTGGTATGGAGTATGGGAAGAGGCCCTGAGTAATTCTCATTTGGAGTTTCAATCCAATTCACTTTCAGATTCAATTTCTGGGTGTTTCGGAGGCTCCGCAATAAAAGTTTACCCGCTCCTGAGCACTCTTCACTGTAAAATTAGTCTTTAGCTTTCTGTGGTCCCACTATTTGTTTTTTCCTCCCAAAATGTTGTTGTAATCACCTTCTCTTCAATTCTCCTTGTCTTTTGGGGATTTGGGCCTTTAAATTTTTATTTTGGTGGAGTTTTATTTTGGTGGAGAGGTTAATAGATGCCATGTTTTTTAAGCTTTTAAAACGATTATATTTAATGCCACCTTTTATGTATGATTTTTCACAAATGAATTTTCAATCCTCAATTCCAGTGCTGTGCAATAAATTTAGGGTGGGCAGCTGCTTAAATCGGCGTGAGGTTTCATACGGGTGGTATTTTAAAATGCAGTTTGGTATTGAATTATCAATACAGCATTTTTGTCTAATTCATTAGAGAACTGGTTTTAATTCAGTTAAATTCTGCTAGATTCTCAACAGTGAGAAAGCAGGATTGCATTGGAGGGTATATTCCTCCTTTCTTCCCCACTCCCTCCCCATGGCTTTGTGCCCTCAATACAGCACACAGATATGCTGTTCCCAAGCATAACTTGGGATCTGAAAGAGAGTGCAGACAGCAAAGTAGAAAACAAGTTATCTAATGCATTGGTCTAGCAGTGCCTGCCTTGCAGTCCATCTGTATGTCCTTTTTGTATCAGAAGTGAACTTGTAGTTGCTTTACTGGCTTCCTTTCCTCACTGTACTTAGATTAGCTGCCATCAGGTGCAGGGTGCAATGCAAGAAAATGAGGAAGCAGGTTGGAAAGAAGGATTTTCAGGGAATTCCCTGGCGGTCCAGTGGTTAGGACTCTGCACTTCCACTGCAGGGGACGCAGGTTCAATCCTTGGGCGTGGAACCAAGATCCCACATGCTGCATGGCATGGCTGAAAGTAAATTTAAAAATTAAAGAAAGAAGGAATTTCCTGACTCGATGTCTGTACTATCTTACTAAATGCAACCTGGAAGCAGAGGAAAGATGTGGGCAAAACACCGGTGACTGGAGTAGAAAAGAGTTTTCCATAAGGAACATATGGGATGAGACACATCTCTTGTCAAATCCTTCTTTCTCTTTCCTTTCCTCTCCTCTTTTCAGATACAGGTGCAGTGACTAGGGAGAGAAAAGTTCTTTAGTGCAGTCATGTGTCAAGGTCTCCTACCCAGATCTTTTATTCACTCTTAGAAATGTCACAGAACAGCAAGGGATTATGAATTTTATGATTCCACTCTTTTATCAAAACTAATAGATGTAACTTAAGTAAACTTGATATACTTTAGTCTTCATTTATGAGAGTCCTTTACGCTTTTCATCATACATCCTTGTCACTGATTAAGTCTGAAATTTACGTAACCAACCTCGCTATTCTGGGACGCAGCCTTGCTCCCCAGATTAGATGCACTGTGACCAGTGCAGACACACTTCCCACTGTGGAGGACAAGGCATCCTGGAGTGCTGGACGGAACACCAGCTCTGGGAGCAGATAAGTTCAAACTCTGGCTCTGTCATTTATGAGCCGGTTGATTTTCTTTGTGTGTGAATTTACGTGTCCTTTCAACAGAAACTGAAAGCTATGTTAACTTCATTGCTTCTTTTCTTCCCCTTAGTCTGCAGAAAATTGGGAGCTCAACCATCACTCTGTTGTACCAGATGAGTCATTTCAGGGAGCTGGTAGAGTCTTTTCCCTTTGTTTCCCAAGATGATCTTTACTGTGTTTGATTGTCAGTGTCTCATGTTATATTTCTGTCTGTTGTAAACCAGATAAAGTCATCATGTATGAATCTAAAACACTTTTTACGTATTGATGCTTCTATTGATGTCACTAATCCAGGCTGACCTTTCCCTACATGGCTCTTGATGCCACTTTACTCTCCATCTGACGATTTTTGCAGGGTGAGTGGTGTGACATGCTGAATTCAGTTCATTTTATTTGCTCCTTTTATAGAAAGGTGAGTTGGCACTGATATTTTAAAAGCCTGATTTTTAAAGTTGTAGAGTTTTCTGAAAATTAATGTAAAGGGGGAGGTGTTTGGAGCTACAGTTTTCACTTCCTATTAGAAATCATACAAGTTCATAAACTAAGGAATTTTACTTAGAACTGCCAAGCAAGCATTTGATTCTATTTCTTTTAAGTATACATGCAATCCATTCAGCAAGCATTTATTGAGTATCCATTATGTGCCAGACCTGTCCCTGTCTCTCAGAACACAGACATGAAAAGACAGATCTTGTTCTTGAAATATCTGGCAGTCCAGTGGGAAAGACTAATAAAAAAAAAAATGAACGAGTACAATGAAGTACGATAAATGCTGCAGTAAACTGCTATGGGATCATGGAGTTGAAGTCAACTCTTTCTAACAGGAACTGATTCTTGAATGCTTATGAATATGTTTAGCTTTCATAAATACCAGTTTCCCAAAGTGGTTGGGAACTTTGCTCTTACCAGCCATGTATTTGTATTTTAGTGATTCCACATCCTCACCAACACTTACTATTGTAAGTGTCCTTCATTTAGCCATTCTGGTAGATATGTCATATATCATGGTATCTCATTCTGGTTTTAATTTGCATTTTCCTGATGAGTAGATATTGGTGGAGGCAACAGGTATGGAAGGGTTGGAGGAGGAAGGTCATTACAGACAGGGAAACCAACATAAAGAGGAAGACTCAGAGGCTAGAGATAATGATGGATATGAGAGGTACAGAGAATGGTAAGAGAGGAGACTAGGAGTATGAAAGTCTTAGCACAGCACACAAAGGTCGAACTTCCCATAAAAATCACTGGAAAGTTAAACCATCAAAAGATTTTTAAGTAGGAGATAAATATAACTGGACCTGTAGTTAAATGATCCCTCTGACAACAGTGCGCAGGACAGATGGGAGGACACACTACTAGAGGAAACAGCTAGGGAAGGAGACAAAGAGAGCCTGGATAGAGACAGTGATACCAAGGACCATGAAAAGAAGTGGTTTAAGAGACATTTAGACAACAGAATTAGCAGGATTGACTGGACAAAGCAGGTGAGGAGGAGTGCAGAGCCCAAGATGGCACACGGGATTCTGGCCTTGTAATGAAATAGATGGTGATGATATTTACCAGCCTGGTAAATAAAGGAAAAGAAGCAGATACAGCCTAGGATATGATGGGAGAGGGTAGCAAAATTCATTTTGGACATGTTATATTTGAAGTGATGGGAGAGCATCCAATTAGATAGACATTTTTCCTTCCCTAGCCTCAAAAACCTATCCCAGAAACCAAGTAGTGTATCCCTAGGTTTGATAGTTCCTTGCCTTAGAAAAGAGTGAAGAGAATTTTGTTTTCAAACCTTAATCCATAGGAATAACAGAGCTATATTTCTAAAGGGACAAAAGGGCCCTGGGGATTGAGAGAGGAAATAAAAAGGAAGTGCCACGGCCTTTGAGAGTAGGAAAAGGGCCCCCTGAGGAAAAAAAAAATCTGCAAAACAAGAGGGATGCTAGGACAGGCATTGCTATATGTCTCCCAAAGCAGCTGGCAGCAGTCAAAAGCAAGACTGCATAGCAGAGAACAAAAGTATAAGAGTCTGAGCTCTGTAGATTACATACTGGTCATCAGCATGTGTAGGGTGGTTAAAGCCATGGGGAAGGGCGAACTTACTCTAGGGTTGCTTATAAGGTAAGAGGAGAAAAGGGCCAAGATGATGGGAAACATCAGTGTTTAGGGTTTGACAGTAGAACAGAAGGAGTCTGAAAAAAGAATGCCCAGAGACACAAGAAGAGAACCAGCAAAGAGCAATGGCATGGAAGCCAAGGAAGAGAGAGCTTCTAAAAGGAAGTTGTCAAAATGGTCAAGTGCTGGAAAGACAAGTTAAATAAGGTGAGTATTTTAAAGAGTTAGAAAGTCATTAAGGACTTTGCCAGAGCCATTTCACCAGATTGATGGGTTATAAGCTTTATTATGGGGAGCTGTAAAGTGAATGAGCAATGAAGAAGTGAGCGAATGTTTGATATTCTTTTATGGGGTTAAATAATGAAGTGGATAAAATATAAGGTGATCTCTAAGAGGGATTACAAGTTTGGGGGAGAGAAATTTCCTTTAATACGGTAGAAACTTTAGCATAGTAAAAGGGTATGGAGAAAATAGTGATAGAGGAATTGAAAAAATGGGAAAGAGAAGAGGTTAGGAAGAAGTGACTGAGGCATCAGAAGGAAAACCAACAGAGAGGTCTAAGGGAAGGGAAGGTTGTCCACTATACCAATTGCTTTTAAAAACTCAAGAAACATAAGGGCAGAAAGTAGTCTGCTGTGTTTGTCAACTAGGACATCAAGAATGACTTTTGGAGAGTAGGTCAACTGAGTACTGAAGGCAGAAGCAAGAGTGCAAGGCGCCGAGATCTGAAGGGAATACGGGGAACTGAAAACCAGAAGTTTAAGATTATGTTGTCAAGACACTTGCCTGTGGTAGAAGAAAATAAGTCAATTCACTAAACCTATCACCTCCACCAGGTCCAGGGCCTCCATGAGTGGCCAGTGTACAGGGACCCTGCCTTGCTTACTGGAGTGGGGTGGGCACTAGAAAAGGGAAGTGAACTTTATGGGCACAGATATCAATCAAGGTGGGACAGCTAAAGTAATAACGTTGACTTGCTCTTGGTGGAACCTCTTCTTGGGGGAAATTAAAAGTCTGCTCATGGTTCAGTGACAGAAGCACAGTGACACTATTGGAAGAGATTTTATATTTTTCGATGGAGGAAACATTCCCCTTTTTCTTGGAGATTGATGTATCTCCCCAATAATTTAGCTGTTGAAATAATGTTCAGAGACATGCTCTCTGCTAGACTGCCTTTCAGCAATCACATTTTCCCTTTTCTAAATTCCTCATTATTTTGAGCCATGAATAGGAAAGCAAAGGGCCATGAAGGAGCTTATAAGCCAAATACTTTTGTTTACACCCTCATGATCTCAGAATAGCTAAGTAATCAGTCAATACCAAAAAATAAAGCCAAATAAGATAACAATCATTGAATCAAGTCTACCTTGTTTTTGTATCAACTTACTCATTCTGTAAGTATGGACACTAATAATTATGTCCTTAAAGCAAACGAGGATTTTCAAGAGTGAGGTGTAACCATGGGCTGTGGCTTTTATTAGTCACAGACTCCAGGAGTGTTGATTCAGCTGAGCAGGAAGCAACAGGAGCATTCTGACTTAGTTAGTAGTCATGTGTGGGGGAAGGGTGTGGGACTGGGTAGAAGATGAAAGAAAAAGATAAGCAAGTAATTTTAAAAAACACCTTGTACTATGATTTAGAAAGTAGCATTTATTATTTTTTTTATGCTGTAACATGTTCAGTTTCATAATGGGTTATGAAATTTGCTACATTCCTTTAATGATATCTGAGCAGAGTAAGAGCAGGGAGAAAATTACCAAGCATGAGTGTAGGCAATTGGTGATAAATACTTTTGCAACACTTAAAAATATTTAACACCCTCTGCCTTTGTTGTGTAAGGGTATACTACCATTCCATTATCATTTTTAAAATTTTACAACTCAAGTTGTTGAGTGCCATGTCTAGTCTATTGGAGATAAAGAAAACAAAACAATCATTACTGAAAATATCTCAAATAAGGATATGTTCATCAATTTGGAGATAGCCTGCCTTTCTGAATACTTGAGAACATTCTTGAAAAATTTGAAGAGTGTAAAATTTAAATTACTTTAAAAATTAACTTAAAGAAAAAATTAAGAATTTAAATTGTAAAAATACAAGCAAAAGCCAAAGCTAACTTGAGATTAAAATTTTGGTCTTAAGAATCCTTTGGGTATGAATAGACAATCTTTCTGAGAGTAAAGGGTTTTGGGCCAACTTTTAAAATTCCACTTCCACCCCATCTCACCCACTCCACAACTTAATACAGCGCCTGATGCATATGTATTCAAGAAATATTTATAGAGGACAAATGTGTGCCAGGCATTTGCTAGGGGATAGGGACACAGGAATGAGTAAGAAGGTATCTACTTTCTGTTGGAGAGTATAAAGACTAACACCAAAAAAAGTCTATAAATAAACAGTTTAATGATGTGCTCTATACATTAACACCTAGATTTTAGAGATGTTGCATCAGAAATTGGTAAAATATACAGAGTGCCAACTATACAGAAATGTCCAATGGGTTCAATGGGTCAGAAAGGACTTTACAAGAGGTGTCACTGGGGAAAGTGATCAGACCAAGAGAAGAGACATCTAGATAATGAGATAGTTGAGCATTCCACAATAAAACTGTCTGGGCTCTGCCTGATGGCCCTACAGCAAAGGCCTCCATGAAAAAACCCAGCCTCCCTACACAGAGCCTCAAATCAGCATTTAGTGCCTGCTTATAAATATGGGCAGAAAGCCAAGGATCACCAAATATTTGAGGAAAGCTTCCAGACAGAATCCAAAACAAACAACAACAACCCAAGAGCAAATTGGGAAAAAGCACAATTTAAAGAGAAATAATTTCCAGATATCATAACTGATATTCTTAGGAAAAATAAGAAAAGTTGATGTATTCACAAATAGGGATGGAAAGCTATGAAGAAGGACATTCAGAGAGCAAAAGAAATTTAATGTGATACTAGAAATACAAAGCTCGGTAGAAGAGTTAAATGACAAAAGTGAGGAAATATCCTAGAAAGTAAAACTCTAGATGTTGGACTCTGGATGATCTAGCATTCAAATCACAAGAGTTCCAGAAAAAGAGAACAGAATAAACAAAGGAAGGAAACAATCAATGAAATACTTTTCAGAATTTAAAGATAAAAGTTTCCAAATTATGAGAGTCCAATGAGGGCCTAGCACAGCATCACAAAATTTCAGAGTCCAGAAGAAAAGAGAATCTCTAAAGTCCCTAGGGTAGGGGTTGGGGGGGGGGGATTACATTTGAATAACCTAGAATCAAGATGGCATCAGATTTCCACTGCCAAACTGGTAGCAAAAAGATAATTAATGAACACTGCTCCCAAATTTTGGAGGAAAATTTACTTCAACCTAGAATTCTATACTCAGAAAAACTATCAATCAAGTGGTAGAGGGGACTAGAGTCATTTTAAGACATACAAAGTCTCAAAACATTTACTTCTCCACCATCCTTTCTGAGATTGCTACTGGAATATGCACTTCACCAAAACTAAAGAGTAAGGCAAGAAAGAGGAAAGCATGCAATACAAGAATTTTGAGATCTAACAGAGGAGAGATGTGAGGGATACCACAGGGTGATAGCAAATGGAAATGTCAGGATGGCAGTTAATATAGGCCTAGAGAACACCCAGTCCAGATGGGAACAAAACAAATCACACTCAAAGAAATATTATCCCCAAAATAAAATTAATAGGATATCTGAGTGTTTAAATGTATTGAGAAAAAATAACGATTTTCCAAACAATTTGAACATGAAATAGTGAGAGAAATAGAAAACTAAACCAACAAGTGAAGGAGATTATTAGTTAAGGAGATCAAAAAATTATACAAGAAAAGAAATGAATTAATAGTACACTACATGGCTCAGGTGGGAATACACAACCATAATATTGAAAATGGTGAATACTAATCTAAGAATTATAACCATACTGGGAGGAAAAGGAAAGTGAGGAGGATGTGTAAGATGTCTTGAAGGGTGAGAGGTGGTAAAAGAGCATGAAATACTTATTAAACACTTGTTTTCTATAATGAGAATTTAATAGATAGGTCTAACTGGAAAAGAAAATCAGAAGAAATCAGTATAAAGATGCTACTTAGAAAAAAAGGGGCAAATACCAGGAGAAACATCTAAAAGATTAGAAAGTAGTTGCCTCCAAGAAGTAGAAATGGGGGTATGTGCCTACAAGAAACCTGACTTCTATTAAAAAAAAAAAAAAAGAAAACTTGGAGAATTACCATATTTCACTGAATTTCAATGTACTAAGATGCACTATTATTTTATGTACCACAAAGAAAAAAAATGCTGAAAAATTAGGACAAAATGCCGTCCTATAGCTTAGAATTTTTTATATTGATTGAAAGAGCTATTTTGGCTTAGATTTCTTCTCATATCTCACTATTGTACATACATAAAAAAGAACATGTAAATTAAATAAATTAACCACAGTATTTCTAAAACTTCCTTAGAGAGTCCAACTCTTCTGAGTTGTCTTGGACTCAGAGTTGTTGATCTCCATATTTTTCCAGACAGTATTGATCTCTGGGCTACCAGAGTATTAGCAATACACAGCATCTACTAAAAGAGTGCTTACTTAGCCTTTCTAAGTAAGCCACTTAATATTTTAATATTGTGTTTGGGCTTTCTTCCAAGCTGCTGACACCCACTCTGCAGCTTTTCATACTGTCATAATTTAATTTTACCAGAAGATGTCAATAAAAGTTGATTATATTCCTTCCTCAAATGGTCCTTCAGTGGTTATTGAATAAAACACCAGAGGGTTGCAGTTGTCCAGTCATATCACCCTAAATAATAATCAAGTTTGTGCAAGCAGATAATAATCACTATGTTAGAATGACTTCCTGGCTGACAGCAAGTGGAGGACACCATCAATTATAAGTGTATCCCAACTTCAGACATGTTAAATATAAAAACAAAAAAGCTCCATAATTACCTTCAATACAGACTTTAAACACTAGAAGAATAGGAGAAGGATGAAGAAAAAGAGAAGAGAAAGACTATTCTAATAATCCAGACAAGAACTAAGGCACAAGCAGTGAGGATGCAGAGAAGAAAATGGACACAAGGCATATTTAGAAGTTACAATCAACAGGTCTTGGTATTGATAGAAAGTTTGAGGATGAGGGCAGAAAAGGAGTAGAGGATGACTGTAGGACTTCTAGGTTATATATCTGGATAGGGAGCAAAGAAACTATTCAGGGGAAAATTAGTTCAATTTATGGATACAGCGAATTTGAGGTTTCATTTGACATCCAGACAGAGTTGTCCAGTAGGCAGTTGGATGCATAAATCGGGAGCTTAATAGAGTTGCTTAGTCTGCAGATATAAAATTAGGAGACATCAATCTATGGTACTGGATGATATTGCCCATGGACAGCCAGAAACCAAATCAAAACAAACAACAAAAACCCCTTAACAACCAGTACTGTATTGGTTAGTATTTACAACGTACATACAAAGAAGAGAATCCACTGTGACTAGTTAAAAAGGAAACAGATTTATTACAGAATATTAAGTGGCTTACTTAGGAAAACTAATGAAAAAGACTCTCTCCTAAGCTTTTAGAAACAATTCTCAAAGGCACACTGCAGAACTGGGCAGCTGAAGAAGCTGCTGCCTTTAACATGATCAGACATCTGTAAAATCAGGAAACTCTACCACCTCAGAAACTATTGTTACAGCCACCTGCTCCAGAACCCCACAATGTCCACTAAAATCTGCACCAGCAAAAAATAAAAATAAAAAAGCCTCATGCCCTGAGTCCCTCCTCTCAAATTAGTTTCAAATCTAAGTCTTGCACAAATGTATCTACCTGACTGGCAGAACTTAAATTATATCCAGAATTCTAGGATATCTAGAAAACTTTTGCTGTTGTTGTTGTTGTTGTTTGGTGGGTGGTGGGGATCTGGGGGGGGGTTATTTGGCTTTCTGGCTTCCATGTGTAAGAAGGAGGCTGGGCTGAAATGCATGATGAAAGAGCCAAACCACGTTACCTACCGTAAGGATAAAAACAGAACACTGGGGAAGGTGAACATTGCAAGTGTGAGAAATCAATCAGGGGAAGAGAAGGCATGGTCAGAATGGTAAGCACCACGGTGAGCACACTACAAGGAAAGCCAGTAGAAAAAGGAATTTTTAGAAGAAAAAATGAGTGGTAAAGCAGCATTAGAACCTGCTAAGAAGTAAAAGTTTGAACAGGTAGGTAAGATTTTTTTTTCCTTTGGCTGTGTTATATCTTTATTGGAGTATAATTGCTTAACAATGGTGTGTTAGTTTCTGCTTTATAATAAAATTAATCAGTTATACATATACATATGTTCCCATATCCCCACCCTTTTGCGTCTCTCTCCCGCCCTCCCTATCCCACCCCTCCAGGCAGTCACAAAGCACCGAGCTGATCTCCCTGTGCTATGTGGCTGCTTCCCTCTAGCTATCTACCTTACGTTTGGTACTGTATATATGTCCATGTCTCTCTTTCGCTTTGTCCCAGCTTACCCTTCCCCCTCCCCATATGCTCAAGTCCATTCTCTAGTAGGTCTGTCTTTATTTCTGTCTTACCCCTATGTTCTTCATGACATTTTTTTCTTAAATTCCATATATATGTGTCAGCATAGAGTATATGTCTTTCTCTTTCTGACTTACTTCACTCCGTATGACAGACTCTAGGTCCATCCACCTCATTACAAATAGCTCAGTTTCGTTTCTTTTTATGGCTGAGTAATATTCCATTGTATATATGTGCCACATCTTCTTTATCCAGTCATCCGATGATGGACACTTAGGTTGTTTCCATCTCCGGGCTATTGGAAATAGGGCTACTATGAACATTTTGGTACATGATTCTTTGTGAATTATGGTTTTCTCAGGGTATATGCCCAGTAGTGGGATTGCAGGGTCATATGGTAGTTCTATTTGTAGCTTTTTAAAGAACCTCCATACTGTTCTCCATAGTGGCTGTACCAATTCACATTCCCACCAGCAGTGCAAGAGTGTTCCCTTTTTTCCACACCCTCTCCAGCATTTATTATTTCTAGATTTTTTGATGATGGCCATTCTGACTGGTGTGAGATGATATCTCATTGTAGTCTTGATTTGCATTTCTCTAATGATTAAAGATGTTAAGCATCCTTTCATGTGTTTGTTGGCAGTCTGTATATCTTCTGTGGAGAAATGTCTATTTAGGTCTTCTGCCCATTTTTGGATTGGGTTGTTTGCTTTTTTGTTATTGAGCTCCATGAGCTGCTTATAAATTTTGGAGATTAATCCTTTGTCAGTTGCTTCATTTGCAAATATTTTCTCCCATTCTGAGGGTTGTCTTTTGGCATTGTTTATGGTTTCCTTTACTGTGCAAAAGCTTTGAAGTTTCATTAGGTCCCATGTGTTTATTTTTGTCTTTATTTCCATTTCTCTAGGAGGTGGGCCAAAAAGGATCTTGCTGTGATTTATGTCCTAGAGTGTTCTGCCTGTTTTCCTCTAAGAGTTTGATAGTGTCTGGCCTTACATTTAGGTCGTTAATCCATTTTGAGCTTATTTTGGTGTATGGTGTTAGGGAGTGATCTAATCTCATACTTTTACATGTCCCTGTCCAGTTTTCCCAGCACCACTTATTGAAGAGACTGTCCTTTCTCCACTGTACATTCCTGCCTCCTTTATCAAATATAAGGTGACCATATGTCCGTGGGTTTATCTCTGGGCTTTCTATCCTGTTCCATTGATCTATCTTTCTGTTTTTGCGCCAGTACCATTCTGTCTTGATTACTGTAGCTTTTTAATATAGTCTGAAGTCAGGGAGCCTGATTCCTCCAGCTCCATTTTTTGTTCTCAAGATTGCTTTGGCTATTTGGGGTCTTTTGTGTTTCCATACAAATTGTGAAATTTTTTGTTCTAGTTCTGTGAAAAATGCTAGTGGTAGTTTGATAGGGATTGCATTGAATCTGTAGATTGCTTTCGGTAGTAGAGTCATTTTCACAATGTTGATGCTTCCAATCCAAGAACATGGTACATCTCTCCATCTATTTGTATCATCTTTAATTTCTTTCATCAGTGTCTTATAATTTTCTGCATACAGGTCTTTTGTCTCCTTAGGTAGGTTTATTCCTAGATATTTTATTCTTTTTGTTGCAATGGTAAATGGGAATGTTTTCTTGATTTCACTTTCAGATTTTTCATCATTAGTGTATAGGAATGCCAGTGATTTCTGTGCATTAATTTTGTATCCTGATACTTTACCAAATTCATTGATTAGTCCTAGTAGTTTTCTGGTAGCATCTTTAGGATTCTCTATGTATAGTATCATGTCACCTGCAAACAGTGACAGCTTGACTTCTTCTTTTCCCATTTGGATTCCTTTTATTTCTTTTTCAACTCTGATTGCTGTGGCTAAAACTTCCAAAACTATGTTGAATAAGAGTGGTGAGAGTGGGCAGCCTTGTCTTGTTCCTGATCTTAGTGGAAATGGTTTCGGTGTTTCACCACTGAGGACGATGCTGGCTGTGGGTTTGTCATATATGGCCTTTATTATGTTGAGGAAAGTTCCCTCTATGCCTGCTTTCTGCAGGGTTTTTATCATAAATGGATGTTGAATTTTGTCGAAAGCTTTCTCTGCATCTATTGAGATGATCATATGGTTTTTCTCCTTCAACTTGTTAATATGGTGTATCACATTGATTGATTAGCGTATATTGAAGAATCCTTGCATTCCTGGAATAAACCCCACTTGATCATGGTGTATGATCCTTTTAATGTGCTGTTGGATTCTGTTTGCTAGTATTTTGTTGAGGATTTTTGCATCTATGTTCATCAGTGATATTGGCCTGTAGTTTTCTTTCTTTGTGACATCCTTGTCTGGTTTTGGTATCAAGGTGATGGTGGCCTCGTAGAATGAGTTTGGGAGTGTTCCTCCCTCTGCTATATTTTGGAAGAGTTTGAGAAGGATAGGTGTTAGCTCTTCTCTAAATGTTTGATAGAATTTGCCTGTGAAGCCATCTGGTCCTGGGCTTTTGTTTGTTGGAAGATTTTTTATCACAGTTTCAATTTCAGTGCTTGTGTTTGGTCTGTTCATATTTTCTATTTCTTCCTGATTCAGTCTTGGCAGGTTGTGCATTTCTAAGAATTTGTCCATTTCTTCCAGGTTGTCCATTTTATGGGCATAGAGTTGCTTGTAGTAATCTCTCATGATCTTTTGTATTTCTGCAGTGTCAGTTGTTACTTCTCCTTTTTCATTTCTAATTCTATTGATTTGAGTCTTCTCCCTTTTTTTCTTGATGAGTCTGGCTAATGGTTTATCAATTTTGTTTATCTTCTCAAAGAACCAGCTTTTAGTTTTATTGATCTTTGCTATAGTTTCCTTCATTTCTTTTTCATTTATTTCTGATCTGATTTTTATGATTTCTTTCCTTCTGCTAACTTTGGGGTGTTTTTGTTCTTCTTTCTCTAATTGCTTTAGGTGCAATGTTAGGTTGTTTATTCGAGATGTTTCCTGTCTCTTAAGGTGGGATTGTATTGCTATAAACTTCCCTCTTAGAACTGCTTTTGCTGCATCCCATAGGTTTTGGGTCATCGTGTCTCCATTGTCATTTGTTTCTAGGTATTTTTTAATTTCCTCTTTGATTTCTTCAGTGATCACTTCGTTATTAAGTAGTGTATGGTTTAGCCTCCATGTGTTTGTATTTTTTACAGCTCTTTTCCTGTAATTGATATCTAGTCTCATAGCATTGTGGTCGGAAAAGATACTTGATACAATTTCAATTTTCTTAAATTTACCAAGGCTTGATTTGTGACCCAAGATATGATCTATCCTGGAGAATGTTCCATGAGCACTTGAGAAAAATGTGTATTCTGTTGTTTTTGGATGGAATGTCCTATAAATATCAACTAAGTCCATCTTGTTTAATGTATCATTTAAAGCTTGTGTTTCCTTATTTATTTTCATTTTGGATGATCTGTCCATTGGTGAAAGTGGGGTGTTAAAGTCCCCTACTATGATTGTGTTACTGTCGATTTCCCCTTTTATGGCTGTTAGTATTTGCCTTATGTATTGAGGTGCTCCTATGTTGGGTGCATAAATATTTACAATTGTTATATCTTCTTCTTGGATCGATCCCTTGATCATTATGTAGTGTCCTTCTTTGTCTCTTCTAGTAGTCTTTATTTTAAAGTCTATTTTGTCTGATATGAGAATTGCTACTCCAGCTTTCTTTTGGTTTTCATTTGCATGGAATATCTTTTTCCATCCCCTTACTTTCAGTCTGTGTCTCTAGGTCTGAAGTGGGTCTCTTGTAGACAGCATATATATGGGTCTTGTTTTTGTATCCATTCAGCCAATCTGTGTCTTTTGGTGGGAGCACTTAGTTCATTTACATTTAAGGTAATTATTGATATGTATGTTCCTATTCCCATTTTCTTAATTGTTTTGAGTTTGTTATTGTAGGTCTTTTCCTTCTGTTGTGTTTCTTGCCTAGAGAAGTTCCTTTAGCATTTGTTGTAAAGCTGGTTTGGTGGTGCTGAACTCTCTCAGGTTTTGCTTGTCTGTAAAGGTTTTAATTTCTCCATCAAATCTGAATGAGATCCTTGCTGGGTAGAGTAATCTTGGTTGCAGGTTTTTCTCCTTCATCACTTTAAATATGTCCTGCCACTCCCTTCTGGCTTGCAGAGTTTCTGCTGAAAGATCAGCTGTTATCCTGATGGGGATTCCCTTGTGTGTTATCTGTTGTTTTTCCCTTGCTGCTTTTAATATGTTTTCTTTGTATTTAATTTTTGACAGTTTGATTAATATGTGTCTTGGCATATTTCTCCTTGGATTTATCCTGTATGGGACTCTCTGTGCCTCCTGGACTTAACTATTTCCTTTCCCATATTAGGGAAGTTTTCAACTACAACCTCTTCAAATATTTTCTCAGTCCCTTTCTTTTTCTCTTCTCCTTCTGGAACCCCTACAATTCGAATGTCGGTGTGTTTAATGTTGTCCCAGAGGTCTCTGAGACTGTCCTCGGTTCTTTTCATTCTTTTTTCTTTCTTCTGCTCTGCAGTAGTTATTTCCACTATTTTATCTTCCACGTCACTTATCCGTTCTTCTGCCTCAGTTATTCTGCTATTGATCCCATCTAGAGTATTTTTCATTTCATTTATTGTGTTTTGAATCGTTGCTCGATTCATCTTTAGTTCTTCTAGGTCCTTGTTAACTGTTTCTTGCATTTTGTCTATTCTATTTCCAAGATTTTGGATCATCTTTACTATCATTATTCTGAATTCTTTTACAGGTAGACTGCCTATTACCTCTTCATTTGTTAGGTCTGGTGGGTTTTTATCTTGCTCCTTCTCCTGCTGTGTGTTTTTCTGTCTTCTCATTTTGTGTATCTTACTGTGTTTGGGGTCTCCTTTTTGCAGGCTGCAGGTTCGTAGTTCCCATTGTTTTTGGTGTCTGTCCCCAGTGGCTAAGGTTGGTTCAGTGGGTTGTGTAGGCTTCCTGGTGGAGGGGACTAGTGCCTGTGTTCTGGTGGATGAGGCTGGATCTTGTCTTTCTGGTGGGCAGGTCCACGTCTGGTGGTGTGTTTTGGGGTGTCTGTGGACTTTTTATGATTTTAGGCAGCCTCTCTGCTAATGGGTGGCATTGTGTTCCTCTCTTGCTAGATGTTTGGCATAGGGTGTCCAGCACTGTAGCTTGCTGGTCGTTGAGTGAAGCTGGGTGTTGGTGTTGAGATGGAGATCTCTGGAAGATTTTCTCCGTTTGATATTATGTGGAGCTGGGAGGTCTCTTGTGGACCAGTGTCCTGAAGTTGGCTCTCCCACCTCAGAGGCACAACACTGACTCCTGGCTCCTCAATTTGGGATGATTCATTGTCTATTCATGTATTCCACAGACGCAGGGTTCATCAAGTTGATTGTGGAGCTTTAATCCGCTACTTCTGAGGCTGCTGGGAGAGATTTTCCTTTCTCTTCTTTGTT
Source organism: Mesoplodon bidens (assembly GCF_964165515.1). Classification (NCBI taxonomy): domain Eukaryota; kingdom Metazoa; phylum Chordata; class Mammalia; order Artiodactyla; family Ziphiidae; genus Mesoplodon; species Mesoplodon bidens. The sequence goes on from NC_138166.1 coordinate 12,417,263, forward strand.
CTCACAGCTCCCGGGTCTCAGCTTTGGATTTGGCCCCGCCTCTGTGTGTAGGTTGCCCGAGGGCGTGTGTTCTTCGCTCAGACAGGATGGAGTTAAAGGAGCAGCTGATTCGGGGGCTCTGGCTCACTCAGGCCGGGGTGGGGGGGGGAGGGTGGGGCACGGAGTGCCTGGCAAGCCTGTGGCGGCAGAGGCCGGCGTGACGTTGCACCAGCCTGAGGCACGCCGTGCGTTCTCCCGGGGAAGTTGTCCCTGGATCCCGGGACCCTGGCAGTGGCGAGCTGCACAGGCTCCCCGGAAAGGGGGCGTGGACAGTGACCTGCGCTCGCACACAGGCCTCGTGGCGTCAGCAGCAGCCCCAGCGTCCCTTGCCTGTCTCTGGGGTCCGCGCGTTCAGCCGCGGCTTGCTCCTGTCTCTGGAGCTCCTTTAAGCAGCGCTCTTAATCCCCTCTCCTCGCGCACCAGGAAACAAAGAGGGAAGAAAAAGTCTCTTGCCTCTTCGGCAGGTCCAGACTTTTTCCCGGACTCCCTCCCGGCTAGCTGTGGCGCATTAGCCCCTTAAGGCTGTGTTCACGCCGCCAGCCCCAGTCCTCTCCCTGCGCTCTGACCGAAGCCCGAGCCTCAGTTCCCAGCTCCGCCCGCCCCGGCGGCCGAGCAGACAAGCCTGTCGGGCTGGTGAGTGCCGGTCGGCACTGATCCTCTGTGCGGGAATCTCTCCGCTTTGCCCTACCCAGGTACGTGGGGAGTTTCTTGCCTTTTGGGAGGTCTGAGGTCTTCTGCCAGCATTCAGTAGGTGTTCTGTAGGAGTTGTTCCATGTGTAGCTGTATTTCTGGTGTATCTGTGGGGAGGAAGGTGATCTCCGCATCTTACTGTTCCGCCATCTTTCCCGGAAGTGGTAGGTAAGATTTAAAGAGTGTCTGATAGAGTCAACAAAAACAATACGCTTTGGGGCTTCCCTGGTGGCGCAGTGGTTGAGAATCTGCCTGTTAATGGAGGGGACATGGGTTCGAGCCCTGGTCTGGGAGGATCCCACATGCCGCAAAGCAACTGGGCCCGTGAGCCACAACTACTGAGCCTGCACGTCTGGAGCCTGTGCTCCGCAACAGGAGAGGCCCTGACAGTGAGAGGCCCATGCACCGCGATGAAGAGTGGCCTCCGGTTGCCACAACTAGAGAAAGCCCTCACACATAAACGAAGACCCAACACAGCAAAAATAAATAAATTAATTAATAAACTCCTACCCCGAACATCCAAAAAAAAAAAAATACCCTTTGGTGACCTTGGCAAAGGCAATTTCGGAGAAGTGAACAGGAAGCATAGGCTGTGATTTCAAAGAGTTTAGCCTCATCTTAAATGTAAAGTAACCTCTAAGAGCCTGAGTTTCCTCATCTGGCCAGATGGATTTATACACAACTTGTAGGTTTGTTGTAAGTGTAACTTAGTGTGGCCAGGCCTTTACCACCAGAGTAGAGGGTTAATTTAAAAATTAACCTCATTGTTGCACCTGGGGTCTCCCTAAGCACCTCCTGGCTGTTGGGGTTTAGGGCAACTCAACCGTTCACCCCCTCATCACTTCCAGCTCCTTCCAAGTTAAGGACATACTCATGATACCTATGGATATCAAAGTATCCGTTTTATTAATGGTAAAACAGACATGAAGAAAACAACTTGGGCCTGAGGCTGAATTGAACTTGCACTCCCAGCTAGACCCTGCCCCATCTGCTCACCAAGTGGGAGATAAAGATGAGAAAGAGCCATAGCCCTTACTCATTTTTGAGCCAAGTAGTTGGAGATCAAGAACCAGGAGATAAGGCCCTGTCTGGTAGGAAAACATGAGGAAGAGCCAAGAAAGGGATGGAGAGAAGGATGGATATTTCCTCCATGGGACTTCTCAAGGGCATGAACGTGTTTGTAGAAACCACAGAGGGAAAGAGAGGGGTTCTCCCTGTCTAAGGGTTGAGGGTATCTCTCACTGCCCACAAACAAGATGGCTTCCACATCATCATCCATGCCTGGTGGAAGCAGAGCATGGCTAGGGTGGACCTCTCCTCTAGTCTGTTCTTCATTTGCTACAAAAGCTCACAAGGAAATGAATGGGGGGCAGCCTGACCCAATAGCCTTCACCACACTGATCACTTAGACCAGTAAGTAGGTGGATTCTGTTTCTCCAATAGGATACAGCTCTATAAAGAGATACAGAGATTGCTCAAATTCCCCTTTAGGAAAGGATTTGCTGCCGAACATCCAGGAGTGCAAGCAGCAGACAGCCTCCAGCTGACATATTTTTCAGAGTCTGAGTCAGCTTCAGAGAGCTTCCTTACCTGACCTCACACCACATTTGAAGCAGGGGTATGAAATTCTGGACATTTTGCTCCAATGTGAGATGGCTCTGGTGTGCAATATTTGGTCCAGAGCTTCCATGCAAGTTCCCTGAAGCTTTCTTGAGCCTGCATTACAGTTCACTTTTTACTTCATCTTGCTTACCCTCCTTTCCTTTCAAAGATGTTGATCTCTAATAAATATTCTGCCTCCCAAACTCCATCTCCATATCAACTTCTAAGCAACCTCCACCCCCTCTCCACATAAGCAGGTAGGGCAAATAAAAATTAAATTAATAGCAAACATGGCTATTCCTTTTCATCACCCCAGAGAAGAAGGCTTCCAGGCCAGCTTTCATAAGGACATCACCTCCTTCCTGCTTGTTAACCTGTACCCCAACCTTTCTGCCTCACTTTGATCTCCCATCTCCCATCACCCAGTCTCCCCTTCAAGATCTCAGGTTGGTGACTCAACTCAGCTCCCTGAGAAAAATCTGTCCCGTCCCCTAGGAGGCTGTGCCACCCTTATTCTCCTCCCATATTTGCTATCATATGCAAAGCCTCACAGCTTCAGCCAAATGCTTGTTGCAAGGCTCTCCTCTCTTGGTTACCACTGGCCTCTGTAGGTGCAGAACCAAAGGGTTTGGGCTCAAGCTGTAAGCATGAGTGGATATGAGTTCTTTAAACCTGGTCCGGGGTTTCCGCTAGGGAGAACAGTGACTCACATATATCTGATAAAGGACTTGTATCTAGATTACATAAAGAACGCTTACAACTCAAAAATAAATAAACAACCCAATTTTTTAAAGGGCAAAGGATCTGAATAGACATTTCTCAAAAGAAGATATACAAATGACTGATACACACATGCTCACACATGGTCAACATCATTAGTCATCAGAGAAAAACCATAATCAGATGCCATTTCATACCCATGATGGTGGCTATTATCAAAAGGTCAGATAATAACAAGTGTTGACAAGGATGTGAAGAAATTGGAACCCTCATATGCTGCTGGTAGAAATATAAAATAGTACAGCCACTCTGGAAAACAGTCTGGCAGTTCCAGAAACAGTCAAATAGAGTTACCATATGACCCAGCAATTCTACTTCCAGGTATATACTCAAGAGAAAAGAAAATGTATGTCTACACAAAGCCTTGTACATGAATGTTCATAGCAGCATTATTCCTAATAAGGTGAATACAATCCAAATGGCCATCAAGTGATGAATGGATAAAAACATGAGGTATACTCATACATTGAAATACTATTTAACCATAGAAAAGAATAAAGTATTGATACATGCTAAAATGTGAATGAACCTTGGAAACATTATGTTAAGTAAAAGAAACTAGTCACAAAGGGCCACATACTGTGTGATTCCATTTATACAAAATGCTCAGAATAGGCAAATCTATAGAAAAAGAAATTTGATTAGCAGTTTCCTAGAAATTGGGCACTGGGAAAACTGGTGGGGTGCTGGCTAAGGGGTTTCCTTTTGTGGTGATGAAATTTTTTGAAAACTGATGGTGGTGATAGTTGCACAACTCTGTGAATATATTAAAACCCACAAAATTGTACACTTCAAATGGGCAAATCGTACGGTACGTGAATTATATTTCAATAAAGATTTTTTAACAGTGAACTTCTAAAACAATAAAAGAAGTGAAAGAGGTTGTAAGTATAAATAAGTTCACTGGTTGGGGTAAAAAAAAATTGAGGAAATTCTCAACTGAAAACCTCAGCTTTTTCATTGAAACAGAAGGCAAAGCCATCTGCTAAGGAGTTTATATTATGTCCAAGGTAAACACTACAAAGGTGGTCTGGTTCCTTGAAATCAATTTCCAAGGTCTATCATGAGAATGGCTGGCTGAGGTAGAGTGGGGAGAGAGGTGGTGGAGGCCCAGAAAGTTCCAGGGCTTAATACACATCAAAAGTATTTGTTGAACTGAATCAAAGAACTACTTCTCTTGCTAGCACTGTATGAGATAGCATTAAGGTATCAACATAACCTTAAAAATTTTAGAAATTGTCACTACATTTGCCCTAGGCAATTTTCATTTTTATTCCACCCAATTCAGGAATGGCTGTATGCGCTCAAATGGAGACCATACTCAAGTTACCTCTCTTCTATGGAGAAGAAAAAGAAAAAGGAGGTTTTCAAGTACACTGTGATTACACTAAGAATATTAAAACTACTCAGAAGAATAAGTGTAACACAGAACAAACCTGACTCAATATTGGATTTATTCCTTTAGCCCTAACCTTTGTGCTCTGTTGCTGTGCTTAGTCATTCCGGCCCTGCACCTTTGAAAAGGAATATTGCCTAGAGCCTGAAATATACATAATAGCCCTTTCTCAAGACTCTGCTTCCCATATCCTTGACCTGTTAAGGTATAACACTTTTCATTCATATAGAGATAAAAAGTTGTAGAACAGAGAATAACATTGGTCTTGTTGGAGGTTTACAGGAGCACTGTGACCTGACCTACCTGGACAGCTGTAAGAACAAGAGATTACTACATCCACTTTGGGGTCTGGCCAGAACCAAGAAATCTGCAACAACCAATCACTCGTCCTCCCCTTTTAGTATAAAAGAAGCCTGAATTCTAACTCAGGTAAGGTGGTTCTTTGGGATGCTAGTCTGCCACCTTCTTGGTCTTCTGACTCTCCAAATAAAGTCGCTATTCCCTGCCCCAGCACCTCATCTCTCCATTTATTGGCCTGTCATGCAATGAACAGTACAAGCTTGGACTCTGTAACATAAGCTTCCAGAAATTTATTTATGAGCTATTGAGTTCATAAATCATGTGGTTCACAACCATAGCTGTGATGCAGGGATCAGAAAGGAAGGATGAGGAAGCTACCACTGCCACACAACTGCCCACATAAAGCTAGTGGCTGGACACTAGAACCACTTCAGAAGAGAACACCAAGATCTTGCTCACTAGCTGAAAATCAGTCAAAAAAATAGAAGGAAGATGGCTTCTGCTTTACTTCTGCTTTCTACGTGTAAAGCAATATGTACATAATAAAATTCATCCAAAAGAGTCAGGCAATGTGGTTTCCTGCTTTCCAGCCTCTGCACTATAGGAAACCACCTAAACAAGATGGAAATAGATGCTGAGTACCAATCAGCTATATCCAACATACACACATACACACACACACAAACAATCCATGATGACAAGATGACTGGCCCTTTTTGTTATGTGAATTTTCTGATAACTGGAAATAATATCAATGAGAAAAATGGAAAATTATAATAAAAGTTCCACATTTCACATGGGCTATAGTTTTGGCCTCTAGAGTTCCTGGTTACTGATGTCCTGTAAGAGATTAAGTATATGTCTGATGGGCAGCTCTGTGCTTTTAATTCTCTTGAGGTCCAGCCTCACCAATGTTCTCTGGTACTCTATAATAAAGAGTCTGATTCCATTTTTGATATTTGATGACTGACAGTTTTCAGACCTTGCAACTCTCCCCCCCTTCCCCTATGCTCCCCATCTGGGCAAGTTGATAAGAAAGCCCACATGCTCTCAACTTTGGCAGTGGTAGGAAGTTCAAACCTGGCAAATCTTTGCCAGCATGAGGGAACCCTCACCCAAGCCCCACCTTCTAACAATTATTAAAGCCCAAGCCAGTCTCACCTCCCTGATCTCTCAAGCTATTTTCAGACCCACTTGGGAGTTGCTCTACTGTCCCAAGAAAGCCTTATTGCGTGAGTGATAAACCTTGCATATCCTCTCGGTCCACGTGGCAACATCAGTCTTGACACACGAACCACAAAATGGAACATCCATCTTGCCCCTGAGGAATGCCCACAAGATACTCCACCCCATAGCCCCCCCCCACCATACATCTCTGACTCCATCTTGCTTCCAGTTGGTCCCTGTTCCCTACCTACGGACACCATCAAAGCAGAATTATATTCCTTTGTCCTGAGTGGGCAGTTGGCTTCTCTGCAGAATAAGATTGGGTAAAGCCCAATTAACCAGGGCTCTGCTTTGCCCAGGAATGTTCTTCTCAGAGCACTTCCTCCCAGGGACCACATTCACCTTTTTCCCCATTTCCAAATCTAGATTAATGCCTCATGCCCACATGGAACTCTCTTACTGGATTATTTCATCCATAATCACTTGCTGCTGTCATCTGTGTCTACTCTTCCCTCTGCTATGTTCTTTAGGGGTTAGATGCCTCGCTTAGTACCTTACCTCACCTCAAGACTCTTTTAACCTGGGAGCACAAGAGATACTATCCTCAAAGTTCAGAGGCCTTTAATTCCAACGATATTTACTTGTAAACAAAAATCCTGCCTTTCATCATGGTTATCCTTCACTGCCAGTCCAGATTCAGACCTCTCCAGCCACCGCCTTCTCCCATACTTTCTTCTTAATACTGCTCATTTTGCCTGGAATAAACTACCTTTAACATCTTCATCTGGATAATGCCTTCTCATCCTACTAGATTCTGTTTAGAGCTTCCTCTTCTCTGCCAGGGCTAAGATTGCCCTTCCATTGTCCCCACTATAAAGATAAATAAATAAAAGATGATAGGGATTGCAAATTGGCAGCTTATAGTCTGATTCTGGCTGGAAGCTGTATTTCATTTGGCTTTCAGAGGGTTTTTATTTTCCATAAAAAAACAAAAATTTCCCAAAAGAATTCAAAGCAGGATCTCAAAGAGATATTTGCACACTCATGTATACTGCAGCATTATTCACAATAGCCTAGAGGTGGAAGCAACCCAAATGTCCATCAACAGATGAATGGATAAAGAAAATGTGGTATACAATAGAATGTAGTGTGCAATATAATATTCCTCCTTTAAAAAAGAAGGAAATCTTGTTACACAGTACCACATGGATGAGGCTTGAGGATGTTATGCTAATACTGAACCATCTCTAAACTTAGAATAAAACTTATTTGCTTAGGTTGTATAGTTCTTTTAATATTTCACTATTATTCTCTTCTCCAATTTTAAGTCATATATATATTTCCATAAGAACGTTATGTGGGGACTTCCCTGGCGGTCCAGTGGTTAGGACTCCACGCTTCCACTGCAGGGGGCACAGGTTCAATACCTGGTTGGGGAACTAAGATCCTGCATGTTGAGGCACAGCCAAAAAAAAAAAAAGAAAAGAAAAGAAAGAAAGTTGTGTGTAGTTTTGTCTTTATGCTGTTTTTTTCAACTTTTGAATCATTTCCATGGTAATTTTGTAAAATAAATTGGAAAGATTTCTATACTCCCTCCATGCTCTTAAATAGCCTAAAAATGAAAAAAAAATTGCTCCTTGAATATTTGGAACAATTTACCTATAAAACCTTCTGGGTATGGAGGTTTTGGATAATTCTTTATTTTTTTTCAATGTCTATTCTGAATTTATTCATGCTTTTCACTTGCTTTTTTAGTAAATTTGGAAATATTTTCTTTGAAAATCCTGAATTTTCTTAGGATATTCAAATTTATCATTATAGAACATATCTCATATTTTCTCACTTTAAAAATTGTCTTTTTCGTGAGGATGCAATCAGCCAAATTAAGAATGTGGAAAATTCTAGGGACATATAACTTTGTTTTTTTAACAAATAAATGGCACGTGGGAAATAAGGGGTGGGATAGCTGTTATAGACAAAAGATACTTAAGCAACACTTTAACTAAATGCAATGTGTAGATCTTTGGACACTTATTTGAATAAAACAATTGTTAAAAGAGTTTGATATCATCAGGGAAAGTTGAACACATACTGGATATTAGATAATATTAAAAATTATTGTTAATTTATTCAGTGTAATGACATTATGGTTAAGGTTTACATTTTCAAAGTCCTAATTTGTTAGTGATATAAAGTATTTATAGGTAAAAGGCTATGGTATATGGATTTCCTTAAAATACTCCAAGGGAAAAAGAAGTGGGGAGTAGAGAGAGTAAAAAACAGAGGGATAAAATAACAAAAATGGCAAAATGTTGATAATTGTTGAAGCTGACTGACAGTACATGGGAATGCATTGTATTATTTAAAAGATTTGAAATGTCTAAAATTTTTCCCTCTTCTTTATGGGTTATCCCTTTTATCATTCTGAATGTTATTTATATTCTCTCCATTTGTTATAGATTAATCTTCTGGAGATATTTTTGTCTTAGAAAACAAGCTTTTAAATTTATTTACTAATTATTTTGCTTTAAAAGTGAGTAACTTAAGTTTTTATCTAAAAAATAACTCATTCTGTTTGTATCTTTTAGGTCAATTTTGTTGTTCTTTGTATGGCTTCTTGAGTTGAATAGTTAGTTCATTGATTTTCTTTTCCTGGTTACTAATTAAAGCATTTAAGGCTATGAGTTTCCCTTCAAGTACAGTTTTGGTGTATCCCATAAGTTTTGACAGGCACCCTTTTCTATGTGTGACAGGCTACAGTGCATATGGTAGATTAATACTTAATAATCATTCTACTGTGCTTCTGTTGTGCTTTCCTGAACTGCAGAGCCTGGAAAGCTAAAAACTACATTTCCCAGATTCTCTAGGAGATAGCGTTTTGAAAGAGATTTAGATTTGGCCAATCAGATGCAGCATGCAAATTTTGGAAAGCAGAAGAAAGGCAGAGGCAGCGCTTCTGCTGCTTCTGCAGTTGGGCATGGTATTAATTTTTCTGTAGCTGAATTAGCAGAGGTCCCGGTGCCAGTCACTAGTTTTAGGGATGCCGTAAGGCAGGCACAGGGCATCACTGTACTGGTACAGATCACAGCTGAGGCTGTGTGGCTCTGGAGCTCCCAGTAGCAAAAACAGTTTCCTGTTTTGGTGGCATCCTCCCCAGGAGAGTCTGTTTCTGTAGCACCATCTTTTATGGGGTGGAAGACACAGCAGCTGTTTTGGTGACACCATTTGCAGTGTGGTTTTCAGAGTCATTTCTGAAAGCTCAACCTAGCCTCTGGTCTTCAGCACACTCTTAGCATTACTAAAAGCCATTTAATTCTCTATACTAATCTCCCTAAACTGGCCAGAATGAATTCTGTTCTCTGTAACTGAACCATGACTAATATAATAAATGAAATTAGCAGTATGGTTCCATACTACTTATGATACAGGGTTGGTTGCCCTTGACAGACCCAAAATAAGCACTGGCTTTAAAAAGTTAGAACTGTGTTTCTAATATAAACATCTGAGCTGGAATGGCTGTTCCACTCTGCAAAGTTTAGGCCCTTTCTATCTGTTTGTTCTGATATCCCTCAGCTATTGCCCACATGCTCCAAAATAGCTCACCACTGTGTCTGCATTCCAGCCAGAAAGAAGTGGAGGGAACATCCTTCCCTTCAAAGGCATAACCCAAAAGTTGCATAGGTGACTGAGGCTCATATCCCATTGGCCAGAACTGAATCATGGCCACACTTGGCTGCTAGGAACAGTGACCTCTTTTTGACTGGTCTCTGCCTGTTCATGTCTATCTCATTAGGATTACAAAATTCAAAGAGTGGCCTGACCCAGAAAGGGGAAATTGTGCCATATCCTTACTGTTCATGATGTGCTAAATATGTTGAGGTAGTAGTTTGCATTGCTTCGTTTATCCAAGAGTTACTTGCTACCTTGCTATTCAAAATGTGCTCTACAGAGATCAACAGCACAAGTGTCACCTGGGAGCTTACTGAAATGCAAGATCTCAGGCCCAACCTCAGACACCTACTGAATCAGAATCCACATTTTAACAAGAAATACTGGTTCAGAAGTCAGAGTTCTACCTCCAGACCAATTAGATGAAGAAGCAGCAGTCTTATCCTCTCCCCTATTCAACTCACCCTACTCTCTAAGGGGGCTTCGGGGATGCAGTTTCTTGGTAGAGTCAATTTACTGGAAGACCCTCTTGTGGGGAAAACAGCAACATAAGATAAAGAGGTGTCACTGGAATTTGCTAGGGTTCAATTCCAGTTTGGTTTTTTTTTCCCTGTGCTTACTCCACTAGCCTTCTCTGTAATTTTTATCAACTAGCATGATTTCATCTGTTTCTCTGGCTCCCTTCCCTTTCCCTCACCCTTTCTCTGTTGCTCTCTTCTCTCTCTTCTCCCCATTTTTCTTTATTTTAGGAGTTGCAACTAGTTGTCCAGGGTCTAGATTCACGTGTTTTGATTGGCTGCCATAGTAGTTTAAGAAAATCTGAATTTGAATGGCTTTAGATAAGCATGTACTCTTGACACCACACATTCCCCACCAATCCCTACCAGTCTTGCACCCAGCCCAGCCTGACTCATTAGTTTACATTACTCCCCATTTGAATTAGTGAATCAAGCAATGCTCCTTTTTCTTCTGCCTGCTGGAAGAATTCAGAGTTGAAGAGTTTACCAGCCCCCACTATAAAGGGATTCAAAGTACTGCTATTGACCAAGTCCTTTTCATTTATTTCCCTCATTTTTATTATGGGATTCCTGACATCAGTTATTTCCTTTCTCTCAATGAAACTGTCATATTATATCATCTCTAGCCTGGTCTCTTTACATTGTACCATGTCCTAGGAATGTGAACCTGAAAAACTGGTACAATTGGATATGAATTGTAATAGAGTTTGTAACTAATCATTCCTGGCACCTTACTCAGGTTCAGTCATCACTGATCTAATGACACCCACAGTTGCATTATCTTCTTCACCATAATTTATTAGGAGATTGTTCTTCATTTTTCTGGAAATCAGTTCTCCTCTTATACTAAAAATTCACACAAGGAGGAGATCAAGATGGCAGAGTAGGAGGATGCTGAGCCCACCGCCTACCATAAGCACATCAAAAATACATCTACATGTGGATCAGGTCTCACTGAAAACAAACTGGAGACTGGAAGAAAGACTCTTATACAACCAAGTCTGTAAAGAAAGATCCACACAGAGTCAGGTAGGAAAGGAAGTGAAGTGATCAGGTCAGGACCTGGGCAGCTAGGAGGAGACACAGAAGAAGAGGGAGAATACACAGACTCAGAGATCCTCCCTGTGGTATGAGCAGTTCAACCCATATTGGGCATCCCAGCCCTAGGCTCTGACACCAGGAAGATGAGTCCCATTAGGTGGGTTGAAAACCAGTGGGACTAACAGGAGGGCTGTTAGAAACCTAGATTTTGCTCATGAAGAGTGTGCATATGCTGCTTACTCCCAGGAACAAGTCGGAAGAAGCAGACTGAAACTGGGACTCTGGCCAGTCTTCCACAACTGCCCCTGCCTGTGCCCCAGACCACATCAAGCACCTGCCCTGAACCACTCTAGTTCGGCACAGCTCCCCACTAGGGCAAAGGCTGCTGTTACCGAGGAAAGTGCAGAGTTGTGGGGGATGGAGCTGGCTCAGACATGGCACTGCACCTGAAGGGGGCGGGGCAGCCACTGTTGGCTCTTGTGGAGATAACAGAGAGAGCAGTCTGAAACACTGACTGGTGTGTCTGGACCACTCAGCATGCCCCACAGCCCACACCAGGCACCCACTCTTGTTCCAGCACTGTTACACTCTGGAGCAAAGGTGCTGATGCTGTGAGGGGTGAGAAAGAACACTGAGAGGGAACAGAACCAGCTAGCATCTAATCCTCAGAGCTTCTGCTCCAGCACCTTGGGACCCAACCCTGCCCCTGATAGGGTGCTGTCGGCCACTGAGCATAGGAGAAGGCCTGGCTCACACCTACCTCTGACTCTAGCCCCTCCATTTCAAGCCCCACCTCCCACAAAGGTGATAGCTACCCATACAAACTGAGGCAAGACAAGACTGCTCACTCCAGATCCAGCTCTCTCACCAAAGCCACTGGGCACAAACTGCACAGGGATACTGCCACACAAAGACACCCCTTCAAGAGTAGGATAGGTAACAGTTTCACCTAATTTTATAGAGACAGAGAAAGTTAAGCAAAATGAGAAGACAGGGGAATTTGATTTGAATGAAAGAACAAGAAGAAAAAAAACCTGTAAAAACAACTAATGGAAAAGAGATAAATAACTGACAGTTAAAGAGTTCAAACCATTAGTAGTAAGAATGCTAACTGAAGTAGGGAAAAGAAGACATGAATACAGTGAGAAATTTAACAAGGAACTAAAAAAGAACCAGTGAGAGATGAAGAATACAATAACTGAAATGAAAAACACATTAGAAGGAATGAAGAGCAGACTAGGTGGTACAGAAGAATGCATAAGTGATCTGGAAGGTAGAATAATGGAAACCACCCAATGAGAACAGCAAAAAGAAAAACAAATTAACAAATGAGAACAGTTTAAGGGACCTCTGAGACAACATCAAGTGTACTAACATTCACATTATAGGGGTCCCAGAAGGAGAAAATAGAAAGGGGTTGAAAATGTATTTGATGAAATTATGGCTGAAAACTTTCTAAACCTGAAGAAGGAAACAGATATCAAGATACAGGGAGCACAGAGAGTCCCAGACAGGCTGAGCCAAAAGAAGCCCACACCAAGACATACCATAATTATAATGGCAAAAATTAAAGAGAGAATTCTAAAGGCAGCAAGAGAAAAACAAAGAGGTACATACAAGGGAAGCCCCATAAGGCTATCAGCTGATTTTTCTGCAGAAATTTTGCAGGCCAGAAGGGAGTGGCATGATATATTTAAAGTGTCCAAAGGGGAAAACCTGCAACCTAAGATACTCTGCCCAGCAAGGGCAGAATTGAAGGAGAGATAAAGACAAGCAAAAATTCAGACAAGCAAAAACTAAAAGGGTTTGCCAATACTAAACTTACCCTAAAAAAATGTTAAAGTGTTTTCTTTAAGTGGAAAAGATAAGGCTAAAACAGGAAGTAAGAATTTATAGGAAAGAAAAAATCCCCCAGTAAAAAGAAATGTATAGTAAAGGCTGTGGATCAACTACTTAAATAAGCTAGTACAAAGATTAAGAGACAAAAAGTGTAAAATCAACTATAACTACAATAAACAGTTCAGGGATAAACATGAAGATGTAAAATGTGGAATCAAAAACACAAATGTGGGGAAGAGGGGTAAAAAATGTAGATCTTGTACAATGTGTTTGAATTTATATGACTATCAGTTTAAAACAAGTATATATAGGTATAGGTCAACATATATGACGCCCATGGTAGCCACAAAATCTAAAACCTAAAATAGATACAGAAGAACTAGAGAGAAAGGACACAAGCATATGAATACAATTATCAAACCAGAGGGAAGAAACTAAAAGAAGAAGAATAGAGATGAACTATAAAAACAACCAGAAAAAAAGTTAACAAAATGTCAATAAGTACATACCTATCAATAATCACTTTAAATGTCAAAAGACAAAATGCTCCAATCAAAAGACATACGGTGGCTGATTGGAAAAAATATTTAAGACCCATCTAGATGCTGCTTACAAGAGACTCACTTCAGAGTTAAAGTCACACACAGACTGAAAGTGAGAAGATGGAATAAATTTTATTTCATGCAAATGGAAACGACAAGAAAGCTGGGATAGAAATACTCATTATCAGACAAAATAGACTTTAAAACACAGTCTATAACAAAAGACAAAGAAGGGCATTATATAATTATAAAGGGATCAATACAAGAACAGGCCATAATATTCATTAATATATGTGTACCTAATATAGGACCAGCTAAATATATAAAGCAAACCTTAACAGACATAAGGGAGAAATTGACAATAATACGATAATAGTAGGGCCCTTTAATACCCCACTTACATAATGGACAGATCATCCGGACAGAAAATCAATAAGGAAACACAAGCCTTACAAGACACATTAGACAAGTTGGACTTAATCAATATCTACAGGACATTCCATCCACAAACAGCAGAATACAGATTCTTTTCAAGTGCACATGTAACATTCTGTAGGATACATCACATGCTAGGCCCAAAACAAGTCTCAACAAATTTAAGAGGACAGAAATTATATTGAGCATTTTTTCTGGCCACAAGAGTATGAAACTAGATATCAATTACAGGAAGAAAAATGGGAAAAACAAGAACACGTGGAAACTAAACAACATGCTACTAAATATTTATGCATCAATGAAGAAATCAAAGAGGAGATCAGAAAATACCTCAAGACAAATGAAAATAAAACACAGCTGTCCAAAATGTATGGGACCCAGCAAAAACAGTTCTAAGAGGGAAGTATATAGCGATACAGGCTATTCCATCTAAAGGAATTAGAAATAGAATAAAAAACAAAGCCCAAAGTCAGCAGAAGGAAGGAAATAATAAAGATCAGAGAAGAAATAAATAGAGACCAAATGCAGCAGAAAAGGTCAATGAAACCAATAGCTGGTATTTTGAAAAGATAAACAAAATGGATAAGCCTTTAACCATGCTCATCAGTAAAAAAAAAAAAAGAGAGAGAGAGAGAGAGGGTGGACCCAAGTAAACTAAAAAATAAGGAAAGAGGAGAAATTATAACTAATATCACAGAGACACAAAAAATCATAAGACAATACTATGACTAGTTATATGCCAACAAATTGGACCACCTAAAAGAAACTGGATAAATTTCTAGAAACTTACAATCTTCCAATACTGAATCAGGAAGAAATAGACAATCTGAACAGAATAATCACTAGCATTGAAATTGAATTAGTAATCAAAAACTTCCAGCAAACAAAAGTCCAGGACCAGATAGCTTCACAGGGGAACTCTACCAAACATACAAAGAAGAGCTAATATCTATCTTTCTTAAATTATTCCCCAAAACTGAAGAACAGGGAATACTCTCAAATTCATTTTATTAGGCCACCATTACCCTGATACCCAAACCAGATAAAGACACTACAAAAAAAGAAAATTACAGGCCTGCATCTCTGGTGAATATGGAGGCAAAAATTCTCAACAAAATATTAGCAAAACAAACCCAACAATACACTAAAAGGATCATACACCATGATCAAGTGGGATTTATTCCAGGGATGCAAGAATAGTTCAATATCCACAAACCAATCAGCACATTAACAAAACCAAGGATAAAAATCACACAATCATCTCAATATACACAGAAAAAGCATTTGACAAAATTCAACATCCACTCATGATAAAAAAAAAAATCCCACCAAAGTTGTCATAGAAGGAACATATCACAACATAATAAAGGCCATTTATGACAAACCCACAGCTAATATCATACTCAATGGTAAAAAGCTGAAAGCTTTCCCTCTAAAATCAGGAACAAAACAAAAATGGTCACTCTCACCACAGTACTAAAAGTCCTAGCCAAAGAAATGGGGCAAGAAAAAGAAAAAAAAAATGCATCAAAATTGAAAGGGAAGAAGTACAATGTCACTATTTGCAGATGATACAACACTATATATAGAAAACCCTAACACTTCCACCAAAAGTCTTTTAGAACTAATTGATGAATTCAGCAAAGTTGTAGGATACAAGATTAATATATAGAAATCTGTTGCATTACTTTATACTAATAATGAACTCTCAGAAAGAAAGCAAGAAAACAATACCATTTAAAATCACATCAAAAAGAATAAAATAACTAGGAATATAGTTAACCATGGAGTTGACAGACCTATACTCTGAAAACTATAAAACACTGGTGAAGCAAACTGAAGATGATACAGAGAAATGGAAGATATCCCATGTTCACGGACTAGAAGAATTAATATTGTTAAAATGTCCATTGTGCCCAAAGCAATATATAGATTTAATGCAAAATACCCATAACATTTTCTACAGAACTAGAACAAATAATCCTAAAATTCATATAGAACCACAAAAAACCCCAAATAGCCAAAGCAATCTTGAGTAAAAAAAAAGCTCCCTGGCTTCAGACTATACTACAAAGCTACAGAAATCAGACGGTATGGTACTGGCACAAAAACAGATGGAGCAATCAGTGGAACAGAATAGAGAGCTCAGAAATAAACCTATGCACATGTAGTCAATAAATCTATAAGAGAGGAGGCAAGGATACACAGTGGGGGAAAGACAGTCTCTTCAATAATTGGAGGTGGAAAAACTGGACAGCTATATATAAAAGAATGAGAATAGAACATTTTCTCACACCATATACAAAAATAAACTCAAAATGAATTAAAGACCTACATGTAAGACCTGAAAACCATAAAACTCTTAGAAGAAAACATGGGCAGAACACTCGTTAACAAAAATCATAGCAATATTTGTTTGGATCTGTTTCCTCAGGCAAAAGTAACAAAAGAAAAAACAACCAAATGGGGTCTAATTAAAACTTTTGCACAGCAAAGGAAAGCATCAACAAAACAAAAAGCCAACCTACTGAATGGGAGAAAATTTCTGCTAATGATATGAACAATAAGGGGTAATATCCATAATTTATAAACAGCTCATACAACTCAATATCAAAAAAACCCCACATCATTTAAAATGCGCAGAAGACCCAAATAGACATTTTTCCAAACAAAACACACAGATGGCTACAGGCACATGGAGAGATGCCATATATATATATATATATATATATATATATATATATATATATATATATATATATGCCATAAAAATGAATGAAATTTTGTCATTTGCAACAATGGTTGGACCTGGAGAGTATTTATGCTTAGTGAAATAAATGACAAATACTATATGATATCACTTATATGTGGAGTCTACACAATAAAACAAATGAATAACAATAACAAATCAGAAACAGACTCACAGATATAGAGAATAAAGTAGTGGTTACCAGTGGGGAGAAGGAGGGGGGAGGGGCAAGATAGGGGTAGGGGATTAAGAGGTACAGACTACTATGTATAAAATAAATAAGCTACAAGGATATATTGTACAGACCAGGGAATATAGCCAATTTTTAATAATAACTTTAAATGGAGTAGAATCTATAAAAATATTGAATCACTATGTTGTACACATGAACCTAACATAATATTGTAAATCAACTATATTTCAAAAAAAAAAAAACCTGGCAAATCAACAAAAAAAGAAAAAGAAAAAAAGACCACACAAGAAGCATAGAGTTACCATATGAGCCAGCAATTTTACTCCTAGTTATATACAGAACAGGAATGAAAATATGTCCATGTAAAAACCTGTATACAAATGTTTATAGCAGCATTATGATAGTCAAAAGGTGAAAATAACCCAAATGTCCACCAAGAGATGAATGGATAAATAAATGTGGTATATCCATACAATGGAATATTATTCAGCCGTAAAAAGAAATGAAGTACTAATACATACTACAATATGGATGAAACTTGACATTATGGTAAGTTATAGAAGGCAGTTACAAAAGGCCACATACTGTATGATTTCATTCATAGGAGATGCCCATAACAGGTAACTCTACAGAAATAAAAATTGTCTATTAATGGTTGCTGAGGACTGAAGTGGGGATAGTTTGCAGTTAGAGGGTAACAGCTAAGGGATCTTGGGTCTCTTTTTGAGGTGATGAAAATATTCTAAAACTGACTGGGATGATGGATACACAACTCCATCCAGTATTTAATTAAAATACTAAAAAGTATATTCAATGTAAAGTGTACATTGAATTGTACACTTTAAATGGGTGAATTAAATGGTATGTGAATTATATCTCAATAAAGCTCTTTTTAAAACCTATATATGAGCCATTGCATATATAGTCAAATGATTTTCAACAACAGTGTCAGGCCCATTCAATGGGGAAATGGACCATCTTTTCAATAAGTTTTGTCGGGGAAACTAGATACCCATATGCAAAACAATGAATTTGGACCCTTGCCTTACACCATATACAAAAAGTAACTCAAAATAGATAAAAGATCTGAAACCATAAAACTCCTAGAAGAAAACATAGGGGGAAGGCTTCACTGCATTGGATTTGGCAATGATTTCTTGGGTATGACACTAAAAACAAAAGGCAACAAAAGTGAATATAGATAAACTGCACTACATCAAAATTTAAAACTTATGTACATCAAAGGACACAATCAACAGAGTGACAAAGCAACCTTCAGAATAGGAGAAAACTATATGCAAATCATATATCTGATAAGGGGTTAACATCCAGACTATATAAAGAGCTCCTATAACTTAAAACAAAACAAAAAATAACCCAATTTAAAAGTGGGCAAAGGACTTGAAGATAACAAAGGACCAACAAGCATATGAAAAGATGCTCAACATCACTAATCATTAGGGAAATGCAAATCAAAACCACAATGAGATACCACCTCATACCCATTAGGAGAACTGCTATCCCACCAAAAAAAAAGGCAGAAAATAACAAATGTTGGTAAGGATGCAGAGAAAACGGAACCCTTGTGCACTCTTGGTGGCAATGGAAAATGGTATACAGCTGCTATGGAAAACAGTATGGCAGTTCCTCAAAAAGTTTAAAATAGAATTACTGTATGACCCAGCAATAGTACTTATGGATATATATCCAAAAGAATTTAAAGAAAAGTCTTGAAGAAATATTTGCACACCCATGTTCATAGCAGTGTTATATTCACAATTGCCAAAAGTGGAAGCAACCCAGATTCTCATCAACAGATGAATGGATAAACAAAATGTGGTATATACATACAGTGGAATATCATTCAGCCTTAAAAAAGAAGGAAATTCTGACACACGCTATAACATAAGTGAACTTTGAGGACATTACACTAAGTAAAATAAGCCAGTCACAAAATGAAGTATACTATTATTCTACTTGTATAAGGTATCTAGAGTCACCAAACTCATAGAGACAGAAAGTAGTTCCAACCCCTGGACTGGTAGATGCCAGGTGTTGGAAGGAGAGGGGGAAAGGGGGTTGTTCATTGGGTACAGAGTTTCAGCTTTTGCAAGATGAAAAATTCTG
Organism: Mesoplodon bidens; assembly: GCF_964165515.1. Lineage (NCBI taxonomy): Eukaryota > Metazoa > Chordata > Mammalia > Artiodactyla > Ziphiidae > Mesoplodon > Mesoplodon bidens. Next base: position 12,436,350 of record NC_138166.1, read on the forward strand.
GAGATATTTTGTACAACAATGTGAACATACCTAACATTAGTGAATCATACACTTAAAAATGGTACATTTTATGTTTATTTTACTACAATTAAAAATAAAATAAATAACAAATCCACCTACATTGGCCAGAGTTGGGGTGATTGATCCCTTGTTCACTGGCATAACTGTTACTTAAAAAAGAAAGATGTTAATCGCAGGCCCTTCTACTAGTTCAGAGTAGCTTTGTGCTCATTTTCAAAGTCAGAATGGTATGCAGCATGTGCTATCTGTTAGACTTAATGTTTTCTAGGGAGGTTTCTTTTTAACATATTTGCAATACCATTAGCATCCAGGAAATATTAACAAATGCACTCAAAACGAGTGTTTCATTTCTGGGGCAGAGGTAGGTGGGGAGTGCCATACTTGGTTCCCTTATACAGGCCTAGGATTTTTGTTTTTATTGAATGAAAAATTCTTTAAATTCTACAGTGCTTTCCAATTTTCAAGAGTCTCACATACGTGATATCATATAATCCCATAATAACCCTTTCCCCCCCATCTTGCCCCTCCCCCCTCACTCCCTCCACTGGTAACCACCAGTTTGTTCTCTATATCTGTGAGTCTGCTTCCTTTTCGTTTTATTCACTAGTTTGTTGTATCTTTTAGATTCCACATACAAGCGATGTCATACGGTATTTGTCTTTCTCCATCTGACTTATTTCACTTAGCCTAATAGGCGACTCCAGAATCCTTACAGCCTAAAATGGTTCTTTCCACCTGTCAACCGACCCTGTTCTAGCTTAGCTTCCCATCCCTCTGGTTCCTTGTCACAACTGTGCTTTCTCCCCCTTGTCTTGGACAGCATGCCAGGTGTGGGCTAGGACGGGGTTTATGCCAATGCCTATCAAGAGGTGGGGAGTTAGTGACCCTCTAAAATCTCCTAGAACTCATTTTGATTTAGCAGAAAAGAATATTAGAGTCTTTCTCATTGGGGGCGGAAAGTTCAAGAGAATCAAGGGCTCCTTCTTCCAGCTTCCTCATCTCCATTCTTTTGCCCGCCAAGTTCTCTGCACCCTCTCAGTTCTTGTGACTTTGCTGGCACCTGCCCCCTTGCTCTGGCTGATTTCCTGCTTGGTTTCCCCTTTGTGTCCTGATCCTCTGCTTGGGGTTCTTTGCACACTCTGCTGTGAGCAGTGGTAATGGGTGAATCTCCATTCTAGATTACACCCTTGACTCTAGACACTTCTAGCTCCTTTCCTAAACCACCTCATCCTGATTGGTCTGGAGGCCACAGCTGTTTCCTAATCCATGGCTTCCAGTGACAGGTATGCTCAGAATCATCAGTGTGAATATCTGGAATTTTTAAAAATATATGGATGGCTTGTGAAATAGCAGTTCTAGGAGTAGGGCTCAGGAGTGTGTCTTTTCAAAAGGACCCCAGGGAATTCTGATGACATGAATGGAGTTGGAAACCCATGTTCCAACCTTCATCCTTTCCCTGATTGGCCTTCAGAACCCCTCTGCTCTCTCATCCCCTTAGAGCCCCTGAAATTACATTCTTCCTTTATATAGGGGCAAGTATAATAAAATAATATTTCATTTAAATTTGGGGTAATTTCTTTTTACCCCATGGCCCTTCCACCATTAAGACTAGACTATGGGACTCAGGATTAGTGACCCTAAGAAAAACAGATCATGAAGGACAAAAGACAGATTTTTGGCTCTTGAATTTCTAAAAAAGATTCTTGAAATTTATGCCAGAGAGAAGAGATTGGAAAGCCAAGGAATTCAATAGCAAGAGTCTATTCTTTGGGGGTCTGTTCAGATCCAAAAAGCAAAGAACTTGGTGCATAAACTTTATGCCATAAGCAGAAAAGCTGGGACGATTCCTTGATTAAAGACTTAAAGTAGGTCCAGCAACAAAGGATGGAGGAGATTTAGTCTTGGATCTTGTGCTGCATCTCCATTCAGCACAGCCATGAGAGGGGACCCAAGTCACATCCCAGTAAAACCCAGGGAGGCATCAGGCTTCCCCGAGATGCCCTTGGTTTCGGCAACGTGCAGGAGCAGTAGCTGAGTGACAGAAATGGCATCAAGCTGTGTCAGCCAAGGGGCACATGCCCGTCTTCTAAGTCTCCCTTACACCCAGAGGGACAAGAAGACTTCCCAAGGTTTCCCATGCCACCAGAAGGGTTGCAGCAAGGCAGAAAGAGGATGATGGATGGGAAGGGGCTCTGTGGCCACAAGGAGAGGATGCCATCCGAAGGAGTGGCCTGGATGACACAGGCTGGAGTCCACAGCCAGACCCCTGGTTTCTCTAGCACAACAGATCCTGCTGACCAAATACCAGACAATTACATCTCAGAGGAGGCCGGAGAGGACTGAGAACCATCCAGGATTTGACGCCTTTTCCCACATGTGCCTTAAGCTCCTCTCATCCTCTCACCTGTCCACTCCCCCCTCCCAACTCCCACCCTACCACCACCCCATAGAAACAGAACTCCAGGAAGACAAGAAGAGACAGTTTTCCAAATTAAATGAGAAAACTCTGAAGTGACCCAAACTGACTGGAAATAACTAGGTCACATTTTTGCCATCAGTAGAAATGGGAGCTTGATGTAAGATTAAGATTAGTAATGGGGGAGAACATTATACGCCGGAGACGGGCAGAGTACAGTCGTTCTTAGCTGATACTCAAGAACCTAATAACAGCCTGAATCTCACACATTCAGTAAAAATATGATGATTCTTAATTGTACATTAGTTGGACACGTTGGAAGACTCAGGGTAAATATGCTGACAGAGGTTCTCTGGGCGAGTCTCGGTCCCAAAGGAAGGTAAGAGCTGCTGGGAACTTATAAAAGCCTTCAGAAGGCTGTCTTAGTGACAGAAAGAATGGTATCTTCAGGAATCCTGTGATTCATTTTCATCAGAAGCCCAAATTTGTCTAGAGATGTCATTAGTGCTGACTAATCATTTTTAAACGATTATTCTGGGCCATGATTAATCTGATAGAGTGGCAGCTATTGTTACATTTTTAAAAATTCGATTTTCAAGTTTGGATTTTAAAGCCAATGTGGCAGATCTATTACATGATCTAGAGCTGTGTTCTTCAGACTTCCTTATCAATCAATCAATCTAAGCAAACAGCCCCAATAATTGTGTGCACGCAGACCCCATACGGCTAACTTCAGGGGAGGTGGTGGAGAGCCTGGAGTAAGGCCTGGCAATCCGACTACAGATCCTTGGCTCCTTCGCTTTTACTCTCCTCAAAGATTATTCGTCCTCTCTTCACTCTCCTCAAACCTCCACTTCTCCCCAGGCTTGCTCGGCTAACAATCTTGCCCCTTAATCATTGATAAAATACAGTCATCAAAAGAGAAACTCCGCTTCAGCCATCCCAACATCTACCAAGCCACCTGCTCTGTGCCCTATACTCGGCTTTCCCCCCAGTTATTATGAATGAACTGTCTCTGCTCTGAGAAGCCAACTGGTCCCCTCTCACCTACCCCATGACATGTCTCCAGGTGACGGCCTTCTTAAATTTTATGTCCTAGATGCCTTATTTGCCTCACCGAGTCCTGGCTCTGCCCCCAGCACTGCCTTAAAAATGTACACAGCAGGCTTCCCTGGTGGCGCAGTGGTTGGGAGTCTGCCTGCCGATGCAGGGGACACGGGTTCGTGCCCCGGTCCGGGTGGATCCCACATGCCGTGGAGCGGCTGGGCCCGTGAGCCATGGCCACTGAGCCTGCACGTCCAGAGCCTGTGCTCCGCAACGGGAGAGGCCACAGCAGTGAGAGGCCCGCATACCGCAGGGAAAAAAAAAAAAATTGTACACAGCATCCGACCACTTCTCACCATCTCTGCTGAGGCCGGCCTCCACCTGGTTGAAACCAGGACAGCTGCTCCTATGCCTGGTAAACTAGCTGGTCTTTCTGCCTCACCACCCTTGTCGTCTACTCTCAACACAGCAATCCCAGTTCCTCCCCAGTGCGAGTCAGATGAGGCCACTCTTCACTCAGAAGCCTCCCATGACTTCCCCTCCACTCAGAGCAAAAGTCAGAGTTCCGGCTGTGGCCTGAAGGCCCAACGTGACCTGGAGGCCGGCGAGTCCTCTGATCTCAGCTCCTGACATGGCCTCCCCGCTGGTCCTTGAATGCGTGGAGTCGGCCTCAGAGCCAGACTTTGCTTTTGCTACTTCCTCTGCCTGGGATGCTCTTCCTCCAGGTATCTTCATGCTTTGGCCCCTTTCTTTACATCTCTGCTCAAATTCATTCTATTATCAGAGAACATGCCATGGGCCCTCCCTGACCATTCTACCTAAAAGAATGGTCACTTTTATCCTGATATGTTGTCCTCCACGAGCTTATCGTCATCCAATGAACTTCATCCTCTCTTTCCTCGCATCTCCACCCAACTGGAGTGCAACCTTATGGCACCTCATCTGCCTTTTGGTCTACTGATGTAAAAATGTATCCCCACCACCTGCTACTCAGTAGGCCCTCCAGAAATATGTCTTCAATTAATATATGCACACTTATTTATAAGTTATTTTTATGCATTCCTATCAATCCATATATACAGGATTGATCATCTTTATTTCTTTATTTTAGGATAAAGTTAAGTTCTAAGACTCCCCTTTCTCCTCATCCCCCCTCCGCCTTATTCTGTTAAGCTTCCTTAAGCTGGATCACTGTGCCCCCCTCATCATGCACCACCCTGTGACAGTCCCTCATGGTGACCCACCATTCTGGAGGGCTGGTGTCATACTTTTCTCACATGCTCAGGAGAAAAATTGGATGAGAACCACTGGTTCAGACCTTACTCTGTTATTTTTCACCATAACATTTCAGAAATGGTCTCCTGCTTCCATCAAAGAAATACAGCTGCTCTCTAGAATTCTATTTTTAAACCACAAAAACATTTTGACTCCTCCCACCCTCCCCCGCCACCATCATTCAGTAATGATAAATTTATTCACATCTGAATTAAAAGTGAGGGAATAAAATCACCTTTTTATATAAACATATTCATATTGGTATATAACATGCGTGCAGAAAAAAATGTTTCTACTTGTGTACATGCATATGCATGTCCATTAACCCATCAACTTTGCATATACGTTTCCCTTAAAAAAAAACCAAAGCTGTAAAAATTAACACCAACTGTTAACACCAAAGAAAGCATTTTAAAATGTAACCTGGATGTTTCAGAACGCAGAGCTTTCTTTTAAGGGTGGGGTTCATCCTAGTCTAGAGCAACAATCCCCCGGAAGTTAACCAAAGACACTTTTTTCCCCTGTGGTTTCTTTACGTGGAAATCATCAAAGTCCTGGCTACCCCTCCCCACTGCTGCTTTGTGACCAGGACCGGACCATTTCATCTCCCACCTTTTGGCTACATGCAGAAAGGACAGGAGCACTGAAAACAGTGACCACAGGAGCAAATGCACTGTATTTTATTCGGGGAGGGAAAAGAAGTAAATGGCCTGGGGATGGGGGAAGGGGCAGGAGAGAGTCTGATTTGTTCAGAAAAAAAGAGATGACTCCTATTTTCCTCCATGGAGAGGATGTCATGTGAGGTGGGAAGTCAGTGCACATCAAGTGTGCACTTACCTCCTTTCTACTGGAGGGGGGGAGGGGAGGGCAATAAATAAACAGGTGTCCAGGGGGCGGGGAAAGGGGAATTGCCCGAAATTTCTCTTTCCTGCTTTTACAGTTTTGAAGGCACAGACAACCTCACTTCCAGCTCAGCCTCTTTTCCTTTTCTTTCTAATGAAAAGGCAGCACCAAAGATAAGCATGGCCAGAACACGACCCGAGCACTGGGACGCTTACGGTAATGGAAAAAGAGGGGGCAACTGAGACATTGATTCTGAACAGCCAGACTTTACTGGAATTGAATACAGGTGGTCCTCGAATTCGCTTTTATTTGTTTCATCTGTCTGCTCCGCAAATCCACACTTCTGCTTCCCAAGTACCTTGACCCAACCTGCATCTGCAACAGGCCCTCAAGGTGCCAAAGCTTAGAAGTCGGGGTGGGGGGTGAATGGAAATCACTCTAACTGTTCTGTTAAAAAAAAAAAACAAACCAACAAGATGGAGGCTCAAATCTGCACTAAGCCCGTGAAACACACACACACACACACACACCCCACTTCCACCACCACCCCTCCCCACAGGGAGGCCAGAGAGTAAAACTCACGTCGCTTCTGGACTCCTCCACACTCATCTCGCAGCTGTGCCCCCTCCAACTCTGCTTCTTCTTTGGGCCTCTCTCTCTGTGCCCAATGAGAGGGGACAAGGGAAGAAAGTCAAGCCAGAGGATCCAGGTCAAGAAACCCCAGCTCACCAGACTCTCTCCATCAATGGTGTGTTGGAGCTGGCTGGTACCGCTGGTGAGAGCAGCCCTTCGCAGCTCCCGGCGCTGTGACCACAAGGGTAGCCGGCAGCTTGAAGGTGGGAGGGTTTGTAGGGTAATAGGCAAACGTCACAAATCAGGCGCAGGTTCTTTGGGGCAAACCATTGTGAAACACTTAGCAGCACTTCATTGCTCTCAACCCTAACATTTGCCTGGGTGTCTCAAATGTCTAGATGCCCTAATAGCTATTCCTGAAAGCACAAGCCCGAATTCAAGTCTGGTGCTCTCGGCCACACGACTTTTTGGTCTTTCTGTCTAATGTCTCAAAAAAGTAGCAAGAGGGAAACTCCACTTTAAAAAATTCTGCTCTTTTAATTGAAATCATTTTTATTGGTTTGATGGTGATATTGCTGGGAAAATACAGAAAAGTATAAAGGATGTAAACATTTTTACTGTAAGCGTACTGCCTTAGGAATAAACACTGCTGCTGTTTTTATATAGATCTTTCCAGGTGTGTGTGTGTCTGTGCTTTGCACCCACCTTTTCCTAGTGCAATTATTATTTTTGCAAAATAATTGTAAACTAATTATTTTTTGCTTACTTTAAATACTTATTTGTAAATATTTATTTACAAAACAATGCTTCCTTGTCGACACAAATTTCAAGCAATATCATTGACATAAAGAGTGAAAGACCCACACTCAACTCTTCTCACCTTCAAACCCCTACTCCCCAGGGTGCTCACTTCCATGGTTTGTGGAATATTCTAGACCCTTCCCTGATGATTAGACCTTTAAAAACAAAGACTGCATCCTATATAAATACTGTTTCACAACCTGGTTTCCACTCAGTAAAATAGTACTGATATCTTTCCATATCAATACATAGAGATTTGTCTGGGTCTTTTAATTATTGTAGAGTTTCATAACATGAGCACACTACATCTTATCTAAGTGTAACTAAGCAGGACCCCATGGGGTCTTCCCAGAACAGGACTCCCCCGCAATGTCCTCTGCCTGCCTCTTGTCTGTAGAAAAACTTTAGTCAAAGAATAAATTTAATCAGAGAAGTGAGAACATGCAAAAAGAAAACAGTCAAGCAAGACAAAATGTAGCCACTAAACAAAGTCAAGGACCTTGAGTTCCTCCTCAAGGACTATAGATAATATTCTGAGCCATGTCCTTTGAGCTGTTTTGCAGATACTGAAACCCGCACCAGGTGGGAGAAGTTAACTGCAGGCTGCCCACAAGCACGTAGACCCCAGGCTGACTGGAACCAGGTTGATGGTGTTGACTCCTGATTCCCTCACCACCGACCAATCAGAAGAACGCCCACGAGCTGGTCACGCACCCAGCAACCCTCTCCCTCATCCTGTCTTTAAAAACCTTTCCCTGAAAGCCATCGGTGAGCTCGGGTTTTTTGAGCACTCGCTTTCCCCACTCCTCGTACAGCACCCTACAATAAACGCTGCACTTCCTTCACCACAACCTGGTGTCAGTAGATTGGCTTTACTGTGCACAGGCAAGTGGACCTAGGTTTGGTTTGGTAACATTAGCATTCCCCATTGCAGATTTTTGTTGTCTTCCCCTTGTCCCTCCTTCATCTGTTTATTCATTTTCCTATTAAAAGTAATGCTGCAGTGGGCTTCCCTGGTGGAACAGTGGTTGAGAGTCCGCCTGCCGATGCAGGGGACATGGGTTCGTGCCCTGGTCCGGGAACATCCCACATGCCGTGGAGTGGCTGGGCCCGTGAGCCATGGCCGCTGAGCCTGTGCATCCAGAGCCTGTGCTCCGCAACGGGAGAGGCCACAACAGTGAGAGGCCCGCGTACATACATACATACATAAATAATAATGCTACAGTGACCATCTCTGCAACCACACTTCAAACACCAGCTTCAGAGCTCCCATTTGTCTATTGCTGTTTATGAGTGAAGAGGGAGGTGAATTCATACCAACAGGTGGTCTGGGTTTCCCTGGAGTCCTGTTTCCCCTGAAGGCTCCATGTTAGTAGACAGGTACTTCGTTAGGCTGACACTGCTGAGGTTCATGGTCAGGGAACAGCTAATATTGGGAGAACGTTGGGCAAGACTTCTTTGCACTCAACAGTTCTTTCCCTTAGTTCCTGTTGTGGATGCCTGGTATCAGCTCAAGCTCATTTCTATTTATTTATCAGGCCCCACATCACCCATCCCAGAGCCCTCTCCTCTCCAGACCAATCCCTCATTTTCTCTAGAAGGGAGTACTGTTCTTAAGGTTTGGCCATAGGGCTAGACTTCCATATGCCCTGTGCAAAGAAGGTCTGGAATCTGGCTGAGTCTGTGTTCCTAGTGCTCTGTTCATACCACTTCATTGCCCTGTTTACTACATTATAAGCCATCCTTGCTTTTCATAGTCACTTTCTTAAGTGAGCTTCCTTGGTGTCCCTTGGAAAGAACATATCTTTGATGTTTTGGTTTTGGTGTTTTTGTTGTTGTTCTAGTTTCTCTGTCAATTTATATAGTGATCCTATCTAAGTTTTATCTTCTTGAGTTCCTCAAGTTTTCTGTTCTCTTGCCAATGGCATGTCTCTTGCCAATGGCATGTCTCTTGCCAATGGCATGGTCTCTATTATGATTTCATTCCTTTAAAAAATGAGTTTTACTGTACTTTTAATAGGGTCTAGAGAGAATGGGTAGTTGATGAATATGCTTAGTCTGCTACCTTGAATTTGATGTACTATAAGCTATTGATTTTTTAAATTGTATCTTTAAAATACATAAATAAAATATGAATGTTCTTATCATAAAACTTTTAAAATATGTAACTATACAGACTAAAACATGAACAGCTTTGCCTACCCATCCTCACTCTCAAACCCTTCTTAGCAGATTACTGTATTTAAAGTTCAGTGGGCAGCCTTTTATTTCTTTTTCTCTGCACATACACATTACACATTTGTATGTAGTAAGAGGGAACATACCAAAGTTCTGTTCTGTGACACAGTTTTCACTTACAATATTTCTAATAGATATTCCATTCAGTGGATATGTTTAGCTCATTTTTAAAAATGGCTACATGGTATTCCATAGCATAAACTTCCTATAATTCATTAAGCCATGCCTATATTATTTCCAATTATTTTGTTATTGAATTAAAACAATATTACAATGAACATATTTGCACATACACTTTTAAGCACATGTAAGTACTTCCATAGGATCAATTCCTAGATACGTAACGCTGCCTCAGAGTTAGTCACATTTAAAATTTTAATAGATCTTACCAAACTGCCTTCCAAAAAGATCTCACTAACATATAACCCTCCAATAATATGAATGCTCATTTCCCTGTATCCTATCAACTCTTGATCATATTCGAATTGTTGCCATTCTTAGAGGTAACACTTGTTTTTTTTAACATCTTTATTGGAGTATAATTGCTTTACAATGTTGTGTTAGTTGCTGCTGTATAACAAAGCGAATCAGCTATACGTATACATATATCCCATATCCGCTCCCTCTTGCGTCTCCCTCCCACCCTCCCTATCCCACCCCTCTAGGTGGTCACAAAGCACCAAGCTGATTTCCCTATACTATGTGGCTGTTTCCCACTAGCTATCTACTTTACATTTGGTAGTGTATATATGCCACTTTTAAAGTTGTGTTGCCCTGATTGCTAATGAAAGGTATATCTTCCGTTCATTGTCAGTTATAGGTCTACTTTCACAAATTGTTTTTACATTCTTTGCTGGTTTTGCTAATGACACTGTCCTTATACCTTATTGCTTATAGGATCTATGTATATCATCTGGGTAATATGTTTTCTATAAAATGAATGATAACTATTTTTTACAGCTTCCACCTATCTTTAAATTTGTTTATTCTATAATTTTGTTTTATAGATATTTTGGGGGTGTTATTTGTTTTTACTATAATGAACTCATATATTTCAATATATTGCTTTAAAACTTAAGATTTTTGTACATTACTTAGAAAGGTCATCCCCACCTTTAGCTGATTAAAAATATCCTCCTATCTTTGTTTCAAATACATGTGTATGGATTTTTTTTTTGGTTCCTTAACTTTTCTGATATTTACTTGGGTGTATTGTATGAGGTATGGGTCTAATATAATACTTTTTATAAATGGATAGTGAATTTCATGATACAATGTATTGAATTGTCAATTCTTCTCACTGACTTAAATTTACACCTTTAACATAAACTAAATTGCCATATATACCCAGTTAGTTTCTAAATCTCTGTGCTCTTCTGATCTGCTTATTTTGTTCTGTTTGTCTCTTCCTGTGCAAACACCACACTATTTATATAAGTATTGTGTGGTGGGCTGCTGCTAAGATGGATCCCAATGATTCCTGCCTCCTGGTATTCACTCTCTCCTGTGGTTCCCTCCCATATCGTACTAAGGTTGGTCTGTGTGACCAGTAGCATATGACAGAAGTGATGGTATGTCGCTTCCATTTTGGATTTCTCTCTCTTGCTCTCATCACTTGCTCTGGGGGAAACCAGATGCCATGTCCTGTAAGCAGCCCTATAGAGAGGCCACTATGGCAAAACACAGAAGCTTCTTGCCAATAGCCACATGAGTGAGCTTGGAAATGGATTCTCCCGCCCCTTTAGATCACTGCAGCACTGGCCAACATCTTGATGGCAACTTCATGAGACACCCTAAGCCAGCTAAGCCACTCCCAGATTCCTGATCCTCAGAAACTGTAAGACAATATATATTTGTTATCTTAAGATTCCAAATCTTGGGGTACTTTGTTACACAGCAATAGATGACTAATACATATTATTTTGTAATACATTTTGCTATTTAATAGAACAAGTCTTCCACTAAAGCTCATTTTCCCCCCCAACAGTTTCTTAGCAATTTATGCTCATTTTATGAAGTTCATAATTCACTCTTCAGGTTCCATAAAGAATCTTATTGGAATTAGAATGGAGATTATATTGACTTTAGAGATTAAATTTAAGATATTGGACAACTATATGACATTGGGTCTTCCCATAAGGGAACATGGTTATGTTTCTCCATTTATTCAGGTTTTTTCCCATATCTTCCAGAAAAGTTTTATAGTTCTCTTCATAAAAGTCTTATATATTTCTTATTAAATGTACTTCTAGGTCTTTTATGGGGCTTAATGCCATTGTGGTATCTTTTATCCTTCACATTTTTCTGATTGTTTATTGCTAATGCATAGGGAAATTATTAAGTTTTGTACCTTGATCCTGAATCTTTCTCTCTTACTTTCAACTCTCATATTAGTTCAAATAGTTTTGCCATTGAGTCTCTTGAATTTTCTAGATAGGAAAATATCACCTGCAAATAGTGACCATTTTCCAATATTTATTCCTCTTCTATTTGTGTTTTATGACACTAAGAACCCCAACATAATGTTAATTAGAAGCAGAAATAGTAAGCTTCTTGTGACTAATGGAAATAATGAAGTGCTTCACAATGAAGACTGATTCACTGCACTTTTCTAGTAGACATTTACCAAGTTGAGGAATTTCCTTCTATTCCTAGCTTACAAGTGGTTATTTTTATTGTTGTTACAAATATCATTATGAATTCATGTTGGATTTTTCTCACATTCTTTTTTGGGCATCTATTCAGAAAATCATATTTTTCCTTTAATCTATGTTTATATTTGTAGATAAATTAATAGTAAATTGCCCATGTGTAGTGTGATAAATCCTATTAAGTCACAATTTACTCTCTTTTTGATAGTCTACTGGATTCTATTTTCTAAAATTTTATTTGAGATTTTTTTTTCATAGATGAGAATAGATTGTATTCATGGCATAGTTTTGCTATTGAGACTATGGTAGTGTGGAATGAGTGAGAAAGCAACTCCACATTTTATATGATCTGGGAAAGTTTCCATAGTGGGTTGTCCAAAAAGTTCGTTCCGGTTTTTCGTATGCTCTTATGGCAAAACCCAAACGACCTTTTTGGACAACCCACTGTAAGAAGTTTCTCTCTCTTATAGGTATATGGGAACTCTACAATTAAACTATCTGTGACTGTATTTTCAATTTCTTTTATAGTTCTTGATCTATTCCACTTTTAGTTCTTCAGTCAATTTTTATTATCCATATTTTTTTCAAGAAAACATCCCATTTTATCTAAATTTTTTGACTGGTTGCCATATGATGTATTAGATAATCTCTTGTAATTTAAAAAATTCCTTTGTATCTGTAATTATTTATCTTTTGTCATTCCTAATATTTGTTAGTTATTTCTCTCTTCCCTTTATCATATTTGTCATGGGGTTGTCTATACTACTGGTCTTTCAAAGAACCATATTTGGGTTTTATTGATCAAGATTACAATCTTGGAAGGATTTCGCTTGTTTTTTTTTTTTTTTTTTTTTTTTGCGGTACACGGGGCCTCTCACTGTTGTGGCCTCTCCCCTTGCGGAGCACAGGCTCCGGACGCGCAGGCTCAGCGCGTATCTCAGCTCAGTATCTTTTTGTTAATTTCTGATTGTATCAGTGTCATCAGTGATTGTGGCCTATGTGGTTTCCACTTCTGAGGACCTAATGAGAGTTTCTGTCTATGTACAAAATGTGTAGTCTCTGCTTGTTGGATAAAGTTTTTGATATGTCTATTAGATTGCTTGCAAACTATGGTATTAAAAATTCCCCTATTCTCACTTCCTTCTGTCTACTTAATCTGTCAATTTCTAAGAAGCATGTTGTATATAAAGTTTCATGATTTATTTATGAAATAAATGAGTTGGGTGGTTTAAACTTTTTATCAACATAAAATAATCATTTTATTCTGTATGTGTTATTCTGTATAATGCTTTTTTTGTCTTTATTTCTATTTGGTCTTGAATTAGTATTACCATACAGTCTTTCTTTAATTTTTATTTGCCTAGTACTTCTTTTTCCTTCTTTATTTTCAACCCATCTGTGTTCATTTATTTTTAAGTCAAAGTTTAGATTGACAATATGAAAGATACCTAATATGAGAGCCTTTGTTACTTAATAGGCATGTATATCCTTATAATATTTATTGAACTATTAATATTGTCACACTTATTTCTGCCATATTATTTTATATTTCCTATTCACCATGGTTCCTTGTTTTTGTTTTGTTTTGTTTTGTTTTATTCTTCCCTGCCATTTTTTGACTTGGTGTTGCATTTTCTTTGTAACACATTTTTCCCCTTAATGATTTGAAAGTTGTATAGTCTATTTCTGTTTTTCTAAAATCTAAAGCTATGGTTATAAACTTTACTGTGCATCAGAATCATGGGACAAGATTATTAAAACACACATTGCAACTCCCACACCCAGATTTACTGATTCAGTAAGTCCAAGGTGGCATCCAAGAATTTACATTTCTAACACAGTCTCAGATTATATGCTACTACTGGTACAGAGGATCACACTTTGAGAATCACTGTTCTAGAAGTTTCTCTAAATTTTTAACATTCATATTTATTTTTAAGTTTTCTATTAATATCTATATTTAATCTGTTTAACCTGCTTTTTTATTTAATAATAAATCATTTGAATTGCTACAATGTATTCCACTACATTGTTTGAAACTATCACAGTTTAATTAACTAATCTTTTACTGGTAAATATTAAGGTTATTTCTAAATTTTTGCTATTATAAACAGTACTGCAACCGACACTCTAAAACACTTATCCTTGCATACTTGTCCAATTATTTCCTCAAAACAAATAACTATAAGTAGAGCTACTGGGCCAAAGGTAGGCATATTCCGTATGCATTGATATGAAAATTTCCCACCAAATACATCTGATAGTATTGTCAAATTTTCCTCCAAAAAGATTATGCCAATTTATTCTTCAACTAACAGTGTATGAAAGTGCCAGAGTGTTTTATAAACACTAAAGAGTTGAAGAAGTCTATATTTTCTTTTAGATCACATATTGTTTTTTCCTTTTCTTTTTTTTAACATTTCAGTATCTAAATTTATCTGGAATTTACTTTGGTATCATATGTGAGGAAGATGTTTAACTCTGTTTTTATTCAAATAGCTATCCAGTTATCCCAGCACCATTTACTAAGTAACCTATATAGAACAATTTCTCACCAGACATAGTATTTATATCACAGCATTTATATTCCTGAGAATTCTGTGATTGACCAAATCACAGTTATCAAGAGCAGGATCTCATAGAAAATAGGGAATTTCCTGGGGAAACATGACATTAGAAAAATATTCCAGGACTTCCCTGGTGGCGCAGTGGTTAAGAATCCACCTGCCAATGCAGGGGACACAGGTTCAAGCCTTGGTCCAGGAAGATCCCACATGCCACAGAGCAATTAAGCCCGTGTGCCACAACTACTGAGCCTGCGCTCTAGAGCCCATGAGCCACAACTACTGAGCCCACGTGCCATAACTACTGAAGCCCGTGTACCTAGAGCCCGTGCTCTGCAACAAGAGAAGCCACCATAATGAGAAGCCTGCACACCGCAATGAAGAGTAGCCCCCTCTCACCGCAACTAGAAAAAAAGCCCACATGCAGCAACGAAGACCCAATGCAGCCAAATAAATAAATACATTAAAAATAAAAAATTCCAATAAATAAATATTCTAGAAAATAGAATCCAATTTTAAACCAAATCAGTTTTGGTTGGTAAGGTATTACTGTTTAACAATATGGCAAATAATTCCATAACACTTACTGAATGCCAGGCACTGTTCTAGTAACTTTGCATGTATAAAATGCCTCATAATAAGCCTATGAAATAGGCATGCTATGCCCATTTTATGGATGAGGATATTAAGACACACAGAGATTAGGTAATTGAAATATATCAACCCATTTCTGGGCCATTTAATATTATTGATCTTTCTAGCTCTCTACCTCAGTTGTCATTTCCAATGCTTTAAAATATATTTCAATATTTGGTAGGGTTAGTCTCTCTTCATAATTCTTCTTCAAAGATTCCTAGCTAATCTTATATGCATATTCTTCCAGATTGATTTTTTAAATCATTTTTTTCAAGTTACAAAGTGTCCATTAGGATTGTTATGAGATTGCATTAAATTATTATGAGAATTTCCACAAAATTAACCCATGGATACTATGGAAATTTTCTTTCCAAGGACAAGGTATTTTTGTCCTTTAATCACGTCTTTATTTTCCTCAGTAGGATTTATAGTTTTGTTATATAAGCCCTGCATAGTCCTTATTAAGTTTGTTCTTAGATATTCTATATATTTTATCTTCTTGTCTAGCTTATTTCTCATTATACTATTTAATTAGTCATTGTTAATAGAGAAAACATTAATATTTTAGTATTTATAGTCTGTCCGCTTTACTGAATGCTTTTATTAGTTTTTGTGTTCTTCCCTTCTGTTTTTTAGATAGACAATCATATAGATTGCATAATAATAATTTTATCTTTCCTATACTTATCTTATTTACTATATTTTATTTTGGGCCTTATATTGGCCAGAGCTTCAAGGACAATTAAAGTGTTTTTGTAAATGATATATGGTTCAACTAAATTATCCCCCAAAGTTTTCCCATCTCTAAGAAGGCAAGTTCAACTGTTAGCTAAATATTTAATACATGACTGTTTTTACTGGTTTATGTTATTTTCAAGTTGTAGTATATGTAGTACTGTATATTGAACATTACATTCCTATACCCTTATTAGGTATGATCATTTTATGCATATGTATAAAACTTGTCATAAAAATTTCATATTCAAAATAATCATAGAACTTATAATGGCTGTATCATTGTTTACATGACAAATTATTAATTGAACCTAATGTATTTGATGCTAAATGCTAGCTCATAAACATAATCCTCACAGAGAGTGTTTCTATGGAAAAGTACAGCCTGCTTTTTGACCATCCACTTTATTTTGGTTTCCAAGAACATATTCCAGCAAAAAGCACTGACTACCCAGGTAAAGTTAGCTTTACATAGAAAAAGACTAACATATTAATCTGTTGGATCTCCTGATGGAATACTGGGTATGTTGGTATTCATTTGAGTGGTAAGCTAGGGCCCAAGTTGGGGGATCCTAAAAACAGGAGAGTCACAAATACTTCAAACCATGATGGCCAAACACAATAATATATCTAACAAAGAAAAGCTCCCAGGACCTATAATAACAACTTGCATACATTAAATAGGAACCAGAGAGAGTTTCCCGAACTGTTCAAATTGTGGTAAGACAGTTTCTGCAGATTGCTTAATCAAGGTAATACAGGGTAAACGATGTACAAATCAGCATTTCCTGATCTTTGGTTTTGTGAGGGTAATTCCTCACCCCAAAATCCCAGAAAATATTTCAATAACTTTAAAATGCATTTTAGAATAAAATCAAATTATTGTGGATAATCAGGAAATAACTTGTAAATACAAAAGTCCAACCAGAACTTTTTCTCTTGCCATACAACATGTTGACTACTTGCGTCATTATTCAAGAGAGAATCAGATCACCACAACTCAAGTTGTAAAGAGCATGAGAATGTCATGATTTCGAGTCACTAGTTATTCAGGACTGGAGTTCTCTCTTTTTTTTTTTTTTTAAATCATGTGATTGGCCACATAACTGCTATAAAATGAGTACTCATCTTTACTGAGCCTGTAGACAGTGGATTAAAGAACTTTTCAGATGAGTATGTGGTACACTGGCAAATATTTCAAACACATTTTTATTCTTCAGTGCTGAAGTTACTCTATGAGGTGGGTGTGGAGGTGGGAAAACACTCATTCTATTAAAGGTGGCTTCAATTTATCTACTTTGGTCTTTGTCTGGAGCAATCAGAGACCCATGGGACACCTTCAGCCCACCCCACGTCCCTCACCTCTCTTCCTTGTTCTCTTTTCTCCCAGATGCCAACTGATTTGTGATAGGAAGGCAGGCAGCTCCCGGTGTAGGAGGTGGAGATTAAACTGGTTTGGAGGGCAATGTTCTCCCTCCAAAGGGGGTCAGTGGGAGTTGGCAGTCCCCTGCCCAGGGGGAGTGAGGTCTGTGATTGATCTCAATGGACCTCTGAGCTGTGAGCTATGTCATCTCACTGAAGCTCTGATGGACTTTCAGTCCTTGGTTGCCTCAGCCCTGCCCAGGCACAAAATAGCATCTGGATTTAGATGCAGGTTTTATCTCCTAGGAAAGAAAAGATGGCTGCCTACAGCGTGATGGCCAATCTCCATGTTGCCCTGCTTTCAGTCATTGGTCATGGCACCCCCAAATACAATAAATTTGAGCCTTTCATCAATGGAATGAAAGTTCTTTATTTTATTTCTCTGGAAAACAAGAATGTGTTTCCTTCTGTGATTAGAGCCAGTCACGTTGGGAAGTATGATTCCTTAATGGTAAATGTTCAATCTGCCAAGAACTGTGAAGAGTCTGAGATCATACGCTATTGCAAATGAACAAATGAGCCTGTTACTGTTTTATGGCCGCTGGCAGAAGGCGCAGTTCTTATGGATCAGAGACAAAGGACTTTATCACTCAGAGCACAGAAGGCAGCGTGAGCCTCAGGTTCACGTTAACTCCCCTTACCCCACAGTCCCACACAGCAACCTGGGTGGATGCTGCACACGCAGTAGATGTGCCTTATAGCTGAGAAACTCCAAGTTTAAGGAACTCCAATCTTTTATAATGGGCTGCAAGCAAACCTGTCCAATATTTGCCCCCAAGGAGACATTATCTTTATTATATTGGACAGCAAACAAATCTGCCCTCTATTCCATAGAAAGACACTATCTCTGTCTTCCAAGGCTGTTCACTATATAAACATCCTTGAAAAGATAATCTGGAAAAAAGGCAGCCAGTGCCTTTGCACGCAAAACTGCAGATATGTAAAAGACCTTAGTCTAAGTCTACCTGAGCTGCTATTACAAAAATACCATAGACTGGGTAGCTTAAACAACAAACATTTATTTCTCACAGTTCTGGAGGCTGGGAAGTCCAAGATCAAGGCACTCACAAATTCAGTGTCTGTTGAAAGCTCACTTCCTCTTTTATAGATAGCCGGCCTTTTACTCTGTCCTCACATGGCAGAAGGAGGGAAAGAGTTTTCTGGGGCCCCTTTTATAAGGGCACTAATCTCATTCATGAGGGCTCCACCTTAATGATCAAATCGCCTCCTAAAGACCCCACCTCCAAATACCATCACACTGGGGATTTGGTTTCAACATACAAATGTTTTTTGGGGGCAGGGGGTGGAGCCACAAATATTCAGCCTATAGAAAGACCCATGAAGAACTGTCTCCCAACCCAACTCTATTTATCAAGCCCTCAGCAAAACCACAATCTACAGACTCCCCAGTGGTATCTTATCTCACGTTGAATGGTATAAAGAAGGCAGTGTTTTCTCCCTCTTAGTAAGAGAGTTTCAAAAGAGAACCATTTGGAAGTTTTGATTTGGAAGGGAATAAGAAACATGATACCAGCAGTGTACTATTCTTTTTTTTAAACATCTTTATTGGAGTGTAATTGCTTTACAATGGTGTGTTAGTTTCTGCTTTATAACAAAGTGAATCAGCTATACATATATATATCCCCCTATATCTCCTCCCTCTTGCATGTACTATTCTTTTTTACCATTCTCCATCTCAGGGCCTTGCAACACTACAAGCCCAGCTGTTAACCAGATGCAGTCACTTGAGCCACAGAAAGTGTGAAAATAAAAATATTAGCATTATTCCTATGGCAGTGTTCACATGATTATTATAGAAATGATCAGCATCAGCATACTGCTGTATTTATTTTGTTCTAGAATGTTGTAACCCCCTGGCGGAAAGTATTTGAAAAAGGTTAAAAATGAAAGTACAAGTTATGTATCTTTGCTAGAAAGTAGTGAGAAATGGGTTAGATGAAACTATATTGAATGGAAGAATGTACCAATGAAAAACAGAAATCTAAAATAGAGAGAGGGTGAGGGAGAGGGAGAGGGAAAGAGGGAACTACAATATGGTAAATTTTACTATGAAAATGGGTTTCAGGGATCCATATAAAATGGATCCTAAAATTCAAGATGCCATATGTCATCAGTTAATTCTGCTTTTAAACAATTACATATGGTTCTGACCAATTACCTTTGATTTTTCACAGTTTGAATTATTCGTTGCCTTAATGGTATAACAGCATAATAATCAAACTGAGCGTCAGGGACATTATTGTATATCTCCTCAGCATGACCTCGGGCCTTAGCTTCCTCATCAGTAAAATGAGGAAGCACACATGCTTTCCAGCTCTCAAATGCTATATACCCTTCAGAGAAGTGCATTTAATTTATTTCCTTATTATCCCCATTATTAATCGCTGAATACGCATATGCCAGAATGGACCATGCATGCCTGAAAAATTACCAGGAAGAAAATCACGACCTAAATTGGTGAAACCCAGAAAATGTGAACAAACTCACATGCATTCTTAGAGGTTATCTAGTTTAGTGCTGTATGTGTATTCACTTTCTGTCAATATAACTTTAGAGAATTCTCCAACTCGCCCCGAGAAACGTCCCTTCAGAATCCAGTGAGTGAGAACACACTTAATACAAAACAACCAATATGAATTCCATAATGCTTTTAAAATGAAAATCTATTTCATTTATCACATGTATCTGAAAAATAATAAACAATTCACATCACTAATGTGAAGACAATGCTTGGGGTATATATTATCTTACAGACCCACTGCAGGAACCAGTGTCTTTGTCCTCTCACCACCCCCACCCCAGTGGGCTTCAGCTCATATGCCAAGAACTACTCCTCTACAACCTGCCACCACAGAATAATTTTAGAGATAAAGGGATTTTAATGAATACAATTTCCAGTACCCTTATTTTACAGGATATTAGCTATGGAGTATTAGAAAATTATCAGTAGCAACACTAAAGCTAGAACTCAGGTGTCCTGATTCCTTATTTCATTGCTAGTCTGGAATATGGCCAATAATCCCCTTTGTAGTAGACGCTATGGGTGCCCTACCCAGACCCCATTTACCTGGCCGGTGCCTCCATCCTCCAAAACTACTGTGAGTGTTGGGTGCTAACAGCTCACAGTTGTACCCTTCACCTGAGAGTTGCCTTCAGCAGAGCTGAGTTGCCTGGAAATGTCCATGAGGATTATGCCTCTCCCCTCTCCTCCATGGGCAACCCACAGGCAATGACTGACTGATGTAAGAGCTTCAAAACTCCCTGTGGGGGGCTTCCCTGGTGGCGCAGTGGTTGAGAATCTGCCTGCTAATGCAGGGGACACGGGTTCGAGCCCTGGTCTGGGAGGATCCCACATGCCACGGAGCAACTAGGCCCGTGAGCCACAACTACTGAGCCTGCGCGTCTGGAGCCTGTGCTCCACAACAAGAGAGGCCGCGACAGTGAGAGGCCCCCGCTTGCCACAACTAGAGAAAGCCCTCGCACAGAAACGAAGACCCAACACAGTAAAAATAAATAAATTAATTAATAAACTCCTACCCCCAACATCTTTAAAAAAACAAAAACAAAAACAAAAACTCCCTGTGGGGTCAGGCTGAGGTTAGACTTTAGCTGAACTCATATCTTTGCCCAGCTTCTTCTCCTGCCCTATCCTGCTTCCCTGTTCTGCAATAGGTCTCTCCGGAGAGCATGCTCTCAATGAATCTCTTGCACAAGAATCCCCATTTCAGGCTCCGCTTCCAGAGAACAAGACCTAAGACTCTCATTTTCAAAAATAGACCTGACACCCCTAGAAGCCATGCCATTCTATCTTGGGACAGCTCTGATCGTTAGAAAGGTTTTTTTAAAATTATTATATTAAGGTCACATCTGCCTCTGTAATTTCCACCCATGGTTCCCTGTAGAATTAGTCTCAACCCTTATCCACATGACAGCCCCTCAGATATTTGCGGGGGGGAAGGACATTATGTCTTCCTTAAATCTTTTTTTCTAGACTGTGAGGGTAAAAAAGAAATTTTTTTTAAAAAATCACAGACTCAGGATAATGTCTGATAACAAAAGTGCTTGGAGCAGAACAATGGAACACAAACCAGAAGAGAATTTGAAGAAGGCTACTACACTCAAATCCTCTGGGGAAGTGTGGGTTGGGGGAGAAGAACCCAGTATAGAAGTGAGGAGGAGATCAAATCTCCAAAAAAAAAAAAATCAGACAGAAACTACTTAAAACCAGACACAATGAGTGGCTGCAAGAATCCCATGGAAGAGACATCTTATAATTCTCAGGAGAAGATGTCACAGAATTAGGTCAGGCAGAAACTCTAGAACTCAAATGTGTCAGTGTACACAGCACGTATACACTGAAGATTTTTCGATAAGTAATGGTAAATACTGTTGCAGAATCATCAAGACATTAATGAACGGGGAAAAGACAGTCTCTTCAACAAGTGATATTGGGAAAGCTGAACAGCCACATGTAAATCACTGAAGTTAAAACACACCCTCATACCATACACAAAAATAAACTCAAAATGGCTTAAAGACTTAAATATAAGACATGACACCATAAAACTCCTAGAAGAGAACATAGGCAAAACATTCTCTGACATAAATCATACCAATATTTTCTTAGGTCACTCTCCCAAGACAACAGAAATAAAAGCAAAAAATAAAAAATGGGGCCTAATCAAACTTATAAGCTTTTGCACAGCAAATGAAACCATAAACAAAGCAAAAAGACAACCTATGGACTGGGAGAAAATATTTGCAAATGATGTGACCAACCAGGGCTTAATTTCCAAACTATACAAACAGCTCATACAACTCAATAACAAAAAACCAAATGACCCAATCAAAAAATGGGCAGAAGATGTAAATAGACATTTCTCCAAAGAAGACATACAAATGGCCAACAGGCACAGGAAAAGATGCTCAACATCGTTAATTATTAGAGAAATGCAAATCAAAACAACAATGAAGTACCTCCTCACACCAATCAGAATGGCCATCGTTGAAAAGCCTACAAATAGTAAATGCTGGAGAGGGTGTGGAGAAAACGGAACTCTCTTACACTGCTGGTGGGAATGTAAATTGATGCAGCCACTATGAAGAACAGTATGGAGGGTCCTTAAAAACCTAAAAATAGAACTACCATACGGCCCAGCAATCCCATTCCTGGGCATATACCCAGACAAAACTATACTCGAAAAGACAGATGGACCCCTATGTTCATAGCAGCACTATTCACGTTAGCCAAGACATGCAAACAACCTAAATATCCATCAACAGTTGAATGGATAAAGAAGATGCAGTGTGTGTGTGCATGTGTGTGTGTGTGTGCATGTGTGTGCATGTGTAATAGAATATTACTCAGCCATAAAAAAGAATGAAATAATGCAATTTGCAGCAACATAGATGGACCTAGAGATTATCATACTAAGCAAAGTAAGTCAGAAAGAGAAACACAAATACCATACGATATCACTTATGTATGAAATCTAAAATATGACACAAATGAACATACCTATGAAACAGAAATAGACTCACAGACACAGAGAACAGATTTGTGGATGCCAAGGGGTGGGGGAGGGAAGGATTGGAAGTCTGGAATTAGCAGGTGCAAACTAGTATATATAAGATGGATAAAAAACAAGATCCTACTTTATAGCACAGGGAACTATATTCTATATCCTGTGATAAACCATAATAGGAAAGAATATGAAAAAGAATATGTATATGTATAACTGAATCACTTTGGTGTACAACAGAAATTAGCACAACACTGTAAATCAACTATACTTCAATAAAATTTTTTAAAAATCTTTAAAGACTTATTGATGAGATGCATGCCTGAAATACAATAAAGGAATATGACTTGTTCAAAGGAAAAATGTTTCACTGAAGGGATAAGATAGGAAAATTATGTGTCAGAATGTCTACATCAGAGTACATTGTTCTATTCCAGGCATACATTTCATTAAAAAAAAAAAAGAATGTATACATTCCTATGGAAGTACAAAATCTGAGGGTAGAAGCACTTAAGAGAGAATAAATTCTGAAATAAAAGTACTATCTTTAAGGGAGTAGGATATTGATACCCAGCCAGATGAAAGAAATTAGGTTTAAGAATTCTGAACAGCATTTGTGGGTGCCTTATAATTGAAAATGTGCTTTCTCACATTTTCTTTTACCTCTAACACACTCACAGTAACTGTAGGAGATGTGTAATGTGTTATCACCATTTTATGGAAGTTATGTGTGATGGATTGACCATTTCCAAATCAACCACCTCCTAAGTGGTAGATCCAAGGCTTGAGCACGAGTCTTCTAACTCTAAAGTCTATGTTCTTGCCACCTCACCATGATGGTTTCTAACACACACATAGCAAAACTACTGAAGGACTGGCCATCTGGACTCTGTTGGTGGTCCGATGCTGTAAACAGCATCTTTAATTTCCAAAGGTTGCCATGTACATCACCACAAATTGGGTGGCTTAAAACAACAGAAATGTACTGTCTCACAGTTTGGCAGCTAGAAGTCTAAAATCAATGTGTTGTAGACTCTGGGGAGGAATCTTTCCTGTCTCTTCCTAGCTTCCGGTGTTTGCTTGCAATCCTTGGCATTCTTTGGCTTGTAGACACATGGTTCCAATCTCTGACTCCATCTCTACGTGGCACCCTCCCTGTGTGTTTCTCCCTGGGTCCAAATTTTCCTCTTCTCATAGGGACACCAATCATACTGCATTTAGTCCCCCCACCCTGCCCCAGCCCAGTATGACTTAACTTGATTATATCTGCAAAGACCCTAATTTTCAATAAGGTCCTATCCACAGGTTCCAGATACATGTGAATTTGAGGAGACACATTCAAGCCAATACACAACAGAACGAGTGACCTGTTCTTGGCTTGTGTTGCTGAAAATTTTCCCTCAGAAGGGAAAGGAAGAAATTTTTTAAAACTTCTGTTCTGGATTCCAGTTTGACCAACAAGAAAGAATAAGGCATCAAATGTAGAAACAAGGAAGCCTTGGGAGAAAGTGGCCT
Organism: Mesoplodon bidens; assembly: GCF_964165515.1. NCBI lineage: Eukaryota > Metazoa > Chordata > Mammalia > Artiodactyla > Ziphiidae > Mesoplodon > Mesoplodon bidens. The sequence continues at coordinate 12,460,627 of NC_138166.1, forward strand.
TGATATTTCACAACAGTGAAAAATGTAATGGTCAGCCCTTCAGAAGGGGGCTTTGAAAAAGATAAATAAAATAACACTGCCCAGGGCTTCCCTGGCGGCACAGTGGTTGAGAGTCCGCCTGCCGATGCAGGGGACACGGGTTCGTGCCCCGGTCCGGGAAGATCCCACATGCCGTGGAGCAGCTGGGCCCGTGAGCCATGGCTGCTGAGCCTGTGCGTCTGGAGCCTGTGCTCCGCAACGGGAGAGGCCACAACAGTGAGAGGCCTGCATACTGCAAAATAAATAAATAAATAAATAAAAATAAGAACACTGCCCAAGGGAATATATTTACAAGAGGGATGTAGACTTTAAAAAATGGGATTCCTTCAGCATTATAGAAAATGGATACTGTTGAGAAAGAAAAATATGCCTTGAAAGCAAATGTAATAAGGATCAATAGTCTCTCATAACTGACCGTAAGTGAGGTCCTGAGCTTGAACTGAAAAAATAAACAGCATAGATATAAAGGTGGCCTTTGAACAGACAGCTTCTCAGAGATGAATTAGAAGAAGCACTGGATCTGGAGTCACAATACTTCAAGTTCCTATGGCCCAGAGGGTTCTCTGATGAGTTCAGAAAGATGGATAGAGGTGGACAGAGTCATGGGTGTGAGAAGAGAAAGGAAAATAGAACTGTTTAGAGGACATAATATGAGAACGTAAAAGGTCAAAATAAGTTAGGACTGAGATAAACGCTAAAGACAACAAGAAACCCGTTTTTCTTTTTCATCTCTGTAGCCAGGAAAAGATCAGAGAAGGAGTAGCCATGCTCTATCTCAAGCAATATAAACTTAACAAATAATAGCACAACCAAAGAACCAATCAATTTTCTGCTTTATCAATTTTCTGTATAATCTCTCTTATGGAGAATGAACATCAGTTATGGAACAAATATTCTTGAGATAATTAAAATGTACAATAGGAAAAGAGATAGTAAGAGAGTCTTCACCTATTTTAAATGAGTTCAGAACTTCAGTTAACAGAAATTCTATCCCAAACTATGGAAAGCATGTGCAGATGAGATCAGACAACTGCTGTGGAGAATGAACAGTATAAGAGGTGTGCAGCGGCTGGAAAATGTTTCAGCTCCCAAACGGGTGAAAGGGTGAGATCTGTATATAAATTAGTGAGCCTCATGCAGATTCCAAGCAAAATTCTAGAATGCATGATCTGTAAGCAGTACATGGTAAGGAAATACTGACCACTGGCATTGAGTGTGAATTCACTAAGAACCAGTTATGCCACCCTAATCTCGTTTCCTTTCTTTGATTTGGTTTGCCGGTGTGTCAGAGGAAGGCATGAGCACAGAATGTCCTGGTTTTAACACAGCATTTACCAAGTCTTATGGTGTGTTCCTTTTATTATTAAAATGGAGAAATGTAGGTCGAGGGTTAGGAAGATGACTGGGTGGCTTGTTTCATAGTTAGGCAACTAACAGCACCCAAAGAGTGCTGGTCAAAGGCTTGGCTTCAACCTTGAAAGGGAACTCCAGGAATTTGTGATTTGCTCATTCCTGTTCAACGTAGTAGTCAAAAACACAGAGATCAAAGAATGCGTGTTCATGAATACCTGGAAGACAAAATATTTGGTAGAGAAAGCTAATATACCAGGAGATAATTCAAAAATATCTCTTCATGTAGAAACCAGGACCCAAACAAAGAAAATATAAGATATTTGGAATAAATGTGAGGGCCTCTGCTTAAGCCAAAAAAATAAAGAGAATAATACCAAGAGCTAACATGTATTGAACACTTGCTATCCATTATACCTTCACATGCAGTATATTTGTTTAACCTCACAATAACCGTATTATAATTAGAATAGTTATAATCATTATCATTCACAGAGGTCAAGGCTCAGAAAGGCTAAATAACTTTTGCAAGTTATATCGCTAGCAAATGGTAGAGTCAGGTCTCAAATCCAGGTCTGTCTAACTTCAGAGTTTGTGACCCACTTTCCTATTCTCATCAAGGCAGGAATGGAGGAAATGTGGTATAGACTTTTTCGAGTTTTAAGTGAAAACACCTAGACAAAAAGTACCTAATATTGCATAGTAGCCACTCAATAATGTTATCTTCTTTCTTTCCATAATATTGAAAATTTAGGAGAATATTTTAAGAATAATATTTTAAGAACTGGTGAAATCCATGTAGCTCAAAATGAAAAACTAGGACTATCATTAAAAATTACACAGAGACAGATTATTGTTCAATAAGATGAATTTTTTTCTCTGTTGGGTCTGCTCAGCCATGGAACAAACCACCTTGCCCTGCAGTGAGTCCTTATCAGTCTTTCTCAGGACTGTCTGAGAAGAGGTGCTTGAGCCAGGAGGAGAAATCACTAGGTGACTTCTCAGAGTCTTCTGAAGCTAAGATTTAATAAAGAAACTCCAAGCTAAAGAAGTTGTAGTCTAAAGCCTAATTCTCCTATTCTAACTCTATCAGGGGAGCATGAAACCCTTGGAGCACTTCACTTACTGTCTTTCATTTATCCTTAGAGTGTTTCTTGGAGGTAGAGCAGTCATCAGTATCCCTTCTTAATTTGACTGGAAAATGGGAGTGATTCCATAGCCCACGCGTGGCCAGGCAGGATGGAAAGGCAGTTCCTGCAGGCATCTGGTAATCTTTCTATGACCTCACTGCTTTCCCAGCACCAATTATCTCAACAGATCTTGCCAAGATTTTTAAAGACCAAATAAACAAAAGTTCACTTTGATTCTCTCTTTGAGAGAATCATATATATATATATGATATATATGATTATATATCATATATATATATATGATATTTATAAGAAAACACATTCAAGAAAAAACTTGATAGGGAGTTACAATTTCAAAACGACCAGAGTCATATTTATTTCAGGATTTCGGTCATTCAACACCACTTTGTCAAACATGTAACCACGTGATTTGGACCTCCATCCATGTGGTTCTGTGCAAATTCATCTGCAGCTAGTAAATAAGAGCAGTGTTTAAATGCAGTTTTGCAAAGGCAGTCCTGGGATGCTGGTGTGGGCACGGCATGGCATAGTAAAGAAGCTTAGTACTAGAAATCCAGGGTTGTATTCTAACCTGGCCCTGCCACTGGGCCATGAGACCTTGGGCATGTCAAGTAACCACTCTGCACCTCAATTTCTTGGATTCTAACGTTTTTAAAGAGCTTGAACTACACTGATCTCTAACGTTTCCTCCAACTTGTAACATCTCTAAGTCATTGTCTATCAGGAACCCTAGCTTACTTGTGATGGCGTTTCCTCTTTCACAGAGGAACTGGTTTAGTTTACAATCCTGCTGATGCTTTTAAAATTCTATTGGAGTATTGGTGATATTATATTGTGTTAGTTTTAGGTGTACAGCAAAGTGAATCAGCTATACATATATATATATCCACTCTTTTTTAGATTCTTTTCCCATATAGGCCATTACAGAGGATTGAGTAGAGTTCCAGGTACTACACAGTAGGTCCTTATTAGTTATCTATTTTATATATAGTAGTGTACATATGTCAATCCCAATCTCCCAGTTCATCCCTCCCTCCCCCTTTCCCCCCTGGTAACCATAAGTTTGTTTTCTACATCTGTGGCTCTATTTCTGTTTTGTAAATAAATTCATTTGTACCATTTTTTAGATTCCACATACAAGAGATATCATATGATATCTGTCTATTGATTTTTAATTAATTAATTACTTTATTTATTTATTTATTTACAGCTGCGTTGGGTCTTTGTTGCTGCCCACAGGCTTTCTCTAGTTGTGGAGAGCGGGGGCTACTCTTCGTTGCAGTGCGCGGGCTTCTCAATGCGGTGGCTTCTCTTGTTGTGGAGCACAGGCTCAAGGCACACAGTCTTCACTAGCTGTAGCATGCGGGCTCAGTAGTTGTGGCTTACGGGCTCTAGAGCACAGGCTCAATAGTTGTGGCACATGGGCTTAGTTGCTCCGTGGCTTGTGGGATCTTCCCGGACCAGGGCTCGAACCTGTGTCCCCTGCATTGGCAGGCAGATTCTTATCCACTGCACCATCAGGAAAGTCCCTGTCTACTGATTTTTAATATTTCATACCTAGGTCCCATCAGGAGAAACTCCACATGCATATTGAGCCTGATTTTAGCAATATTTTTCTCTAATAAACTTAACCAAGTAATTTTTTTGGGTTGGAATAAATTTAAAAATAGGAATATAATTTTATAACTTTTAAATTGTATTCATGTATTTTGATTTAGCAGTTTGCTTCCCTGCTGCCCAAAGAATTCAACAACGTTAAAATATGCTGTTACACAAAAGACCCATGGGGGTAAAACAGTCTCTGACATAAATTGCAGCAATATCTTCTTTGACCCACCTCCTAGAGTAATGAAAATAAAAACAAAAATAAACAAATGGGACCTAATGAAACTTCAAAGCTTCTGCATAGCAAAGGAAGCCATCAACAAAACGAAAAGACAACCCACAGAATGGGAGAAAATATTTGCAAACAAAGCGACTGACAAGGGGTTAATCTCCAAAATATACAAACAGCTCATGCAGCTCTATATCCAAAAACCAAACGACCCAATCAAAAAATGGGCAGAAGTCCTAAATAGACACTCTTCCAAAGAAGACATACAGATGGCCAAAAAGCACACGAAAAATGCTCAACATCACTAGTTATCAGAGAAATGCAAATCATAACTACAATGAGGTATCACCTCACACTTGTCAGAATGGCCATCATCAAAAAATCTACAAACAATAAATGCTGGAAAGGGTGTGGAGAAAAGGGAACCCTCTTGCACTGTTGGTGGGAATGTAAATTAGAAACAGCCACTGTGCAGAACAGGACGGAAGTTCCTTAAAAAAAAATAAAAATAGAACTACCATATCATCCAGCAATCCCACTCCTGGGTATATATCTGGAGAAAACAGTAATTTGAAAAGATATGTGCACCCCAGTGTTCATTGCAGCACCATTTACAATAGCCAGGACATGGAAGCAACCTAAATGTCCATCGACAGAGGAATGGATAAAGAAAACGTGGTACGTATATACAATGGAATATTAGCCATAAAAGAGAACAAAATAATGCCATTTACAGCAACATGGATGGACCTAGAGATGATCATACTAAATGAAGTTAGTTAGGCAGAGAAAGACAAATATCATACGGTATCACTCATACGTGGAATCTAATTTTTTTTTAAATGGTACAAATGAACTTATTTGCGAAACAGAAACAGACTTACAGATATCGAAAACAAACTTCCGGTTACCAAAGGGGAAACATGGGTGGGGGAGGGATAAATCAGGAGCTTGAGATTAACATACACACACTACTATATCTAAAATCGATAACCAACAAGGACCTACTGTATAGCACAGGTAACTCTACTCAATATTCTGTGATAACCTATATGAGAAAAGAATCTGAAAAAGAATGAATATATGTATATATGTATGACTGAATCACTTTGCTGTACACCTGAAACTAACACAACATTGTAAATCAACTATATACCAATAAAAAAAATTTTAATGAAAAAGAAAAGACTCATGGGGGATTTAATAGCAAATTCCGTACTTTGCCACCCATACACAGTCACCCATTGTTCCAATCTGAGAACTATCTCCTTGGACCTCCAGTCCATATATTGACTGGTAGTTGCTCAAGTATCTCCATTTCATACAGCCCCTTCACACTCATTACCAAACCCATGAGTAGATTTCTAGTGAGGATAACTCCTGGGAAATGGTATGAAATAATGGGCATAGCTGAAACAAAATAACCTAGATGAAAATAAAACCCCCCTCCCTATCGTGTCCCCCGGGTCCTCCCTACCTCATACCCTGGCTGCTTCACTGCCTGGCTCAGTAGGCCTGAGCTTATGGCCCTCGCTGGCCTCCCACAGGTGAGCCAGGGGGAGCTGACACCCCACTCCTCGGTCTCCTGAGGGCTCCCAAGGCCCTGCTGGACCCCCAACCCTGACTCTAAACACCCAGGCCCCAGTGGTGGCCAGAACTGTTCTCACTGCACTGACCTATCTATCCTCAGACACCCATTGTCCAGACACCTCCTCCAGGCGGGTACTGTTGACAATGAAAGTGTTGGTTTGCAAAAACAAATAAACAAAAAGACATTAAGTATAAGCTAATAAGCTCGAACTTTTAATTTCCTTTTTCTTTTTTTTTGGCTGCACCACACGGCTTATGAAATCTTAGTTCCCCGAACAGGGATTGAACCTGAGCCCCCAAACTATTAATTTTTTAAAAGAAAAACAAACCAAAAAAAAAAAAGTGGTGATTCCATTTCACTCATTATATCTCATTCTCCACTAAGAAGAATGTTCAAGTTTTACTATCAGACTGGGGACTCAAATTAGGACATCTTTCTAAGGAAAATTTCCAGAATGTCATGACTTGGTAAAGTTACATTTTTTGATTTCTTGCCATAAATACAGGCAGAAATGAAGTAGTCAGAAATTTTCATCACTTTAAAATAAAGTGACCAATTACTATATAACTTGTTTAATATATTTGTTTATAAAATTTTCTAAATAAACAGGAAAATATTAGTGTTTCTTCGGATGAATTTTAACAACTGTCAATGACAAGGTTTTTTTGGAGAGACTCTGGACTCGTGAGGAGTCCAAGAATGTTTGTTTTGCTGTCATTCTGTAGTCACTGAAATATATCAGTTCAAAGAATTGTCATATGACAGCAAGTGGTTGGATCTTTTTGGGTTTAAAAGCAGAAGGTAGTTTTGCTTTCTCCATCACCATCCTATCAGTAGCTACCTAATCTTGCTTTCTGATGTTATGCAGGAAATGGATGTTTTTAGATAACAAACTCATACATGCTTGCTTTGTTCCTCCTTTGATCCCTCACCTCTCTGCTGCTTTGTGATGTCAAAACACCCCAAAGCTTTGATTCGAATGGTGTCAAAACATAATGACACGCAGGACTGAATCAGCTCATGAATCCTCAAATTCAAAAGTCATTCCATCTTAGCCACACATCCAGCATTTGTGACTCAGCACAGTGAATCACAGGGCAGCGAAGTGAGAGCCACCCAGGAGCTCTTCTTTATGCTATCGGCTGTTTCTGAAGAGTTGTAGAGATCTGAATTCAAAGTGTGCCTACAAAGTACTTAAATGGACTTTTTCTTCCCTACGACACGTTAGAAATGATCAAATCAGCCACCTTCAGAGCAGTTTGCTCACTAAATTTTAAAAAGGAAGTGTGTTTTTAAAATTTACTTCCAACAAACAGCTGCAGAAAACACTTTATTAAGTTTATTATTATTTTATTAACTGCATGTTTTCTTTTCTTTCTTCTTGTTTTTTTTTTTTTTTTTTTTTTGGCCGTGTGGCTTGCGGGATCTTCGTTCCCTGAACAGGGATCGAACCCAGGCCCCAGCCATGAAAGCACCAAGTCCTAACCACTGGACCGCCAGGGAATTCCCTTAAATTCAGAGTTTATTAACCATACTGTTAACCCAGCACATGTTACCTGAGTCTGGTGGGGGTTTTTTTTTTCTGATTTCCTCTTCTCTCATCCCTTTGCTCCACTAACTGGATCCCAGTACTCCCCTATACAGCTCCCTCCCCCTCATCACCACCCTTCCACATCCTCCCCCTCTACCACTCAACCCTAGAGAGGGCTGCCCCAGGGCTGTAATAATCCGAGAAAGCTCCTGGGATTGCAAATTTAAGGGGGTCAGGAAAGCCTTACACAGAGAACCTGGGAAGACAGAGTAGTTCATGTGAATCCATCCATGGGTTCCAAGTAGGTAAGAAAGTGGCTAACAAGTGTAAATGGAAAGTGCTAAAATTCACATCTCTTCCAAGCAGCCAGTTCTCTAAAAGAATTACCTTCTTTTCAACAATTTGTTCACTCCATACTTGTCCTGCCCATCTTTCCATTGTCCATGATTTCATCTTTCCGTTGTTATTTTCCTGAGCTTTGGCCAAACCTCAGCACTCAACACATCCAAAACAATTGGAGTAAGTTCCATTGTTCATTTTTGTATGTGCTGGTGATCACCAAGATAAAAGAAGAAATTCACTAACACTAGAAAACAAACGTTTAAAAGATCTACGACTAATCAGAAAACCCAAGCAAACAGAGGGAGATTCCACAACCAGACGGTGTGATACAGCTGCACAGCCTAAGGGCTTCTTTCCTCTTTACTGCTGATGGATGTGCCCACATTTTTTTTAACATGTCACCTGGTATCAGTATGGAGTTTTCTGGAACTTCAAATAACATGCAGAGACCTAAATCATGATTTATAAATGTAAAAAGCAGTAACAGGGACTTCCCTGGTGGCACAGTGGTTGAGAATCCGCCTGCCAATGCAGGGGACACAGGTTCGAGCCCTGGTCCGGAAAGATCCCACAAGCCACGGAGCAACGAAGCCCACGCGTCACAACTACTGAGCATGTGCGCTAGAGCCCACGTGCCGCAACTACTGAAGCCCGTGAGCCTACAGCCCATGCTCTGCAACAAGAGAAGCCACCTCAATGAGAAGCCCGTGCGCCGCAATGAAGAGTAGCCCCCGCTCGCTGCAACTAGAGAAAGCCCGCACACAGCAATGAAGACCCAACGCAGCCACAAATAATTAAAGTAATTAAAAAAAAAAAAGCAACAGCTCATTCTTCCCAAGAAGTGCTTCTATAACAGGTAAATGAAACAAGCAGTTTTTGCTTCACTCTCACCCTAAATGGTGGCTTATGATTCTGTGGAAAAGTGATCAGTTCCCAAGGCAGGAGAGACACTAGAATAACATCACAGGTGAGGCCTGTCACCACAGTCACTTCACGTTATGGCAGCCCTCTGTTTTCATCAAGGGACGAGGGCACACATGCTTTTAAAAAGCACATTTTTAACACGGGCAGATCCTGACTCTCACAGATCCCGATCAGGCACCGACATGGAGGGTGAAACCATCCAGTCTGCCTGCCCTGCAGACGCTGTACTTCAGCGTACCCTGGCTCCTCTCTGTGACAGGGCTCCGTGGGGAAGCAGGCAGCTTCTGCTGTTCAGTACTTTACAACAGCGACTGAGGAGTTTTCACTGACTTGTGCTTAGGACTGAATCATGCTCAGTTGAGAACAATTCAATTACACGTTGACCTTTGCACCACATGTTTCAAATGGCGTCCAGATAAAACTGCAGAGTGATTCTGGCATTAATTAACTATCTTTCTTCACAACACTCCCAGCCAAGCATGTTCTCCTCCTTTTGCAAATCCATTTTCTTTTGTTGCCAAGTGCTAGGTAACCCTCCATTCATTCACTCACCAAATATTTACTGAGCATATACTAGGTACCGACACTGTTCTAGGCTCAGGAAAGAATATAAGCACCAATACAAACCGTGGAACTTGCATTCTACCAGGGTGACCTACAGAATAACCCATGAACGTAATCAATAAGTACCTCATATAGCATGTGAAAATCTAAAACATGCTCTAACAAAATCTAGTAGGGTGAGAAAGATCCAGGATGCTAGACAAGGTCTGGAATTTTAAACAGGGTGGTCAGGGAGGCCTCACGGAGAAGATGACATTTAAGCAAAGATTTGAAGGCAATGAGGGAAGAAGACATGGGGTGACTTGAGAAGAGGGCAGGTCAGGCAGAGGGAGCCTCCACGGCTGAGATTATGAGGAGGATGTGTTTTTGATGTGTTCAAGGAAGAGGAGAGGGAAAAGGAGGGAAGAGGAAGAGAGACAGCCAGGAAGGCAGTCAAGGTGGTTCACAGACTCAGCAGGGCCACGTAAGGACTTTGGCTTTTTCTCTGAGTGAAGCAGAGAGCCTCTCTAGGGTTCAAGGAGAAGAAGGACCTGATGTGGCTGAAGTGTCACATGGGCCACTCAGCTGCTGCCTTAGAAACAGGCTGCAGGGATGGGAGAGTAGGCAGAGACTGAGCCATCATCCGGGCAATGGGGTGTGGACCAGTGGTCGCAGTGGGGGTAGAAAGAAGGGCTCAAGCTCCAAATACCTTCTGAAGGGAGAGTCAACACCAATCCCTGGGGACTGTGCGAGAAAGACAGGCTGACCCCAGGGTACTGGCCTGAGCAGGTGAGGATGGGGGAGCAGGTGCAGAGGTGACAGCAAGTGCTCAGGTTTGGCTATGTCAAGTAGAGACATCCTAGACAGCCAAGGGAAGAAGCTGAGGAGGCAACGGGATATCAGCTTATCCTTCAAGGGAAAGATCCAGGCTGGAGACAGAAACTTGAGGTGTGGGTCATACTGAGATCCATGAGACGGGCTGAGATCACCCAGGGAGTGAGTGTAGATGGAGAAGACAAGAGGTCTAAAGTCCAAAGCCCTGGGCATCCCAGACGCTGGGAGAAGAAGAGGTGGCAGCCAAGGAGACCGAGAAAAATGAACCACTGAGATAAAAGGAAAACAGTGCAGCGTCCTGGAAGAGGAGTGAAGAAAGTTGTTTCTGGAAGGAGAGTGATCAACTGTGTCAAATGTCACCAACAGATCATATGAAATGAACACCACAACTGACCATTAGCCAACACATCTTAAAGGTTTTGGTAACCTTGACATGAGAACTTTGGGGAGAGGGGTCAAAAACTTGACCGGAAAGGATTTAATAGCATGCAGAGAGAGGAACTGGAGATAGATGCAAAGACAATTCTGGAAGCACTGTGCTGTGGAAAGCAGCAGAGATAGTGGAGCTACATGGAGAGAGCCACTAGTCGGTGTGGAGTCTAGAAAGGTTTTTTATATAATTAATAGAAGAGAAATATGAATATGTTTGCACGGTGATGACAATGATCCAATAGAGAAGAGGAAATTGATGACAGAGGAGAGAGTGTTTCCCAGCAGCATTAGGAGTCCACTCAGCGTTTACGTTCATGAATTTTATTTTATTTTTTATTTTTTTTTGAAATTTTTTTTATTAGTTTCTGCTTTATAACAAAGTGAATCAGTCATACATATACATCTGTTCCCACATCCCTTCCCTCATGCATCTCCCTCCCTCCCACCCTCCCCATCCCACCCCTCCAGGCGGTCACAAAGCACCGAGCTGATCTCCCTGTGCTCTGCGGCTGCTTCCCACTATCTATCTACCTTACGTTTGGTAGTGTATATATGTCCATGCCTCTCTTTCGCTTTGTCACAGCTTACCCTTCCCCCTCCCCATATCCTCAAGTCCATTCTCAAGTAGGTCTGTGTCTTTATTCCCGTTTTACCCCTAGGTTCTTCATGACATTTTTTTTTAATTCCGTATATATGTATTAGCATACGGTATTTGTTTTTCTCTTTCTGACTTACTTCACTCTGTATGACAGACTCTAGGTCTATCCACCTCTTTACAAATAGCTCAGTTTCGTTTTTTTTTATGGCTGAGTAATATTCCATTGTATATATGTGCCACATCTTCTTTATCCATTCATCCGATGATGGACACTTAGGTTGTTTCCAGCTCCGGGCTATTGTGAATAGAGCTGCAATGAACATTTTGGTACATGTCTCTTTTGGAATTATGGTTTTCTCAGGGTATATGCCTAATAGTGGGATTGCTGGGTCATATGGTAGTTCTATTTTTAGTTTTTTAAGGAACCTCCATACTATTCTCCATAGTGGCTGTACCAATTCACATTCCCACCAGCAGTGCAAGAGTGTTCCCTTTTCTCCACACCCTCTCCAGCATTTATTGTTTCTAGATTTCTTGATGATGGCCATTCTGACTGGTGTGAGATGATATCTCATTGTAGTTTTGATTTGCATTTCTCTAATGATTAATGATGTTGAGCATTCTTTCATGTGTTTGTTGGCAGTCTGTATATCTTCTTTGGAGAAATGCCTATTTAAGTCTTCTGCCCATTTTTGGATTGGGTTGTTTGTTTTTTTGCTATTGAGCTGCATGAGCTGTTTATAAATTTTGGAGATTAATCCTTTGTCAGTTGCTTCATTTGCAAATATTTTCTCCCATTCTGAGGGTTGTCTTTTGGTCTTCTTTATGGTTTCCTTTGCTGTGCAAAAGCTTTGAAGTTTCATTAGGTCCCATTTGTTTATCTTTGTTTTTATTTCCATTTCTCTAGGAGGTGGGTCCAAAAGGATCTTGCTGTGATTTATGTCATAGAGTGTTCTACCTATGTTTTCCTCTAAGAGTTTGATAGTTTCTGGCCTTACATTTAAGTCTTTAATCCATTTTGAGCTTATTTTTGTGTATGGTGTTAGGGAATGATCTAATCTCAAACTTTTACATGTCCCGGTCCAGTTTTCCCAGCACCACTTATTGAAGAGGCTGTCCTTTCTCCACTGTACATTCCTGCCTCCTTTATCAAAAATAAGTTGGCCATATGTGCGTGGGTTTATCTCTGGGCTTTCTATCCTAATCCACTGATCTATCTTTCTGTTTTTATGCCAGTACCACACTGTCTTAATTACCATAGCTTTGTAGTATAGTCTGAAGTCAGGGAGCCTGATTCCTCCAGCTCCGTTTTTCGTTCTCAAGATTGCTTTGGCTATTCGGGATCTTTTGTTTTTCCAAACAAATTTTGAAATTTTTTGTTCTAGTTCTGTGAAAAATGCCAGTGGTAGTTTGATAGGGATTGCATTGAATCTGTAGATTGCTTTGGGTAGTAGAGTCATTTTCACAATATTGACTCTTCCAATCCAGGAGCATGGTATATCTCTCCATCTATTTGTATCATCTTTAATTTCTTTCATCAGTGTCTTATAATTTTCTGCATACAGGTCTTTTGTCTCCTTAGGTAGGTTTATTCCTAGATATTTTATTCGTTTTGTTGCAATGGTAAATGGGAGTGTTTTCTTGATTTCATTTTCAGATTTTTCATCATTAGTGTACAGGAATGCCAGAGATTTCTGTACATTAATTTTGTATCCTGCTACTTTACCAAATTCATTGATTAGCTCTAGTAGTTTTTCGGTAGCATCTTTAGGATTCTCTATGTATAGTATCATGTCATCTGCAAACAGTGACAGCTTTACTTCTTCTTTTCCAATTTGGATTCCTTTTATTTCCTTTTCTTCTCTGATTGCTGTGGCTAAAACTTCCAAAACTATGTTGAATAAGAGTGGTGAGAGTGGGCAGCCTTGTCTTGTTCCTGATCTTAGTGGAAATGGTTTCAGTTTTTCACCATTGAGGACAATGTTGGCTGTGGGTTTGTCATATATGGCCTTTATGATGTTGAGGAAAGTTCCCTCTATGCCTACTTTCTGCAGGGTTTTTATCATAAATGGGTGTTGAATTTTGTCGAAAGCTTTCTCTGCATCTATTGAGATGATCATATGGTTTTTCTCCTTCAACTTGTTAATATGGTGTATCACATTGATTGATTTGCGTATATTGAAGAATCCTTGCATTCCTGGAATAAACCCCACTTGATCATGGTGTATGATCCTTTTAATGTGCTGTTGGATTCTGTTTGCTAGTATTTTGTTGAGGATTTTTGCATCTATCTTCATCAGTGATATTGGCCTGTAGTTTTCTTCCTTTGTGACATCCTTGCCTGGTTTTGGTATCAAGGTGATGGTGGCCTCGTAGAATGAGTTTGGGAGTGTTCCTTCCTCTGATATTGTTTGGAAGAGTTTGAGAAGGATGGGTGTTAGCTCTTCTCTAAATGTTTGATAGAATTCGCCTGTGAAGCCATCTGGTCCTGGGCTTTTATTTGATGGAAGATTTTTTATCACAGTTTCAATTTCAGTGCTTGTGATTGGTCTATTCATATTTTCTATTTCTTCCTGATTCAGTCTTGGCAGGTTGTGCATTTCTAAGAATTTGTCCATTTCTTCCAGGTTGTCCATTTTATTGGCATAGAGTTGCTTATAGTAATCTCTCATGATCTTTTGTATTTCTGCAGTGTCAGTTGTTACTTCTCCTTTTTCATTTCTAATTCTATTGATTTGAGTCTTCTCCCTTCTTTTCTTGATGAGTCTGGCTAATGGTTTGTCAATTTTGTTTATCTTCTCAAAGAACCAGCTTTTAGTTTGGTTGATCTTTGCTATCGTTTCCTTCATTTCTTTTTCATTTGTTTCTGATCTGATTTTTATGATTTCTTTCCTTCTGCTAACTTTGGGGGTTTTTTGTTCTTCTTTCTCTAATTGCTTTAGGTGCAGGGTCAGGTTGTTTACTCAAAATGTTTCCTGTTTCTTAAGGTGGGATTGTATTGCTATAAACTTCCCCCTTAGAACTGCTTTTGCTGCGTCCCATAGGTTTTGGGTCGTCGTGTCTCCATTGTCATTTGTTTCTAGGTATTTTTTAATTTCCCCTTTGATTTCTTCAGTGATCACTTCGTTATTGAGTAGTGTATTGTTTAGCCTCCATGTGTTTGTATTTTTTACAGATCTTTTCCTGTAATTGATGTCTAGTCTCATAGCATTGTGGTCGGAAAAGATACTTGATACAATTTCAATTTTCTTAAATTTACCAAGGCTTGATTTGTGACCCAAGATATGATCTATCCTGGAGAATGTTCCATGAGCACTTGAGAAAAATGTGTATTCTGTTGTTTTTGGATGGAATGTCCTATAAATATCAACTAAGTCCATCTTGTTTAATGTATCATTTAAAGCTTGTGTTTCCTTATTTATTTTCATTTTGGATGATCTGTCCATTGGTGAAAGTGGGGTGTTAAAGTCCCCTACTATGATTGTGTTACTGTCGATGTCCCCTTTTATGGCTGTTAGTATTTGCCTTATGTATTGAGGTGCTCCTATGTTGGGTGCATAAATATTTACAATTGTTATATCTTCTTGGATCGATCCCTTTATCGTTATGTAGTGTCCTTCTTTGTCTCTTCTAATAGTCTTTATTTTAAAGTCTATTTTGTCTGATATAAGAATTGCTACTCCAGCTTTCTTTTGATTTCCATTTGCATGGAATATCTTTTTCCATCCCCTTACTTTCAATCTGTAGGTGTCTCTAGGTCTGAAGTGGGTCTCTTGTAGACAGCATATATATGGGTCTTATTTTTGTATCCATTCAGCCAGTCTGTGTCTTTTGGATGGAGCATTTAATCCATTTACATTTAAGGTAGTTATCGATATGTATGTTCCTGTTCCCATTTCCTTAATTGCTTTGGGTTCGTTATTGTAGGTATATTCCTTCTGTTGTGTTTCTTGCCTAGAGAAGTTCCTTTAGCATTTGTTGTAAAGCTGGTTTGGTGGTGCTGAACTCTCTCAGCTTTTGCTTGTCTGTAAACGTTTTAATTTCTCCATCAAATCTGAATGAGATCCTTGCTGGGTAGAGTAATCTTGGTTGCAGGTTTCTCTCCTTCATCACTTTAATTATGTCCTGCCACTCCCTTCTGGCTTGTAGAGTTTCTGTTGAGAGATCAGCTGTTAACCTGATGGGGATTCCCTTGTGTGTTATTTGTTGTTTTTCCCTTGCTGCTTTTAATATGATTTCTTTGTGTTTAATTTTTGACAGTTTGATTAATATGTGTCTTGGTGTATTTCTCCTTGGATTTATTCTGTATGGGACTCTCTGTGCCTCCTGGACTTGATTAACTATTTCCTTTCCCATATTGGGGAAGTTTTCAACTATAATCTCTTCAAATATTTTCTCAGTCCCTTTCTTTTTCTCTTCTTCTTCTGGAACCCCTATAATTCGAATGTTGGTGCGTTTAATGTTGTCCCAGAAGTCTCTGAGACTGTCCTCTGTTCTTTTCATTCTTTTTTCTTTATTTTGCTCTGCAGCAGTTATTTCCACTATTTTATCTTCCACCTCACTTATCCGTTCTTCTGCCTCAGTTATTCTGCTATTGATCCCATCTAGAGTATTTTTCATTTCATTTCTTGTGTTTTTAATCGATGCTTGATTCATCTTTAGTTCTTCTAGGTCCTTGTTAACTGTTTCTTGCATTTTGTCTATTCTATTTCCAAGATTATGGAGCTTGGAAATAGAATCTTGGATCAGCTTTACTATCATTATTCTGAATTCTTTTTCAGGTAGACTGCCTATTACCTCTTCATTTGTTAGGTCTGGTAGGTTTTTATCTTGCTCCTTCACCTGCTGTGTGTTTTTCTGTCTTCTCATTTTGCTTATGTTACTGTGTTTGGGGTCTCCTTTTTGCAGGCTGCAGATTCGTAGTTCCCGTTGTTTTTGGTGTCTGACCCCAGTGGCTAAGGTTGTTTCAGTAGGTTGTGTAGGCTTTCTGGTGGGGGGGACTAATGCCTGTGTTCTGGTGGTTGAGGCTCGATCTTGTCTTTCTAGTGGACAGGTCCACGTCTGGTGGTGTGTTTTGGGGTGCCTATGGCCTTATTATGTTTTTAGGTAGCCTCTCTGCTAATGGGTGGGGTTGTGTTCCTGCCTTGCTAGTTGCTTGGCATAGGGTGACCAGCACTGTAGCTTGCTGGTCGTTGACTGAAGCTGGGTGCTGGTGTTGGGATGGAGATCTCTGGGAGATTTTCGCTGCTTGATATTATGTGGAGCTGGGAGGTCTCTTGTGGACCCGTGTCCTGAAGTTGGCTCTCCCACTTCAGAGGCACAGCACTGACTCCTGGATGCAGCACCAAGAGCCTTTCATCCACCCGGCTCAGAGTAACAGGGAGAAAAAGTAGAAAGAAAGAATTAGTAGAAGAAAGAAAGGAAGAAGGGAAGAAAGGAAGGAAGGAAGGAAGAAAGAAAGGAGGGAGGGAGGGAGGAAGGATGGAAAGAAAGAAGGAAAGAAAGGAGGGAGGGAGGGAGGAATGAAAGCAAAAGGAAGAGTGAATGGAAGAAGGGAGGGAGGGAGGAAGGAAGGAAAGAAAGAAAGAAAGACAGGAGGGAGGGAGGGAGGAAGGAAAGAAAAAGAAATTGGAAAGAAGAAGGGTGGGAGGGAGGGAGGAAGAAAAGAAAAAGAAAGAAGGAAAGGAGGAGCGGAGGGAGGGAGGGAGGAAGGGAAGGTAGGAAAAAAAGAAAGAGCAGGTAAAGTAAAATAGAATAAAGTATGAAATATAGTAGCGTTATTAAAATTAGAAAGTAATTATTGAAAAAAAACGGACCGATAGAACCCTGGGACATATGGTGGAAGCAAAGCTATACAGGGAGAATCTTACACAGAAGATTACACATACACATTCACAAAAAGAGAGCAGGGGGAAAAATCAAAAATCTTGCTCTCCAAGTCCACCTCCTTAATTTGGAATAATTCGTGGTAAAAAGAGGAAAAGGGGGGAAAGTCTTAAATCTTGTCCTCAAAGTCCACTTCCTCAATTTGGGATGATTCGCTGTCCATTCATGTACTCCACAGACGCAGGGCACATCAAATGGGCCGTGGAGCTTTAATCTGCTGCCTCCGAGGCTGCACAGAGAGATTTCCCTGTCTCTGCTCTCACAGCTCCCGGGTCTCAGCCTTGGACCTGGCCCCGCCTCTGCGCGTAGGTCGCCGGAGGGCGTCCGTTCTTCGCTCAGACAGGACGGGTTTAAAGGAGCCGCTGATTCGGGGGCTCTGGCTCACTCAGGCAGAGGGGAGGGAGAGGCGCGCAGTGTGGGGCGGGCCTGCGGCGGCAGAGGACAGCGTGACGTTGCAGCAGCCCGTGGCGCTCCGTGCGCTTTCCCGGGAAAGCCGTCCCCGGGTCTTGGGACCCCGGCAGTGGCGGGGTGCACAGGCCCCCCGGAAGGCGGGGCGGACAGTGACCCGCGCTCGCACACAGGCCCCGCGGCGGCGGCGGCGGCGGGCGGCGGCGGCGGCGGCGGGCGGCGGCGGCGGCGGCGGGCGGCGGCGGCGGCGGCAGGCCGCGGCCCACGCCCGTCTCCGAGGTGCTTCCCCAAGCAGCCCTCTTAATGCCCTCTCCTCGCGCACCAGGAAACAAACGGGAAAAAAGTCTCTTGCCTCTTCGGCAGCTCCACCCTTCCCCGGACTCCCTCCGGGCTAGCCGTGGTGCACTAACCCCTTCAGGCTCTCTTCCTGCCGCCAGCCCCAGTCCTCTCCCTGCGCTCCGACTGAAAGCCGATACCCGAGCCTCAGCTCCCAGCCCCGCCCGCCCTGACGGCCGAGCAGACAAGCCTCTGGGGCTGGTGAGTGCCGCACCGATCCTCTCTGTGCGGGAATCTCTCCGCTTTGCCCTCCGCACCCCTGTTGCTGTGCTCTCCTCCGCTACTCCGAAGCTTTCCCCCTCCGCCACCTACAGTCTCCGCCCGCGAAGGGGCTTGTAGTGTGTAGAAACCTTCCCTCCTTCACGGCTTCCTCCCACTGGTGCAGGTCCTGTCCCTATCCTATTGTCTCTGTTTATTCTTTTTTTCTTTTGCCCTACCCAGGTATGTGGGGAGTTTCTTGCCTTTTGGGGGGTCTGAGGTCTTCTGCCAGCGTTCAGTAGGTGTTCTGTAGGAGTTGTTCCACGTGTAGATGAATTTCTGATGTATGTGTGGGGAGGAAGGTGATCTCCGCGTCTTACTCTTCCGCCATCTTCCTCCGGGCCACGTTCATGAATTTTAAATGAGAAGAGTCCACATGGCTATTCTTCTCCAGCCACATTTGGCTGCCCGGGTTTAAGCACTAAGTAGGTGGAGAGCTTGACTTCCCCAGGGTGTGGCTTAACCAAGAAAGTTCAACAAAGTGAGAGTTGCAATGAGTGGGCAAAGGAGCGATTCTAGTGAGATACCGTGGCATTGGAGCTGGGTCCAGAGGGCGGAGGGCATCGGGAAGCACACAGGATAAGATTATAAGTCCTGGTGGAAGTGAAGGATTGCTGGAGATGGGATGTATAGGTTACATTTGTGTCCTCTCAGATTCTATGTGGTGAAGTCCTAGTATCTCAGAATGTGACCTTATTTGGAAATAACATCACAGCCAATGTCATTAGTTACATTAAGGTGAGGTCGTATTGGAATAAGGTGAGCCCCTAAGTCCAACATGACTGGTGTCTTCACAGAAATGAAGATTTGGACACAGACACACACGGGGAGAATGCCACGTGAAGATGAAGGCAGAGACTAGAGTGATGTGTCTACAAGCCAAGGAAGACCAAGGATTGCCAGCAAAACACCAGAAGCCAAGGGAAGAGGCATGGAACAGATTCTCCCTCACAGCCCTCAGAAGGAATCCACCTGCTGACACCTTGATCTTGGACTTCCAACCTCTCGAACTGTGTGAGAAGAAATGTCTGTTGTTTAAGCCACCCTGTTTGTGGAGACTTGTTACACAGCCCTGGCAAATAGGGTGCTAGGGGGTGTGCCCTGGGAAGAGAGGAGGTGGGGTCAGAGAGTGGGGTGGATGTATGGCGATTATGGAGGGCATACAGGGATGGGCAATGACAGGGTCTGGAGGGACCATGGGAGTGACGAAAAGTGAAGAGCCAGGGGAATGGCGAGATGATCTATGTGCATATTGAAACTGCCAAGAATCAAGACAGGAATAGGACTGTGGCCACCAGGCAGGAGCACAGAGGAAGGACCTTGAGATGGTGGATGTCAGCAAAACGAGAGGAACGGTTGACATTCAAGGCAAGACGACCTGACATTCAAAGCAAGACGTTTTTAGGGAGGAAAGAGAATGATCCAGAATTGGCAATGAGGAGTGAAAAGGAAATGCATCCCACCTCTAAGTCTCATGGCACAAAACTGTGGTGGAGAAAACCACGGTCACCACGTGACAGGAATGCAGGAGAATAGGAAGACAATGTTTTCAGCAAAGAGCCAGGTCTCCATCAGAGCAAGATGGTGGCGGGAACCTCCAGGGATGAGGTTGAGGCTAACGGGTTTTGCTAAGAATGGACCGTGAGCTTCAGCAGGCCCAGAAGAGGGCAGGGTTGAGGGAGGGTAGGAGATGTCCTCCTCTATGTTCATGACTCATGCTGATCCAGTTGGACTAATTACTTCCTTTGTCTGAAACCTGTATACTAGCCAGCATGTTAAATATAATAAAAAGCCAATAGAATAAATATTCAGTTTCCAGCTGTAATTACTCAAACACTTTTTCTCAGAGAACCCTCATCACCTCCATTTTCTGGCTGTAGCTAATTCTGTTCCTGTACCTGCTTCCTTTTTTTTTTTTTTTTTTAATTTTTGACTGCGTTGGGTCTTCGTTGCTGCATGCGAGCTTTCTCTAGTTGGGGCGAGCGGGGGCTACTTCGTTGCAGTGTGCAGGCTTCTCACTTCGGTGGCTTCTCTTGTTGCAGCGCATGGGCTCTAGGTGCACGGGCTTCAGTAGTTGTGGCGCATGGGCTTAGTTGCTCCGTGGTATGTGGGATCTTCCCGGACCAGGGCTTGAACCCATGTCCCCTGCATTGGCAAGCGGATTCTTAACCACTGCGCCTCCAGGGAAGCCCAGTACCTGCTTCTTACACAGCTAAAAGCAGTAGTGAAGCTTGGCTTTTTTTCTGGGACTCATAGAAATCATGGCTGCTGCGGCTGCCTGTTCCTTCCCTGAAAAGCATTCTTTCTCTTTACTGCAATGGAGATGGGGTTCAGAGGAAGAAGAAACCAAATTCCCAGCTGAGTGTCTCCTAAGAGACTCCTACCATCCTCTAACATAGGCATCATCCTGGCATCCTCTACTCTGTAGTTACTTTGGGGATCTCTGCAACTGACATGCCCTTTCTCACAATAGCCCAGAATTGATTGATTTCATGCCCACTTAGGATGGACCACGAAAGGGCAGTCTTTATACCTAATTTACAAAACCTCACAGCAACTTTACAAAAGCTGAGGGTTGCATCTTTATGGGTCACTCATTTATTCATTCAACAAATATTTACTAGACAGTGGCAGGAAATCATTAAGCATGGTGTCAAAAAACAAACTGATATGTAATATAAGATCCAGTAGTGACAAGTAAGATGAAGAAAAATAAAGCAGCGTAAGAGGGTAGAAAATGCATGCAGGGAGTAATATGTTAGTACCAGTCAGTTTTCCTTTCTTCACGTCTACAAGGTAAACCCCTATCGCACTGCAACTGATTTCAAATGATTTCAGAGGATTTCATGCAGCTGGCTTGTGCTGTCTGGGACATCAGAGGCTGTAAAAAGTCACCACCACAAGTGTAGCATCTTCAGCTTTGTTGATCTAGAAATCCAACTTTGCCCATTCACCCGAGGAGGATCAGACGCTGGGGAGCTGTTTCCAGCTAATCATACAAAAGGAGACACTTCTTTAAATCAGAATGTTAATTTCTTGATCTATAATAGGCACCACATCTGACCAGATGGCAGGCTCTGCTCTTTGCTCAGGCATGTCTTTCTAGCAGGGAAATCCTCTTAGAAAAACACATTATGCCATATTCAAATGTTTGATTACCATGACAACCCATAGGGACCCTCCTGCATGGACCTGGGCCTGGAGGTGTGTGATTAGAAGAGCAGACTGTGATTTTGTGTGATTAGGAAAAGGCACCCTTCCTTCTGGTGGATGCAGGCCCACGTTAGGTTGACAAGGGGAAGGTGGGCTAGATTTCAGCCCCGACTCATTTTTTAGGGTAGGTGTTGTTGTGCAGTGTACAACCTGGACAACTGTACATAGCAGACCAAATGGAAGCAGTAAATTAAGACAAAAGTAGTTGGGTATCTTCAGGAATATTTCCATTAAAGTATGTGGTATGGGGTATCAAGAAGAGTGAATGTCATGAAATGATGCCTTTTACACCTGCCAGTCTGTGTGAAACACGTAAAAAAATCAATCAATGTTTCTTTCGCTAATCCACTTATAAAATAACTGATCCAACTGTGAACAGGCCTTTTTTTTTTTAATGTTTGAAAATATTTTAAAGGCATTCTGGAAAGTGTTCACATTTCCACACTCTATCTCACTGCAAGAAAAAGTTAGGGCAACTTCACTTCTGTGGGAGAGGCTGGAATCCCAGAGAGAAAGATTAGACAGCCTGGGTGTGCCCCTCCCTGCCAACAGAATTAGTCTGCACCGATCCCCCACCCAGTCAGAGGACTGGCAGCGCGCAGGCTCAGAAGGGCTGCATCAAGTTTCATCCTGTCACACAGGTCTGACCTGCTCCCTCACTGGGCCCACAGGGTAGCCAAGCCCAAGGTCACATTTCCTTTCCTTTCTCCTCCATTTGTCCTTCCCCGGTCGTTGGCTTGAAGGACAGTTTCTTGATCAGAAGAAATCGATTCTAAGGCGATAATCATTTGAAAACATTGATCAGGTCTGCCCTTAACATTCATGGGACGTGAGGCAAGAATCCGATGAAGACCCACAAACGTAAAACTTCTACATATGTAGAAGTTATAATCCATGCTAACAAGCTGTGGAATGAAACATGTTCTATTATTCTGCCTGATAAACGTACCTTCAAAGCGAACCTGAATGCCAGGCATAAGAATGCAGCAGTACAGGGAGGGCCAGCTCCCAGCCCCCAGCCCACACTGTCCCACAGCTAGCCCTCCATGCGGGCTTCCTCCAGCCACTAGCAGGTGTGGCAGCTCACACAGCCAAGCTCCATCCACAGTCCCACCAAGAGCTGCCCCCAGCCACCAGTAAGGCCGAAGGCTGCCTACAGCAGGGTGCGCCCTCTGGAGCTCAGACCAGGGAGGAAGCTTGTGTAGACAGCCGGCTCAGTGCCATTTGGGCAGAAAATTCCAGGGTCCCAGTACCCAGATCATGGTCTAGAAAGTGTGTCCTAGGCTCCAGCTGGTATATCCCCTTAAGCTCACTGATTCCCCATCACATGGCCAGAACAGGGTCCTCTAGACCAAGGACCCGAAAGCAGGAGCCCTTTGGCCTGGATCTCAAGGTGGTACTGTCACTGACTATTTAATTTTCATCCTAGCCACTTCAATTGTGCATCTAATCTTCTCAAAATGTGGTCCAGAAGAAGCCTGTTAAAATGTAAATTCCTGAGCCTTAACCTAGACCTATGAATCAGATTATCTGGACGCTGTTTCCAGGAATCAACATTTTAAAACACTCTTCCTAAATGACTCTTAAAAGTTGAGAACTGCTATCAAACAGCTAGGGCCCTGCCTTTCACACGGAATCCATCAACTCTATCCCCCAAAAGCTGGGCCCCTGAATGAGCTGATGAACTGCTCTCCATTCGAGAGACGTTATCATCTAGATAACCCTGTTGGTCTTCAGAAGCTAAGGCCAGACTCTTCCGCACAGTGTTACATAAACACTGCCCACACTGTACTCCGCAGTTCCAAGAACACCATTACTTAATTCCTGGCAAGTTGCAGTGTAATTGAGTAGGCTGCAATTTCCTTCTAGCCAGCTTCCTGGGAACCATGATCTCTTGATGAGGATCCTGGAAACACGCATGGTTTCCCAGTGGTAGTGGGGCATTTTTTAAATTATCATTAAACTCTGTGCGTTTTAATTCCTGTCACCCTTTCCTTTCACCCACCATTCAGCAGTCATTGGGCACGTTCTGTGTACATCACCCTCAGGGTAGAATCATCCAGGCAGAACAAGAGCCATGGGTTAGGAGCTTCCAAGGAGACTTTGGTTAATCTATAGCAGAGACTGCAGTCTGCAGGGCATGGCTTTCTATAGTAAGTGGCATGTGTTTGAGAGAGGAAAAGAGGCTTTCTCCTTTTGAAAAAATTTTAAAGACTAGAGGCTTAACTTTAAATATCAAGATCCAAAGCCCATGGATTCAGAGAACCTTATACATAAACCACTGATGGGAGGAGAATGTAAATGCTGACTAAAAGTAAGTAAAAATGTAATGAATGGGGGGGGAAATCATAGCGGATATGACTGGGATTCAGACACTGGTAATTCCCTGAGAAAGTCCCCAGCTCTCCATCCCCAACACCAAGTTCTGAAGAAGACATGGGGAACAACAGGTTAGATATCCAGATTGAAACCCAGATGGGTCCATGGAGGGCTCTGAAGGAGAAGGACCAGAGCCTGGCTTCCTAGTGAGATGCATGCTTCCTGAGAGTCTGCAAGCTTCATAGAAAAACCCTGTGTCCAACATGGCACCTGAGTGAGAGATGAGCCAAGTGTCAAGACAAACAGCCAAGCAGATGGGCCTCAGAGAGCCCCGCACACCCCAGCAGGGCACAAGAGATGGAAGTAAGAGGTGCTACATGCCTGTAAAGAGCACGCGGCACAGAAGAGGTCCCTGATTGGGCGAGAACTCAGAATATATGAATGTGACAACTGAAGGCCATGATGGGGCCAGAGACAACACCGTTCATGCAGCAGGAAGAGATGAGATGCCCAAGACTGGGTGGGACAAGCCACACCTCAGCAGAGGCCAGTAGGGACAGAAACTACCTCATCCCACCCCACCCCCTTGGTAGAGCTGGGAGAAAAGAAAAACGAGGATGGCGGGAATCTGAGTTTCAAACTTGAAGCAACTGAATCATATTATTAAGCTTCTATTACTGCCATTAGAACTAGAAGGCAAAATTAAATTTCATTACAGAGAAAGAGACTACATATTTGCACACCTGGCTTACACAGTCTGACACTGTAACATAGATAAAATATCCAACCTGCCACATAAGCAACAAATCCCTTGGACATAGTCTGTTCTGTGTTTGGCTATTTCCAGACAAGTGTGTGTCCATTTTTACCAGCTTCCTTTTGAGAAGAACTATTTCTGGACTCTCAGATTCCTGAATTCAGATTCTGGGGCTATACCCCATTTGAAGCCCTATTTGAGGCTTGTCATACCTTACACATAGCCCTCAAACATCTTGCAAGTATGTGTCCTTGCTATTTCAGGGCTGAGATTTGTTTTGTTTTGTTTTGGGGTATTTTTTTGGTTTTCTTTGTGTTTTTTTTGCAGTACGCGGGCCTCTCACTGTTGTGGCCTCTCCCGCCGTGGAGCACAGGCTCTGCACGCGCAGGCCCAGCGGCCATGGCTCACAGGCCCAGCCGCTCCGCAGCACGTGGGATCCTCCCGGGCCGGGGCATGAACCCACATCCCCTGCATCGGCAGGCGGACTCTCAACCACTGCGCCACCACGGAAGCCAGGGCTGAGATTTGATTTTACCCTGCCTACAAGCTAATAAGTTGACCTGTTACTATTTCATGGCTGCTGGCAGAAAACAAGAGTCTCCTGGGTCAAAGACAAAGGACTTTATTACTCACAGCACAGTAAGAAGCATGAGTATCAGTATATTTGCCTCGGTTCCCATTGCCCTCAAGATCTACAGAGGCAGTATGATGGGCCTTGATAGATAATATGCAGTAGGTTTGTGTCACAACTGAGTTTGAAGAATCCATATTTTTATAGCAAACAGTAAGCAACACTGACTGCTTGGGGGCTTTTTACCTGATCTCTCAAAGTTACCAGCTGCATAAACAACCCTGAGAAATGGTCCAGGTAAAAGAGTGGTCAGGGCCTTGCAGACTTGGTATATCCAGCATGATATGTAGGAACAGAAGAGGCCCAAAGAGAACTGTCTTTCCCAACATACAGGAGAGGAAACCTAGTGACTCAGGTCACAATATGGTAGTATGGGCAAAGTTCCAAACAAGGAGCCTGAAGGACCTGGGCTCTATCCGTTCTGCCATTTGTGGCCACATGATGTGGTCAAAACCTAATCCTTCTAGGCCATAGCGTTCTCATCTCTAAGTCAAGAGTAATCACACGTCTTGCCCACCACAAATTGTTGTTATTAAGACCCAATGAGCTACTTTGTGGGAAATCACCTTATAAACTATAAAATACTATATACACTAAGGAATTGTTACAATGATCACAAATCCATCACCACCTTCTTTAAAAATAATTCAGGGCTTCCCTGGTGGCGCAGTGGTTGAGAGTCCGCCTGCCAATGCAGGGGACACGGGTTCATGCCCCAGTCTGGGAAGATCCCACATGCCGTGGAGCGGCTGGGCCCGTGAGCCATGGCCGCTGAGCCTGTGCGTCCGGAGCCTGTGCTCCACAATGGGAGAGGCCACAACAGTGAGAGGACCGCGTACTGCAAAAAAAAAAAAAAAAATAATAATAATAATTCAAATGACATCTACTTCTAATTTTTGTGCAGAGAAACATGGGATATAGATGAAAAATACTCAGAGCAGATGATCACTGACTTTCAGTTTAAGATTATATTAAGCTCTAGCTTTATTCTGTGCTGTAAACTCCTTGAGGGAATCTGGCTTGCATGTTCATCTTTGCATCTCAGCACAGTTCCAGGAACATAGTAATCATGGGAATGATAATGGAGTCTTGGTCTCCAACATAATTAAACCCATCCAAAGAGAGAACCGACTTCAACATAAATCTGCTTTGTAAAGTTCATAAATAACAGATGAGGCCATGTCTCAAGGCGCTGGCCAAAACTTGAGAATTTTGAAAACTGTGTACAATTTTGTTCTTTTTTGTTACTATTTCTCCTGCTCTACTTTTCGGTCACAAGAGCTCATATCAACAGCACACCCACGTCTGCCCTTCTCTATGCTCTAAATATTCCTGTCCACTTTTTTCCCCATGAAGTCCATCATCAACAACTGTTAAAGCAGAAACGAACACACCCATTGTAAAGCAATTATACCCCAATAAAGATGTTTAAAAAAAATAAAATAAAAAATAAATAAAATGCAAAAAAAAACTATAAAGATTTGACACATTAAATTATTCGCCTTCAAACTTTTTTCTCTCATACTCCCTAAAAGAATTTTAAAAAGCTATGTATCCTCTACATTTTCAAGTAGACACCTAAAATATTTCATCATAAATTTAAACAGCTTCATAATGGAAAAGAATATTAAAAAGAATTTGTATATATATGTGTATAACTGAGTTGCTTTGCTGTACAGAAGAAATTAACACAATATTGTAAATCAACTATACTTCAAAAAAAATCTAAAACAATTTGAACAGCTTCAAAAAATGTACTTTCTAGCATACTGTAAATATTAACTTTTAAGTAAAACTTGTGTCATACCTTGTATCCAATAGACCCTAAAGGCCAAAGCAATTTTTTGATAACCATCCTCACTCACTTAAGAATTCACAGACAAAAAAACAAAAAATTCACAGACAAGCTATTTTTTGACAACTAGAAATTTTGTATCATACCTTTTTCTCTTTGATCTCATATTTTCCCAAAAGAATCTTACTAATGTAATATATTTTTATATTTGAAAGATTTTATATGATCACCCTATTAACTTCTCTACAATAACAGAAATAATTGTCCGTAGGTGGAAGTTTAAACATTGTAATTTTGTATTTGTAAAGTCTTCTGGATTGAGCTATCTTTACAATGATTTTTAGTATAAAATTGACCAAAGAAATATGAATGTATAACATATTTTGAGAAATAATTATAAAGCATAGCAAGTAAGGCTTTATTGGACAATTGATCTAAATGAATAGATGGATCTTTTTAACAAGTTCCCATATCTTTGGCTGCTACTGATAGAATGACACAGGATTCAGCATCCATTCTACTCCTATTTTTCATTTTTATAGACATATGTCCTGAAAAACTTGTTAAATTAAATAAGTAATGAGAATTTTAGGCATTTTCTTTCCTTTTTTTAAATTGATATATATATATAGTTTAATGTAACCTTATATATAATCTCACTCTACCCTTGATTCATTACCACAGAGCAATCCCTTCCCTGCAGTTTCTTTGATAAACCTGTACTATACAAGCCTCTAATTTAACTTTAATTTTACAGAAATCTCCTTTGAGTAACAATTACTTGTACAATTCCATATTTCTATAGTTTGTTAAAACTTTAGTCTCAACGAATCCAACCAAACACTGTTTGTTGGCAAAAGATCTGACTTGAATCTCATGCCCAGTAAATTCTCATATAATCCCCTGAAACCCCACTCATTTCTCCCTACATCACACCTCCCAGTGACTCCTAAGTGCATGCAGGTCCCCTCATCCCCTTGCATCTCTCCTCCCACAAACACGGCCCATGACCTCCTTCCTATGGGGCTGAGAGTTTACTGGGGTGAATGATGTGGTCAAACCTCCTGGCTGTACATTTCCCGGGACACACAGAGACCAACCCCACAGAGGAGGTGCCTCCATGACACCATCAGTCATGACCCAGAACGCAAAAGGACACACCTGTCCCCACACAATCCAGGACCCCCAGCCTCACACAGTCACACATGAGGCACCACCACAGCCAGTCACAAACGAAGCCACAGAAGGTGACCTTGTGCTGTGACAGGAACACACATCCCAGTGCCTGCCGCCTCCTGAGCCTCTCTTCACCCACAGGTGTGGGAGGATCAGTGTGGGCAGGTCAGTTTCCAGGTGAGAAGACAAGCAGGAGCAAAGCATTCGAAAAAGACAAAAGGAGTGACTTGGAAGCCCTATGTTCCAACAACATTTCTGATGACCCAGCTCTGCTTTCACTGAAACAAAATTTAAGGAGTTGTTTCTCTCTCTGGTGCCTGAGCACCTCTTGCCCCACTAGCTTCCTCATGCTTTCTGGGTTTTAAATCTGCTGTGACTAAAAATGCACACAATACAGTGGAAGCAGTAGGAATTCATGTGATGCTGAGTCAGCAGAGGAGTGTGTAACTCATCTCATCCCAGGTCAGCACAGAAATCAGAGCTGGTTTATGGAGACCTCCTAAGATAATGAGAACATCCTTCTAAGAGAGCTCATTGTGTGCCCAGGACAATGGAAAAAGGAGTCAGGCACACGGCCCTGGATAGAAGGACACAGGGAGAGTTGGGGAGGGTGGGGACACGTTGCTTCCAGGAAAGAATCTCTAAACATTTTCTCAGACATTGCCTCTCTGTCTTAGCCGTGACGACCACCTGGAGTCCTTTTCAATACTGGCCTTAGTCGTCTGAGCTGCTAGAACAAAATATCACCCACTGGGTGGGTTATAAACAACAGAAATTTATTGCTAACAGTTCTGGAGGCTGGCTGTCCAAATCAAGGCACCAGCATTGTCCCCTTCTGGAGAGAGTTCCCTCCTGATTTGTGGCTGGCACCTTCTCACTGTGTCTTTACATGATGGAAAGGGCTATGGAGTTCTCTGAGGACTCTTTTACAAGGGCACTTATACAGTTCATGAGGTCTCCACCCTCATGATCTAATCACTCCCAAAAGTCCACATCCTAATACCATCATCTTTGGGGGTTACATATCAATATACTAATCTAGGGGGAAAGAAACATTCAGACAATACCATGGCCCAAGGTACATTCCACTGTACTTCAAAATATAAAATGCAGTGTTGAATTACCACAGACAGCATTATTCTAATCCTATTTCCAATTTTTAAAAAAGGTCATACACTGGTTATTTTCCAACATTCACACCATTTTGGCAGACTAGACAATTAACTGGATTTTATCTCACTACAAATTCTTTTCTCTTCCTCCTCTTGCTCCAGGTTAAAGTAGGACAATGAGGCATTTCCCCATTCATTTAGATAAAAATATGAGCAACACCTACACACACCACTTAAGAACACCCAGAATGGTGACAGAATATCTTGGCAGAAATTGTACACCCAACCCTAATATGTTAGGTCCTAAAAAATCAGTAGACCCTTTTTTACATGATCGAGAAGATCAGTGATTCTGGCCATAACAGGGGCATCACAGATTCCACAGTGACCCCATCCCTCTTTCCATCTTTGTCAGAGATTCCATGGCACAGGGATTTGCAGTGAACCTCATAGGTCTGGTCCCACTCAGATAAACACCCCAGCACATTCCCACCTTCTACCTGTCCAGCCAGGGCATGAATGGGGCAGCTCAGGACAAGGCAGGGTGAGTACCTGTCCTGCCTAATGGTGCTAACACAGCTCTGAGTTCCTCTCCTGCTGGGGAGCCCTTCTCTCCTGTTTTCTGCCCTGAGGTTGAACAAAAGGAAGCAGTCACCTGCCTGGACTTGGCTCCAGAGCTTTGTACAGGGAAGTGTCAATCAGGATGGGCCATAGTTTTAGGGACAGGGTTGCTGGACCTCATCTCCCCACAGAGGTGCCATGATCACTTCATCTGTAGTATAGGTGACACTGTCTGCATGGAGAGTCTGGGGCATCTCCAATGAGGAGCAAATCTTATCCCCAGTGCAAATCACCCTCATCCATGTCTGGGGATTAGTGACAACTCCTGGCAATTATTGAGAAGATCTACATGAGCAGCTGAGCAAAGGGCACAGAAAGTTTTTTATGTTCCCAGTTGGAGAATCCAAGTTTAGAATGAAAGTCATAACTGGGGGGAGGGGACACTCAAAGTGCACCAGGGGCTCCCTTCACTGTGTTTCCCATTGGGCATTTTCTTTCATGGTCTCACTTTTCCAAACTGTTCCAAAGACTCTTCACCCTGATCATTAGCATACCATCTGAAGGCTGGACTTTCCCCTGAGATTAAGTTCCACAACCCTTGATATTTATGGTTTCAGGTCTGTTTAATCTGGAAAATACCTCCTTTGAAGCCAGTGTCTCCTTCCTCAAAATCCTCAGGTCTCTGTTGTGTCCACATGACTCTGTAAGGAGATCACAATTTGTTCTAAGACACACACGGATCTCTGTCTTTGAGTCTCTCATTGGACCACCAGCCTGTCCTTGTGTTCTGGGCAGTTATTGCCAGAAAGAGAACATTCTTTGAGAACAGCAGAAGGCACAGTGTGGGAAGAGAAGACATCTCCATTTCTCAAACTCACAGTCCAGAAGCCAAGATCTGGAGTCAGTTGAGTCTTCCCTTGTCAATGCACAGATTCTTTCCAAACGCCCACATCCCATTCTTGGCTGGACCCCACGTCCACCTCCCAGTAATGGCGGCCAGAGGTGAACAGAGGGAATCCCAGGACACAAGTTGTATGGTTGAATCTCTCAGGTCAGGACCTTTTCTTCTGCTTGAAAAACCCACAACAGACAGTTTTCAGGTCCTGAGAAATGATGAGGTACTTGTTGGGTGTGTCAACATCCAAGGTCACATCCACTTGGAACTTCCACATCCTTGGGTTCATCTGGAGGACAGCTCTCAGCTGGGGCCCTAACTCCTTAACCTTTGAAACCAGAGCTCAGAGCTTGAGAGCACACCTGAGGTCATTCTTTTGTGAGACCACAGAGCAGTTGGGGCACAATAAACCCCTCCCCATCAGGCTCCTTCTGCAGTGAATCGAAGCACTGGAAGCAGCAGACATATTCACATTTCAGGTACATGGGGTTTTCAAGATAAGTCAGGCAAACCATACATTTACTTGCTTCTTTAAAGTGTTCAGCCATGGGTCCTCTTTGCTCAACTAGGTCCAGCTGCTTCCCCTGACATCTCAGTTCTAGGTATTTTCCTATGGAAATGCCACTGTGCTATTTGAATGCTTTCTTAATTATAAGTCAAAAAGAGCACAGTGATCTATTATCAAAAAATATTTTTTTTAAAGAAGATGTTGGGGGTAGGAGTTTATTAATTAATTTATTTATTTTTGCTGTGTTGGGTCTTCGCTTCTGTGGGAGGGCTTTCTCTAGTTGTGGCAAGCGGGGGCCACTCTTCATTGCGGTGTGTGGGCCGCTCACTATCACAGCCTCTCTTGTTGCGGAGCACAGGCTCCAGACATGCAGGCTCGATAGTTGTGGCTCAAGGGGCCTAGTTGCTCCACAGCATGTGGGATGCTCCCAGACCAGGGCTCAAACCCGTGTCCCCTGCATTAGCAGGCAGATTCTCAACCACTGTGCCACCAGGGAAGCCCCCAAAAATATTTTTAATTATCTACCTATTGACAACTTGGTTAGGTCTTTCTTTTATTTTATTGAAAGCAAAGAATTGAAAATGACCTAATTTACCAAAAAAAAATTTTTTTTACCCAGTCATTAGAGTTCTTCACTTTCTAGGAAATATGAGCCCAGAAAAGCTTATCACATGCTACTGATTATACTGTTCAACTTTTTCTCAGAGGCCTTTTGCTTATGGAGCTAAAATAGATGAAACTGGGGTTAAAAGCAAAATAGAAACTGTGTATTTTAGAACTTTTCTTTTTTAAAAAATTTATTTACTTGATTCATTTTTGGCTGGGTTGGGTCTTCGTTGCTGCGCCCAGGCTTTCCCTAGTTGTGGAGAGCAGGGGTTACTCTTCGTTGCGGTGTGCGGGCTTCTCATTGCTGTGGCTTCTCTTGTTGCGGAGCACAGGCCCTAGGCACGCAGGCTTCAGTAATTGCAGCATGCGGTCTCAGTAGTTGTTGCTCACGGGCTCTAGAGCACAGGCTCAGTAGTTGTGGTGCACGGGCTTAGTTGCTCCGTGGCATGTGGGATCTTCCCAGACCAGGGCTCGAACCCGGGTCCCCTGAATTAGCAGGCAGATTCTTAACCACTGCGCCACCAGGGAAGCCCAGAACTTTTCTTTTTGACTATAAGCAAAGGCATATATTAATGTCACATTTCATTTTGTAAGGACATCTCAAAATGCATACTAAAGATATGACAGAAATACAGACAGACGATGGAGGATATTTATTTGTATATAAGTGATTTCTTCCCAAAATGGGTTAAAGTCAATTATGTTTAGGTAATTACACATTTTGCAGAATTGGATTCAGTATGTTAACATTTGAAAGGGAAAGATTAATACTAATTAAATCAAGCTGGTTTTCTAAAGGTGTAACATTTTGCTTAGGTCATTTTATACTAGATTTGCACTTGGGGAAATTTTTTATTTGCTTTTGAAACTAAATAGATGTTCTACTTTTAGGAGTATAGTTCAAATATTTTATGCAAATTGCAAGAGAAAAGAACTCGGTTGCAAATAAGTACATGCTTACAAAATGTACATTAAGTATTGTTGAGCATATTATTTAAAGTATAATCTGCAACATATTCCTGTTAAGTTGCTTAAACCTAATGCTTTGGAGCGAATTGTGTCCCTCCCCCTGCCGACATTCCTAGGTTGAAGACTTAACCACTCCCCACCCCCTGCCCACAATGTGTCTGTACTTGGAGAAAGGGCCTGTGAAGAGGTTAGAAAGGTTAAATGAAGTCATTAGAGTAGGTTCCTAATCCAACAGGGCTGATGCCCATATAACAATAGGAAGAAACACCAGATCTTTCTCTCCTATGTGAGGACACAGGGACAAGGTGGCCGCCTGCAAGCCAGGAAGACGGTCCTCATTAGAGCCGGACCTCATTAGAATACTGCCACCCTGATCTCAGACTTCCATCTCGAGAACTATGAGAAAATCTATTTCTCTCATTGAACCCCCCAGTCTATGGTATTTTATTATGGCAGCCCAAGCTAAGATACCTAATATGTACATGGTAGGATTTAATACATGAGCAGAAAAGTGGTTGATGAGTGACAGTGAGCAGGAGATTTGTACCTTCATAAAAAATGAGTATGGATTTCATATTTTGCTAACTTTTACCAAAAGTTAATGAAAATGTTTCTCCTATGAATTTGAGTAAATACTCAAGAGAACACAAAACACTAACTTACCTCTAATATATGTTTCTTATTAGAAAATAAAACATTGACATGTTGGAAGCACATGTGGGCCTTTTCACCTTGATATCATGCAAATTATACCAGTGAGACTAGACTAAAATGCAGATAAATGAGCATATTCACTGACCTCATCCTCTTTACTGAGATGGTGAAACGGCAGAGAAAGGGTGCTTCATAGCAGACTGGTATTTCCCAGCATGCTGCTTTCAAATCTTGAATATTTCAGGACAGCTAGCTAGCTAAGTACAGAAACCCATCGTGAGTTTGTCACCTGGGCGAATAACGCGCTGCCACCTTCCATATTTCCAAGAAATGTTCTTTTTACTCTGTTCTCAACGATTTCTTTCCTCAGGAACAATACCTTCTTTGCTAGTAGTGAAGACCAAAAACAAACAAGCAAACAAACAAAAAACCCATCACCTCTCCCCTCCACTACATCATTCCATTACAGACTTGAAATCAAAAACATCCAGGGCTTCCCTGGTGGCGCAGTGGTTGAGAGTCCGCCTGCCGAGGCAGGGGACACGGGTTCGTACCCTGGTCCGGGAAGATCCCACATGCCGCGGAGCGGCTGGGCCCGTGAGCCATGGCCGCTGAGCCTGCGTGTCCGGAGCCTGCACTCCGCAATGGGAGAGGCCACTACGGTGAGAGCCCAGCGTACCGCAAAAAAAAAACCATCCAAACATACATCAGCTTACCCGTTTAAGGTACTGTCTCAATCTGTCCAGGCTGCTATAACAAATTACCATAGACTGTGTGGCTTAAACAAGAAACTCTTATTTCTCACAGTTCTGGAGCCCAGGAAGTCCAAGATCAAGAGGCCAGAAGACCTGGCGTCTGATGAGGCTCCTCTTCCCAGTTTGTAGATGGCTGTCTTCTCGTTGTAACCCCATATGACAGAGAGAGAGAGAGTGGACTCCAGTGTTTCTTGTTATAAAGGCATTAATTGTATTCATCAGGGCACTGCCCTCAGGACCTAATTATCTTACAAAAGCCCAGCCTCCAAATACCATCACATTGGCAGTGAATATTTCAACATACGAATTTTGTGGGGACACATTCATTCCATAAGAGTTATGCTTTGCCTTAACAGAGATAAGCATAAGACACAGAAAGACATGATACCCTATTACCTTTAGTTCATGGTGCCATTTTGCTTAAAGAGGGCTCTCAAATACCTGTAGTTTCAGTTGCCTCTGCTCAGTGTCCCAGAGGTTTCTATACCCAAGACAAAGTACCATAGCAGGGTTTGGGTCAGATGAGATCTCTTCTGTAAGGCAGAAGAAGGGAAATTGTGGAAGGCAAGACAGAAAAGGAGAAGCAGCCTGATGCAGGTGCATTTATTTGTAAGCAGATGAATACAGAAAGAATATATATATCTATATAGATATATATATATAGATAGAGAGAGAGAGAGAGGGAGAGAGAGAATTTGGAAATTGATTCCCTTGAAATTATCTGAATCTGTATACCTCTTGGAATGTCTTCATGCACCCCCAAAGCTACGCAAACCCCAATTCAAATGAAATATTCCTACTACTGCTAATAATTTTCATTGCAATGTACTAAGAGGCTACTTTAAAGTAAGTATTATATTAGGTTCTTCAAATAGATAAACTCATTTAAATTGTGTCCATCAGGTGAGAGCCATTATTAACCCCATTTTACAGATGAAGAAATTGGGACTCAGAGAAGATAAGTAATTTGCCCAGAATCTCACAGCTAGTAAGTGCCAAAGCCAAATTCAATCCTAGGTCCATCTGACTCCAGAGCCTGTACTTTGTGATAATCTTATGTGGCCTTGTATATGTGTTTTTGATTGACAGCAGCTTAATAGGTATCCCTCCTAGATAACTGGTACTCCCCAAAGAATGGTTCTCTAATGGTGGATTTTCAAAACTATGTAGCAGAGTTGTTTTTTTTTAACATCTCTATTGGAGTATAATTGTTTTACAATGGTGTGTTAGTTTCTGCTTTATTACACAGTGAATCAGCTATACATATACATATATCCGCATATCCCCTCCCTCTTGCGTCTCCCTCCCACCCTCCCTATCCCACCCCTCTAGGTGGTCACAAAGCACTGAGCTGATCTCCCTGTGCTATGCAGCTGCTTCCCACTAGCTATCTATTTTACATTTGGTAGTGTATATATGTCCATGCCATTCTCCCACTTTGTCCCAGCTTACCCTTCCTCCTCCCCGTGTGCTCAAGTCCATGCTCTACATTTGAGTCTTTATTCCTATCCTGCCCCTAGGTTCTTCAGAACCATTTTTTTAGATTCCATATATATGTGTTAGCATACGGTATTTGTTTTTCTCTTTCTGACTTCCTTCACTCTGTATGACAGACTCTAGGTCCATCCACCTCACTACAAATAACTCAATTTCATTTCTTTATATGGCTGAGTAATATTCCATTGTATATATGTGCCACATCTTCTTTATCCATTTGTCTGTCGATGGACACTTAGGTTGCTTCCATGTCCTGGCTATTGTAAATAGTGCTGCAATGAACATTGTGGTACATGACTCTTTTTGAATTATGGTTTTCTCAGGGTATATGCCCAGTAGTGGGATTGCTGGGTCATATGGTAGTTCTATTTTTAGTTTTTTAAGGAACCTCCATACTGTTCTCCATGTGGCAGAACTTTGAGAAATATTTTCATCAAAACAGCCTTCCCAGTGCTTCCTCAAATCATTAAATAAATATATTTCTCTTCTCTTGATACACATATTACCCTATTTTAATGAGGTTGCAATGGGAAAATCAAATATGAATAACAAATAAGCATTCAAATTAAGAAAACTTTAAATTATTCCAAGGTCTTTATTTTGCCCACTGTTAGCAATCCTCTCCTCATGTTTTCATAATTAAGGGACTTTGTGGTCACTGGATTTTTTTCCCCCAAAACACTCTCCCAAAGGATTAAGTCTTTAATTCTCAGTTTGTGGTCTAAACCTGTGAATGAATCTAAAAATCCCTTTATTGATTAACCACATAGTTAAAAATTGAAGATAATGATGACAATAGCAAACCCTAAAGAATACTGTTTTCTGCAAAGAAATAGACAAATTTATGGTACCTTAAAAAAATAGTCTCTTCTTCAACCTATTTCACACGTGTACACACACAATTTTCAGTGTAACTTTGAGTATTTCATAATGGAGCCTGAACTAATATTCAGCTACTTACTCTTTTTTTATTGAAGTATAGTTGATTTACAATGTTGTATTAATTTCTGCTGTATAGCAAAGAGATTCAGTTATACATATATATACGTTCTTTTTTTAATATTCTTTTCCATTATCATTTATCATAGGATATTGAATATAGTTCTCTGTGCTATACAGTAGGACCTGGTTTATCCATTCTATATATAAAAGCTTACGTCTGCTAACCTCGGCTACTTATTGTTTAAGACAAATTAAAGCTTGTTTTCTTGGGTAGAGTTGGGATCCATGTTTTTTCAAGCATATAAACATGTGAGAAGTGGCAAGGCATAGAGTGAAAAAGGCAGGTCAGTTCCCTACATTAGAGATTTAGGAGAGGAGAGTCAGCTTAAGTATCATACAGCAGTCACTGAGACAAAACAGCATCTCAGGTAAAGCCAGTTACACTACACTGCTGAGACACTGCTAAATGAGGTAGAGTGGGGAACCCCCAAATCTAAGGAATTTAGTAAGCAAAGAGAGGGAGAGAGAGATTGGGCTAGTTCTTAAGAGTATATTCCATGTAAAAAAAAAAAGGTGCAAATGAACTTATCTAGAAAACAGAAATAGAGTTACAGATGTAGAAAGCAAACTTATGGTCACCAGGGGGTGAGGGGAGAGGGATAAATTGGGAGATTGGGATTGGCATACACACACTACTATATATATAATAGATAGCTAATAAGGACCTACTGTATAGCACAGGGAACTCTACTCAATACTCTGTAATGACCTATATAGAGAAATAAGCTAAAAAAAGAGTTGATATATGTGTATGTATAACTGATTCACTTTGATGTACAGCAGAAACTAACACAACATTGTAAATCAATTATACTCCAATAAAAATTTTTTAAAAAGAGTATATTCCATAAAAATAATGAACAAAGATCCACTATGAAATAATAACAATGTCATATTTTCATGTTTTGCTTAAAGAAATTCTCATGCAAATGTATTCTTCATAACAGCTCATGGAGTTTGTGGAGCAGATACCATTTTTATTATGTGGCAGAAAAGGAAACCAAGGCACTGAAGAGACTGGGTGAATTGCCCAGTGGCCCTCAGCTGCTTCCTGGCACAGTAATGACCAGACAGACCCCAGTCCAAGGGGGTTCCACTTCTTTCTAGTAATCTGAGACACTCTCTGCTTCCTCTGCCCTACCCTTCTAATGTCTAATATTTGTAATGGCTTCTTCCTGTCACTTCCGGTAATCCCGTCTCCATCTAGTCAATCCCCCTATGTCTACATCTCCCTCATTCCTCATTTTCATCAAAGGTAGAGACCATAATTAAAATCCGTGCCCCAACATTCTGTTAGTGGTACCAAGGGCTGGGGACCCTGAAGTCCCCACTGCCAGAAGCTGAGAATTTACATGATCCCACATCAAACTACGACAATGAACTCTGTCAGTGCCCTTTTGTTCCTACTGATGGTTTATTACATTTGCACAGAAATAATGACTGGCCATTTTCTAGTAGCTGATAATCTAAAACAATGACTTTGCTTTGTACAGTCTCAACAAGAATATGAAAAAATGCATTTGAGTATCTATACAGTCCTAAGTGGACTCTGGTTTCCATTGAATGGATTTAAATGCCTTGACACTTTGATCCTGCATAAATCTTGCCATTTCTGGGTGAAGATACATATTTATAAACATCTACTACGGGACAAAACTTGGGCAGACATTTAAGTTAAATTTTTCAACTATGTTAAGTTCACCTCTCTACTTCTTTGCATATAATGGATTTTTTCACATGAACTCCCTATTTGGTCATGTCTCCCCTGTAACTGCCCAATGTCAAGTTGCAGTGATAATAATCGGTGGCATTTCTTGGAGTACTGATCTAAGTGCTCTGTGTTTTCTCATTAAGCTCGCATAACAACCATATAAGGTAAGTACTCTACATTAATCCCATTTTGCAGATGCAGAAACTAAGACACGAGAGGTTATGGGACTTCCCCAAGGCCTTCCGGGCAGCTCAGGCATTTGAACCTAAGCAGTCTGGCTTCAGAGCCCACTTTCTCAATCCCTACGCTAAACTGTCTCTGATATTGCATGCTTATAAATTCTATCTTACTTGTTTCATCACTGTATACCAGCTGCTTGCGTCACCTACATGTCTACCATATCTTCAACCTCTTTGACTTTAAAAGTTAAACAAATTAACTTATAATGAATTATGAACGTAAACTATAAAATGATAAAACTTTCAGAAAATAAAACCAGTAGAACATCTTTAGGATTAGATGAAGAGTTTTTAGACTTGACACCAAAAATCATGATCCCTTAAGGAAAACTTTGATAAATTGGACCTCATCAAAATGTAAAACTTTTGCTCTGCAAAGGACCCTGTTAAGGGGATATAAAGATAAATTACAGACCAGGAGAAAGTATTTGCAAATCTTATATTCAAGAAAGGACTTGTATCTAGAATATATAATATAAAGAGCTCTGAAACCTCAACAGGAAGAAACAAATAATCCAATTCACTCCAATTAGAAAATGCACAAAAGACAGGAAAAGACATTTCATTGAAGAGGATATACAGAGAGCAAATACAGATGTGAAAAGATGGTCAACAGCTTAGCCATTAGGGAAATGCAAATTAAAACCTCAATGAGGTATTACTACATACATATCAGAATGACTAAAATTAAAAATAGTGAAAACATCAAATTCTGGCATGTATGCAGAGAAACTGAATCACTCATATTTCTGATGGGAATGTAAAATAGTAGAGCTACTTTGGGTAATAATTTGCCAAAGTGTTATGAAATTAAATATACAATTACCATGTAACCCAGCAAAAGCACTCTTGGGCGTTTATCCTAAAGAAATGAAAACTTGCGTTCAAAAACCTGTATAAAAATGCTCATAACAGCTTTATTCATAATAGCCAAAAACTGAAAACAACCTAAATATCCTCCAGCAGGTAAATGGTTAAACAAACTGTGGTATTTCCATACAATGGAATACTCAGAAATAAAAAAGCAACACAAGTTATATATACAGTAACCTGGATGGATCTCAAGAGAATTAGTCTGAGTGGAAAAAGCCAATCTCAAGAGATTCCATGTATGATTTTGTTTATACAACATTTTTGAAATAACAAAATTCCAGAGATGGAGAACAGATTAGTGGTTGTCAAGTGTTACCTTGATTATGGTGATGTTACATGAATTTACACATGTAATAAAGTTGCAAAGAGATAGAGATATCCACATAGATACACACACACACACACACACACACACACACAATTGCCCCAATACCAATTTTCTGGTTTTGATATCATACTATAGTTATGCAAGGTGTTGTCTTTGGGGGAAATGGACTAAAGCATACATACAACCTCCCTACACATTCTTTGTTACAATTTCCTGTGAACCTATAATCACTTCAAAGTAATTAATTTTTTTAAAGTTGGACAGTTAACACCAAGACCTTAACCCTGAGGCACTCCACTAGATATCTCATTCCAGTTAGAAAAATGCTGTAATCAACACTATTTGAATAAAGATATTTCTATCAGCTGTAACTCTAACAGTATGATCAGCAAGTCTGCATTTCACCATCTTAACCAAAACAGATCAGGGGGAACTTTAATTGCTTTCCTGAAATTAAGATAGACTACGTTCACAGGCTTCCCCCAACCTACAAGTCTAGAAACTCTACCAGTGAGATTACTAGCAAAACCAGTCCTTGATGAGGCCATGATCGGTCTGGGTGATGATTCCTTTTGTATGTGCTCATAAACCACAGTTAGTAATTCTTGAATTTGATCTGGGATTAATGAAAATCTGAAGTCACCTGCCCTGATTTCCCCAGTTCCCCTACCTATTGGTTGGTCTTACTTCCTGAGAGTCTTCCATTTATTTATTCATTCATCACACACTTATTAAGTATTCATCTTATATGCACTGCTGCTGCAGGGGGCCATCTGCCTTTCTCTATCCCATGGCACCAGCTTGCTCTTTGCCTTTCTGTGGAAACAGAGGAGGGAGCAACTAATTCAGCCTAGAGGGACCAGGCGTCTTCATAATGGGGGCATTTAAGTTGATTTACCAGGACTTTTTTTCTCCCTCATCCAGAAGATTGAGTGGAAAAGCCCTCTTGAATGAATCAGCAATTCTCCTGCCAAACAAATTCTTCCCAGTCTTTGAAAGATCCACTCTGGTATGTTAGGCTATTATCCAAGAAATCTAATCTGCTTCTCTAAACCAACAACAAAAGCCAATTCTGCCTTCCCTACATCCTTTACTTCCCAAATCAACTGGAACGAAAAAATAAATGAAATGAAATGAAACGAAATGAAATGAAATGGAAACTCTATCTAAGCTCTAAAGTCCTCTATTTTCTTTTCAAAACTCTGACAGATAAAATTCTAACTTCTTAAAGTCATGGAATTTTGTATCAGAAATAAATGTTAGAGGCCAGCTTCCTCATCAAAGAGAAGAAGAAGAAACAGACTTGGAGGGGTAAGTGCCCCAAGCCAAGAGGCAGTAAAAAGGGGAAAGCAGACTTCCCACTCCCAGCCAATGCCACCCCCCCCAACTCTGCCACATTTGCTAGATATTGTCTTAGCGATGTTTCTTGGTATCACATCTTATCATGGCCACTCAAGAAAGAGGGCTCATTCCCTGACGGGCTAGCTCAGGTCCTCCATGACTCTCTCATGTTCCAGAGCACTGGGATGGGCTCCTTGAAGAAAACAACATCTGAGCTTCCTTCTTCTTATTATTTTTTAATGCCTGTCAGGGTCAGAGTCTCAAGAAGTCAACATTTACGAAGTCCCCCTGCCTGAATGAAGGAGGTAATCAAAGGGAATCCCACTGATTCCTCTTGCTCCAAATAAGAGCAGGGAAGCCCTCCCCATGTTCCTTCCACATCCCCTTTGGCAGGAATGAAGAGGGGATCATTCATGCTTCTCACACTCCACACCACGATCTTCCTTGAGACCATCAGGACCAACCTCAGCACCTGTTTATGTCACCACAAGAAGCCTAGGGCTCCCAGGGCAGCCCTTGTCCCCTGAACAGCTCTAAGAGCAGCGAGGCAACCATCACCCCAAATACACGCACACTCATACACACACAATCCCTATCACCCGTCTTGCCTTATTTTTCTTCTTCTTATTATTATTTTTTTTGCTGTACGCGGGCCTCTCACTGTTGTGGCCTCTCCCGTTGAGGAGCACATGCTCCGGACGTGCAGGCTCAGCGGCCATGGCTCATGGGCCCAGCCGCTCCGCGGCATGTGGGATCTTCCCGAACCGGGGCATGAACCCGTGTCCCCTGCATCGGCAGGCGGACTCTCAACCACTGCGCCACCAGGGAAGCCCGTTGCCTTATTTTTTAACTTAGCATTTATGATCGTCTAACAAACTATATGCTTTACTTGCTTTTCTGTCCTCCTCTTCTGGAATAAAAGCTCTGTGAGGATAGGGATTTTTGTATGTTTTATTCACCATTCTACCAACGCTGCTGCTACTTTACAGGAGCTCAGAAAAAGTTTGTTAAATAAGTAAATCCCTAGGGCCATTTTTTAAAGTCTGAAAACAGACAGTTCAAGGACCAAAGGATGTCTGAGAAGTTTGAGAGGGAAGCAGAGATGATTTGCGGCAACCGGAAAACTTGAAGAGAAGAAGGTTTCAGACCTAAGGATCTCCAGAAATGGCATCTGTCACATGAAAGAACTGGTAACAGGGGGGATATTCAGATGGTATACAGGGCCAGACATAAGTAAACTGCATGGCTTTGAAACAGGGAATGGAAATAACTTGGTACCTACTATGTGTCAAGCACTGTGTCATTAATTTATCATAATCACCATACGGAATGATCTTATTGTCCCCATGTACAGATGAAGAAACTGAGGCAAAGAGGAGCCTGAGATCCACAACAGGTAAGTGATGGAGTCAGACTTCAAACCTAAGTCTCACATGTCCCAAATCCATGCCCTTTCCTCTCCCTGAGCCCACCTGACTTCTTTGCTCTAGGTATCAAGGTACCTCCAAGTACACCTGATCCCAATCCATCAGTGGCTCCTCCTCCAAGCCCCAGCTAATGAACGGGATCTCTTAGTTCCCAGATTGTGGTACAGAATGTGATCAGGCTGAAACCCTGGGGGCTGTCTTCCTTTCTCTCTTTTCTATCTTCAGCTCTATTGAGATATAATTGATAAATAAAATTATATATACTTAAAGTGTACAACACGATGATTTGATATATACATACATTATAAAACATTTACACAATCAAGTTAATTAACACAACCATCATCTCACATAGTTACTCTTTGTGTGTGTGTGTGGTGCGGACCCGTCAAATCTATTCTCAGTAAATTTCAAGCATGTGATACAGCATCATTAACTACAGTCTCCACGCTGTACGTTAGATCCTCAGAACTTACTCATCTGATAACTGAACATTTGTACTCTTTAATCAATATCTCTCCATTTCCCTCACCCTAAGCTCCTGGCAACCACCATTCTACTTTCTGTTTCTATGAGTTTGACTATCTTTTTTAGATCCCATAGATAAGTGATTCCACGCAACATTTGTCTGGCTGGCTTATTTCACTTAGCACCTTGCCCTCCAAGTTAATCCATGTTGTCATCGTAAATAGTAGGATTTCCTCCTTTTTAATGGCTGAATAATATTTGATTGTACGTATCTACCACAAGAAAAAAAAGTATGGAACCCAGTAGAAAGTACTTTAAAAGATTAAATTATTTTTTCAAATTTATTTACTTTATTTATTTTTGGCTGCGTTGGGTCTTCGTTGCTGCACGTGGGCTTTCTCTAGTTGCAGTGAGCGGAAGCTACTCTTCGTTGCAGTGTGTGGGTTTCTCATTGCAGTGGCTTCTTTTGCTGCGGAGCTCAGGCTCTAGGCGCACGGGCTTCAGTAGTTGTGGCACACAGTCTTAGCAGGTGTGGCTTGCGGGATCTAGAGCGCAGGCTCAGTAGCTGTGGCGCACAGGCTTAGTTGCTCCGTGGCATGTGGGATCTTCCCAGACCAGGGCTCGAACTCGTGTCCCCTACATTGGCAGGTGGATTCTTAACCACTGTGCCACCAGGGAAGCCCTAAAAGATTAAAGTATTAACTAAAGAAAAGTACGGTGAAAAGAGGTGGGAAAAGGGGTGATTAGAATATTACCTACTGGTATATTTTGCAAGGTCTTTTTTTTTTTTGCGGTACACGGGCTTCTCACTGTTGTGGCCTCTCCCGTTGCAGAGCACAGGCTCCGGATGCGCAGGCTCAGCGGCCATGGCTCACGGGCCCAGCCGCTCCATGGCATGTGGGATCTTCCCGGACCGGGGCACGAACCCGCGTCCCCTGCATCGGCAGGCAGACTCTCAACCACTGCGCCACCAGGGAAGCCCTGTAAGGTTTTTATGAGTAGGATTTGTTTAATCATTGCCAGACGTTAGGAGAACAAAGAAACTTTATATAAAAGCAGGAGAGAGGTGGTTTTATAACCAAGTCACATTAGGATAGTGAAGCGCTTGAACGAATTTTCACTAGGGTTGTGAGCTCTGGAGAAACCTTCAAGGAAAGCATTTACGTCCTTCATCCTGAATGGTTCTTATTACCATCAGTGAGAGGTTTTGATCCAGATCAGATGGCCTCTTGCCGTTCCTGCCAACAGGTGAATCTAGGATTAATAATGGCCCCATAATGTTCACAGGACCCACTTGACATGCCATGTGTTCAGAGCCGCAGTGCTTGCAGAATTAAGGTCACAGTTAATGACTGTGATTATTGTTCATCATTAAACATTAAGTATATCTACAGAACAACATTGCTTAAAGGTAATATGGGCTTTTAGCATCTTAATTGGATAGGATCATCATACCCAAGAAATCTAAAATCTAATATGGACCATCAGATTTAGCAGGAGAAGAGGGAAATGAAA
Source organism: Mesoplodon bidens (assembly GCF_964165515.1). NCBI lineage: Eukaryota > Metazoa > Chordata > Mammalia > Artiodactyla > Ziphiidae > Mesoplodon > Mesoplodon bidens. The sequence goes on from NC_138166.1 coordinate 12,505,036, forward strand.
GCTTAAAACAAGAATAGTTGTAAGAAAGATGCTTATTAAAAATGAATGCAGGGGTTTCCCTGGTGGCACAGTGGTTGAGAGCTCGCCTGCCTATGTAGGGGACACGGGTTCGTGCCCTGGTCCGGGAAGATCCCACATGCCGCGGAGCAGCTGGGCCCGTGAGCCATGGCCGTGGAGCCTGCGCGTCCGGAGCCTGTGCTCTGAAACGGGAGAGGCCACAACAGTGAGAGGCCCACGTACCGCAAAAAAAAAAAAAAAAAAAAAAAAAAAAAAAAAAAAGAATGCAATGGGGAAGACATAATTCCTCTGCTTCCAGTCCTAACAAGCGCCAGTGTTCTAGGTATCAGTTATTTGCCCACCTGCCCAGTAGGTGTCAGTATAAGACAGTGTTCCTAGACCTGACCAAGCTTTAAATCAGAAAAAAAAAAAAAAAATTGACTTCAAGTTATAAAATAGAGAAGACATAATAAAGATGGGGCTACAGAAATTCCACAGGAGCCTTTAAATGACATTATTTAAAAACAGAGCTGACCTAAACAAAGTTTCCTCATGGGTGAGATAGACAGCATTCCCAGATAGACAGCAATGTTCAGGTAGATGGACCCTTTTTAGAAAATAGATTACCTTCCCTGCCTCTTTAAAACATAGATACCTTCCCTGCCTTTACAAAGTAAAAATAGAAATCCTGTAATCTACAGAAATATATCATTATAAGGATTACAAAAATGAACCAAGGAAGGGAATTCCCTGACAGTCCAGTAGTTAAGATTTCGCCTTCCAATGCAGGGGGTTCGGGTTCGATCCTTGTCAGGGAGCTAAGATCCCACATGCCTCGTGGCCAAAAAAACAAAACATAAAAATGGAAGCACTATTGTAACAAATTCAATAAAGTCTTAAAAAACATGAACCAAGGAAAAAGAGAGGGGAATCAAAGGTCGTATGAGTGGTTTGCAGAATGTGTTGAGTCAGTCAGGGTGAGCTTCCTGGAGGAGTTGGCCTTTGACCTGTGATGGAAGAGAAGAGAGCCACAAAACCAGGGCTCCACCTCAGCCCCACCTTTCTGCTCTACATTGTTTTTCTCCTCCAAATACAAACGTACTACACTCTGATAATGGGTAAGCAATAAAGAGAAAGTACATAAACAGGAATTATTTTTCAAATTCACAATATAAAGGTATTACTGATACTTCAAAGAAAAAAATAGGGGGAAAGGGCCTATCTCTTGAGTACCTACCACACACAGGATGTCACACAATCCTTACCAAAATCCTGAGATACACTGAATCACTATGCTGTACACCTGAAACTAACACAATATTGTAAATCATCTGTACTTCAATTTAAAAAGAAATCCTGAGGTGTAAGTGGTATTGTCCTATTTTTAGATAAAGGATCCAAGACTCACTAAAGTTATATAACTTGCCCAAGATTATGATATGTAATTTTATGAGTGATTACTCTGCACCAGGTATGTGAATGCACTCACAGTAACTGTGTGAAGTTACTATGATTCCCATTTTGCAGATAAGGAAATGAAGTCTTACTGATAATAAGTTCTTGCTTCCCCCAGGTCACAGAGCTCCTAATTAGTCCAGCTGAAATTCAAACTCATGTGTTGCAAGTGGGGTTCTCTAGGAAGCAGACTCTGAAACAGAAATAAGACTGTGGGTGTTTATTGGGGAAGGCCTTTAGGATTAGCACCTCTGAAAAGAAGAGACCAAAAGACTGGGAGGCCCATCTGAGTTGTCGGGCCCTGGGCCAGATGGCCAGGCCTTTATACACCTGCCTCAGTCAGTCACTGGATGTGGACATGGCCTTGGCGGGGGTGCAGCTCTCTGCAGCTGAGGCAGACCTGGAAGGGCTAACAGCTGACAACAGTCTGCTGTCCACACTCCTCCCCAGAGGGGCCATCTGGGCAGCGCATCTCCATGTCCCGCGCACCGTGTCTGTATCTTACTGCAGCGCATCATGTATCTTCTGCACCACCACGGTGGTGGGGTCCCGAAGGGAGGCATTCGACTTTGATGGAGTTGTCATCGTCGGGGTGCAGACTGGCGAGCTCAGGTCCCAGGCCCCCCAGGGAAATGGGCACCAGGCTCTCACCCCTTATATATGCCTCAAATAGCATCAGCTAGAAAGCGAGAAAGGGGTGGAGGCTGACAGTGCTGACTCCACAGTAGGGTCGGTCATCAAGTGCTTGTTGTTGATTGACAACGTCCAGGTGGCCTAGGAAGGGATGTATCAACCCACGTGCAGACCCAGCAGCTGATCCAGGCACTTCTGCTACGTGGCGACGTCTGAGCTCCTGCTGCTTCGCACTCACTCTCCGCAGACGTCACCTGAGATGGCCAACACCCCTGGTGTCCCCAGCGCCTGTCTGCCCCACCCTGGCGAGGCAAGGCGTTGAGAGGGCTGCTTTCCGTTTGGAAATACAGTCTGTTGTGGTATCTCAAGCGGTGATAACGGCAAACTTCCAGCCCGAGGTGGCAAGAAATTCTCATACTTCTGCTTGAATTCAGAGAAGAAGTGACTTGACAGAAAGCAAAAAGCAGATGGGCTTAGCTCACTCAGGGGTAGATGAACACCAAGCCAAGCCAGCTTTCCACAGTGAATCCTTCTGCACCGTCATCCTAGTTGTGCGTGGAAGAGAGGCGGTGGGATTGCAGAACAGGAAACACGTTGCCTGGTGGGCCTGTGTCTGCCAGAAACCTCAGCACCGTCATCTCCTCCCTGTGCTTACAGTCACGTCATTGCCTTGGACGAGCCATTCCTCACCCTGGAACAGCACCTCCCTTTGGCCTCAGTCAGCAAAACCCAGCCAATGCCTCCGTTCAAACTCTCCTCCATCAGGACTTCCCTGGTGGCACAGTGGTTAAGAATCCGCCTGCCAATGCAGGGAACACAGGTTCGAGCCCTGGTCTGAGAAGATCCCACATGCTGCGGAGCAACTAAGCCCATGTGCCACAACTACTGAGCCTGCGCTCTAGAGCCCAAGAGCCACATCTACTGAGCCCACGTGCCACAACTACTGAAGCCCACGTGCCTAGAGCCTGTGCTCCACAACAAGAGAAGCCACCACAATGAGAAGCCCGCGCACCGCAACGAAGAATAGCCCCTGCTCTTTGCAACTAGAGAAAGCCTGAGTGCAGCAACAAAGACCCAATGCAACCAAAAATTAATTAATTAATTAATTAATTAATTAAAAAAGAAAATTCGCCTCCGTCAAACCATCCATCCCCTTCCTCCTTCAAAAGTAATTTCTCTTTTAATTCATTGGGTAGCTCCCACAAAGCAGCGGGAGTTCTAACATTTTAAATTGTGCATAAGAATCACCCCAAGTGCCTGATTAAGAGCCAGATCCCTTGGCTCCGGGCTCTAGACACGCTGATTCATCAGGGATGGAGAGGCCTGAGAGTCTGCATTTTCATAATCAGCCCTGATATCCCTGATGAGCTTGGTCTGCAAAGGGTACTTTGAGAAGAACTGGCATCATTATTTTAAAAGATTTCTTCCCTCCAGAAGAAGAGGATGATGCACTTGCTGTGCATTCTCTTTTCCTCCTCTAAAGTGCATGTTTAGATGCAACAGGAGATAGAAACCCTGCCATATCCACTGGAATCTCTCTTACAGTATCTAGGGTAGCAGTTTGCATATGGTGGGTGCTCAAACATTGTTGGTTGGCCAGCTAAGAGCCTTTTTGGTGTCCTGGTTCTCTTTTTACTCTTCCAAATGATTTGAGGTTTGTAGGAAAGCCTACCTCTCACTCCTGTTGCGCCCCTATTTCCCTCCTGGGCTCCGTCATGTTCCAAGACCTACCTAAGCCACTGAGCTCCACCCTTCATCCCATGCGATCCGCTCCTCTTTTAGTAGATCTTTCAGCTGTTTAATGAGAGATTTTGGCAGGATTTTTAAAAATTCTTTACTTTATAAAAGATGATATTTTATTCTAACTTTTAAAATATACATGTTCATTGGGCATATTTTAGAAAATAAAAGCATTAAGAAGCAAACTTCTCTGTAATCCCCATTTCCTCGTCAATGCACGTTATCGCACGCCTGAAAAGATCCCGCTTTCTGGGGGCTATGTCGACAGGCTTCCTTTTCCTTTGGACCTTCCCCTCTTTCCTGAGAAGGCTGGCATATTATCACAGATTGAGAAGGGGGACTTGAGGGGAGCAGGGAATCTAAAGGCTGTTTTAAAGGAACAAAACTTGTTCTGCAATTTAGCCCCACCTATCAAAAATTAAACAAATATAAAACTAATGGGACAACTTTGACCAAGCACACTGAGCAGAGGACAGATGTTTGGGCAACAGCATTTTAGGGGTCTCAGTGTCTTCTTGCTGGCTTTCAGAATCCACTTAGCAAAACAGGTGGATGACTAAGAGAAGGTAGGATAATATACATAATACTGACAATAAAAGAGCAAACATGTACTACTTCCTATGTGCTGGGAACTGGCATAAACATGCATTACATGCATTCACTTTAACTTCACAACAGCCCTATGAGATAGGAATTATTATTGTCACCACTTCACAAATGAGGAAAATGAGTCACAGAGAGGTTAAGTAACTTGCCCAAGATCACACAGCTACTAAGTGACAGAATTGGAATCTGAATCTAATCAGGCTCCAGAGTCCATGTTCTTAACCACTAACTGCAAGTTAACTAGTGTGCCAACAATGATAACATTTTAGTCATTTAAAGACCTTAAGTAACACTGCACTTGAACTTTTGTCCAAGGTCCCAAACATTCTAGACTCTTTTCTTGGGAGATAAGCCTGCAGTTAAGCCTCAGTCAGACAATGGTTCCACTCCTAATTATCATGACCCAGTCCTGTCTGACAGAGCTAGCATGCAGCTTGCTTGAAGAGCCAGGGTTTACTTGAAGAAAATGCTTCCTTTATTCCTGGACTTGGCTGTTCTCCTGAATTCCTTTAGTCAACAAATTTATTGAGCAACTACTATGTACCAGGCATTATTCTAGGTTCTTGGCCCAAAAGATGGGTGAGCTGTGTTGTTTACCCATCATGGGAGGACTCAGCCTCTATGGATCTGCGGCCATGGATGGAAAGGAAAAGTGGGGATGGGTGGTTGCGTGTTCATACATGAGAAGCTGCTATATAATAAGCAAGTTTGGCTCTAAAACCAGCATCCTATGTGACCAACAATGGGATATCTGAAGTATAAGAAACCCAAGTCCTATGTGGGTGGTAAAGCAAGCATTCTTTGTTTTGCTCCCAACAAGAAGAGCCATAAATAAAACCACTGGCACAGCCGATTACCCATCCAGCACCCCATCTCCTGGCACTCTGAGTTGTGCGAGGGTGGGCCCTGGTCCCACAGTGCTGATTTGCATAGCCATCTCCTCCTTCTAGCTTCACTGCCTTCTACAGTGAATATTTTCTCTAATTTGCCTAAGTATTCAATGCTTTCATGTGCTATCACTGAAATAGTCAACTAGTACAATCAGTGAATGCCACAGACAAAGATCTGCCCTCATGAAATTTACATTCAAATGGAGAAGGCTGGCAAGAAACTAGAAACACTCAATACGATGTAAAAAGTAAATAATATAGTATGTTAAAAGGTGGTAAGTGCTATGGGGAAACAGAGCAGGGAGTCAAAGATGCCAAGGTGGCAGAGGAAAGGGGTACAACTGTTGATAGGGGGGTCAGGGCAGGCCACACTGAGAGGGTGGTATTTGAGCAAAAACGTGAAGGAGGCAAGGAAGTTAGGTGTGAAGATATCTGGGGAAGAGCATTCTTGACAGAGGGAAGAGCTCGTAGAGAAACCCTAAGGTGGGAAGTTACCTGCGGAGCTGAGGAACTGAGGAGGCCAGTGGGATTGGAACCAAGGGAGCAAGAGGGAGAATGTGAGGATAAGGAGGGAGGTAAGGCCTGCCAATCCTGCTGGGTGGCTTAGACCTCATGGACTGGCTCTTACTCTAAGTGGAACAAAGAGCCATTGCAATGCTTTGAACAGAGAAATGAATCAGATTTTAACAGGATCTCCCTGGCTGCTTTATTGAGAATTGTCCACAGGAGGCTGAGGAAAGAAGCAGGGAGACCAGTTAAGAGGCCATTGTAGTAACCCAGGCATGAGATGATGATGGCTTGAACCAGCGTAGTAGTAGAAGTGATCAGTCAGGATGCTTGTGGAAATGAAACAGGAGGGAATGGAGCAGGGCACAACCTTTAAAAGAATGACATAGCCATAGGACGTGACGAAAACCGGTTAGAACCAGCTAGGTCCAAGATGGCGGAAGATTTGACTTCCAGTGGACCTTGAGCCTCATTATACACTCACTGTAACACATTAGCATGCTAAATGACACGCCCACCAGTGCCACGACAGTTCTGAGGCCAACCATAAAAGGTCAAAAAGTGGGCAGTGGCCCAATTCCTGAAAATCCCCACCCCTTGCCCAAAATAATTGGAATAATCCTCCCACTCATTAGCCTATGAAATTACACAGCCCATAGAAACTAACCATGCCATATTTTGGGGCCTCTCACCTTCTGAGCTGGCCCATGCTCTGTCTGTGGAGTGTGTTTCTCCCAAGGCCTCTCGCCTACTGAGATGGCCCCCAATCTGTGGAACGTGTTTCTCTCTAAATAAATCCACGTCTTACTTATCACCTTGTCTCTCACTGAATTCCTTCTGCGACAAGACATCAAAAACCTCAAATTCACCAGAAACAGAAGGGAGAACATGTTGGTCAGAAGCAGTAGTTATGCTGCATTAACAAGACACCCCCAAATCAGCAGCTTACAACACTTCATTGCCAGTGTGAGTCGGCTGTAGCCCTACTCCCTGTGACTTGGCTCTGGGTCCAGTCTGGCAGAGTTGCCTCTGTCTGGACCGCTGTGGGCCATCACCTGCTGGGTCTTAGAGCACCCTCTGGAAATGATATCCGTCGATTCTACCCACACTTACTGGGTTAAAGCAAGTCATATGGCCACTCCTAAACTCAACAAAGTGGGGATATTTAATCCTGCAAGGAGGGGCACAGCCAAAAGGGAAACTGGATTATTGGGTGAAAAGTAATACTATTGGCCATAGAGAGTCAACAGAATTTCCTGCCGGATTGGATGTGGGGTGCGAGTGAAAGAAAAGTGTCAAGAATGACTTGAAGATATTGGTCTGAGCAACCACAATGATGGAGAGCCATCAACCCAAACGGCAAAGCTACAAGTAAAGTGGTTTATAGTAGAAGATCAGGAGTTCAGTTTGGGGCAAGCTCTCCATCAGACATCCAAGTAGAGGTGTCAAGTGGGAGGCTGGATAACACAGGTGTGGATTTCAGGTCAGACATCTGGACTGGAGGCAAAAATTTGGAAAACGTCATCACGTGGTGGTACTTAAAGCCACAAGTCCAACGCAATCACTAAGAGTACATCGACAGGGCTGAGTCTGAGGCATGCCAACATCAAGAGTTAAGGAAGAAGACAAGGACCCAGCAGACCAAACTGAGCCTGAGAACAACCGAGCAGTGAGGAAATCCAAGGAAGTGTTGCGAGACCAGATGAAGACATTTTATCAAAGGAGAAAAGATGGGCCATGGGCCAATCTTGTCAACTCCTATCAAAGACTGAGAATTTCACTATTTGATTTTACAGTGTGGAGGGCCTTTGGTGACCTTGAGAAGAGCAGTTTCCATGGGGTAGCAGGAGTGAAGTCTGAATAGAAAGTATCTGTGAGAGAATAGGGAAGAATTAAAGCCAGAGTATAAACTACACTTTGATTTTTGCTAATATGAGCAAAGAAACAGGGGATAGTAGGGGTGATGGGGTCAAGGGGGGTTCTTTTATTTCCCTTTTAGGATGGGATATATGATAGCACAGAAATAAATGCTGGTGGGAATGGATCCAGGAGTATGTCAGAAGTTAGATAAGAGAAAGAGGAAAGAATTGCTGCAGTGCTATTCTTGACTACCTGAGAGAGGATGGGAGGGCTTCACTTTCGACAGGAGCAGAGATGGTCCATCCAGGCAGAGACAGGAAGGATGCAGATGCAATGCTGGTGGATGGGAAGAAGTGGAGGTGGGAGTATTAAAATTCTCTTTTTGTTGCTTTCATTTTCTCTATGAAGTAGGAAAAAAGATCATCAGCTGAGAGTAAAAATGGGGAAGAAGAGTTGGATATTTGAGGAGAAAGGAAAAGTGTGAAATAGTTACTCAAAAAGGAAAAGTGTGAAATAGTTACTCAGAACTGTGGTTGCCTCTGGGGGTGGTGGTACAGGAATGGACTGGGAAGGGACTTAAGGGAAACTTCTGGGGGTGATGGTAGTATTCTATATCTTGATGGGTATGTGGGTTACACAATGCATGCATTGTCAAAATCATCAAACTTATAATCTGTGCATTTCACTGAGCCTAAATTATCCCTCAATTTAACAAGAAGGAGAAGAAAGAAGAGGAAGACAAGGATGGGAGGGGTGGTGGGACAGGGAGAGGAGAAAACTCACGCAGGAGAGTGGAAGAATAGATGAAGAAGTGTGGCATTAAAGGCCCACTTGAGGTTAATGGTCATTAATTCCATTAACATCCAGGTGATGGTGTGTTATTCAGCTCCCACATTTAGCTGCACAGGTGCAGGGCAGAGTTGGATTGATTCAGGACTGTGGTTTTGCCAAGCAGGTAGTATGAAGTGGAAGATGTATGCAGGGGAGTGTTTGTAATGATTGACTGCAGCGACTGTGGTTTTCAAAATAAGGCTGTAGAGTGTGTGGACTGAATATCAAACCCATTAGCAGACTGAAATAGATACCATGCCTGTCAAGGTAGAAACATCCACGTATTTTAGAGAAAATACTTGCTTGTTGTTGATCTGTCTAGTAATCTGCATCACCGATGCTTCTAATCATCTCTGATTGCATCTTATCCTGTTAAATGTATTCATGTGCTCTGTGGAGATCTATTCCGAGGGAAAGGCCCTCCTTTGGGAGCACAGGCAGAAATACACTATTCATCACGTGCACATTCTCTGGGTATCCACCACGTGGACAATGATGCAGCCATCTTTGCCTTTCTGGGTTTCAGGTAGTAAATTCTGCCATTGCCTTCCGCCAACACTGGCCTCATTATAGGTGCAGTGAATAATGGCCCAGGGGATATGACTCCAATAGTGCAATCAAGTTTCTTACCCCTGTATATAACCTTTTTTGCCTAACATCTTGGCTAATGTCTGAATGTCACCAGAATTATAGTCTTTCAGCTTAAGGTATGAATCATAAATTAAAACTCAAATAATCTTGGGACTTCCCTGGTGGTTCAGTAGTTAAGACTCCATGCTACCAAGGCAGGGGGCACGGGTTCAATCCCTGGTCAGGAAACTAAGATCCCACATGCCACACGGTACAGCCAAAAAAAATAAATCAAGTAATCTTGTTATCAATAAATTATACTTTACACTTGAAATTTTCCCATCCTACCTTCCGAGCTCCCACAATGTTTTGACAGAAGGGTGAAGAGTTGGGAAGCTCCTGAGACAAAGAGTTTCCTCTTTGGGCTGACAACCTTGGTGCCCCTCTCTCCACTGAAGACCCCACTCATGGTCCCACAGACACAGCACAGACCCTCCCTTTTGCCGTCTTGACCGTGAAATCCAGCTCCCCCAGTGCACCTACACCAGCCTGTTTGGGACAACTTCTTTACTGAAGGGTCAAGGTAATTTTAAAGGGAGTGTAGGCGGGGAAAGGTTAAGCTTGGTGCTAGATTTGACTTTCTTCAGAGTCCAAAGGCAATGGGAACCTAAGATGTTAAGTCTTCACAACAGGGTTCTGCTGGGGCTCAGGCCCAATCTGATCACGTCTTGAATCCAATGCCCTCATGTCTAAGCATCTCCCTCAAAGAGACTCTTGCCTCTAGTTTTCAGAAGGAAAAGAAAACCCCTTCTGGAAAATTGTGCCCCTCTTAGAGGGATTCATTTTCACCCCAGAATCCAACCCCTTCCCCCTACTAGAGCACATCTGACATCTGGGCCTTTCAGCAGGGTCTTCAGTAAGACAATCTACAATTAGACACTGACATCTCCACGTTCCTCTAGATGACCAGGGATTGGAAGGGGAGGGGATGTCCAGGGTGAGCACAGTCCTCCCACTCACTCTCCTTTTGAGGGCTCCCCACAAGAGTGAGCCGAGGGCACTCACCTGTTTACTAACACCTACTAGTTCAAAGATGGACCCATTACACCAAGTCCATCCATACATCCTTCAGGGACAAGCATGATTTCTCATGAACAGCCTAAACCCACAACGAGGAGGAAAATATTTACTAATCATTTTCCCTTCCACAGAGTCAGGAAGTCACATTACTACACAGAAGAGAAACTAGTTTCTTTCTCACTCCACATTCTTGATGGACACTTCCCTAGTTAAAAAGAAAAGCTTTAAGATACACGCAATGTTCATAGCAGCACTATTTACAATAGCCAAGACGCGAAAGCAACCTAAATGCCCATCAACAGATGAATGGATAAAGAAGATGTGGTACATATATATACAATAGAACTCCACTCAGTCATAAAAAAGAATGAAATAATGCCATTTGCAGCAACATGGATGGACCTAGAGATTACTACACTAAGTGAAGTAAGTCAGAAGAGAAAGACAAATACCATATGATATCACTTATATGTGGAATCTAAAATATGACCCAAATGAGCCTATCTACAAAACAGAAGAAACAGACTCACATATATAGAGAATAGATTTGCAGTTGCCAAGGGGCAAGGGGAGGGAAGGACTGGAAGTTTGGGATTAGCAGATGCAAACTATTATATATAGAATGGATAAACAACAGGTCCTACCGTATAGCACAGGGAACTATATTCAATATCCTGTAATAAACCATAATGGAAAAGAATATGAAAAAGAATATATATATGTATAACTGAGTCACTTTGCTCTACAGCAGAAATTAACACAACATTGTAAGTCAACTATACTTCTATAAAATTAAAAAAAGAGAAGCTTTGAGACAAGCCTTTGTTGTGGGATTGCTCTCATTCTGCTCAGCTCTTACCTCGTGCAAAGCGAGGCAGTGGTCTCTTCGGCTAGTTCCTACATTGATGATGCTAAGTGCTGGACAATATTCTTCCCCAGGTACCCTTTTCCCTCCTCCCACTGGTCTCCCCACGTGCTTAAAGGATCAGGGTGGGGCAGAGAAGGGTTCACAGCATGGCGACACCAGAGGAGTGTGGCGACATACACCTGGGGTAAAATATGGGGAGACAAACTGTAATGACACACAGAGCAGGTCGTGAACGGACTTACAGGCCACACTGCTCCCAGTCCTTTGACAGCATGAGGAAAGAATTCTGAGGCCCAGTTTTGTGAGATTGCTGGCTCTTCAGCTGCCCAGGAGGCTTTCACAGAAATAAAACTTTGGGGAGGGGGAAGGGTAAGCTGAGACGAAGTGAGAGAGTGGCATGGACATATATACACTACCAAATGTAAAACAGATAGCTAGTGGGAAGCAGTCGCATAGCACAGGGAGATCAGCTCGGTGCTTTGTGACCACCTAGAGGGGTGGGATAGGGAGGGTGGGAGGGAGGGAGATGCAAGAGGGAAGAGATATGGGGATATATGTATATGTATAGCTGATTCACTTTGTTATAAAGCAGAAACTAACACAACATTGTAAAGCAATTATACTCCAATAAAGATGTTAAAAAAAAAGAAAGAAAGAAAGAAAGAAAACTCTGAGGGAATTCCCTGGCAGTTCAGTGGTTAAGACTCCACACTCTCACTGCCAAGGGCAAGGATTCAATCCCTGGTCAGGCAACTAAGATCCCGTAAGCCACAAAGCCAAAAATAAAATAAAATAAAAACTCTGAGGTCTGAGTCTCACAATATTTTTTTGCTTCTGAGTTACAAACACAAAGTAATTCAACAACTATTTGTTAAACATATATAAAGTTTATTCACACCTATTTTTCTAAATCCCAGTTATTAACAATATTACCTAATATTTGCCCAGAAAATGCTTTCACGCACACACACTACTTCACAAGAAGCCTACAGGCAGAGTATTATTATCTTCATTTCTATTCATGAGAAAAGGGCTGGAGGAATTCAGTGGCTTGTCCAAAATCACACAGCAAAAATGAGACGGACACCCACATCAAGGGGACCACGCCTGTTCCTGCCACAGACCTTTGACTTAGCTATTCCCTCTGCTTGGGATGCCCTTCCCCCAAGCTTCACCTGGCTGGGTCCTCATCACCCTACTGTCATCGCAAATGCTTCTCCTCAGAGGAGCCTTCCCTAACCTCCCTGGTCTAAAGTCACCATCTCCCACTCCAAGGGCCGCTCTGCCCCAGGAGTCATTAAACTACATCTCTCAGGCCAAATCTGGCCCACCACCTGTTCACCTGTTGCTGTTTTTGTAAATAAAGTTTTATTGGAACACAGCCATGCCCATTCATTCACATATTATATGTGGTTGCTTTCCCACCGCAACTGCAGAGTTGAGTAGTTGAGACAGAGATTGTACAACCTACAAGCCTAAAATATTTATTATCTGACCTTTTACAGAAGAAGTTTGCCAACCCTTACTCTATCCCATTGCTCCATTTATTTTCTTGACAACACTTGTCATAATGTGTGTATACGTGTGTGTGTAGCCTGCCTTTGGAATGTAAGCTTCAGGAGGGCAGGATTCATCTGTGGTCTTCAGCGTTGTATCTCCAGCATCTAGATCAGTAGGTGATCAATAAATACTGTCGAGTGATAAATAGCTCTTGATTTATTCCAACGTCACAGTCCCCAGGCAATTTTCTTTATAATTAGGATAACCAAAGGAGGGAAGTGTCTGATCCCCTTTGATGTAATGTACATTATTGTCCATTAATAGTACTTTTTTTGTTTTTAAAATAGGTGCCTGAAGGGCGTTGTCATACAACTCATTTCAATATTGTTACATTAAATTATTTAAATTAATTAATTGCTATTTAATTTTTAAATTATAATAAAGTTTGGCATTTTAATAATAATATTAATGCTCATTGATGAAGCTTCAAAATCCACATTTGTTTAATTTCTTAACATCGTATATGATTTTCCTAAAAAAACAAAGCTGGGAAGCTTTACCTACTAAAAATTACACCGTATGGCCATTATAATTTATGTCCTGTCTTTTCTATTTCCTACTACAAGAGCCCTGAAATATTTATCATGGAGAATAAGAAAGAAAGAAAACTATTCTGTTTCTTCTAGAAAATTCCTATTTGGCCCCTTCCACCATCACCTCTTGCCTATCCCTTTGGCCCAAAAGACCAAAGAAAAATTAGGGGGTGGTGAGACAGAAAAATGAGGTTACCAGAAGTTGCCTCAGATGAAATAATCAGGGGAAAGAATTTCTAAAATGGCACTCCCCAGTGAGATCTCCCGCAAACATAACCCCAGACATTAACAGCTTGGCAGTCACTTGTCACTTTTAATTTGAGTCAGTGACCAAGAGTCCAGTCACCTCTGAAACAGAAGATCCAGTATTTGACCTTGACTGTCACCTCTGCAACACTGCGACCTCATCACATATCTTTCTTTCAAAAGTCTACTGCGTCATTTAGATTGTCCAGGGTCTTCCATTTTAAACATCAGGTCGTTTTATGTTCTAAGCCAAATGACTGTGTTTTCCTCCTTTTTCACTCATTCTCCCCCAAACAACTTTGATTTTTTTAAGTTCTTAATCAGAATTGAGATGCTTACCAATGTACATTATCAGAATTCTTAACATGCAAAGGAACAAGTAAACTGGCTTTGTTTTCCCAAATATTTGACTTCAGAATTTAGAAATAAATGTAAAGGAGAAAAAATTTAAAGTTCTTTTATGTTTACTGTTCCCATGTCAAGAATACCTATTGTGATAGTTTTATTCAAATAGGAGGCTCACTTCCCTTCCCTCAGCTCCGTGTGAAAGAAGTTCCCAGGGCTAGCTAGAAACAATACACAATGCCAGTACTTCCCAAAGGATAGCCCCATGGAAACTCAAGTACATTTTGTATATAATGTGTTTATTTAATTTACCCTGACTACCATATCTAATCTAGCACCCCTAATCATTGTCTATTCCCTTGCCCTGCTTTATATTCTTCATAACATGAATCATGTGGTTACTATTATATTATCCACATTATTACCTGCTTATTATATTACCTGTCTCCCCAGCTGGCGCAGAAGCCCCATGGTCTTATACTCCACTGAATCCTCAGAGCTTTGAACAGTATTAGCACAAAGCAGGTGTTCAATAAATATGAGTTGAGTGCAGTGGACACTGTTGGTGCTCCTTCCTGATCATATATCCTTTTTATTCCTGTATTGTTTCTGGGCATCCCTTTATGTGCTTTAGATTCCAGTAGCCCCACGCCTCCAACTAATACTCAGAGCACTGCGCTGGGGCTACCAGAGCTGCCACCTCTTGCAGAGGACCTGAGTGCCTGGGCATTTACATCTCCCCTGGGCAGCCCACAGCCAATGACTGACTGATACGGGAGGATGGGAGCCCAGCTCACTTGCCCACGAGTCCTCAGCTCAGTACCTGTTTCTAAGGAGCCAAACCCAAGACTCTGAGTGATTGAACGCACATGCTATAAGATCCAACACAAACTAAATCATTCCTTAAAATGCTCGAAATAAAAAAAAGTCGACCACATCTCACTTGGTTCTACTCAAAACAGTAATGGATGGATATTTACCACCTGAATCTATGGTACAATGAATTACATGGGGGCATTTTAGAAAGGGCTCAGCTTCAAAAGTAATTTCACAAACAATAACTATAAGCACTGGAAATGAGAAATGGCTGAGTCAGTCCCCATTAACCATGCAGAATTACACTTCTTTGCATTAAAGTTATGATTTGAAAAGCACTGCTCTTTTAAAAACAACAGAACTATAACAAAGAAAATCAAAAATTCATTTGCTTTTAATGCCGCCTGCTTCTCGTAACTTCCTGCTAATGTCTTCATTTCTCAGTCGAGATGTGGGTAAAATAAGTTTACTCTGCATTCTTCAGAATATCATTAACAAAAATGATAGCATATCTGCATGACTAATTTTGATTAAATTGTGCTTCATCTAAATATCTAAATGCCAGGTTTGCTTCTTCAAATGTCCTTTACTTAGATTGCATGTCTCCCACAAACCATTTTCCTGTACTCACGTGGTAAAAAAGGACACCATGTCAAGGTCAAACCCCAACCATAACTGGCAGATTTAGAAACAGATAATGGCCACATTTTGGAGTAGAGGTTAATACAATTTTCTGAAATCAATTCTAATAAAAAGGACAACCACTTATGTTTCTATTTTCCTGCCCTATGGATCCTGCAGCTATGCAGGCAGTGGGCATTTTCCAGTAATGCTTTTAGGATCATGACTAACACTTAAGGAAATAAAAGATGACAGTTTTTGTAAGCAGTAGCTGGCATTAGGAAGAAAATCAGAATGCCTCCATTTTTACACTTTCTGTTTTCATATGTGTAGTCGCCACAGCTCCAGTCATCTCCCTGTTACTTTAGCAAAATCTTTGTGTCACTCCTGACACCAAAAGTGTATTAATCAAGATCATCAAAAAATCCACAGCGTCTCATTTTACTGGGTATGAACTTCTCAAATCCTGCATAGTCCTGGCTGTAATGATACTACTGCATCTTCACAGGATTGCTCTCTCTGGTGTTAGTTCTGATTAACTGATCTTAGGGTTTACAACTCAAGAGACTTTGTTCACTTCATGATCTTTCCTTCCGTGGGCTTAGTGTGGACCCATGCTCACCATGGCTACTTTTGGCACCCAAGACAATAGGGGTGATTCTTACTCTTCTACAGAAGCCCTGGGTCCACCCATTGGCTTCACCCCAGCTCTTCCTCCACATTTAAGGGGCCCCAGTTGGACTTCCAGGACATCAAGTGTTTGGTCCACAGGTGAGCATCCATTCTCAACCACCTCATCAAAATTTCTGTGGCAAAATATTTATGAAGATGAATAAATGCTAGGAGGGCTTCCCTGGTGATGCATTGGTTGGGAATCCACCAGCCAATGCAGGGGACACGGGTTCAAGCCCTGGTCCAGGAAGATCCCACATGCCGCGGAGCAGCTAAGCCTGTGCGCCACAACTACTGAGCCTGTGCTCTAGAGCCTGTGAGCCACAGCTACTGAGCCCACATGCACAACTACTGAAGCCTGCGTTCCCAGAGCCCCTGCCCCACAACAAGAGAAGCCACCGCAATGAGAAGCCCGTGCAACGCAACAAAGAGTAGCCCCTGCTCACAGCAACTAGAGAAAGCCCGCGTGGAGCAACGAAGACCCAATGCAGCCAAAAATAATAAATTAATTAATTTTTTTAAAAATTAAAAATATAATAATAAATGGTAGGAACTTAACATAGTCACAGAGAGTGAAACCTGTAATTTATTTTATGCAGACAACCATGTGACCCATGCAAAAAACTTTGGTAACTGTGTACACGTGACCTGAGTTTAGTGTTACCAAAACCGTGCAGAAGAGCTAAGCCGGCACCTTGCTGGATGTGTCTATTTAATATTTGGCTGCATAGTAATTATGCACAAATGGTAAGCAGTTTTTATAAGTTGCTGATTAGTTTGACCAAGCCAAGCTTTACAGTTTTCATTTTTTCTTTGTTTGTTTTACTGTGTATGTATGTGCAATTAAACAATGTTTGTAAATGTCAATATCAATAAATTTCCCTAACATCATATAAATCCAAACAATGAAGATATCAGTCCAAAGACTGATCACCGATTGCTGGGGCTTCCTGGGAGCAGTCCTCACCCATGCCCTCTGATGTCCTAATTCAGCTATAACATGACTACCATAAACTCCAGTCCTCCATCCAGCCCCCATCCTCCAAAAAGGATAGGTTGATCATAATAAATTCCTAGGAGAGGTGGGGGAATGATATGCTAGGAAGAGCAAGCAAGGCTGGATGAGAAGAGGGCAGGCAACCCCAGATCAGAGAGCTGGGAGGAGGAGGGTAGATTTCTGCCAACAAACCTGTAAATTTCTACAATCACTGACAGAGTCCTGGAAGTGCTAGCTGGGCAGAGGACACGGAATGCTCCCCATAGATGTGTAAGCTATCGTGAACCACTACCACCAAGATGGTCCTGGAAGACCCTGGAACTCCTGGCCAGCTAGCTCCCTGGACTCACTGCAGGTGTTTCACTACTCATGAAAAACCTTAACTCCACAGTTGAAGTTACTGAATTTTTTATTTTTTTAATTTTTATTTCTTTTAACATTTTTCTTGGAGTATAATTGCTTTACAATGTTGTGCTACTTTCTGCTGTATAACAAAGTCAACCAGCTATACGTATACATATATCCCCATATCCCCTCCCTCTTGCACTTCCCTCCCACCCTCACTATCCCACACCTGTAGGTGGTCACAAACCACCGAGTTGATTCCCCATGCAATGCAGTTGTTTCCCACTAGCTATCTATTTTACATTTGGTAGTGTATATATGTCCATGCCACTCTCTCACTTCATCCCAGCTTACCCTTCCCCCTCCCCATGTCCTCAAGTCCATCCTCTACATCTGTGTCTTTATTCCTGTCCCACCCCTAGGTTCATCAGAACCATTTTTTTCTTTCAGATTCCATATATATGTGTTAGCATATGGTATATATTTTTCTCTTTCTGACTTACTTCACTCTGTATGACAGACTCTACGTCCATCCACCTCACTACAAATAACTCAATTTCATTTCTTTTTATGACTCAGTAATATTCCATTGTATATATGTGCCACATCTTCTTTATCCATTCATCTGCTGATGGACACTTGGGTTGCTTCCATGTCCTGGCTATTGTAAATAGTGCTGCAATGAACACTGTGGTACATGACTCTTTTTGAATTATGGTTTTCTCAGGATATATGCCCAGTAGTGGGCTTGCTGGGTCATATGGTAGTTCTATTTTTAGTTTTTTAAGGAACCTCCATACTGTTCTCCATAGTGGCTGTATTAATTTACATTCCCACCAACAGTGCAAGAGGGTTCCCTTTTCTCCACACCCTCTCTAGCATTTATTGTTTGTAGATTTTTTAATGATGGCCATTCTGACCAGAGTGAGGTGATACCTCATTGCAGTTTTCATTTGCATTTCTCTAATGATTAGTAATGTTGAGCATTCTTTCATGTCTTTGTTGGCAATCTGTATCTCTTCTTTGAAGAAATGTCTATTTAGATCTTCTGCGCACTTTTGGATTGGTTTGTTTGTTTGTTTGATACTGAGCTGTGTGAGCTGCTTGTATATTTTGGAGATTAATCCTTTGTCAGTTGCTTCATCTGCAACAATTTTCTCCCATTCTGAGGGTTGTCTTTCTGTCTTCTTTATGGTTTCCTCTGCTGTGCAAAAGCTATTAAGTTTCATTGGGTCCCATTTGTTTGTTTTTATTTCCATTTCTCTAGGAGGTGGGTCCAAAAGGATCTTGCTGTGATTTATGTCATAGCATGTTCTGCCTATGTTTTCCTCTAAGAGTTTTATAGTGTCTGGTCTTACATTTAGGTCTTTAATCCATTTTGAGTTTATTTTTGTGTATAGTGTTAGGGAGTGTTCTAATTTCATTGTTTTACATGTACCTGTCCACTTTTCCAAGCACCACCTACTGAAGAGGCTGTCACTTCTCCACTGTATATTCCTGCCTCCTTTATGAAAGATAAGGTGACCATATGTGCGTGGGTTTCTCTCTGGGCTTTCTATACTGTTCCATTGATTTATATTTCTATTTTTCTGCCAGTACCATACTGTCTTGATTACTGTAGCTTTGTAGTATAGTCTGAAGTCAGGGAGCCTGATTCCTCCAGCTCCGTTTTTCTTTCTTAAGATTGCTTTGGCTATTCGATGTCTTTTGTGTTTCCATACAAAATGTGAAATTTTTTGATCTAGTTCTATGAAAAATGCCATTGGTAGCTTGACAGGAATTGCACTGAATCTGTAGATTGCTTTGGGTGGTATAGTCATTTTCACAATGTTGATTCTTCCAATCCAAGAACACGGTGTACCTCTCCAACTGTTTGTATCATCTTTAATTTCTTTCATCAGTGTCATAGTTTTCTGCATACAGAGCTTTTGTCTCCTTACGTAGGTTTATTCCTAGGTATTTTATTCTTTTTGTTGCAATGGTAAATGGGAGCGTTTCCTTAATTTCTCTTTCAGATTTTTCATCGTTAGTGTATAGGAATGCAAGAGATTTCTGTGACTTAGTTTTGTATACTGCTACTTTACCAAATTCATTGATTAGCTCCAGTAGTTTTCTGGTAGCATCTTTAGGATTCTCTATGTATAGTATCATGTCATCTGCAAACAGTGACAGTTTTACTTCTTCTTTTCCAATATGGATTCCTTTTATTTCTCTTTCTTCTCTGATTGCCGTGGCTATAACTTCAAAAACTATGTCGAATAATAGTGGTGAGAGTGGACAACCTTGTCTTGTTCCTGATCTTAGAGGAAATGGTTTCAGTTTTTCACCACTGAGAACGATGTTAGCTGTGGGTTTGTCATATATGGCCTTTATTATGTTAAGGTAGGTTCCCTCTAAGCCCACTTGCTGGAGAGCTTTTGTCATGAATGGGTGTTGAAATCTGTCAAAAGCTTTTTCTGCATCTATTTAGATTATTATATGGTTTTTATCCATCAGTTTGTTAATATGGTTTATCACATTGATTGATTTGCATATATTGAAGAATCCTTGCATTCCTGGGATAAACCCCACTTGATCATGGTGTATGATCCTTTTAATGTGCTGTTAGATTCTGTTTGCTATTATTTTGCTGAGGATTTTTGCATCTATGTTCATCAGTGATAGTGGCCTGTAGTTTTCTTTCTTTGTGATTACTCTGTCTGGTATTGGTATCAGGCTGATGGTGGCCTCTTAGAATGATTTTGGGACTGTTCCTCCCTCTGCTAAATTTTGGGAGAGTTTGAGAAGGATAGGTGTTAGCTCTTCTCTAAATGTTTGATAGAATTCACCTGTGAAGCCACCTGATCCTGGGCTTTTGTTTGTTGGAAGATTTTTAATCACAGTCTCAGTTTCAGTGCTTGTGACTGGTCTGTTTATATTTTCTCTTTCTACCTGGTTCAGTCTCAGAAGGTTGTGCTTTTCTAAGAATTTGTCCATTTCTTCCAGGTTGTCCATTTTATTGGCATATAGTTGCTTGTAATAATCTCTCAGGATCCTTTGTATTTCTGCAGTGTCAGTTGTTACTTCTCCTTTTTCATTTCTGATTCTGGTGATTTGAGTCTTCTTTCTTTTTACTTGATGATTCAAGAAAATCAATTTTGTTTATCTTCTCAAGGAATTAGCTTTTCATTTTATTGATCTTTACTACTGTTTTCTTCATATCGTTTTCATTTATTTCTGATCTCATCTTTATGATTTCTTTCCTTCTGTTAATATTGGGGGGGGTTGTTCTTTCTCTAATTGCTTTAAGTGTAAGGTTAGGTTGTTTGAGAGTTTTCCTGTTTCTCGATAGGATTGTATTGCTATACACTTTGCTCTTAGAACTGCTTTTGCTGCATCCCATCGGTTTTGGGTCATCATGTTTTCATTGTCATTTGTTTCTAGGTATTTTTTGATTTCCTCTTTGATTTCTTCAGTGATCTCTTGCTTATTTAGTATTGTATTATTTAGCTTCCATGTGTTTGTATTTTTTACAGATTTTTTCCTGTAATTGACATCTAGTCTCATAGCATTGTGGTTGGAAAAGATACTTGATACTATTTCAATTTTCTTAAATTTACCAAGGGTTGATTTGTGACCCAAGATATGATCTATCCTGGAGAATGTTCCATGAGCACTTGAGAAGAAAGTGTATTCTGTTGTTTTTGGATGGAATGTCCTATAAATGTCAATTAAGTCCATCTTGTTTAATGTATCATTTAGAGCTTATGTTTCCTTATTTATTTTCATTTTGGCTGATCTGTCCATTGGTGAAAGCGGGGTGTTAAACTCCCCTACTATGATTGTGTTACTGTCGATTTCCCCTTTTATGGCTGTTAGCATTTGCCTTATGTTTTGAGGTGCTCCTATGTTGGGTGCATAAATATTTACCATTGTCATATCTTCTTGGATTGATCCCTTGATCATTATGTACTGTCCTCCTTTGTCTCTTCTAGTAGTCTTTATTTTAAAGTCTATTTTTTTTCTGAAATGAGAATTGCTACTCCAGCTTTCTTTTGATTTCCATTCGCATGGAATATCTTTTTCTATCCCCTCACTTTCAGTCTGTATTTTTCCCTAGGTCTGAAGTGGGTGTCTTGTAGACAGAATATATACAGGTCTTGTTTTTGTATCCATTCAGCCAGTCTGTGCTTTTTGGTTGGAGCATTTAATCCATTTACATTTAAGGTAATTATCGATAGGTATGTTCCTATTACCATTTTCTTAATTGTTTTGGTTTTGTTATTGTAGGTCTTTTCCTTCTCTTGTGTTTCCTGCCTAGAGAAGTTCCTTTAGCATTTATTGTAAAGCTGGTTTGGTGGTGCCGAATTCTGTTAACTTTTGCTTGTCTGTAAATGTTTTAATTTCTCCATCAAGTCTGAATTTGATCCTTGCTGGGTAGAGTAATCTTGGTTGTAGGTTTTTCCCTTACATCACTTTCAATATGTCCTGCTGCACCCTTCTGGCTTGCAGAGTTTCTGCTGAAAGATCAGCTGTTAACCTTATGGGGATTCCCTTGTATGTTATTTGTTGTTTTCCCTTGCTGCTTTTAATATTTTTTCTTTATATTTAATTTTTGATAGTTAGATTAACATGTGTCTTGGTGTGTTTCTCCTTGGATTTATGCTGTATGGGACTCTATGCACTTCCTGGACTTGATTAACTATTTCCTTCCCCATGTTAGGGAAGTTTTCAACTATAACCTCTTCAAATATTTTCTCAGACCCTTTCTTTTTTCTTCCTCTTTCAGGACTCCTATAATTTGATTGTTGGTGTGTTTAAAGTTGTCCCAGAGGTCTCTAAGACTGTCTTCAATTCTTTTCACTCTTTTTCCTTTATTCTGCTCTGTAGTAGTTATTTCCACTATTTTATCTTCCAGGTCACTTATCCGTTCTTCTGCCTCAGTTATTCTGCTATTGATTCCTTCTAGAGAATATTTATTTCATTTATTTTGTTGTTCATCATTGTTTGTTTGCTCTTTAGTTCTTCTAGGTCCTTGTTATATGTTTCTTGTATTTTCTCCATTCTATTTCCAAGCTTTTGGATCATCTTTACTATCATTACTCTGAATTCTTTTTCAGGTAGACTGCCTATTTCCTCTTCATTTGTTTGGTCTGGCAGGTTTTTACCTTGCTCCTTCATCTGCTGCATATTCTCTGTCTTCTCGTTCTGTTTAACTTACTGTGTTTGGGGTCTCCTTCTCACAGGCTGCAGGTTCATAGTTCCCATTGTTTTTGGTGTCTGCCCCCAGTGGGTGATATTGATTCAGTGGGTTGGGGTCTCCTTTTCACAGGGTGCAGGTTCGTAGTTCCCGTTTTTTTTGGTGTCTGCCCCCAGTGGGTGATGTTGCTTCAGTGGGTTGTGTAGGCTTCCTGGTGGAGGGGACTGGTGCCTGTGTTCCTGTGGGTGGGGCTGGATCTTGTGTTTCTGGTGAGCAGGGCCACATCCAGTGGTGTGTTTTGGGGTGTCTGTGAACTTAGTATGGTTTTAGGCAGCCTCTCTGCTAATGGGTGGGGTTGTGCTCCTGTCTTGCTAGTTGTTTGGCATGGGGCATACCACATTGGATCTTGCTGTCCGTTGGGTGGAGTGGGGTCTTAGCACTGAGACGGAGATGTCTGGGAGAGCTCTCGCCAATTGATATTACTTGGCGCCGGAAGGTCTCTTGTGGTACGACATCCTGAACTCAGCTCTCCCACCTCAGAGGCTCAGGCCTGACACTGGGCCAGAGCACCAAGACCCTGTCAGCCAGATGGCTTAGAAGAAACGGGGAAAAAAAAAAGAAAGAAAAAAATAATAAATAGAAAAAATTTTTAATTATCAAAATAAAAATATTATTAAAATAC
This sequence comes from Mesoplodon bidens, assembly GCF_964165515.1. Lineage (NCBI taxonomy): Eukaryota > Metazoa > Chordata > Mammalia > Artiodactyla > Ziphiidae > Mesoplodon > Mesoplodon bidens. The sequence continues at coordinate 12,528,069 of NC_138166.1, forward strand.
AAAATAAAAAAGTAATAATAATTTTAAAATGACGAGAGCAACCAAACCAATAAAATAATCCACCAATGATAACAAGCACTAAAAACTGTACTAAGATAAACATAAATATCCGAAACAAATCAGTCACAGACAGCAAACCCCAAGTCTTCAGGTGCTCCCAAAATCCACCTCCTCAATTTTGGGATGGTTCGTTGTCTCTTCAGGTATTCCACAGATGCAGGGTACATCAAGTTGATTGTGGAGATTTAATCCGCTGTTCCTGAGGCTGCTGGGAGAGCTTTCCCTTTCTCTTCTTTGTTCGCACAGCTCCTGGGGTCCAGCTTTGGTTTTGGCCCCACCTCTGCTTGTAGGTCACCCTCAGGCATCTGTTCCCTGCCCAGATAGGAGAGGCTTAAAGCAGCGGTTGATTAGGGGGCTCTTGCTCACTCATGCTGGGGGCGAGGGAGGGGTAGTTATAATTGGAATGCGGGGCAACCCTGCGGCAGCAGAGGCCAGCACAACGTTACAACAGCCTGAGGCACGCCGTGTATTCTCCCAGGGAAGTTGTCCCTGGATTACAGGTCCCTGGCAGTGGCGGGCTGCACAGGCTCCTGGGGGGGTGGGGGGGGTGGAGAGTGACCTGTGCTTGCACACAGGATTCTTGGTGGCTGCAGCAGCAGCGTTAGCACTTCATGCCCGTCTCTGGTGTCCGAGCTGAGAACCGTGGCTCGCGCCCATCTCTGGAGCTCGTTTAGGTGGTGCTCTGCCTTCTGTGGGCAGATGGGGAAGGAATCCCCTCTCCTCGTGCACCCCAAAACAGTGGTCTCTTGCCTCTTAGGCAGGTCCAGACTTTTTTCCGGATTCCCTCCCGGCTAGCTGTGGCGCACTAGCCCCCTTCAGGCTGTGTTCACACAGCAGCCAACCCCAGTCCTCTTCCTGGGATCTGACCTCCAAAGCCCGAGCCTCAGCTCCCAGCCCCCATCCACCCTGGCGGGTGAGCAGACAAGCCTCTCAGGCTGGTGAGTGCTGGACGGCACTGATCCTCTGTGCAGGAATCTCTCCGCTTTGCCCTCTGCACCTCTGCTGCTGCGCTCTCCTCCGTGGCTCCGAAGCTTCCCCACTGCCCACACCCCATCTTCACCAGTGAAGGTACTTCCTAGTGTATGGAAACTTTTCCTCCTTCACGGCTGCCTCCCAGAGGTGCAGGTCCTGTCCCCATTCTTTTGTCTCTGTTTTTTCTTTTTTCTTTTGCCCTACCCAGGTACATGGGGAGTTTCCTGCCTTTTGGGAATTCTGAGGTCTTCTGCCAGCATTCAGCAGGTGTTCTGTAGGAGTTGTTCCACATGTAGATGTATTTTTCTTTTTTTTTTTTTGGCTGTGCTGGGTCTTCATTGCTGCACATGGGCTTTCTCTAGTTGTGGCGAGCGGGGGCTACTCTTCATTGCGGTGCGTGGGCTTCTTGTTGCAGTGGCTTCTCTTGATGTGGAGCATGGGCTCTAGGCATGCAGACTTCAGTAGTTGTGGCTTGTGGGCTCTAGAGCACAGGCTCAGTAGTTGTGGCACATGGGCTTAGTTGCTCCATGGCATATGGGATCTTCCCAGACCAGGGATTGAACTCAAGTCCCCTGCACTGTCAGGCAGATTCTTGACCACTGTGCCACTAGGGAAGTCCATAGATGTATTTTTGATGTATTTGTGGGGAGGAAGGTGATCTCCACGTCTTACTCTTCTGTCATCTTGAAGGTTCCCCTCTATTGAATTTTTTAGATCCTGGTTTTCCCAATTCCTTTTTTAAAAAAATATCTTTATTGAAGTATAATTGCTTTACAATGCTGTGTTATTTTCTGCTTTATAACAAAGTGAATCAGCTATACATATACATATATCCCCATATCTCCTCCCTCTTGTGTCTCCCTGCCATCTACTTTTCCCAATTCTTTATGGTAGATACTTAGTGTAGATATTACTGTACATACTTAAATTGGGAAAAGGGAAAAGGAAAAATACAGGAATAAAATAAATATATGTTTTTAAGCCAAATGATATCCTACTACAAGAGGATGCAGGAAATTAGGTAGTAATAGGTCATCCAGACATGACATGGTGGCACCCTGGACTGAGGTGTGGCTGTGCAGCAGAATGAAGTAGATGTATTCTGAAAGTTATTTTGGTGTTAGAATCAACAGAACCTGAGGTTGGTTGGGTGCAGCTTGTGAGAAGCAGGAAGGGTCAAAGAGCAGCCCCAGGTTTCTGGCTTATGCATCTGGGAAGATGGCAGGGTCATTTACTGACATAGGGAACACAGGAAGAAGAGGAGGTTTGCACAGGAGGAATGATGTGTTCAGCTCTGGACCATTGGTTTTGAGATGCCCATGGGACATCTCAGCAGACTTCAAGGACACAGCTGCAAATCAGAGGAAGAAGCAGCCAGCTGTGCCAGGAGTGACAAACTATGCAGCCCTCTGTTCTCTGCAGCCAGGGAGGCCTCTTAAAGACATACTGACTATCCCACTCCTGGGCACATATCTGGAGAAAACCATGGTTCGAAAGGATACATGCATCCCAATGTTCATCACAGCACTATTTACAATAGCCAAGACATGGAAGCAGCTTAAGTGTCCACTGAAAGATGAATGGATAAAGGAGATTGGTACATATATACAATGGAATATTACTCAGCCATTAAAAAAATGAAATAATGCCATTTGCAGTGACATGGATAGACCTAGAGATTATCATACTAAATGAAGTAAGTCATACAGAGAAAGACAAATAACATATGATATTGCCTATATGTGGAATCTAAAAAAATGATACAAATGAACTTATTTACAAAACAGAAACAGATTCACAGGCTTAGAAAACAAACTTACAGTTACCAAAGGGGAAAGGTGGGGAGGAGGGATAAATTGGGAATTTGGGATGGACATATACACACTACTATATTTAAAGTACATAGCCAACAAGAACCTACTGTATAGCACAGGGAACTCTGCTCAATATTCTGTAATAACCTAATGGGAGAAGAATTTGAAAAAGAATAGATATATGTATATGTATATCAGAATCACTTTGCTGTACACCTGAAACTAGCACAACATTGTTAATCAACTATACTCACATAAAATATAAAATAAAATAAAGATACATGCTTCCCTATGTTCATAGCAGCACTATTCACAATAGCCAAGGCATGGAAACAACCTATATGTCGATCAGCAGATGAATGGATAAAGAAGATGTGACACACACACACACAATGGAATACTACTCAGCCATAAAAAAAGAATGAAATAATGCCATCTGCAGCAACATGTATGGACCTAGAGATTACCATACTAAGTAAAGCCATAAAAAAAGAATGAAATATGCCATCTGCAGCAACATGTATGGACCTAGAGATTATCATACTAAGTAAAGCCATAAAAAAAGAATGAAATAATGCCATCTGCAGCAACATGTATGGACCTAGAGATTATCATAGTAAGTAAGTAAGTCAGACAGAGAAAGGCAAATATCATATGATATCACTTATATTTGGAACCTAAAATATGATAAAATGAACTTATCTACGAAACGGAAACAGACTCACAAACATAGAGAACAGACTTGTGGTTGCCAAGGGGCAGGGGGAGGGAAGGATTGGAAGTTTGGGATTAGCATATGCAACTATTATACAGAGAATGGATAAACAACAAAGTCCTACCATTATAGCACAGGGGACTATATTCAATATCCTGTGAGAAACCATAATGGGAAAGAATACGAAAAAGAATGTATATATCTGTATAACTGAATCACTTTGCTGTACAGCAGAAATTAACACATTGTAAATCAACTATACTTCAATAAATTTTTAAAAACATATGGGTCGACTGATTGGTAATTATGTACACTAGAGTGGAGGCATGCATCTCCTTGAATGGCTGTTGCCCGTTAACACACTCTGCAGTCCTCTTTATTTACACTGCTCTCAAACAAATAGCACATCTGGAAAGATCAATGCCAATTTCCTATCCATCTGAAAATCAAAACTTTGGTAACACGTAGAGTGAAACAAAATGGCACTCAAAGGTGCGTAAGTGATTCTTCCATGCTAAGTGACGCTATTCATGAATCTCCGTCATTGCTCATTAACCACAATTCTCAACCCTGGGCTAGGCAGCGCTGTGTCACCTTCCAGGGGAAATCACAGACACAATCAGAAATGGTGCTGATTAATAAACTCATTGCAGTATACCGTCTATCACATCATCAACAGCATTTGTCCCCATTTGATACACTGCCTGACAAAAAGAACCTCCTTTTCTCCTGAAATTTGAAACGAATATAAGCCGGAAAATATTCTGATCACCTTTCTAGGGCAGGGATATCAATATTTCAGTGTCGCAAACCAACCTAAGCTAATTTGATCAATCAACAACTGTCAGATTAGAAGGAAATAAGGTTCTCACCTCTGCAAACTCACTACCAGCTAGATGTTATAATAGAAAGCTCAGACCAAATAATGTCCAGCGGAGCAAAACCTGGTAACTCTAAGTCCCTGTTCTCTGTCCTGAATAATATATTCCAACAAGCACCCTACAAGAAGGGTGCCCTCTGAGGTGGAGGCAGTGATAACCCAAGAAAAAAATCAGCAAACCTTCTAGGGCTATCAGGTGGCATCCATTAAGCAGAGAACACAGGACAAATGGTGTTCTAGATCTTGTGTTCTAAATCCAAACATGTTTTCCTGCTGGTCCTGATGATTCTTGTGGTTTACTTATTCAAGGGAGATAGGGTCCATTAAATCTTTCTTACTAACCACATATTTTTTAAACTGTTGATTTCACCAATGAAATATTATTCCTAACATCCCCTATGCAAATTAACAAGTTCCATGGTGCAGCTTAGATGCCTATATATATAACACTAGTGGGAACCTCCTTGGAATATAGACTCCTAGTTAGTGGGCTTTAAGGACTAATTAACCAACCTTGCCTGAAGGGTATTATTTTTAGTTAAAGCATCTCCAAATGTTAGTTTAAGACCCCTAAGATTTAGGTTAATGTTAACTTAAACCTATATATAATCACAAACTGAAACATTTTAAAGTAAAAATCACACAAAGACAATATGACATTCTGGTTCTTAATTTTGTTATTGCTTTGATGTTAAAAATAAAACCAAAACATCAGAGCATGGGCTATGTTCCAGTTACCTTTTGCTATACAACAGAACATCTCAAAACTTAATGGACTCTCATGTACAGCATGGTGATTATAGTTAATAATACCATATTGTATACTTGAAAGGTGCTAAGAGAGTAGATCTTAAATGTTCTCACCACAAAAAGAAATGGTAATTATGTGACCTGACTTATGTGTTAGCTAAGCTATGGTCGTCATCACTTTGCAATAGGTAAGTGTATCAATTCAACACTGTACACCTTAAACTTACACAATATTGTGTGTCGATTATATCTGTTTAAAACAACTTGAAGAGTAAAACAACAATCAATTATTTTGTGCACAAATCTACAGTTTGGTCATGGCTAGTTAGGAGCTGCAATTCCCCTCTGCAATAGGACATCTGGGGTCTCAGCTGAGGAACCGGAAATAATCAAAGGGGGAAGGGTGCTGAAATCCCAGGAAGGCTCCTTGGACTCACCTGTTTGGCACCTGGACTGGGATGACTTAAATATGGACTCAGCTGGAACTGCCGAGCTGAGCATCCATACGTGGCCTCACCATGTGTTCTGGGTTTCTGATGGAATGGCAGCTAGACTCCCAGAGGGAGCTTCCCCGAAGTGAGTGCTACAGGAGGCTCAGATATAGCACAGCCTCACTTCCACAATGTTCTACAATGACAAGCGAGTCACAAGCTGTCCCAGATCCAAGGGAGGGAAATTAGACCCCACCTCTAGAAGGCTGATGGCAGGTCACACTGCAGAAGAGCAGATGGAATGGGAGATGTCATTGTGGCCCATCTTTGGAAGACACAATGTACCACAGGCTAGGACACAAAAATGAGTAACACAGAGTTGCTGGGTCCTTATCCTCAAATAACTCATGATTTAGTTGTGCAAGCAGAAAAATCAACTAATACTTGTAATATGATACAAGATGACAATAGACTGAGGTCAGCAAACTGCAGCTCACTGCCTGTTTTTGTAAATAAGCTTTTATTGGCACACAGCTTTTCTTATTCATTTACGGAATGTCTACAGCCGCTCTTATGCTACAATGGCAGAGCTGAGTCATTATGACAGATACCATATGGCCCACAAAGCCTAAAATATTTACTTTCTGGTCCTTTAGAGAAAAAATGTGGTAACCCTTGCAGCAGATTCTAGTACAAAATACTTTGGCAGTATTGAGGAGAGGAACATTAAACTTTTGTGGGAATTTCAAAGATGTCACACCAAAAAGGCAAAATTTAAACTGATTTTTATTCAGTGATTTATTCTTATTTGCCTTGCTTGAGGAAGGATTTAAGGCTGTTTCTAAGGATGTGGAGAGGACAGCAGAGGTGTTGGGAAGGGGGCATTCCAGGCTAAAGGAAGAACACACATAAAACATGTCTAAGGAAGTGAAAAGCGTGGTATGTTCAGAGCATTAGAAAGAGTTCCGTGTACTGGACCATGTGGTGGACGTCCCAGGGCCAAGAAGGAATGAGAGGTCATATGAGACCCAGAAATATGAAATTTGAAGCATGGAACCCACAAACTTTCAGGAGAGCAGTGACGAAGCCTGGACCCAGGCAAGGCCGCTAAGAATGCAGAAGCAGAGCTATGTCCAGACACTCACAGGGATCACGTCCTCACTTGCTCAGACGTCTCTTCATTTGTGACCTCATCAGAGAAGTCTTCGCTAATCATTGTATCTAAACTGGCAGCTCCCTTCTTTGAGTTTTTGTCCCCTTACCCTGCTTCACTTTTCTTCCTAGCGCTTAATACCAGCTATAGTTCTTTGTCCACCGCCTATTTCCCCCTAATATATAGAAGTTCTAAGAACTTGGACTTTATCTGTTTTGTTCATTGCTGTGACCCCAGTACCTGGCACACAATAGACTCATTTGTTGACTGAACACATGAACGAATGAATAGTAAAATGTCAAAGGGCAGAGTGATCACAATTCAGAGACAAATTAGATGTGGGAGGTGGGCAGAGGAAAGCACCAGGGATCACTCCACGTTTTCTAGCTCAGGTGGCTGGGTAGATGCTGCAGTCATTAAGCAAGGGGAGAAGAACAGGTTTGGAGGGGAATGAGGCATTGGGTGAAGAGATGCAAGTTTGATTTTGGACATATTGAGTTCAAGCTTCCTGGGAAGCCCCTCTGAGGAGCTGTTCAATAGGTAGCTGGGAGTATACTGAATGAAAATGAAGTTTAGGGAAAAGGAACAGGGCAGGTAGATTTGAGATCACCTGAGCATAGGAGACAGGTGATGCCATGAGAGGATACAAGATCTTGCACAAAAAGCCGTCAAGAAAGAAGAGAGCTGGTGACTGTATCCAGGAGGAGAAAGCGCCCTTTAAAGGGCTGTCAGAGAAAAAGGAATCAAGGAGACTTAGGGGACAGTCAGAAAAGAAGGGAACCAGAGAAGAGCTTGTGTCAGATGAACCAAGGGAGGATATTTTCAAGAGAGAGAATGGCCGACAAATGCAGATACAGCAGAAGGCTTGTGATAGGAGAACTAGTGAGGGGATGCTCCAAGGAGTTTCTAAAATGTTCCCATTGTGACATGTGTAGCGGTGTTTACAATTTAGAGAATTTGCTGTAATTTCTGTGACTTGAGTCCTTGTTTTCTGCCAGCCTTAGAGTAATTAGATCCACAGATCTAGAGACCAAAATTCTATTTCTATAGTTGACAGCCTCTGTGGTCTCTATGAACAGATAAATCCATGGTAAAGGGGATATTAATCCAAGCCATTTTAATAATACCACAACTACAGACTACCTCGGCTGATTATTAGGCTGTACACTCACTGGCTAATAAATCCTGTCTTGGGTAATTAACCAAAAAAATGGAGTCTTTGATTTGAGTATGAATTACAGACACTAATAGATTGACTTCAATCTATTAACGTCTGTAATTGACACTAATAGATTAGTTGATTGAAGTAAACGAGGCATTTCAAGGGAGTCAGCAGTGAACTCTTGGTTAAAGGTGCTCAAAATTTTCTCGGAATTTCAGGCAATGTTTTTATTCCCTCTCCTTCATCCTGTCCTAACCACTGTCACCTCGATGTGACATCTATCACCCCCTGAAACTGTTCTCTCCACATCAGGACCAAACACTTCCTGACCGAATTCAATGATCCCTTCGAAGTTTTCATTGTCTGCTTCCCACCTGCTTGGCCACCATCTAACTTTACCCTCTCCTAGAAAGCTCTTCTCCTTTGGTTTCTCTGATACCAGGTCCTCCTGTTTCTCTATATATTTCTTCTTTATTTCTGTGAATGGCTGGACTTTCCTAACTGTAGTTGTTTCCTAAAATCCAGTCTTCAATCTTCAATTCTTTTCCTAAACTCATCCTTGTCTCTTCTGCTTCTCTCTTCTACAGTTTTCTCCCTGGTCTTATAGTTTATATATATAGATAGATAGATTTTTTTTTTTTTTCAGTACGTGGGCCTCTCACTGTTGTGGCCTCTCTTGTTGCAGAGCACAGGCTCCAGACGCACAGTTTCAGCGGCCATGGCTCACGGGCCTAGCTGCTCCGCGGCATGTGGGATCCTCCTGTACCGGGGCACGAACCCGTGTCCCCTGCATCGGCAGGCGGACTCTCAACCACTGCGCCACCAGGGAAGCCCCATATATATTTTTGAAAGATGTAGTTATACAGAACATTAAGCACATATAGTTATTCAATATATTATATTCAATATATTATACACAATGTATTGGTAAGGATGCTGCCTGTTGAAGTCAGTGGTCAGTTCAGAGAATCCCTTTATATTGGAATTAAAGAGGATATTCTGACCTAGGATATAGATAAACAAAGCATTCTGAGAGAGGCTATCTGAAGATTATCTAAGGATGAGATTGGGCAGAGTTTAATTCAGGCTGAGGACTAGACTAGTTCAATTAAGAAAACACTTATATTCTAATTATATTAAAATTAAACTTTATTGGGATTAAATTGCTAATTTGGGGGCACTATGGTAGGTGCTAATGGACATATATAAAAAAGACAGTCACATTGAAGCGAATTAAAGCTATTTCTACAATAGAATTCATCACAGAGGTTAAAGGTACATTATTTATTATACACATTTTCTTTAATAAGAATTTAATTTGCTTAATACTGCATAGGCTTATTTTGCTATGTATTGAAAGTTTATCATTTGCCTGCAAGCATTAAGACTCTTAAGTCTTTAAATAAATCTTTCAGAATCTAAAGTATAAGTATAATTATACATTGATAATATTACCAAATTTTCCATCCTTCCTATCAAATACTAAGTTTATCCTGGCCCATGCTGTCAACAAATCCTTAGAGACAAAGTGAAACATCTATTTGTTTCAAGGAATGGATGAAGTCAGTTAAGCCCAGTTAAAAATAAACTTGAAGCCCCAATACAGTAAGTGATGTGAAAGAAGTTGGCCCTTCAATGGAATCCTTTTCCAGTTTCTGCGAAAAGTATCATTATTTTACTGGTTCTCAGGCTTGACACCCTGGAGATTCCTTTGCTTCTGCTCATGCCTTTGTTGCTTATCTCTGGCTTGTCTCCAATTACCACTCCTGCTCTTTCTTTATTTTCTGAGCCACTACCTGATCTAGACTGAGTACTTCAACGTGGAGAGTGAAACGGCTTCTTCATAGCCCTCCTGCTCCCAGTCTCCCACTGCTTCAGTTATTTCTTGCCTGGTGAATCTTTCATATGATTGCATAACTCCCCATGTTTAAGAGTCATCAAAGGCTTTCCTACAGTATGACCCAGCAATCCCGCTCCTGGGCATATATCTGGAGAAAACTCTAATTCAACAGCATACATGCACTTCAATGTTCATAGCAGCACTATTTACAATAGCCAGGACACGGAAGCAACCCAAGTGCCCATCAAGAGATGAATTCATAAAGAAGATGTGGCATACACACACAATGGAATACTACTTAGCCATAAAACATACACAGTGGAATACTACTTAGCCAAGTATATTAGGAATATACTTAGGAATGAAATAATGCCACTTGCAGCAACATGGATGGACCTAGAGATGATCATACTAAGCAAACTAAGTCAGACAGAGAAAGACAAATACCATATGATATCACTTATATGTGGAATCTAAAATATGACACAAGTGAACTTATTTACAAAACAGAAACAGATTCACAGACACAGAGAACAAATTTATGGTTACCAAAGGGGATGGGGGGATAAATTAGGAGTTGGAGATTAACAGATACAAACTACTATATATAAAATAGATAAGCAACAAGATCCTGCTGTATAGCATAGGGAACTACATTCAATATCTTGTAACTTATAATAGAAAAGAAACTGAAAAAGAATATATATATATATATATATATATATATATATATATATATATATATATATATATAAATAACTGAATCACTTGGCTGTACACCTGAAACTAACACAACATTGTAAATCAACTATACTTCAATTTTTTAAAAAAAGAGAAATCAGAGGCTTTCTATTGCCTGTCATATGAAACCCACACTGAGAATGCAGGCTATGGTTTCTTCAATTGTAAAATGGCCATGTTGGTCTTGAGGAGTGGTTTTCAAACTTCTGAGCAGTCCAAAACATAAACCAGATTAAAAGTGGGATTAATTTGGGAGATTAGGATTGACATATATACATCACCATGTGTAAAACAGATAGCTAGTGGGAACCTGTGGTATAACACAGGGAGCTCAGCTCGGTGCTCTGTGATGACCTAGATGGCTGGGGGGTTGGGGAGGGAGGTCCAAGAGGGAGGAGATATAGGTATACATATAGCTGATTCATTTCATTGTACAGCAGAAACTAACACAACATTGTAAAGCAACTATACCCCAATTAAAAAAAAAAAGAAGAAGAAAGAAAGGAGAGCTGCTTAGACTAAAGCACACAAAGGAACAAAATCCTACCACTGCCACCACTGCTTTTTCCCCTTGCCCAGCAGCCTCCACAGAAAAATCACTGATCGGAAAGATCTCTAAGTTCGTTTCTTGCTGTTGTAATGCTCTAGGATTCTCTCCTGAACTTAGATCCAGTGTCCTCTATCACAAGGTCTTCTCTTCCCTTACCAAACTCAGGTTCCTCCATCCCCCTCAGGGTTCAGGACACAAGCCCAAACTGCCCGTGGACAGGGTGGAGATTTAGACAACTCAGAAGTCCAGCCTCATCCAAAGAACTTCTTTCCATTTTTCCAAAGAAGCTAGAAATCTGGCTCTTCCTTTTAAAATCTAGAGGGTTTTTTTGATGTTGGTAGCTGCGATGGTTAATTTATGTGTCAGCTTGGCTAGGCTATGGTCCCACATTGTTTAGTCAAACACTAGTCTAGGTGTTGTTATGACGGTATTTTGTGGATGTGATTAACATTTACAATCTGTTGACTTCAAGCAAAGAGATTACTCTCAATAATGTGAGACGGCTTCATGAAATCAGTGGAAGGCATTGAGAGCAAAAATCTTCAGTTTCCTGGAGAAGAAAGAATGAGAAATTCTGCCTCAAAAATGTAACATGGGGCTTCCCTGGTGGCGCAGTGGTTGAGAGTCCGCCTGCCGATGCAGGGGACACGGGTTCGTGCCCCGGTCCGGGAAGATCCCACATGCCGCAGAGCGGCTAGGCCCGTGAGCCATGGCCGTTGAGCCTGTGCGTCCGGAGCCTGCGCTCCGCAAGGGGAGAGGCCACAACAGTGAGAGGCCCGCATAACGCAAAAAAAAAAAAAAAAAAAAAAATGTAACATGGAAATCCCATCTGAATTTCCAGTCAACTGGCCTGCCCTAGAGATTTCAGATACCATCCTCACAATCACATGAGCCAATTCTTAAAAATCAGTCAGTCTCTTTATATACACACACGTGTATACACACACACAAACACACACACATATTCTTAAATAAACAAAATAAGAAATGAAAAAGGAGAAATGTCAACCGATACCGCAGAAATAGAAAAAAAATAAGAGAATACTATGAATGATTATATGCCAACAAATTTGACAATCTGGAAGACATGGGCAACTTTCTAGAAACATACAGGCTACCAAAACTGAATCAAGAAGAAAAAGATAATTTGAGCAGACCAATCACTAGAAGTGAAATAGAATCTGTAGTATATACGTATTCTTGGTTCAGTTTCTCTGAAGAACCTTGTCAGATAAAGTAACTGACTCAAATTTTTGTCAAACTCTATAGGCCAAAGAAAACATATGCTTGAACCCTACTTGCACCGCCATGTAACTCAGTTTCCTATGACACAGCCCATCTCCTCCGGAGCCACTGCTTCACACACACCCGGTCATTGTTACCGTTGTGCCCTTTTCCCACCAGGCCTTTCTTCCCATTTTATCTTCCCAACCAAATGCAATGCTTTTTAAAGGCACTAGGCTCAAGGCTCTTCTCCTTCAGGAAGCTTCTATGGTAATTTGATGCCATGGTGATCTCCACGCATTACTTTTAATTCCGTCTACATTTAATCTTCATAAATTGGACATACTATGTTATGTTAGATTTATGATTTTTTTAATTGCTCTCAAAATGTTACCCACCTTGTCTTTCAAATAATAATAAAGATCTCACCTTTAGAGGCTGTCTGCCATCATTCTGCAGCTTGTACTGAAAACAAATCACTGTGGAAATTAGGAGACATGAGTTCCAGTCTCATCTCTTTGGGAAGGTCACCGAGCAACTCTAGGCTGGATTTCCTTCATTTGTAAAACAGGAAAGAGCGAGTAAATGGCTAAAATTTACTTACTGCTTACCATGTGTCTGGCACTGTTCTATGAGCTTTACATATATTCATTCACTTAATCCTGAAAATTTTATGAGGTAGGTACAATTATATAGAATAAACTAAGACTCAAAAGAAGGAGGTAACTTGCCCAAGGCAGACTTGCAGGCACTGGAACTGGGATTTAGACGCAAGCAGTCTGGTTCCTAAGTCCATGCTCCTAACACGAAACAGACTCATAATACATATTGCATAATTCCCAGCAGCTCTAAAACACTATGATTCTAAAATCACCTTCAGTGTGCTCTTTATTATAAGCCACAATAAGGACTCATTAAATGTTTATTAAAATGAATCAACTACTTTTCAGTTCATTTGCATTTCATTACCATGATGGCCCGTCATGTTGTACAAGCGTGGGGGACTAGATTTGACTGAGACCATTTTACTGGTCACTAGTGATACGTTCTAATCACAAGGACTGACTTGGCCATCAGATGTCCTCTCTATGCTTCATCCTATATGTACTTTAAACCACTCATAGCTCAGATTTTTTTGAACATGACTGTTTCCTGCAACGCAAGATGAACAGATGTCTTTAGAATTAATCTGTAAGCAAGCCTTTCAAAATGCATCACTACTGATCATACAGTCGGGGTCAAAATAGGCAGTTCCAGCTGGTAACATAACCCCAGAACAAGAGGTAACTTTTTGCCAACAAGAGCAGAAACAATGACCTTAAAAGACGGGAGTTAACTTGGATATAGCAGACACTGTCAATGACCCACTCGTATGCCCTTGGTCCACCCCCGAGGTCTTCAGGAAATAGTTCCCCAACACCAACAGCTTCCAACCGCAGGTACCTGTCTCTCTCTGCCCAAGGGCATGCTCACCCCAAGCACAGCATAGGCCAGAAATGCCAAAGAATTTATGTGGCCAGGAGCAACCCTCAACCAATGAGGGATAAATAAACAACTTCCTCCCCCGTCAGTAGGATGGCGAGGGGGCATGTTCTACCCATTTTCTTGGAGCAGCCCAGAGGGTTTGAGCCCCCATGCCCACTGTGGTCATCAATATAGCCCTTACTGATTTCCCTCCCTACTCTGCTTGCCCATCTCCTTCTTTCACCATGCTTCCTGGGATCATCTTCCAAATAAACTATTTGCACCCAAATCTTTGTCTCAGTTTTGGAGGCTGCTGTTTTGGAGGAACATAAATTAAGACACTGAACCTTCCATTACAAGTTTGTTCACTCCTTTATCTCAGTTTCTAAGGCTGCAATCTTCAAATCAACATGGCATCATACTCCCCATAGCAGCTGTCTCATAGTCAATTCTTTGAGTCTTCCATTTGGGGAAGCCACCAACTGTGCATGACAATGCTTTCTGGGTTTTTTTGTTTTGTTTTGTTTTTTAACATCTTCATTAGAGTATAATTGCTTTACAATGGTGTGTTAGTTTCTGCTTTATAACAAAGTGAATCAGTTATACATATACATATATCCCCTTATCTCTTCCCTCTTAAGTCTCCCTCCCTCCCACTCTCCTTATCCCACTCCTCTAGGTGGTCACAAAGCACCTAGCTGATCTCCCTGTGCTATGCAACTGCTTCCCACTAGCTATCTATTTTACGTTTGGTAGTGTATATATGTTCATGCCTCTCTCTCACTTTGTCCCAGCTTACCTTTCCCCCTCCCCATATCCTCAAGTCCATTCTCCAGTAGGTCTGCATCTTTATCCCCGTCTTGCCCCTAGGTTCTTCATGCCCATTTTGTTTTTTTTTTTTAGATTCCATATACATGTGTTAGCATAAGGTATTTGTTTTTCTTTCTCACTTACTTCACTCTGTATGACAGACTCTAGGTCCACCCACCTCAATACAAATAACTCAAATGCATTTCTTTTTATGGCTGAGTAATATTCCATTGTATATATGTGCCACATCTTCTTTATCCATTCATCTGTTGATGGACACTTAGGTGGCTTCCATGTCCTGGCTACTGTAAATAGAGCTACAATGAACATTGTGCTACACAACTCTTTTTGAATTATGGTTTTCTCAGGGTATATGTCCAGTAGTGGGATTGCTGGGTCGTATGGTAGTTCCATTTTTAGTTTTTTAAGGACCCTCCATACTGTTCTCCATAGTAGCTGTATCAATTTCATTCCCACGAACAGAGCAAGAGGGTTCCCTTTTCTCCACACAGTCTCCAGCACTTCCTGTTTGTAGATTTTTTGATCATGGCCATTCTGACCAGTGTGAGATGATATCTCATTGTAGTTTTGATTTGCATTTCTCTAATGATTAATGATGCTGAGCATTCTTTCATGTGTTGGCAATCTGGATATCTTCTTTGGAGAAATGTCTATTTAGGTCTTCTGCCCGTCTTTGGATTGGGTTGTTTTTTTGATATTGAGCAGCATGAGCTGCTTGTAAATTTTGGAGATTAATCCTTTGTCAGTTGCTTCATTTGCAACCATTTTCTCCCATTCTGAGAGTTGTCTTTTTGTCTTGTTTATGGTTTCCTTTGCTGTGCAAAAGCTGTGAGGTTTCATTAGGTCCCATGTGTTTATTTTTGTTTTTATTTCCATTTCTCTAGGAGGTGGGTCAAAAAGGATCTTGCTGTGATTTATGTCATAGAGTGTTCTGCCTATGTTTTCCTCTAACACTCTGACAGTGTCTGGCCTTACATTTAGGTCTTTAATCCATATTGAGTTTATTTTTTTGTATAGTGTTAGGGAGTGTTCTAATTTCATTATTTTACATGTAGCTGTCCAGTTTTCCTAGCACCACTTATTGAGGAGGCTGTCTTTTCTCCACTGTATATTCTTGCCTCCTTTATGAAAGATAAGGTGACCGTATGTGTGTGGGTTTCTCTCTGGGCTTTCTATACTGTTCCATTGATCTATATTTCTGTTTTTGTGCCAGTACCATACTATCTTGATTACTGTACCTTTGTTGTATAGTCTGAAGTCAGGGAGCCTGATTCCTCCAGCTCCGTTCTTCTTTCTCAAGATTGCTTTGGCTATTTGGGGTCTTTTGTGTTTCAATAGAAATTGTGAAATTTTTTGTTCTAGTTCTGTGAAAAAATAGCATTGGTAGTTTGATAGGGATTGCATTGAATCTGTAGATTGCTTTGGGTAGTATAGTCATTTTCATAATGTTTATTCTTCCAATCCAAGAACGTAGTATATCTTTCCATCTGTTTGTATCATCTTTAATATCTTTCATCAGTGTCTTATAATTTTCTGCATACAGGTCTTTTGTCTCCTTAGGTAGGTTTATTCCTAGATATTTTATTCTTTTTGTTGCAATGGTAAATGGGAGTGTTTTCTTAATTTCTCTTTCATATTTTTCATCATTAGTGTATAGGAATGCAAGAGTTTTCTGTGCATTAATTCTGTATCCTGCTACTTTACCAAATTCATTGATTAGTCCTACTAGTTTTTCTGGAAGCATCTTCAGGATTCTCTGTTTATAGTATCATGTCATGTGCAAACAGTGACAGCTTTAGTTCTTCTTTTCTGATTTGCATTCCTTTTATTTCTTTTTCTTCTCTGATGGCTGTGGCTAAAACTTCCACAACTATGTTGAATATTAGTGCTGAGAGTGTACAACCTTGTCTTATTCCTGATCTTAGTGGAAATGGTTTCAGTTATTCACCATTGAGGGTGATGTGGGCTGTGGGTTTGTCATATATGACATATATGCCTTTATTATGTTGAGGTAAGTTCCCTCTATGCCTACTTTCTGGAGGGTTTCTATCATAAATGGGTGTTGAATTTTGTCAAATGCTTTCTCTGCATCTATTGAGATGATCATATGGTTTTTCTCCTTCAATTTGTTAATATGGTGTATCACATTGATTGATTTGCATATATTGAAGAATCCTTGCATTGCTGGGATAAACCCCACTTGATCATGGTGTATGATCCTTTTAACGTGCTGTTGGATTCTGTTTGCTAGTATTTTGTTGAGGATTTTTGCATCTATGTTCATCAGTTATAGTGGCCTGTAGTTTTCTTTCTTTCTGACATCTTTGTCTGGTTTTGGTATCAGGGTGATGGTTTCCTCTTAGAATGAGTTTGGGAGTGCTCCCCGCTCTGCTATATTTTGGAAGAGTTTGAGAAGGATAGGTGTTAACTCTTGTCTAAATGTGTGATAGAATTCACCTGTGAAGCCATCTGGTCCTTGGCTTTTGCTTGTTGGAAGATTTTTAATCATAGTTTCTATTTCAAGTGCTTGTGATTGACCTGTTCATGTTTTCTATTTCTTCCTGATTCAGTCTTGGAAGGTTGTGCTTTTCTAAGAATTTGTCCATTTCTTCCAGGTTGTCCATTTTATTGGCATACAGTTGCTTGTAGTAATCTCTCATGATGCTTTGTATTTCTGCAGTATCAGTTGTTACTTCTTTTTCATTTCTAATTCTATTGATTTGAGTCTTCTCCCTTTTTTTCTTGATGAGTCTGGCCAATGGTTTATCAGTTTTGTTTATCTTCTCAAACAACCAACTTTTAGTTTGATTGATCTTTGCTATTGTTTCCTTCATTTCTTTTTCATTTATTTCTGATCTGATCTTTATGATTTCTCTCCTTCTGCTAACTTTGGGGTTCTTTTGCTCTTCTTTCTCTAATTGCTTGAGGTGTAAGGTTAGGGTGTTTATTTGAGATGTTTCCTGTTTCTTAAGGTAGGATTGTATTGCTTTAAACTTCCCTCTTAGAACTGCTTTTGCTGCATCCCATAGGTTTTGGGTCATCGTGTTTTCATTGTCATTTGTTTCTATGTATTTTTTGATTTCCTCTTTGATTTCTTCAGTGATCTCTTGGTTATTAAGTAGTGCATTGTTTAGCCTCCATGTGTTTGTATTTTTTACAGATTTTTTTCCTGTAATTGATATCTAGTCTCATAGCATTGTGGTCGGAAAAGGTACTTGATACAATTTCAATTTTCTTAAATTTACCAAGGCTTGATTTGTGACCCAAGATATGATCTACCCTGGAGAATGTTCCATGAGCACTTGAAAAGAAAGTGTATTCTGTTGTTTTTGGATGGAATGTCCTATAAATATTAATTAAGTCCATCTTGTTTAATGTATCATTTAAAGCTTGTGTTTCCTTATTTATTTTCATTTTGGATGATCTGTCCATTGGTGAAAGTGGGGTGTTAAAGTCCCCTACTATGATTGTGTTACTGTCGATTTCCCCTTTTATGGCTGTTAGTATTTGCCTTATGTATTGAGGTGCTCCTATGTTGGGTGCATAAATATTTACCATTGTTATATCTTCTTCTTGGATCGATCCCTTGATCATTATGTAGTGTCCTTCTTTGTCTCTTGTAATAGTCTATTTTAAAGTCTATTTTGTCTGATATGAGAATTGCTACTCCAGCTTTCTTTTGATTTCCATTTGCATGGAATATCTTTTTCCATCCCCTCACTTTCAGTCTGTATGTGTCCCCAGGTCTGAAGTGGGTCTCTTGTAGACAGCATATATATGGGTCTTGTTTTTGTATCCATTCAGCCAGTCTATGTCTTTTGGTAGGAGCATTTAATCCATTTATATTTAAGGTAATTATCGATATGTATGTTCCTATTACCATTTTCTTAATTGTTTTGGTTTTGTTATTGTAGGTCTTTTCCTTCTCTTGTGTTTCCTGCCTAGAGAAGTTCCTTTAGCATTTGTTGTAAAGCTCGTTTGGTGGTGCTGAATTCTCCTAGCTTTTGCTTGTCTGTAAAGGTTTTAATTTCTCTGTCATGTCTGAATGAGATCTTTGCTGGGTAATCTTGGTTATAGGTTTTTCCCCTTCATCACCTTAAATATATCCTGCCACCCCCTTGTGGCTTGCAGAGTGTCTGCTGAAAGATCAGCTGTTAACCTTATGGGGATTCCCTTGTATGTTATTTGTTGTTTTTCCCTGCTGCTTTTAATATTTTTTCCTTGTATTTAATTTTTGATAGTTTGATTAATATGTGTCTTGGCGTGTTTCTCCTTGGATTTTTCCTGTATGGGACTCTCTGTGCTTCCTGGACTTGATTAACTATTTACTTTCCCATATTAGTGACGTTTTCAACTGTAATCTCTTCAAATATTTTCTCAGTCCCTTTCTCTCTTCTTCTTCTGGGACTCCTATAATTCGAATGTTGGTGCATTAAATGTTGTCCCAGAGGCCTCTGAGACTGTCTTAAATTCTTTTCATTCTTTTTTCTTTATTCTGCTCTGCAGAAGTTATTTCCACTATTTTACCTTCCAGGTCACTTATCCTTTCTTCTGCCTCAGTTATTCTGCTATTAATCCCTTCTAGAGAATTTTTAATTTCATTTATTGTGTTGTTCATCACTGTTCGTTTGCTCTTTAGTTCTTCAAGGACCTTGTTAAACGTTTCTTGTATTTTCTCCATTCTATTTCCAAGCTTTTGGATATCTTATGTATCATTACTCTGAATTGTTTTTCAGGTAGACTTCCTATTTCCTCTTCCTTTATTTGGTCTGGTGGGTTTCTACCTTGCTCCTTCATCTGCTGCATATTTCTCTGTCTTCTCATTTTGCTTAACTTACTGTGTTTGGGGTCTCCTTTTTGCAGGCCGCAGGTTCATAGTTCCCGTTGTTTTTGGTGTCTGCCCCCAGTGGCTAGGTTAGTTCAGTAGGTTGTGTAGGAATCCTGGTGGATGGCACTGGTGCCTGTGTTCTGGTGGATGAGGCTGGATCTTGTCTTTCTGGTGGGCAGGTCCACATCTGGCAGTGTGTTTTGGGGTGTCTGTGGCCTTATTATGATTTTAGGTAGCCTCTCTGCTAATGGGTGGGGTTGTGTTCCTGTCCTGCTAGTTTTTTGGCATAGGGTGTCCAGCACTGTAGCTTGCTGGTCGTTGAGTGGAGCTGATTCTTGGCGATGAGATGGAGATCTCTGGGAGATTTTCACCGTTTGATATTATGTGGAGCTGGGAGGTCTCTTGTGGCCCAGTGTCCTGAACTCAGCTCTCCCACCTCAGAGGTGCAGCCCTGGCGCCTGGCAGGAGCACCAAGAGCCTATCATCCACACAGCTCAGAATAAAAGGGTGAAAAAAAGAAAGAAAGAAAGAAAGAAGATAAAATTAAATTAAATTAAAAAGTTATTAAAATAAAAATAATTATTAAAAAAATTTTAAATAATAGAAAAGAAAGAACGAGCAACCAAACCAAAAAACAAATCCACCAATGGTAACAAGTGCTAAAAACTATACTAAAGAAAAAAAAAAAAAAACGACAGACATCCCTAGGACAAATGGTAAAAGCAGAGCTATACAGACAAAATCACACACAGAAACATACACACTCACAAAACAGGAAAAAAAATCTATATCGTTGCTCCCGAAGTCCACCTCCTCAATTTTGGATGACTCGTTGTCTGTTCAGGTATTCCACTGATGCAGGGTACATCAATTGATTGTGGAGATTTAGTCCACTGCTCCTGAGGCTGCTGGGAGAGATTTCCCTTTCTCTTCTTTGTTCTCACAGCTCCCGGGGTTCAGCTT
The DNA here is from genome assembly GCF_964165515.1 of Mesoplodon bidens. Taxonomy (NCBI): domain Eukaryota; kingdom Metazoa; phylum Chordata; class Mammalia; order Artiodactyla; family Ziphiidae; genus Mesoplodon; species Mesoplodon bidens. Next base: position 12,548,447 of record NC_138166.1, read on the forward strand.
TGGATCTGGCCACGCCTCTTCGGGTAGGTCGCCTGAGGGCCTCTGTTCTTCTCCCAGATAGGACGGGGTTAAAGGAGCAGCGGCTTCAGCGGCTCTGGCTCACTCAGGCCGGGGTGGGGGGAGGGGTGCAGATGCAGGGCGAGCCTGGCAGACGTTGCACCAGCCTGAGGTGCGCCGTGCATTCTCCCGGGGAAGTTGTGCCTGGATCCCGGGACCCTGGCAGTGGCGGGCTGCACAGGCTCCCCGGGAGGGGGGCATGGACAGTGACCTGCGCTCGCACACAGGCTTCTTGGCGGCGGCAGCAGCAGCCTCAGCGTCCCACGCCCGTCTCTGGGGTCCGCGCTTTTACCCGCGGCTCGCGCCCGTCTCTGGAGCTTCCTTTAAGCAGCGCTCTTAATCCCCTCTCCTCGAGCACCAGGAAACCAAGAGGGAAGAAAAAGTCTCTTGCGTCTTCGGCAGGTCCAGACTTTTTCCCAGACTCCCTCCCGGCCAGCCGTGGTGCACTAACCCGTTGCAAGCTGTGTTCACGCCGCCAACCCCAGTCCTCTCCCTGGGATCCAACCGAAGCCCGAGCCTCAGCTCCCAGCCCCGCCCACCCCGGCGGCCGAACAGACAAGCCTCTCGGGCTGGTGAGTGCCTGAGGGCACCGATCCTCTGTGCGGGAATCTCTCCGCTTTGCCCTCTGCACCCCTGTGGCTGCGCTCTCCTCCACGGCTCCGAAGCTTCCCACCACCCACCCCCGTCTCCGCCCGCGAAGGGGCTTCTAGTGTGTGGAAACCGTTCCTCCTTCACGGCTCCCTCCCACTGGTGCGGGTCCCGTCCCTATTCTTTTGTCTCTGTTTTTTCTGTTTTCTTTTGCCCTACCCAGGTATGTGAGGAGTTTCTTGCCTTTTGGGAGGTCTGAGGTCTTCTGCCAGCGTTCAGTAGGTGTTCTGTAGGAGTTGTTCCACGTGTAGATATATTTCTGATGTATTTGTGGGGAGGAAGGTGATCTCCACGTCTTCCTCTTCCGCCATCTTGAAGCTCCTCCCCAGTGTTTTGTAAGATTATAAAAATACACATGGTACACACATACACAGGTTGAAACAAAGCAGGACCCGCGGGGCCTTCCCTGGGACAAACCCCTGTGTCCCCTGCCTCTTGTCTGTTGAAAAGCTTTAGCCTCCTAGGCCTTCCCTGATTTCTAAAAGTATGTTATCAGAGAAGTAAGAAAATGCGGAAACAAAGGAAAATAAGCAGGACGAAATAATAATAGTTTAGCCATAAAAAAAAAAAAGTCAAGGGCTTCCCTGGTGGCGCAGTGGTTGAGAGTCCGCCTGCCGATGCAGGGGACACGGGTTCGGGCCCCGGTCCGGGAGGATCCCACATGCCGTGGAGCGGCTGGACCCGTGAGCCATGGCCACTGAGCCTGCGCGTCCGGAGCCTGTTCTCCGCAACGGGAGAGGCCACAACAGTGAGAAGCCCGCGTATCGCAAAGAAAAAGAAAAAAAAAAGTGAAGGACCTTTCGTTCCTCCTCAAGGACTATAGATAATACTCTGAGCCACGTTGTTTGAGCTGTTTTGCAGATACTGAAACCCCCACCAGGTGGAAGTAGTTAACTGTGTGCTGCCCACAAGCACATAGACCCCAGACTGGTTTGAGCCAGAAAACTGATAATTGAGATTTGCTAAACATCACCCTGTTACCTCATACCAGTCAATCAGAGGAATGTCCACGAGCTGATCAGGCACCCTGTGACCCTCTCCCTCACACTGTGTTGAAAACTCTTCCCTGAAAGCCATCAGAAGGTTCTGCTCCTTTGAGCATAAGCTGCCCATTCTCCTTTTGGCCCCAGGTTGGACGCCTTGCAATAAATGCTGTACTTTCCTTCATCCCAACCTGGTATCAGTAGATTGGCTTTATTGTGCATTGGCAAACGGACCCAAGTTTGACTCGACAACAGGAAGATGCAAAATAATGTGGGGCAACACTTCCCAAAATGTACTCCAGAGAACAGTAGTTTCTGCAGAATTTTAATAAATTTTACTTGAAAAAAACATTTTAATGTAAAATATATTATGGAAATTCTGGGTTGTTTAAAAGGTACGGGAATATATTTATACACCATGATTCTGTTGTGCAAAGAAAAAAAGGTATCTCGTTCCTGTAACTGAATTATTTTGCCTTTGAGCCTCTACTTCCACCAGCAGGAAAAATTAACTTGCCATTTAAAGTCCCTCAGTCTTCTCAATTGTAAAAAGTCTCCTTTGGGTAAATATTTAGTTAACTTGAAGCTCAAGCTCCCTATCAGAGAGTCTCTCCTCTTGAAGAGTCTCACCATCTCTCACATCCCAAATGGTTTATGGGCACATGGAAGTGCACTTATCCTCACCACAGAGGAAGGGCAGGGAGGGCATGCTGCCCTGAGCTGGCCTCTGGGGTCCTCTCTGGCCTTTGCTGAGATGGACCCAGCTGTCCACCAGAATCAACTGGAGAGATTGTTAGAAATGCAGATTCTCAGGTCCTTTCTCTGGAAGTTTTGGTTCAGGGAGACTGGAGTGAAACTAAGAACCCACATTCTGAACAAGTCTCCCAGAGGGTTCTGATGTTTTCTGACCCTTGGAAAACACTAGCATAGCCCTGTTTCCTACCAAGTTTTGAACTTCCTGCCGTCCTGTAAAATAGGAAGCTCTCATAACCTACTGCCTTACACTAAGGTGGATGCACATGGTTTAGTATTGTCATCATCTTTGCTATTGTGAGGCATTTTGGGGCAGAGGATAGAAGGCATCCATGGTGAATCTTGGCACTGGTGGCAAATAGACGGATATTGCAATTTAAATATGCTAATCATAGAATTTTTAAAGCAGAAGTGAGGAAACAAAAGAAGAAAAAGAGCCTCTGGTATTAATTCCAGTTATTTCAATACCATTAAGAAGGAGGAGCTTCTAAGAAAAGCCACACGAAATCTCTGAGGAGAAGGAGGAACAGTAGCATAAAAAAAGTCAGAAAGAATTATATGAAATCTACTTTTACTAAAACCTACATCGAAACCTCTGATGATTATATCTTATTTTAAAACAGCTGGAAATAGAAATCAGCTATTTTTTTTGTCTATAACTGTGTAGCTTAAACATTAGATAAAATGTTTGCTCTTTCTCTGGTATGTTACATAATAAAGAAGTTTAGGAGGACCTCCCTGGTGGTGCAGTGGTTAAGAATCCTCCTGCCAATGCAGGGGACACGGGTTCGAGCTCTGGCCCGGGAAGATCTCACATGCTGCGGAGCAACTAAGCCCGTGTCCCACAACTACTGAGCCCACGCTCTAGAGCCTGGAACCCACAACTACTGAGCCCGCGTGCCACAAGTACTGAAGCCTGCACACCTAGAGCCCGTGCCCCACAACAAGAAAAGCCACCTCACTGAGAAGCCCGTGCACTGCAACAAAGAGTAGCCCTCACTCGCTGCAACTAGAGAAAGCTCATGAGCAGCAACAAGGACCCAACGCAGCCCAAAATAAATAAATTAGTTAATTTAAAAGAAAATATTGGGGGACTTCCCTGGTGGTCCAATGGTAAAGAATCGCCTTCCAATGTAGGGCACGTGGGTTCGATCCCTGGTCGGGGAACTAAGATCCCACATGCCGTGGGGCAACTAAGCCCCTGCTCCACAACTATCGAGCTCGTGTGCCTCAACGAGTCGGCCCACACGTGCCGCAGAATACAGAGCCCACGCACTCTGAAGCCCGTGTGCCATAACAAAAGATTCTGCATGCCTCAAAGATGATCCCGTGTGCCGCAACTAACACCCAACACAGCCAAAAACAAGGAAAATAAATAAATAAATAATGAAGTTTATAGCATCACTTTTGAAGCATTTTAAAATTAAATATTGTATTTTAATGAATAAATAGAACTGGTTCATACCACTTAATGTTGATATCAACAAAGTCTTCCACCCAAAGCACGTTTAGATTTCAAACCCCACAGAGTGATGTTTAACCTTTTAAAATCTGATGCAAAATCTTATGTCAGCCTATTTCTTCAAGAAGAGCCTTTACCTGAGGTAACAGTCCGAACATACTAGGTTGGACTACAGTTACAAACCGCTCCGAGATTTCAGCAGCTTGACTCACCACGAGTGAACTGGAGAGTTCTACTGACCCCAGTCTTTCAGGGGCCGGGTTGACAAGGTTCCATCTCAGCATGTGCTTCCAGGTTCTCCACAGCACAGGGAAGGAAACATGGCAACTTTTGACACACTTCTGCCCACATTCCATTGGTCAAAGCAAATCAGTGGTCATCCTAACTTCAAAGGGGGCGGGGAATATCATCTTACCACCCGCCTCCTAGGAGACTGGAGTGTTTGTCACCAGCCCTACTGACTATCACATGTGTTTTTGCCTTTTACCTCCTCTGGACCTCTGTGCCACATAACAATCCACACTATCTATCCCCCTGTTTGGGACCCATATTATCAATCCAACAAATTTATACTGTCAATCCAATGACAACAAAGCATTTCCTTCTTTTAGAACCACTGATTTCAAGCAAGGTCTCTGTTGTTTCTTGAAACCACCATCCTTAGTATATCTCATTTTGTCAGGGCAAGGGTGCTGTGTGTAAGTTTAAAGAAAGAGACGTTGGTAGCCCCACTGTGGCAGAGGTGGCTTGTTCACCAAAGTCTGAGGACCCTCCCTCCACCACATAGGATAGAGTTGCTGAGTTCAACAGGGCCTGTATTTCTCAGACCCTTGCAATAGGTGGGGTTACATGACTGAGTTCTGACCAATGAAATGGAGATGGAAATGCCATTTACCACTTTCAGGTCCAACACATATACATGCACCATCCACTGCTCTCATCTTCTGTCTGGATGTTGATGCTTGAGGCAACCTAGAAAGCCCCATGTTGGAGATGGCAGAGCCTTCAGCCTGGTCTTCAAATGACTACATGACCCAGACCTTCCACCAATTACCTACCCTGTTGATGATACATATCAACTTTTTATTAAAAATAGTTTTCTTTTTCAAGTTTATGAAAATGAACTTTTATTATGAGAAATAAACTTTAATAGTGATGGCGTAGTAGGATAAATGGACAAAATGCTACTCCAAAAGTGTGAATTTTTTGGTTGGCCTTGACAATGACAAAGTCAGCTAACATAATTCCTTAGCTTTCTACTAACCTCTCTCCAGTCACCTCTGTATATCCTCTGAATTACTGCCCTGTCTGATTAGAAGAGAATTTCCCAGCAAGTGAAGAAGGAACTGAATTATTATAGAGGAATTTGGAGACAGCAAGAGGGAGAACTGCCAGTTTCTGGTTCTGTAAAAGCCTTTAGTTATCACTAACCACTCAACATAGAAACAAGATATAATCACAACATCAATGACTGCCTAAGGCTGATGGGCCATATCCTAAGTGTCTCATGATAGAAATAATTCATAATGCATGAAATTAGATATACGATAGCACTTCAATTTTATCATGCTCATCAAAGCCCTGTCATCTCTAATATATTGTGGCAAACATAATGCTATGCTTGGCCAAACCTACTTTCTTTCCCCCCGGGCACATGGATAGGACGTATGTCCCAGCCACCCTTGGTGTTAGGTGGGTCACATGACAGATTTCTGGCCAATGGAACGTGGGCACAAGAGATGCGGGCCATTCTCAGACCCAGTGGAGGACTCAAGACCCACGGGGAGAGCAGAACCATGAGCTGGAAGGAGCTGGGTCCTGAACGAATGCTTAGAATAGCACCTGCCCCACCCAGCCAGCTTGGGACTATGATGTGAGAAAGAAAGAAACCACTGAGATCTTGTTATAGCGACTAGCACAGTTATCATACCCTCATGGATACATCAGGACTGCTGCATTTGCGTCAGAGAACCATGTGAAAGGTTAAAACTGAACGGGATGCTATGTAATAAAGTAATCCTCAATAAAGCTGTTAATCGAAAGAAGAAAGACCAGGAGCCCCTAAAGATGTACTCTAACCCTGCCCCTCCCCCGACCCTGTTAAATTTGGTTCTTCCCAGTTGTTTTAACACCTCCTCCAGAATGTTTCTTGCCAGGGCCAGGGCAAGAATACCATGACTTGGCCACAGCTCACCCTCTCTTGGCCTCTTCTCCCATTCTGGACTACTTGAGGAAATTTCATTCTTCTGAGCTTTGACGGCCATATATTATTCCTTCTGCTGGACTGCTCTTTCCCCCCACCTCTGCCTGTGAGATGTACCCGTTCTGCCTACCACCCCGAATGAGGCCTTCCCTTTGGAAGGCTTGGTTGGAAAAGACAGCCTCCTGCTGCAAACTGCTATTACCCTTTCCCTGTGCAGCTCTGAGGGTCCAGCTCATGTTCCCCGCTGCATGATCATGACAGATGGACATCCTGTCTGCCTGCTAGGTTGCAAGCTCCTTGCAGACAGAAATCCACGTGCCAGCATTGGGTTGATATTCGATAATAACTGTTGAATGAGCACACGAACAAACGGCAATGAATGCACAAGTCAATGAATAATTAAGTGGAATTCCACACAGCAGCTTGGATCAGAGACCCCTTTCCCTCCAAATGAGTCCACATGGGACCATGTTTCCTTTAGGACATTCTGCCCCGCCCGAGGACCCTCCACTCTATATAAAGATGGAGTGTTTGGGCAGAGGTCACTGCTTTGAGAGGCAGACACGATGGTCCAGCACTGGCGTCCAGCTGAAATATCAAGATTCAGATAGAGAGGAGTCTGCAAGAATGTGGAGAAAAAAGAAGGAAATAAACCCCCAGTAATTAAGAAAATAGGGGAAGTCACTTAAACTTTAGACATTTTTAAGTAAAAATAATTTTAGGTAAGTACTAATTTTTGAACTTTTACTGACGTATAACACACATACGGAGAAGTGACCAGCTTGGGGACAGTTCCCAAATTGGTCACACCGTGCATCCAGCACCTCATCAAGAAACAGACCATTATCAGCAGCGCAGAAGCCCCTCCCCCTCGAGTCAGTAAATACTATTTTAAAAGAAAAGGAAGGAAGGAAGGAAGGAGAGAGGGGAGGGGTGGCCAGGCATCCACTTTAAAAGAAAAGGAGAAATGCTGCGGCAGGCAGGCGGGGACCCGAGGGGACGCTCCAGGGGAAACTCACAGCCTCACTGAGATACGCCCATCAGGGCTTCTCCCGATCTGCTGAAAACTGTCTGGGATTAAACAGACGCACAACATGGGTAACTGCAGCAAAAGCTGGCTGAGCTTTGGAGAGAAGAGGATACCTCCCAGGTACAGAGCAAGGGAATGCGTGCCACTGTGTCCCCAGCCAGGAAGCAGCTGGCTCGGGACCCACGTCCCCAAACCCTTCCCACCCCCAGTCCATGCCCCTGCACCCTTTCTCTAAACCTGGAGAGGCAGGGCACCCTCTGTGCTTCCTTCCAGCGGGATGTGACTCCTGCCAGACTCTATGCCAGGATGCAGGGCTTTGGAAGGAACATCCTGTATAACGGCCAGAGAAGCAGCTTCTATTGATATTTTGTCACCTCTGGAGCCTCAGGACCAGGGCTTTGAGAGCAGGCTCCATCCAAGCTGGTCTACTAAGTCTTCCCCTCTCCTAGGACTCTCTGCTCTGCCCTTAAACAGGAAAAATCCCAGGGATGAAGGAACCATCCCTGGCTTAGAAACTTCACTCCCTGTTTATTGCAAACAGCTTTGTCTCTGTCAGGATCATGGGACGTGTGTAAGAGGTAGATAGAGAAGAGGTAGGTGACTGGACAGGTGTGTAGGTAGATAGATTAAAATTATACACAGTCTGCTGGTAATTCAGAAGGCAGGGTCCCAGGGATGGGTCTGGGTACCCATTATATGGGAGGATTTCCTGCTCACAATGATGTGGTACAAGCAGTTTTTGGTCTTATATTTCTGTCGCAATTAATAAGGGAACAACAAAGAGAACTAATCAATTGGATCAGGCAAAGGGGCTATAAAGGGGATATTTCTCAAGCATTGTATTGAACAGTTCCTTATAATTAACATTAGTCAAACTGGGGTCCTTCCCAAGTTCCATACTCTACACACCATTATCCTCACAAGGTTTCTGTGCTGAGGTTTTAAGAGCAGGTAGATTACAGGGCTTTGGGTTAGAAGTTTCCATGGGAGGGAGGGGATGCCTGGGTTTCAGCTGATCTGGGAGGCTTCAGGGGTATCATCCAATATCCCTGTTGCTTCCTGTAAATTCAAGGGAATCCACTGACTTTCCAAGAAGAGATGTTCCGTGCAGATTATCTAATCCACAAATAGTTACTGAGGCCGTCACTTTGTATGTGCCAAGCACTGTGTTAGGCCTGGGGAATTCCGTGCTGAACAGAGCGCTCACAGCCCCCAAGAACTCACAGTCTCATGGAGGAGGCAGCCTGGTAAACAGCTGTCACCCCGGAGAAGCGCTATGACAATGACCTCTTAACAGCTGTGGGACCTGGGGCAAGCCACTGAACTCCCCTGTGCCTTACTTTCAACATCTGCCCGTGGGCGTCATAGTAACGCCCTTTTCCTTGGAACGTTGTGAGAATTAAATGAATTAACATATTAAAGTGCTTAGAATAATGTAAGACACGTGGAGAAGAGCTATGGAAGAGTTTGTTCTTGGTAGTGTTGATGTTACTGTTACTTCTGTGGTGATCACAAATGGAGGAAAGCTTTCCTAACCCTAATCTAGAAAGCCCTCCCAGGGGAGGTTATGCGAACTGCATACAGTGGTCTATCGGTATCCTCAGGGCACTGGTTCCAGGACCCCAGCAGATACCACACTCCAGGGATGCTCAAGTCCCTTAGAGAAAATGGCATAGTACAGTCGATAGACTATAAGGGATAGATCATAAAGGGTCTGATGTATCACGCCAAGGAATTTGGACTTCTAAAAATCAAGTTACAGAAAAATCTTTTCTGGAAATTTGTCGAGGGCTTACTAAACTTTATCGGCCAAGTTGAGCTGAACAAGGAAACTGAGAAAAGTGCCCTCAGTGGTCAATTTCTGATAATAAGAATGGAATGTCCCCACAGGCACCGGGATCTGACTATAGATCCTTGGGGTTGCATTGACAGTGACTGATTTCCTGTGGCTTCTTTTCTCTAAACTTTTACTATGATTTTTAATCACAGTCTCAATTTCAGTGCTTGTGATTGGTCTGTTCCTATTTTCTCTTTCTTCCTGGTTCAGTCTCAGAAGGTTGTGCTTTTCTAAGAATTTGCCCATTTCTTCCAGGTTGTCCATTTTATTGGCATATAGTTGCTTGTAGTAATCTCTCAGGATCCTTTGTATTTCTGCAGTGTCAGTTGTTACTTCTCCTTTTTCATTTCTAATTCTGTTGATTTGTCTTCTCCCTTTTTTTCTTGATGAGTCTGGCTGATGGTTTATCAATTTTGTTTATCTTCTCAAAGAATCATCTTTTAGTTTTATTGATCTTTGCTATCATTTCCTTCATTTCAAACATCTGAGGCTGAACTAAAAAATATGAAAAGATGGATTCCAATGCTCTGTCAAGCTGCAAGATACCCACATGTCTGAGTCAGATAGCTACTCTACCCAGGAACAATAACCAATACCAGCTTCCCAACCAGTGTGCCTCAAAGGCAACCCAGGCCCTTGGAGATAAAGGCACTGTCTCATGCTTTGAGGAACCTCTTCCCTTTATCCCAGTGTCACAGTCAGTTCTGGCTGCTATAACAAAGTCCTATAGACTGAGTGGCTATAAAGAACAAATTTATTTCTCACAGTTCTGAAGGCTAAGAATCTGAGATGAGGGCACCAACATGGCTGGGTTCTAGTGAGGGTCCTCTTCTGGGTTGCAGACTGCTATATTCTCCTTGTGTCCCCACAGGGCAGAAACACAGCAAGAGGGTTCTTTGGGGACCCTTTTATAAGGGCACAGCCCTCATGACCTAATCACCTCCCAAAGGCCCCCCCTCCTAATAGCACCACATGGGGGGGTTAGGATTTCAGCATACAAATTGGGAGTTGCAGGGACACAAACATTTAGTCCATTGCACCCAGTGTACCACACAAATGTTGTTACTATTTACATGCGCCAGGACATGAAATAAGTTTGAGAACACAGGCCTGTCTTCTATGTCTTTCCCATATCTCCCAATGCTGTCTTTCACAAACCCTCCGGTTCAGGGAACTGACCAGTTCACTGTCCCTCAAATACTTTTTTGGCTTGAAGACTTTCCCCGCTGATTCCTCTTGCCTTAAATCCTGGACCTCCCCTTGCATATTTAAAATGCTTGAAATCCCACCCCAAGTGACCTCCTCCAGTAAACTGTTGTATTATGTAAGGACCGTGACATAATACACTTTTAAAACCACTAGGCCTACACATACTATCACATTGTACATTATTGTTTTCATCTGCATATCTCAGCTGGAGTCCATAAGAGCCTAGGTTGGAGGATGAACTCTAGTATAGGAAATCCTGGGATGGAGGAGAGGGGGTACTGGTTCAGGATCCAGAAGGAACAGAGGTCACCTGGGAGATACAGAGCTGCTGTAAAAGTGATGGAGGATGGCTTTTCTATGGATTCTCTACTCATCTGGGAATCAGGATCCCATCTCCCAGTGACCCGCTGGCTGACAGTGGGGCAGTGCTCAGCCTCCAATCCCCGGGACACCAAGAAACCTCCTTCTATTTTGTCTGCAGTCAATCATTGCTCTCAGTAAGTCTCCACCCCTAGCAGACACACAAACACATGCACACTGTATTTTCAGTCTGAGCCAGTGATATCTTGGAGACCAAATGCTTTGAAAAAATAGAGAACTATCTCACCAGCCTAAGGAAGTGAACTTCCAGACTTTGTATTTGAAAACGTTCAGCTTCACAACTCAATCCCCCGGATCACTGGGTTTCTCTTCCCTTATCCCTCTGTTACAGGGTATGAATAAGGAGTCACATGCACTCCCATGAGGGAAAATTAATTGATGGGTTTTGCAGGACTAATGGGTTTAATTTGGCTCTTTAAAAATCTTCCCACCCCCTACCCATAAGGATAACAGCTGATATTTCAGCAAAAACTCTGCAAGCCAGAAGGGAGTGGCATGACATATTTAAACTGATGAAAGGAAAAAACCTACAACCAAGGTTACCCTACCCAGCAAGGATCTCATTCAGATTTGACGGAGAAATTAAAATCTTGACAGACAAGCAAAAGTGAAGAGAATTCAGCACCACCAAACCAGTTTCACAACAAATGCTAAAGGAACTTCTCTAGGCAGGAAACACAAGAGAAGGAAAAGACCTACAAAAACAAACCCCAAACAATTAAGAAAATGGTAACAGGAACTATATATAGATAACTACCTTAAATGTAAATGGATTAAATGCCCCAACCAAAAGACACAGACTGGCTGAATGGATACAAAACCAAGACCCATATATATTCTGTCTACAAGAGACCCACATCAGACCTAGGGACACATACAGACTGAAAGTGAGGGGATGGAAAAAGATATTCCATGCAAATGGAAATCAAAAGAAAGCTGGAGTAGCAATTCTCATATCAGACAAAATAGACTTTAAAACAAAGACTGTAACAAGAGACAAAGAAGGACACTACATAATGATCAAGGGATCAATCCAAGAAGAAGATATAACAATGGTAAATATTTATGCACCCAACATAGGAGTGCCTCAATATATAAGGCAAATGCTAACAGCCATAAAACGGCAAATCAACAGTAACACAATAATAGTAGGGGACTTTAACACCCCACTTTCGCCAATGGACAGACCATACAAAATGAAAATAAATAAGGAAACACAAGCTTTAAATGACAAATTAAACAAGATGGACTTAACTGATATTTATAGGACATTCCATCCAAAAACAACAGAATACACTGTCTTCTCAAGTGCTCATGGAACATTCTCCAGGGTAGATCATATCTTGGGTCACAAATCAAGCCTCAGCAAATTTAAGGAAACTGAAGTCATATCAAGTATCTTTTCCAACCACAACTCTATGAGACTACATATCAATTACAGGAAAAAAAAAAACTGTAAAAAATACAAACACATGGAGACTAAACAATATACTACTAAATAGGGCTTCCCTGGTGGCGCAGTGGTTGAGAGTCCACCTGCCGATGCAGGGGACACGGGTTCGTGCCCCGGTCTGGGAAGATCCCACATGCCGCGGAGCGCCTAGGCCCGTGAGCCATGGCCGCTGAGCCGGCGCATCCGGAGCCTGTGCTCTGCAATGGGAGAGGCCACAACAGTGAGAGGCCCGCGTACCACACACACACACAAAAAAAATGCTACTAAATAACCAAGAGATCACTGAAGAAATCAAAGAGGAAATCAAAAAATACCTAGAAACAAATGACAAAGAAAACACAATGACCCAAAACCTATGGGATGCAGCAAAAACAGTTCTAAGAGGGAAGTTTACAGCAATATAATCCTACCTCAAGAAACAAGAAAACTCTCAAACAACTTAACCTTACCCCTAAAGCAATTAGAGAAAGAACAACAACAACAAAAAAAAACCCAATGTTAGCAGAAGGAAAGAAATCATGAAGATGAGATCAGAAAAAATTGAAAACGAAATGAAGGAAACAATAGCAAAGATCAATAAAAATAAATGCTGGTTCTTTGAGAAGATAACCAAAATTGATTTTCTTGACTCATCAAGAAAAAAAGGGAGAAGACTTAAATCACCAGAATTAGAAATGAAAAAGGAGAAGTAACAACTGACGCTGCAGAAATACAAAGGATCCTGAGAGATTACTACAAGCAACTATATGCCAATAAAATGGACAACCTGGAAGAAATGGGCAAATTCTTAGAAAAGCACAACCTTCTGAGACTGAACCAGGAAGAAAGAGAAAATAGGAACAGACCAATCACAAGCACTGAAGTTGAGACTGTGATTAAAAATCTTCCAACAAACAAAAGCCAAGGACCAGATGGCTTCACAGGTGAACTCTATCAAACATTTAGAGAAGAGATAACACCTATCCTTCTCAAACTCTTCCAAAATACAGCAGAAGGAGGAACACTCTCAAACTCATTCTAAGATGCCACCATCACCCCGATACCAAAACCAGACAAAGATGTCACAAAGAAAGAAAACTACAGGCTAATATCACTGATGAACATAGATGCAAAAATCCTCATCTAAACAGTAGCAAACAGAATCTAACAACACATTAAAAGGATCATACACCATGATCAAGTGGGGTTTATCCCAGGAATGCAAGGATTCTTCAATATATGCAAATCAATTAATGTGATACACCATATTAACAAATTGAAGAAGAAAAACCATATGATCAACTCAATAGATGCAGAAAAAGGTTCTGACAAAATTCAACACCCATTTATGATAAAAAACCCTCCAGAAAGTAGGCATAGAGGGAACTTACCTCAACATTATAAAGGCCATATATGACAAACCCACAGCCAACAACGTTCTCAATGGTGCAAAGCTGAAACCATTTCCTCTAAGATCAGGAACAAGACAAGGTTGTCCACTCTCACCACTATTATTCAACATACTTTTGGAAGTTTTAGTCACCACAATCAGAGAAGAAAGAGAAATAAAAGGAATCCATATTGGAAAAGAAGAAGTAAAACTGTCACTGTTTGCAGATGACATGATACTATACACAGAGAATCCTAAAGAGGCTACCAGAAAACTACTAGAGCTAATCAATGAATTTGGTAAAGTAGCAGGATACAAAATCCATGCACAGAAATCTCTTGCATTCCTAAACACTAATGATGAAAAATCTGAAAGAGAAATTAAGGAAACACTCCCATTTACCACTGCAACTAAATGAATAAAATACCTAGGAATAAACCTACCTAAGGAGACAAACGATCTATATGCACAAAACTGTAAGACACTGATGAAAGAAATTAAAGATGATACAAAGAGATGGAGAGATATACCATGTTCTTGGATTGGAAGAATCAACATTATGAAAATGACTATACTACCCAAAGCAATCTACAGATTCAATGCAATCCCTATCAAACTACCAATGACATTTTTCACAGAACTAGAACAAAAAATTTCACAGTTTATATGGAAACACAAAAGACCCTGAATAGCCAAAGCAATCTAGAGAAAGAAAAACAGAGCTGGAGGAATCAGGCTCCCTGACTTCAGACTATACTACAAAACTACAGTAATCAAGACAGTATGGTACTGGCACAAAAACAGAAATACAGTCAATGGAACAAGATAGAAAGCCAAGAGATAAACCCATGCACATTAGGTCACCTTATTTTTTTTGTTGTTGTTTTTGTTTTTTTTTTTTTACAAAACAAAACATTTTTATCTGGTCCATTGGAACCTGAGTCTGGAAACACCCATGGAGAATCATCCTACAGGGATGGTACTGACAATTGATAAAATAGCCTCTGTGTCAGAAGAGCTGCCGTATGTACAGGGTTAAAAATACTCACATCTCAGAGTAGAAGGAGGAAATAAAGGAGGCCCAAAGGCGAGTCTAGTGCTTCTGGGTGCTTCTCCAAGCCTCATGGGAAGCAAGAGGCCATAGACTTGGCCACCTGCTGCCTGGCAGCTGCAGGGCAGTGAGGCCAGGCAGCCCAGGAAGCCGGCCTCAGTCATCCTGGGGCAGACACAGAACTCAGGACTGAGCAGCCACAGGGAGGACGCTGGGCTTCTGAGGTGGGGTGGGGCTGGGAGGGGCTGCACCCTGCATGTGCCTGGATAGGGCTGGCTGAAGAGTTCTCCTGGACTCTGTTCCTCCCAGCAGAGGTCAGGTGGTGCTGAGGACAAACCCCCTCACCAAGCACAGGGCTGGGCCTGGGCTCAGGTCCACCTGACCCGCTGCCACAATCCCAGCCTGGGGCATGGCTTCGATCCTGGCTGGCACTCCAGGAATAGCATAGTGTCCCTCCCCACCCCTGCTTGAGCCCATGGTCACCAGGCACCTGCTTCCTGGGACACTGCTGAGACTCCAGGAACCCCTGCTTGCCTCATGAGGGCTTGGGGGGAGATGGGACTTAGGGGCAAACTGGGGAGAAAAGGCTCCTGACCTCGTGCCCCACAAAGGGGGTGGTCCCTGTTCTCACCTGGAGTTCTGGCCTCTGACCTTCACAAGAGGGTGGCCCTTGTTCTCATCCTGGGGTCCTGGCCTCTGACCCCCCAAAAAAGGGATTGTCCCTGTCCTCACCTGGGGTCCTGGCCTGACCCCACAAGGTGCGGGGGTGGTCCCTGCTCACCCCAAGGTCTTGGCCTCTGACCCCCAGATTTGGTTTTGTGAATGGAGTTCTTGGCTGCCTCAGCCAGGCAGGAGGCCCCAGGCCCATGGGGAAGGAGCAGCCTCACCTTGGCCCTGGCAGTCTGAGCCAGACCTCAAGGTGGGCTGGTCAGAGTAGCTGGCACACAGCTCCCTCGAGCTAGAGGCCGCTTTGAGATATTTTGCTTGGTGGCTATGAGGCCCTGGGTAGGAGGGAGGGGCAGGATGGAAGGCCCAGGAGAAGCTGCGCTATGCCGCTGGCGCTCCCTGGGTGGGGATCCTGAGATTCTGGTTCAAGCATCCTGTGTTGGGGTCTCCCTCGTAAAGTGCATATGGGGGCAGGCAGGGGGGGAAGGGTGGTCACAGCGGCCAGGGCCTATGCAGGCCACCGACCTCGGGCATGAATTGTGGGCTGCAGCTGCCTTTGGAGGCTGTCCAGTCACTGAGGAAGGCCTGGGCCGCCTTGCAGTGCACCAGGCGGTGGGTGATGGAGAAGCCGGCACACTGTCCTGGGTGCACAGGCTGCCATGTGTGGACACCACATTGAAGCTGTCTGAGCAGTCTCACTGCACGTGCAGGTAAGACTTGGGGTGCTGGTTCTCCACCACCATGATGAGCCCCACCCAGCCGTGCGTCAGGTCACCTTATCTTTGATAAAGGAGGCAAGAATATACATTGGAGAAAAGACAGCCTCTTCAGTAAGTGGTGCTGGGAAAACTGGACAGGTACATGTAAAAGAATGAAATTAGAACACTCCCTAACACTATACACAAAAATGAACTCAAAATGGATTAAAGACCTAAATGTAAGGCCAGACACTATAAAACTCTTAGAGGAAAACATAGGCAGAACACTCTAGGACATAAATCACAGCAAGATCCTTTTTGATCCACCTCCTAGAGAAATGGAAATCAAGACAAAAATAAACAAATGGGACCTAATGAAACTTCAAAGCTTTTGCACAGCAAAGGAAACCATAAACAAGACCAAAAGACAACCCTCAGAATGGGAGAAAATATTTGCAAATGAAGCAACTGACAAAGGATTAATCTCCAGAATATATAAACAGCTCATGCAGCTCAATATCAAACAAATAAACAAACAAACAAACAAATCCAAATTTGGGCAGAAGATCTAAACAGACATTTCTCCAAGAAGATATACAGATTGCCAACAAACACATGAAAGAACGCACAACATCACAAATCATTAGAGAAATAAAAATCAAAACTACAAAGAGGTATCACCTCACACCAGTCAGAATGGCCACCATTAAAAAATCTACAAACAATAAATGCTAAAGAGGTTGTGGAGAAAAGGGAACCCTCCTGCACTGTTGGTAGGAATGTAAATTGATACAGCCACTATGGAGAACAGTATGGAGGTTCCTTAAAAAACTAAAAATAGAACTACCAAACGACCCAGCAATCCCACTACTGGGCATATATCCTGAGAAAACCATAATTCAAAAAGAGTCATGTACCACAGTGTTCATTGCAGCACTATTTACAATAGCCAGGACATGGAAGCAACCCAAGTGTCCATCAGCAGATGAATGGATAAAGAAGATGTGGCACATATATACAATGGAATATTACTCAGCCATATAAAGAAATGAAATTGAGTTATTTGTAGTGAGGTGGATGGACCTAGAGTCTGTCATACAGAGTGAAGTAAGTGAGAAAGAGAAAAACAAATACTGTATGCTAACACATATATGAAATATAAAAAGAAAAAATAAGGTTTTGATGAACCTAGCGGCAGGACAGGAATAAAGACGCAGATGTAGAGAATGGACTTGAGGACATGGGGAGGGGGAAGTGTAAGCTGGGATGAAGTGAGAGAGAGGCATGGACATATATACACTACCACACGTAAAATAGATAGCTAGTGGGAAACAGCCACATAGCACAGGGAGATCAGCTCGGTGCTTTGTGACCACCTAGAGGGGTGGGATAGGGAGGCTGGGAGGGAGATGCAAGAGGGAGGAGATATGGGGATATAAGTGTATGTATAGCTGATTGACTTTGTTATACAGCAGAGACTAACACAACATTGTAAAGCAATTATACTCCAATAAAGATGTTTTAAAAAATAAAAATATAAGTAAAAATCTCCCCACCGGGCTGTTTCTCTAATATTGTGGCTATGAGGCCTTTCCTTCTACTGAGAACTAGCCAGAAAAACATTCTGTGTGTTTGTGTCTCATGAATGTATTTTTGGTTTAGGCCTACATCATTTTAATTCATTTCCACTCTCACACTTTTGACAAAATTAGTTCGAAGAGTAAAAACATATATAGTCAACTTAGCTCACGTTCGTGCTGGGCTGTGTGTGCTTTAACAGGAAATGCATTTCTGACACTTTTTAAATGAGCAATCACACGTATAATCAACTTGGTTAAAACTTCCTTCCTGGTAACTGCAACACTTCCTCTGCATCTGGATATGAAGGGAGACCCAGAAAAGCGGAAGAGTTTAGAAGCACACTGGGTAGGTTTGAATTTGTTTTGTTTTCAGAAATTAAACAAATGATCCTTCAACATCATCACCTCCGCTGCTTTATCAGGTATTGCTTCCTTCTATTTTTTGCCCTTTGTTGGGTCTGACTCGGCATAGTGACACTTCCTTCTCAGCCAGAAGATTTTTGTCTGGAACTGTTGTCTTTCACCTGATGATACTGCCACTGAATGTCTGTTTCATTGTCTAGTCCAACCCGTGTGTGTGGATATCCACAAGGTTCCGGCAATAGCTTTGCAGGTGCATCGGTCCTTTTTTGTTTTTGTTTGGGAGGAAGAGGGAGGGCGCGGGGGGCTGTGTCAGCAGCCTTCACGTTCTTACAAGTGCAAACTTCGCGATGAGTGTACTGAACAGTGTTTCTAACATCTTCTCGTAAAAGGAGAAAGCTTCACAGCCTCAACCATGAAGGAAAGCAGTGAGTATTGAGTCAGCCAGTTTTCTTCTGCACCTCGTATCTTGTAAGTGTATTTGATGTCATGGAGGCAGAAGTGATTGCTGTGTATTTGCATGTTGCCTAAATTTGGACCTATTTTATTTCAAGCTAGTGCCAATATTCCCATAACTTACAGTTCTCTTCTTTGTTATTCTGTAAAGTAGCAAGAGAGCAAATAGTGAAGGTCTTAAGCTGTAAGAGACAGTCCTTTGGGACAGTTGATTTCATGTATTTACTAAGTGTAACTTCATAATATTTTAAGAGAGGGACTACTGACTTTAAAAGTAAGTTTAAACTGAGTACAGAAGTTTGGATCTAATGAAACCTGCCTTTCTTACCCTTTAATCAAACTCTCCTTTCTGGTATGTGTCAAATGCTCCACTATTTCTTAAGGAAATAAGTACTTATGAGTGTCACTGACATTAGTCCTTTAAGAAGTAAATAATATTTTCTGAAACATTAATTTTTGTTTCACTAGTTGATTCTTACTTAGAACATCTTACAAAATATTAAAGGATACTAAATTGTAAAATCAAAATACCTTATTCATATTTCAATTTTAAGATGTTTAGCATTTCAATCATTATTTGAAGAGTTTCTTACTGCAGTAAGTCACATTTATACTTAAATGCTTTGTGAAGGTAGAGTGGATAAATTGTTGAGAATCAATTGGTGAATTCTCATTATACAGATGAAAATATTAGAGCAAAAAGCAGTTAAATAATCGATTGGGGCCCAAAAGCAGGTCCTTCCTTCCATCCTGTGGCTTCTCCAGAGGCAGATGGGATGAACTGATACAAAGTTAAAATTACCTGAATGTTCATATTTGGAGAGTACAGCCCTGGGGACTCCCCTAAGATACTGCCCTAACAGAGCAATGACAGCCACGATGCTTACACATTTCATGATTCACAGTTTTAAATATCTGCAAATGTTCTTGAGTGCAACTTCACCAATTCTGATCTTTCTGAGTTTTATCAATGAAATGACTACCTCTCCTAACAAGAAAGAAAAAAATGAAAAGAAAACAAAGACAGGAAGTTGACTAGGGAACAGATACCTGATCCAGAAAGTTTGAAAAGGGACTGTGAGGCCAGTTGGGCAAGGTGTCTGGGTCCCCTAGGAGACAAATGAGACTAAACGAAGAGGAAATAAGTCAAAGGCCTATTTTCAGAGGGGGGTTTTCGGCACCTCCCGTTGCACCTTATAAACCAGGACATGATCCTTTAACTGGATAATCTGACTCATCCATGCGCCTCAGTATGCTTAACAACAATTACCACTTAGAACTATGACAGCAGGTCAGACACAGTGCTAGATCAGTGCTTTACCTCTCTCTTTGAAAATTCAATTTTCAAACAAAAGGAAAGCAGAGAGAATGATTCATGAATCCCCATCTACCCATGGCCCATACTCAACAAGTATATTACCTTATTTAACTGTCACCTTACTTACCCCTCTGAGGTATTGTTGACCCCATTTGACAGATAGGAAACAGGCTCAGAGATTATTTAAAGGGCTCATGCCCCAGGTTCTAAGTGGCGGGGGCCAGGATTCCAAAGCCCCGGTACCCTCGTGCGCATGTCCTCGTCATTCGTCTACAGCTTCTCCTTCTGCCAGCTCGTGGGAAACCATAAAGGGCACGTGCCTGCCCTGTGACTGAGCCCTCTTGTTTCTCCACTCCCAGGTCACAGAGGGCATGGAGCTGGAGAACCATGAACAGCACGTGGTGCTGAGAGAGGACAACCGCCGCAGGCGCCGGAGGATGAAGCCGCGCAGCGCAGCGGCCAGCCTGTCCTCCATGGAGCTCATCCCCATCGAGTTTGTGCTGCCCACCAGCCAGCGCAACACCAAGACCCCCGAAACGGCGCTGCTGCACGTGGCTGGCCACGGCAACGTGGAGCAGATGAAGGCCCAGGTGTGGCTGCGCGCGCTGGAGACCAGCGTGGCCGCCGACTTCTACCACCGGCTCAGCCCCGACCACTTCCTCCTGCTCTACCAGAAGAAAGGGCAGTGGTACGAGATCTACGACAAGTACCAGGTGGTGCAGACCCTGGACTGCCTGCGCTACTGGAAGGTGCTGCACCGGAGCCCCGGGCAGATCCACGTGGTGCAGAGGCTGGCGCCCTCGGAGGAGACGCTGGCCTTCCAGCGCCAGCTCACGGCCCTCATTGGCTACGACGTCACCGACGTCAGCAACGTGCACGACGACGAGCTGGAGTTCACACGCCGCCGCCTGTTGACCCCGCGCATGGCCGAGGTGGCCGGCCGCGACACCAAGCTCTACGCCATGCACCCCTGGGTGACGTCCAAGCCCCTCCCCGAGTACCTGCTGAAGAAGATCACCAACAACTACATCTTCATTGTCATTCATCGCAGCACCACCAGCCAGACCGTCAAGGTCTCGGCCGATGACACCCCGGGCACCATCCTCCAGAGCTTCTTTACCAAGATGGCCAAGAAGAAGTCCCTAATGGACATCCCTGAAAGCCAGAACGAACAGGACTTCGTGCTGCGCGTCTGTGGCCGGGATGAGTACCTGGTGGGTGAGACGCCCATCAAAAACTTTCAGTGGGTGAGGCAGTGCCTCAAGAATGGGGAAGAGATTCACCTGGTGCTTGACACTCCGCCAGACCCAGCCCTGGACGAGGTGAGGAAGGAAGAGTGGCCGCTGGTGGACGACTGCACTGGAGTCACCGGCTACCATGAGCAGCTGACCATCCACGGGAAGGACCATGAGAGCGTGTTCACCGTGTCCCTGTGGGACTGTGACCACAAGTTCAGGGTAAAAATCAGAGGCATTGATATCCCTGTCCTGCCCCGGAACACGGACCTCACGGTTTTTGTGGAGGCGAACATCCAGTATGGGCAGCAAGTCCTTTGCCAAAGGAGAACCAGCCCCAAACCCTTCACGGAAGAGGTGCTCTGGAATGTGTGGCTTGAGTTCAGTATCAAGATCAAAGACTTACCCAAAGGGGCTCTGCTGAACCTCCAGATCTACTGCGGCAAATCTCCAGCTCTGTCTGGTAAGGCCTCTGCGGAGACTCCCAGTCCCGAGTCCAGAGGCAAAGCTCAGCTTCTGTATTATGTGAACCTGCTGCTGATAGACCACCGGTTCCTCCTGCGCCACGGGGAGTATGTGCTCCACATGTGGCAGCTATCCGGGAAGGCGGAAGACCAAGGCAGCTTCAATGCTGACAAGCTCACGTCTGCCACCAACCCGGACAAGGAGAACTCAATGTCCATCTCCATTCTTCTGGACAATTACTGTCACCCCATAGCCTTGCCTAAGCATCGGCCCACCCCAGACCCGGAAGGGGACCGGGTTCGAGCAGAAATGCCCAATCAGCTTCGGAAGCAACTAGAGGCGATCATAGCCACTGATCCGCTTAACCCTCTCACAGCCGAAGACAAAGAGTTGCTCTGGCATTTCAGATATGAAACTCTGAAGGATCCCAAAGCGTATCCTAAGCTCTTTAGCTCAGTGAAATGGGGACAGCAAGAAATTGTGGCCAAAACATATCAACTGTTAGCCAGAAGGGAGGTCTGGGATCAAAGTGCTTTGGATGTTGGATTAACAATGCAACTCCTGGACTGCAACTTTTCGGATGAAAATGTAAGAGCCATTGCAGTTCAGAAACTGGAGAGCTTGGAGGACGATGACGTGCTACATTACCTGCTCCAGCTGGTCCAGGTAGGGGATGCACTCATCTCAAGGGATTTATCTGCATATGCACAGGTGCCCCATTCAGCTGTCTTCCAATGCCCCTTGTCCAGAGAGTCACGATCAGTCAAAGGAGATCTAATGAAACTACCTCAAAAAGTAGTAAGCTGTTCCATTTACTTTTTTACTGTCTTTGAGGGCTTGTTGACAAGCATTTTGATGACATTAATATTTCTGCTTTTTAGGAGAACCGTTCCCGTGGGAATACTTTGTTCTCATTTACTGTATCAATGATAGACTTGACTTATCGAATGCTCCCTTGTGCCAAGGCTGCAGGTGATCTACATGCTTTTCGTGTATTATCACATTTAACTCTCCCAACAACGATGATAGAGGTCAAATTAATATTTGCATTTTATATATCAGGAAACTGAGGCACAGAGAGGCTAAGTAATGTGCCCAAGGTCACCTACTTTGAAAGACAAATTCAAACCCAGGAGGTCTGACTCCTGGCCCTGCTCTTTTCACTGCGTCCCAATATCTGGCATCAACCCAGCAGTGTCAGGATAGTGTGTCCTAGAGGAAAAACGTCATACTCTCTGATTGTATTTATCACAATTCATAGAGTAACATCTCATATCTGCATGGGACCTTGAAAGCCCCTCTCTTTAGATAGGTCTGGTACTGTGTGTCCATTCCTCTTCACATGCCTTTCCCTGGGGTCCAGAGAGACTAAATCATTTGCTAAACCCTTGACTAAATCAAGGGTTTCCTTAGGACGTTAAAGAAAGGAGGAAGAGTTCTCTTGCTCACGATAGCCATTCTCAAATTATATTGTGCTGCTTGACAAGGAAGAGGAAGGAAAGGACTTGGAAGGGAATTCTATTTTAGAGAGCAGAAGTGTTCATTCATTAATTCAACAACACAGACTGAATGCTTCCTCTGTTCTGGTTGCTGGATATAGAGCAGTGATCAAAACAGGGCTGGACTCTGCCCTAATGTAGCTTGTGGTGCATGAAGACTGACACCAAATGAGTACACATACAGGCAGATATTGAGTAACATGTTGTGACAGACACTTTGGGGAAAAGCTACAGATTGTTATGAGAAAAGAGTCAGGGGTTCTGGGGACACTTGATTTAGATTGAGGAAGCCAGGGACAGCTCTGAGTTGGTGATGTTTGATCTGAGATGGTTAGGATTAGCCAGGCTGACTGGTGGACACCAAACTGTCTAATCATTATCTATATTTATAGGAAGTTTCTGAAGTTTTCTGATGCGAATTTTGGATACTCTCAACTTTGAATCTTCACCGTCCCATTAGGCAGATACTTGAAACGTTATATTTGGCCTTTGCTTTCATCTGTCAAATATAACCGATGTTTTTTTCTGCCATGAGTTCAGAGGCCGGCATAAACACTAATGAAAATTTTAGAAAAATCAAAGTATCCTCAGTTTTGTAGCTCTCCATAACAAAAAGAAAATAAAACAAATTTATATGAGGTCTGTTCCAAGTCCCAAGACTATCATGAACTATTTTACATTGTCATTTTCACAAGTAAACTTTGCAGCGTTGGAAAATGAATAGTGTTCTTCTTGGAAATGTTTAAGTGAAAGAGGTCAATAAGTAATATTAACATTGAATCTGTGGTCCTAAATTTGAAGAAGAGAAGTCATTTGTAAAACTATTTGAGACACTGCAGATATGGCCAAATGACTCATTCATTCCTAATTAAAATGGTCTCCTGGTTGAGATCTTCATCATCTTTACAGAAGTGAAACACGAAGAATGTCAAAAAGGCTCACGTTTGGGTTAGAAACTTAACATTTCTGAAGTGACTACTGGTGGCTAAATAACCACAGTCTCAGAATTCAGATCTTAGCTGCAGTTACTGTGGCACCAGTTAGAGCCCACCTCACCTTTGAAAGCATGGGGATAATTGAAATGTTATCAAGTCGGTATTGTTCTGATCATTTCCAAACTGAAAAACCAGAGTAAGGATTGGAAATCATACCAAAAAGCCCCCAGGCCCTAAAACAGAAAATGGAATGGGAATATCTCTTATTTCTTAGGAAAAAAGGATAGACCGTATCTATTTGTAAAGGAGATACTCTGAGATATTTAATTTTAAACCTCCCTTTATGCTTATACATGACATCTACCCTGTGATTTTATATGTGCATGTCTAATAATCAATTTTTGTTAGTCTTACTGCTTTTAAAATTATGCACTATCGCAGACTTGCAGAAAAGTAGAGAATGGTGTAACAAATATCCATGCACCCACCAGAATTTAATTATTTTTTATGTTTTATTTTTAATTGGCTAGGCTGCAGGGGGCAGGGGCGGGGGTGGGGGGCGAGCTTGGGGCAGCCACCCAGCTGGGCCCTGTTTTCGGTCCAGCCCCTATTTTTCACTTGTCATTGGTTCTTCTTCCTGAGTCACAGGGCTGCCACCTATGTGAATATCTCTGTTATTAGCCAAGTGATGTGAAAACTACTAAACACTGCTGAACCTGAGGAGCCAGATAAAACAAGAGATTTTCAGACAAATAGCCCTGTATACACTGCATTATGGCGGGGAGTAATGGCCCTTCCGTTGCAGTAGGAACCTGGGAGGCAGTACAGTGACTCGCCAGTGAGAGGCCAACCACACACAACTTGAGCAGAAGAGAAGCTGTAGGATTTTTAGGATCTTCACATCTAACAAACATTTCTCTCCCTGCATGTACAGTATCCCCACTGTCTATTTTCTTTCCAACAAACGTTCTTCCCTTCCACCTTTATAGATGTGTTATAGCCATCTCCACCTTTCCCTTCTATCTTTCCAACAAATCAGGTAAGCCTTCATGGGAACAAAAGCCCTCACCCCTTCTCTCTGAAGTCATCAAAAGCACGTGATTGTGAGTCCAGAGTTCTGGCTTCTAATCCTGGTCCTTCTGCAAGTGGTTCACCCTGGCCCAAACTGTCCTTGAAAAGAAAGGATTGAACTTAAGTGACTGCTCAACTTCCCGTCGCCCTATCCATACAAACCCACTAAGGCAGAGCACGAGTTTTTCTCCGTTTCCTGTTTCCCGATTAATCAATGGAGAATGCAATCCCACAAATGCCAATGTGTTCTTCCTTTAGGCTGTGAAGTTTGAACCATACCATGACAGTGCCCTTGCCAGATTTCTGCTGAAGCGTGGTTTAAGAGTAAGTACTTCCATTTTGATAAGAGCGTGACATTTAAAAAGTTACAGAGAATTGGCTGATAGATTTGGAGCATTAGTCATAATAATGGCAACCTTCTTGCTTTCACCCTCAGAACAAACGAATTGGTCACTTCTTATTTTGGTTCTTGAGAAGTGAGATCGCCCAGTCCAGGCACTATCAGCAGAGGTTTGCAGTGATCCTGGAAGCCTATCTGAGGGGCTGTGGCACGGCCATGCTACACGACTTCACCCAGCAAGTCCAAGTAATTGACATGTTACAAAAGGTCACCATTGATATTAAATCGCTCTCTGCTGAAAAGTATGACGTCAGTTCCCAAGGTACGGTGGCTCTGTTCTCTTGGTTCTCTTTCCAAATGCCTTTGTCTCCAAATGCCATCAGTCCTGTGATCCTTCCTCCTTCTGGAACGCAAGTCGCACCTTCCTCAAGGTAGCCAAGAATACATTTTTTAATCTTCTGTCTTCATGGAGTAAGCGAATTTAAAGTTCCCCCTTTACAAGTTAATATTTTTTAAAACTACATCTATATTTTAATGACGAATGTATAATAGATGTTAAACTCTTTGA
This sequence comes from Mesoplodon bidens, assembly GCF_964165515.1. Taxonomy (NCBI): domain Eukaryota; kingdom Metazoa; phylum Chordata; class Mammalia; order Artiodactyla; family Ziphiidae; genus Mesoplodon; species Mesoplodon bidens. The sequence goes on from NC_138166.1 coordinate 12,574,074, forward strand.
AAACTTAAAACAGCATTATGCAGATGTAAGATGTATTTTTTAAGAGCAACTATGCACACACACACAAAAGATTAGTTATTTCCAAATATCCTTTCTTCCCCATCTTTCAATACATGCATCTAATTTTCAAGTCCTCAGTCTTTTAAAGTAATGTATTATTGAGAAGTTATTTTAAATTTTTTGTATATATGTATACATATACATCATATATAGCTATATGTACATATATATTTATATATATGTTCTTCCTATAAAAACATATATATCACCTCCTCTGTGTTCCAATGTTGTCTTCTTATCCCCAAGAAATCCTGTCCCTCAGTCCCTGCTTTAGGAAGGTTAATCACTCTTTATCTGTATTCCCATAGGTTTTGGTTGATACTACATTAAATCAAAGTCATTAACATATCTTTCTGGTCTATTAAACTGTATGAGCCTTGAAGCTAGGAATTATCTCTTATTCACATTTGTATATCTCGATCCACCACTATGGCTCATAATGGACACTCACAAACATACTCAGCGAGTATTTTAAACTTCTGAATATTTTGATTTGCCATTTTTGCCTTTGAGTCTTTTCCAATAAACCAATAATGGTCTCTCCTAAAAATAATAATGGTAATAATAAGCTTGCTTTTATTTTTATTGTAAGAACGAAAGAGCAACATTTGTACCAGCCTCCAGTCTGTCTGGTACCCAGGCAGTCGTTTTTAATTTATGTATTTTGCCTTCACAATTTTGAGGCTGTCATATTGCCTCCACACAACCTAACTTCCTCTTCTGAAAAGAATTTCCCAAACCCTAACCGAATTCCATTTAATATGGTCTTCTGATACCTGTTTCCCAAATCAGAGGACAGTTTAAAGCTTCACACGTTGGAAAGAAAACTACAGTAATTCCTTACCATTATCCATAAAGCATCCTTCTCCCTCTGACTGTCTGGGTATCCCATATATATTCAGATAATTCTGTCCCCTGTTGTAATGTGTGTACGTGGTTATGTTGCTCCCAGTAAGCCTGACTTATCCTGACACCCTCAATGGTTAGTTCCTCAAAGACAGAAACCTAGCCTCTCTTCTCCTGTTCCCCACCCTACCAAATATATAGAATGTTGTCAATACCTGCGGCCTCAGGAAATGTTAGAGATGATATTGGTAATTTCTTGAACTCACGTAAACTCTTGTGTGCGTTTGACAATTACAGTTATTTCCCAACTTAAGCAAAAGCTTGAAATCCTACAGAATTTGAATCTCCCCCAAAGCTTCAGAGTTCCGTATGACCCTGGACTGAAAGCAGGAGCACTGGTGGTAGGTATCGCCTTGATGTCTCTCCATGGTCTTTATGTCTGGACAATGGCTCTGCCTGCTTTGCTGGGCCTAGTGGATAAAAGCTGACGTTTATAGAGAGACAGGGAAGCTGGAAAGTCCCCAGATGGGCTTCCATCAAGAAGCCCTTCCCTAATTGCTAGATACTAAAAACCTCAACACCAGGCAATCTTCCATCCATTTTGTTTTAAATCAGCTTTCTTGAGAAACCATTTGTATACAATAAAATGTATCCATTGCAAGTGTACAGTTCAAGGAGTTTTGCCAAATGTATACAACCATATAACCATCGCCACAATCAAGATATAGAATATTTCCATAGAAATTTATAGAAAACATTCTTTCATATCCCTTTGCAGTTGGTCCTTTCCTCCTTCCATCCTCCATCCCGGATGACAGATCTGTCTTCTATCATGTAATTTTGCCCTTTCTAGAATGTCATGAAGTGGAATCATACAGTATGTAGGTTTTCTATATGGATTCTTTTACTTAGCATAATGCTCTTAAGATCCATCCATGTTGCTGTGTGTCTCCGTGATCTATCCCTTTTTATGACTGAGTAATATTCCCTTGTATGGTTATACCACAATTTGTTTTCCATTTACCTTTTCAGTAAATATTTAACAGTGCGATAGTTGGGTCAGATGGGATGTGTGTGTATATAAGATACTGCCAAACTAGTTTTCCATTTTATAATGGCAACCGTGCCATTTTATATTCCCACCACAATGTATGCAAGTTCTGATTGTTCCACATCCTAGAGAACACTTGTTATCATCAGTCTTCTTAATTTTAGTCATTCAAACGGGTATGAAGTGGTACTTCACTGTTGTTTTTATTTGCATTTCCCTAGTGATGTTGAGCATCTTTTCATGCTCTTTTGAGAAGTTTCTATTCATATCTTCCATACACTTTTTTTTTTTTTTGCGGTACGCGGGCCTCTCACTGCTGTAGCCTCTCCCGTTGCGGAGCACAGGCTCCGGATGTGCAGGCTCAGTGGCCATGGCTCACGGGCCCCGCCGCTCCGCAGCATGCGGGATCCTCCCGGACCGGGGCACGAACCCATGTCCCCTGCATCGGCAGGCAGACTCTCAACCACTGAGCCACCAGGGAAGCCCTCCACTCACTTTTAATTTAGGTTACCACCTTCTTCTTATTTATGAGTTATTTATATATTCTGGATACAGATACTTCATCAGGTATATAGTTTACAAATATTTTCTCCCAGTCTGTGGCTTACCTTTTCATTTTCTTAGTAATGTATTTTGAAGAGCAGAAGGTTTTAATTCTGATTAAGTCCAATTTATCACTTTTTCTTTTATGCTTCATGAATTTCATGTCCTAAGAAATATTTGCTTCATCCAGTGATTCTCAACCAGGGGTGAACCTCCACCTCCTCCACCAAGGGGTATTTGGTAATGTCCAGAGACATTTTTGATTGTTACAACTGGGAGAATGCTACTAGCATCCAGTGGGTAGAGACCAGGGATGCTGCTAAATATCCTACAATACACAGGACAGTCCCCACTGCAACAAAAAATTATCCAGCCCCAAATGTCAGCAGTGCCAAAGTTGAGAAACCCTGCCTAATTCAATGTAACAAATATTTTTTCCTAGAAGTTTTATAGTTTTAATCTCACATTTAAGTCTTTGATCCATGTTTAACTTTATATACAATTAGCAGTAAGCTTGCTCTCTAGCAAAAAGCACACACTATCCACTGTCCTTTTGAAGTTAGAAATTGGTAGGAAAAATGATACATTAATACAGCTTCAAATTGTGTTTGGTTTTTTGTTTAAAGACCACGTCACATTTTTGATCCTTGGTGAATTTACTTTTGACTAAAACTCCTAAGATTTTCTCTTTTCGAATGAGTGGCTGCTAAACCACCTTTCTCCCACCTTGAATTTATTTCAACGTATGGGGGTTTGGGGGAGGGGACAGGCATTGTGCCTGAGTGCTAGAGTCTCATCTATTGCTGTTAAATTTCATCTTGTTACATTTGGCCTGGAATTAGGCTGCATCTGATTTTTGACAACCATTTTTAGACACTATGGTAGCAACAGAACTCTTTTTTTTTTCAAACTAATTCTTAGAGGGAGGCCAGATATGTATAGACAAATAACAGCACAATTGCTCTTTGTTAGAGAGGACATGGAAGTACAAGAGTCCTACGGGAGGGGGGTATACAGACGATGGGATATGCCACACCTCTTAGGCACCTCCACAGATGCTTAGGGTTCCTTGCAACACACTGTGAGAGCCACTGGTTTAAGTGTTGTAACTTGCTCTCACTAGCAAGAGAAAATGCCTTCTGCATTTTTACACAAATCATTGAAAATCCTTTTCCAACTGGGACTTTGTCCTAGGTGTTTACCGAGATGCTTTCCAAGAGGGTGTGCATCTCCACCATGTGTCTTCAATTGTGTGTGGGAAACATGTGGCTGTTTTCTTACAGATTGAAAAATGTAAAGTGATGGCCTCCAAGAAAAAGCCCCTGTGGCTTGAGTTTAAATGTGCCGACCCTACAGCTCTGTCAAATGAAACAATTGGAATTATCTTTAAACACGGCGACGATCTGCGCCAGGACATGCTGATTTTACAGGTGTGCTGCTGTTAAGGAATTTTTTTTTCAGCTATCTGAAACAAGAATTCTGTACTAGATCTAAAAACATGACTTCTACTGACCCTGTTCCATTCTCCTATTTTGTATGATGAACAGTGATCAAAGGTGACATAATAGAGTTTTCACTGGGGGAATATAGCCGTGGACCATTAGATATGAAATCTAGTGAGCCTCACAGTTCTGTGCGTTCCTGAGGAGATGCATACCCAGCATTCCCGAACAGCCAGATACACTTCCCTCCCCTAACCTCTTTCTTATACACCACATTCCTAGTGTGGTAACATGGAATAGAAACCTATTTACCCCCAAGTATCCACTTTATTCATATCCATAGACATAGCCAGACACTCTCGGATGCTCTCCTTAGATACATCACCTTTGGTACACATCCACATCCACAAACTGAAGTGAATGATGTGATAGGAAGGAGGGAGAAGATGAGCAGGTAGGTGATTGGAGAATTCATGCGGTTACGTAACAAGAGTGAACAGATTACTAGAACAGAAGATGGATGGTGAAGGTATCAATGTTGATCATTTTCATATTATCTAACATAAACGTTAGCTTTGCAGATTTGTAAAGGAGTATTCTCTATACCCTAGTTTAATACTGTAGAAGTAACATAATTTCTAATATTTCATGTGATTTATTTAAAACAGGCAAACCATGGAATCTAAAATATGATACAGATGAACTTATTTACAAAACAGAAATAGACTCACAGACATAGAGAACAAACTTATGGTTACCAAAGGGGAAAGGGTGGGGGGATAAATGAGGAGTTTGGGATTAACAGATACACACTGCTATATATAAAATAGATTAACAGCAAGGACCTACTGTACAGCACAGGGAATTCTACTCAATATCTTGTAATAACCTATAATGGAAAAGAATCTGAAAAAGAATGGGCACAGTAATCATACCCACACTAGGGGGTTAATAAAAAGGATCAACATAAAACGGTCCTCGGTGAATGTCAGCTATCATTATCATCGTCGTTACTGTTGCCTTGGTTGTAGCCCAAGAGTGCCTTATGGATAAAAATGTGTAAACATGTTAGAGTGGAACTTTTTCTATTGTGGTAAAATACACATAACTAGGAACATTTGAATAATAGATACGTCATGGCTAGAACCTACCCCCAGAGAAATCCAACTGTTCTCTTCCCCAAGGTGCCTCTCAGGGACCCAAATTAACAGGCTCCCAAGGAAGGGAAACATGAGAGTACCAGGTTGATAAATAAAAGTACATTTGTTACTTACATATTTTATGTTCACTTCAATATTTTGTGTTACCAGAGAAGACTGTTGTTGTTTTTAACAGAGAATAATACATATTTATAATGGAAACGTTTTTGTGTTTTGATGCCCAGATTCTACGAATCATGGAGTCCATTTGGGAGACTGAATCTTTGGATCTGTGCCTCCTGCCATATGGTTGCATTTCAACTGGCGACAGAATAGGTATGTGGGGACCTCAGAAGATGAATAGACTGCTCATCTCATTTTAAAAGACCGCCATCCCATGGGACTTCCCTGGCAGTCCAGTGGTTAAGACTCTGCGCTTCCACTGCAGGGGGCACAGGTTCGATCCCTGGTTGAGGAACTAAGATCCCGCATGCCAAGCAGCCATCATCCCTTCAGTGTACGCATTTAATAACGGAAAATTTACAATCATGATCCACATAAAAAGGAAGAAGATGTCCCAAGGCTGGTGCATGTGACTCAGTTTAATACGGACATGTTGAAAATATATGAATGCATGATTCAACTCCTTGTGACTGACTGTACATGGAAATGATTTTAGTGAGAACTTCTTCCTTCCTCTTTACTTCCCCACCGCTAAATTTTCACTCGTTTCATTGCACAGTAAACTTCTCTCTCACAAATAACATTTAAAAGTAGATGGAAAAATCTGTCCCTTGTTTCACCATCCCAGACTTTACATTATCAAAGCTATTACATACTCTCCTCTTAGGTGCTTTAACAGACATTTCACATTTTAACTTCAAACAGATTTTTAGTCAAGTTTCCAATTTGAGAAGTAGAGAACATCATTCCCATTTGACCCTGAAATTTAAAAAAGGAAAAGGAAAAGGTTGCCAAGGGAAGAGGGATGTGTTTGGCACATTACTGCTTTTGCTTATTCAAAACCAACCCTTTCCTCTTTTCATTCAGGGAGAGTGAAAGCAGGTCCCACACTACTTCCCTATCCGCCTCCTTTTCTTTCTCTTCCTCCTAAGAAAACCACCAGCACGAACCTGGAAAATAACCCTGTGGTTAAGAAAGCTCTCTGCCCTCCACTCTACAAAGACACAGCCATTCCTCCTCTGGGTCAGGCACTCAGCCCCAGTTCACATCAGACTCTGTGCATCTTCCTGCAGGAATGATCGAGATCGTGAAAGATGCCACGACGATCGCCAAAATTCAGCAAAGCACAGTGGGCAACACGGGCGCCTTTAAAGACGAAGTCCTGAATCACTGGCTCAAAGAGAAATGCCCTATTGAGGAAAAGGTGGGCTCCTGCTTCTCCCCAATCTGAAGGCTTCTGACAAGTTATCATGATACAGCAGAATAATGACATGTTTTTTAAGGGGTCTACCAGTGCCATGCCTCCTGACTCACTGGTGAAGCACCTTCCTCCTGAGCTCCTTGGGGTTTAAGCGCTTTCCCCTGGTGACACAGCAGATCTGTGCAAAATGGAGGTGCTCACTCAGACCTCGCTGAGCATTTGCTTCTCCTTTGATTATCAGGCCTGCTTTGCATAAAATTTGGTTCTGGGAAATAACTTGTTAGCACTTTTTATGACCATCTATTTCTGTCGTTGAGCAGAAAAATTCATTTACCACAGATAAACTCTTTACTACCTGGGAACACTACAGACCCTAAAAAGTAATTTATAATTTACCACTGCACCCTAATTTAAATGGTAAATTATGGATGCTCAAAATGTCACTTCCATTCCTCAGAAGTACATCCGCTGAGTCCTTCACAAGCTGTTCAGCTGCTGGTTAAAATTCTGTTGTAGAGGATTAGCACTTCTCATTTGCGTGGGTAGCAGTCTTTCAGGGAGGAAATATAATTAGTAGCATTTATTAGTCTGTTAAAATGTGGATTTGTGAACCCGTGCGTACTTTTAAGAGGTCACAAGCAAAACATATGTTCACCAACGAAGGAGGAATCATTACAGGTTCTGTATTGGCGTTGGCAAATGATGCATGGAAAGGCAGTGAACCCTTTGATTAAGTTACTGTTGGCCTTTGACTGTTGTTTCCTCCTCATGCTACTGTGATTCATTGTATCTTCACCTAAAATGTAAGTAGAGCAATGAGAAAGTTGGCTCCTAATAGACAGAACATTAATGGTATCAGGTACCACCAACTTGCTCTCTGAAAATGATTCCCAGAACAGTGTCTTTTGGGGAGTCCTTTGTAATAGATTCACGCTGCTCTTTGTAGTTAGGACACAACTAATATTTGGTTGCATTTTAACTAGTTTCAGGTGGCGGTGGAGAGATTCGTTTATTCCTGCGCTGGCTACTGTGTGGCAACCTTTGTTCTTGGAATAGGTGACAGACACAATGACAATATTATGATCTCAGAGACAGGTGAGTTTATTTTTTATAGAGTCATGTTTTTTGATTGTGGTCAAATATGCATAACATAAAATGTACCATTTTAACCAGTTTTAAGTGTGTACTCTAGTGGCATTAACTGCACTCACATTGTTGTACAACCATCACCACCATGCATCTTCAGAACGTTTTCATCTTTCCCAATGGGACCTCTGTACCCATTAAACACTAACCCCCCACCCCTGCCTTCCCCAGCACAGAGTAATTTTTAAATGGAGCTCAAGGTTGGAGCAAAGATCTAGAGGTCATTATTGTATAGGGACACAGAGGCTGTGACCACCCTACGGAGGACCCAGGAGTGAGTAACAGAAGAAGATGCAGCAAAGGAGAATTAAGAAGGACAAGCCAGACAGGAGCTAGAAAGCTAGGAAGGTGGGCGTGATCAACAGTGTCAGAGGGTGCAGAGAAGCAACAAAAAGAGTCACCCTTTTTTTGATACCCTTCAATCTGAAATGCCGTGCCTTCCTCACCTACTGCTCCTCGCTGGGTCACTGTCTACTCTGACAGTGGTCAGTACTGGCTGCATACCATGACATTTTCCTCTAAGAAATCTGGACCAATTTAAGAGTAGAGTCTGGAAAAAACACCGTATCTGGGTAAATCGCTAACTCTGTATGGGAATCAAGAGATAATGCATTTATGGGTCATTCGTATGATAGAGAGCTCTGTAAATGAGAAGAGAGGAAGGGAATTGTGGTGGTGATGGTGACAGTGGTAGAAATTGACCCAAAGGAGATTCAAAATGATTTCTTTCTAGCCTGCTACTCAAAAGTAAAAGGTAACTGCCCCTCCCCCAAACAGAGCGAAACATCAGTCTATCCTGAGTTACAGAAAGAGCCTAAGAGAGTCTTGGGTATAATGATGACATATAAGCCAGAGAGTTTTGGTTTATATTTGTAAGAATAATTCTGAGACAAGAATTTTTTTAATGGCATTTGGCTGTCATTGAAAGAACACCAGAAGGATATCAAAACTACGCTTGTTTCAAAGAATGCTTTGTGGCTACTACTACACACACCTGCTAGGACAAAACACATCACAAGCAAAGAGTAAAAATAGCTCTCTCACCCAAGATAGCTCATTTTCAGGCAACTTCAAAATATTTCAAGAAATGAACAAACCAGGGTGTTGTTTGCAAGTGCTGATGCCACTATAATGACGTCAGACATTTTCTTCTCTTAAGGAAATCTGTTTCATATTGACTTTGGGCACATTCTTGGGAATTACAAAAGTTTCCTGGGCATTAATAAAGAGAGAGTGCCATTTGTGCTAACTCCAGACTTCCTGTTTGTGATGGGGACTTCTGGAAAGAAGACGAGTCTACACTTCCAGAAATTTCAGGTAATTGGCCTCCCCCTCGACCACCTACCAGGAACATCAACCAGATGGCGCCTGCAGCCCTCACCTCTGCCCACCCGCTTCGGGTGTGACCCACCCCCTCCCCCCAGTCGCCTCTCTTCCTTCCCCAAGTGCAAAATGATGCTTCTCAGCAAGCCCCTCTCCTAAAACCAGACAGCAAATAAAAGCATTCCATAATCAGTGAGACTGGCGAATTTAGCGCAGCAGGATGACACGGCCCTGAAGGACAGGGCTTTAAGGAAGAGCACCTGGCAGGCAGGCTTAGCCTTTGAATATTTACCTAATCAAGATGTTGCCTAGAAGATGCAAATTTTACGTATATTTTTCAGGACTCGCCAATGATGGTGAGCTTCTCGATTTTTGCTCCAGGTGTGTGTTTATCAGTTACTAACACAGGAAATGCTTGCTTGTCTCTTTTTGTAAAGGAGGGTCCCTTCTCTCGTTTGAAACCTCGTCAGCTCAACTATAGGTTGTCCTGAGAGCCCTGGCTTGTCCCACTTCACCTTTCCACCAGGTCCTCCACGGGGCTCCCAGCTCCCTGGAGGGAGCATCCACATTCGGCTTTCTCTTTCTATTCCTTCCTGGTCTACGTTCACTTTTGACTATCAAATGGTATTTCAAATACCCAAGGAGTAAAATGTTCACTCTTGCAAACTTAATAACTGTGAATGAACGTAACTCAGAAAAGTCATCATTGCTACTGCAATATACGTATTTTAGAGCCATACAAACACAAAACAGATCAGTAGAGGCAACAAGTGATTACTTTATGTGCACATTTGTCTCAGGCTCCCTTTAAATAGCCCCCTCCCTTAGCGCCTCTGAAACATGGTTTGATTTGTACCAGCACTTCAGGACTGACTCTTCCTCCTGCGTGTCTACTTGAGCACCACATTAACCTTGAGAGATGACATGCGCCTTGACCTTCAGTGGAACAGGAACTGGGATGTCTTGTTTTGAAACCTGTCTGTGCTTGTTTGTTCTCCTGGCTGATTTTCGATGTGGTGGTTACCAGACTTCCCCTTCACAGCTCCAGGGGTGGTTGTCAGAGAAACTGAGATCTCTACGGCCAGATGGTCTTAGGATTTTTAGTGTGTTTTTCTGTGTAAACTCAACTGGGTTTCAGACTATTTCCAGGGATTTGACACATTTCAGTCCTGTGTTTCTTTAAGGTTAAAAGTCACACATTGTGACAATTTCCTGGAAGAGAAAAATGGTTACATACACACACATACACACACACACACACAAACCTGGAAGAGTTTTACCATTTAAAGGGGAGGCGGGAAATACTAAATTCTCCTCTCGTGGAGGTGGGGTTCATCTCCTTTGAACAAACACAGCAGCAGTAGTGCCATTTGAACACTCAGGCAGACACGAGGTCTTTTTGGCCCGTGGTTTTCTCCAGAACGACTGCCCATCTGTCCTGTTGTTGACAACATTCCCATAGACCCTATAGTGCCCGTGTCACTCCTAAAATCCCAGCAGTACTTCTCCTATAGTCTTTTTTGTTGTCATTTTAAGTTTCAAAATATTCTTTAATGAAGAGATTGGGGTTTGGGGAGGCCCCCCAGAGGTTGCCTCCCCATCTGGGCAGCTTCCACCCAAAGCAACAACTCTTTGCAGGGAGGCTGTCCTCTCCGTCTGGGAGCATTTCTCCATCCTTTTTGTGACCAAAGCTTGCTTCTTGAGCATTTAGAACCTCTTTCATTAAAGCAACATCTAGGCAGCATGCGTACTGCCAAAAACACACCTTGGTAAATTTTATTGTACTTATATATGTGTCTATGTTTTGCAGTGTTGGCATACTCTTTGATTGAAGGTACGGACTTTAGCCTTAAACAGATCAGCCTGGCATTGTAGTTGAGAGGATGGGCTTTGGAGCAGGTCACCTTGAGCTTGAATCCCAGCTCTGCTGCTTCATCGCTATGGATGTGATGCAAATTGCTTATCCTTTCAGAACCTTGGTTTCCTCATCTGTGCAGTGGGAATTCTAAGGCCCACCTCACGTGGGGGTTTTGTTAGGGATTATTTACGTGAAATATGTAGAAAGCTTGGCCTAGTGCCTAGTCCACAGCAGGAACTCAATCAACGGAGCCGTCACTGTCATATCCATCACAGGGGGTCCTCAAACTTTGAAAACGTTTAGGTTGAGAAGCCCTCTATGAAATGAGATCTCAAGCAGATCTGTAACACATAAAACACAACGAAGTAGCATTGTTCCCGTTGAAGAGCAAGTGAGGGGTTCCGGCTCTTTCTCCCCCACCTGCCCCCTTATCTGCTGGTCTCCAAGCCTTTCCCACCCTCCTCAGTCACATCAGGAAAAAGGCTGAACACATATACATATCTGTGTACGGTGCTACACCTGCAGAATTTCTAAAGTTTCCAGCTTGACAAAGATGAGCAGCGAGTTTTTTCATCTTTTGACTCAGACCTGCTGACAGTCTTTTGGTTTTTTTTGTTTTACATACTACTAAGCCTTCCAGAAGATATTCTGTTTCTTCGTGTTGTGCTCTCTTTTTGAGATGAAGTCCTTCAAGGTCAGGGAGCACGTCTCTCAACTCTCTAAATAGCATCCCAGGCTCTTGTAAAACAAAGCTGCCATTTCTAGGTAGGCTGGAAGATGTTGCATATAGTTACATTTTGAATGAAAGGCATCGTCTCCAGCAAATCACTAATTTTGCATTGATAAGTTTCATGAACGCACGCAGCACATTTGAATCACCTGTTGGGAAGGGTGGAGAAGAGATGGCCCACTTTTTGTTGAGCATGAGGGGAGGCTTCTCCACCAAGACTTAAAAACCTACCCAGCTCATGGTAAGAGGACGGAGTCAGGGGAACTGAAAGAAGAAAGTGTGATTCTGTCCCGCCTCCCTCTTCTGTCCAAGGTAGCTTGTTTAGCCTAGGACCAGATTCATGAGCTATTTCTAAAGAGGGCAGAGTTCACAAACAAGCCATAATAAGACAAAAAGACATAAAACCAAAGCCTACTATTTGAACCCAAGATTATCTGTTTGCCTTTGGAGCAGCATCCTACACACAGGGTGCTAAACAGATATATCGCAATGATGATGATTTTGATAAATCAATTCTCTACAGAAAAAAAATCTCTCCCTTACTAAAGAGAGAAAAAAATTAAACAATGGTTTTCCCACTGGTAATGTATTTTAGAACCACTTTATTTGAAATGTCCCTGAACAATGATAGACATACTCAACATGCAAATACATTGATATCGTTGGCAAATGAAATTTGGCTTCTCATTTACTTTTATGTAAGAACGTGGGTTTTTTTTTCTCAATTTTAAAAGTAGCAAATGCTTCCTTAAAAAAAAAGCCAGCAAAATATTAAAAATATCAGGATATAAAATACCCACTATCCCACCTTCCAAAAATAACACTGTCAACATTTTAGTGGTTTTCCTTCATTCTGTAAATATTTGGTCTTTTACCTAAATAAGCTCTCTCATCAATGGTATCATTGTAGCTTTAAATGTTTCAAACTCGGTACTTCTCACTTGTTGTTTTGATTAGGAAAGGGATGACGAGGGGACATCATAATTGGAAAAACTCTGAATTTGAGTTTGGATCTGACTTCTAGTCCCATTTCAACCATTATCACCTTAAAGACCAAATTCATCAGAATTTGGTTAAAAACTGAACTTAAACAGCAGACACAATGTTACTCCCTTACTTTAAACCATTTAGTGGCTTCTCATCTCATTTTGAATCATATCTGAACATCTAAGCTCACCCTACAAGCCCCTGCCCCCTCTAGCCTCTCCCCATGGCACCAGCCTTCCTTCTCTCACTGGGTCCGGGCGGCCTTCCTCTGCACCTGCCCCCAGTCTGGGCCTCCTCCCTGGAACACCCTTCACTGCCCTCTGCCCAAATGTCATCCCTCAGAGCCCTCTTCTAGATGCGGCCCCTCGTGTTATCCTGGCCACAGCGCGCCGCGTGTTGCCTTCGGAGCATCCATCACAGCAGGTAGTTCCCAGCACCATCTGCTGCTTGTCTCTCCCTTCCCAGAAGCAGCTCTGGGCAGCAGGGCCATGTCTGACCTGCATCCCGCACGTGGGTCCTGAGACCTAGGATGCCCTCAGTAGGTACCAGTCGGTAGAGGAGCAATTCCTGCCCCGGGGAGGAGATGAATGAGACTAGAGAACCCCTCTGGTTTCTTCCTTCCCCACAGTACATCATATTCTGTGAGTTTATGAAGTGGTAACTCAGGTGCAGATTGACAAGCTGCCATTGCATGGCTGTCAGCTAATAAGCCTTCAAGATGCGGTTAAATACCACACATCCAGAGAGGAAGTAAGCCTAATTATGAAATCTACTGTTTTGGTAAATAATACAGACCTGTAAGTGTCATCTGGTGCCTAGTCATATTTGTGCGGCGATTTCCTTAGTGACATAAACATTGTTTTTTTTTTTCCCAGTCAGAGCAGTAGTCGTGCCGATGGGACACTCAGGATAAACCTATAGTGTACATTCAACATAGGACAGTTTGCAAGGAGTGTGAAACTTGGCCTTGTAGGAGCAAGCAAGCATTGTGAAGATGTTCTTTGCACACAGTAGGAACTAAGCAAATGTGTGTTGTCGGATGCAGCTGAAGAAATCAGGGGAGTCAAGTAACCCCTTCACATGCACAGCTGTGCACAGTAGGCGGCGATGAGCGTAGTTAAAAGGCACTTGCCCCTAGATGTCACTCTTAAGTAGGGTTTGATAGAAGTCTGGAGCCCCTACACGGTGTTGCTTTCATCTAGGAGGCCAGTTTCATCAGTCCCCGCCGGGTCACCACCATGGGCAGGGTTGTCCCCAAGCCAGGGCATCCCCAGGCCCCTCACCCAGCAGGCTCAGCCCTGCCCGCAGTCTCTACGCAGAGTCCTGGCTCGGGTTCCGACGAACCTACGTTCAGAGTCCATCTCTGCAGTGGTCTCGCTCTCACCTCAGGTGCCAGGCTGTTGTTACTACTTCTGCCTTCAGCCCTCCTGTTAACCTGCCCCTAGGCCCGAGGTCCCGCTGCCTCCTGCCATTCGCCTTGCTGGAGACTCCCGTGCTCTCCCTAACCCAGACACAGGGACCAGGGGGCCGCGGAGACCTTACCTCTGACACTCTTCCCCAATCCTAGGCTCTGACGGCCCTTACTCGCCTGCACGTGTCTATACCTCCAACTGCCTGTACCTGGCGCCTGCCTGGCTGGGCTTTCTCAGCCTCCTGCCCCACCCTGTTTGAGTCGCCAGGCCCTGTTTGTCCCTATCCAAGATGGCACACCCATTCAACACACGACTACCTCTCAGGTCGTGTGCCAGGCCCAGGGAAGGCTTATGTCTTAGCAGTTGAATTCCCTTCAGATATGACTGTTCCCTAATTCACCCTGATTATAAAGCAATGAATCTGCCCCACATTGACCTTGACTTCGTCACATGAAGCATTCATTCGTCGTGCATTTGCGGATTATCTGCGGTGTGTTAGACATACTGCTGGGCCCAGGTGACGCGAGCAGGGGCATGGCCCCAGAGCTCAGCCAAAGAGATGCGCCCATAGCTCTGTAGTGAGGATTTCACCAACGGTTTGCAGAAGGAGCAATGACTCCTGTCCTGGCGGGTAGAAGAGGGCCGTGGAGAGAAGGGAATGTTTTTATCGGGGGCCTTAAGGTCCGAGTTCATCTTCATTTTGCCTGGCAGAAGCAGGAAGTCAGAAAGAAGAACATGAGCAAGGGCATGACGTTAGGATTTAGTATCAGTATTTTAGGGACACAGAGTACAGTCGTCCAGAATGGATGGAACCTAGGTATGCGTGGGCGTGTGTAGTGGAGTTTGAGGCGAGAAGGGAAATTTGGATCCAATTTGAAGCAGTGCATGGGCTGGATTAGGGGGTAGAGAGCCAAGCAAAAAAGTCACTTGGAGCTCAAATGATTAATCACAAATTAATGTAATAAAGGCCTATTATAAGTCAACAGGGAGATGAGTTTGTTGAATTGTTCCTAATATATTGAGTCGATAACGGATTTGCATCCTCTTGGGATTTACATCCTGGCCCACTGACGAGGTCGAGCTCAGCCTCCTGTATTCCAGTACTGAAGACTCCAGTACGTCCTCCTCTGTCCACACTCTCCATCAGAAGATGCCTTCAGAGAAGTGTCCGCATCAGCCATGGGTAGAAGCTTGCCTATGTCGGTGTGATTTCTCTGCCAGATGCAGACTTGCGTGGGCTTGTAGAATTGTTAGGACTTAGATGAGCTTGCCAAATTTTATCACTTTTCTGGAAAAGATATGAGCACAAGACTGGAAACGTGGCCTTGGACTGGATTTGTGCATTAATCCACCAGCATGCGGTGTCACTCGGTTCCTAAGATTAGACCCCTGTTACTTTTAAGCATTTATCGAGATTAACCTTCTAACTGGCATCCTTCTCTCAGTGTTTAGTTTCTCTTAGAGAATTGTTTTGTCTTGCAACAGAATATTATCGAGGACATTATTCACCACGTTACAAAGTGTGCTTTTTATAAAGATCCTCTTGCAAAAGTTCTATCAGGTGTTAGAAAAGTTGTGTTTCTCCCAAACAAACAGTTTTTTTAAATCTTCTGAACATTGGATGAAGTAACTGATTCAATTTCCCTTTTGGCTGAAGATACATTTGAAGGCCGCCCTTAGCAAGAATATAGGATTTGTGATGTATAGCTTTAGTCTCTTTTCCAAACCCATTGTGGATCCCGTTGCTTTTTCTACCCACTTTTAATTAATGTTACTGTGACTTTTGTGTATCCAAATAATGCACCTTCCAAACCTTTTTGAAACAAGGCACAAATAAACACACACACATACATACAGTCTGTTTAGAATAGTTGACTAAAGTAGAACAGTTTAATTGTAGCTTTAGGTTTCTAATGGGCTTCTAGCTAAATATTTGAGAAGATGTCAGTACAGCCCTTCCCCCTGGTAGACAGAGCCAGTCTGGGAATCATTTCTAAGTCCTTAAAGATGGCAATCCTAAGTCAAACTCCACAAATGCACGACCAAGTGTTGGACACACTCTTCTTTCAGATTTACCAGATTCCAACATTACTAGGTCCTAATCATTGACCTTCTCTGTTTTGCCAAAATAACTTCTAAAGGCATTGCTTAGCCAACTCATTGATTTTTATTAAAAAAAATGAAATTCTCTTTGACAAATCTTATTTTTTCTCCCCTGTCTCTGAGGAAGGAGACAGGGGAGAAAAACTAATAGTAATAGTAATGTGGCAGACAGAGGCTGCATTACTATTTAGGAAAATTAGGTGGGTGAGGACATTTCTTCTCATTGATGAGTATATGTGAGTGTTGTTTCTCTCTCTCCTCTCAGCCTGGATTCTTTTTCTGGAGTTTCTGTTTTATGGCCCCGAGTTTACTTCCTCATTTTTGTAGCTGTGTACAGTAATATTTCACTTCCACTTTGTTTCTAGATGAGAATGGAGGCGTTTGGTTTTAAGAAAAATTAGGACTATTCCACATGACCTTGGACTGTCTAAAGCAGCCACAGTTCATTGGTGGTTAAAAAATTAATAATTATGCATAGAAAGGACTTTGTTTTCAGTATAGTAAACTGATAAGTTGGGCCAGTGAACGAATCAAGTCAAAGTGTTGACCCTGAAATGGTAATAGTTTCCTTTGTTCTTAAGACTTATGAGAGAGGGGTAGTTCTGTAAAAAGCAACCTTTCCTTTGGTACTGGTTGCTGTAATTAAGGCATCTGAATCAACTCTGAAATAAAGAGCAGATTGCCTACTATATAGGCTCAATCTACTTATTAGCTACTAATGGGTAGTGGTCCAGCCAATGGCAGTAACAATGTTACACTGTTCTCCACATTCACACTAGTTAACAAGTATCTTAAACCAAGTCCTGGACATCAGGTTCCTCCTTTCCCCCTTCTTCTCTGCTCCATAGTACGAAGCCTCAGCTGAGAAGGACAGGATGAGGATGCATGTGGTCAGTGGCCAGCAGCCCCGGCAGAAGGGAAAATTCTGTTGCTACAGCCAATAACTTCTGTGTGCTGTGCTTCCCCCCAAGCTCCCCAAGCCATATCCTCACAGCCCCTCAAACCACAGGCCTCTGCTGAGGCAGCATGGTCAGGAAGCTCAGACAGACCCTATGGCTGAGTCCAAGGGCAGAAATGAAACCCCTGGGGCTTGAGCAGGCAGAGCAAGGGCCCACCTGGGCCCCTCCTAGCAAGAGAACCATCTGCTATGTAGCCAGTGTGCTATATGCTTCCATCATCCCCCTCACCTCCTGGGGCCAGCGCCAAGACACCCCCTCCATTGACTCTGGTGGGAGTGGGGCTCATCTCCTTCCTGCCCTGGCCCAGCCCACCCCTAGGTCTCTGCTGTCAGAGGGGACTTTTTGGACAGGTGGTCTAGATGGCAATGTGACCTCCTCAGTGATGAGAGAAGTGTGTGACTGCTTACACTATCAGTAATAACAGCCAACCCTTTACATAGCACTTGAATCTCCCCACAATCCCGTGACACGGGTACTGTTGTTATTATTATTCTGATTCTAAGATGAGGAAACCAAGGTCCAGGAGGTTAAGTAACTTCTCTGATGACAAACAGCTTGTCGATAATAAAGCCACGAGTTGAGTCCAGGCAGTGAGGTGTGACTGTGCGCTTTTAACCCCTGCTCCACACACCTTTAAGCAAAAGATAATTAAGTCTGTACCACGTCTCTAAGTCTGCACCACCAAACAGAATTTACACAGTGTGTCTGACCAGTAGGGAGCTTGTGGTTAAATTTGGAGATGAAATTTCGTTCTCATAGAAGTGACCCTTGGGCATGAAAATTAGAATTAACCGAATAAATTCAAGCCAGCAGAAATTCCTTATATAGGAGAGGTGGCCTTGGAGAACAACAGGACAGTTTCTTCCCTTTCATATGTCTCTCTGTGGCTACAGTGATTGGTGAATCGGTGCATTGCAACTTAAATATTTACTAAGCACCCATGGATTGGTGTTATAATGACTTGACCCCAGATTAATTTTCCTCCTCAAAATTATCTTGTTCAAGAGTTTGACCACACAGTAGGCTCAGAGAGCAGGGGATTTGCCCGGAGCCCCCATTGTACAGAAGGCTAGAAAATAATTAAAAATCAGAATGTCCTCTAATTCAAAATCAAAAGGCATCCCCATATCTGCCCTTGTGAAAATTGTGCGAGTTGGCCAATTAATGAGACTGTTGCCTGGGGTGAAGTCTGCCCCTAGCCTGTGTAATTGCCAAGAAATGAGAGAAACCTCAGTGGGTCCTAGGCATGAGCAAAAGAAAATGATTTCCGGACGTAAGTGGAATCATTAAGAATGCAAGAGCGCTAATGCATCACAGCCGCTTCCAGGGCGCAAGAGGTGCCTGGACCAAGGCAGGAACAGCCCAAATAGTGTTGAGTCTCCTGCTTTGTGTTAAGTAAGCAGGGAGGAGATGCAGAGTTCATCTCCCCTCCAGGTAGGGAAGGGAGAGGACTAACGTTTACTGAATGCTCCTTACGTACCACCCTCTATGTTGAGCATTTTATATATATTGTCTGACTTAAAAAATGCCAGAATAGTCCATGGGTTTTTGTACCTGGACAGGGTGGTGCATACACAATCCAGCCTTGACATACAGAATGACACAGGCCTGACCCCCACTATCATTGGGGTTACCCTGCCACGTTCAGGTGACACAGACAAGATCGTCTAAAAGCAAAAAGAAAAAATCACTATTAAAATTTTGACCAGTAAACTTATATTCTTTATTTCTATGTAAGTATTTTGGGTCCATTTACCAAAATGGGATTGTACTAAATGTGATGTTTCATACCTGCTTTTTAAAACTCGCTTTTACATGCTTATTAAATACTCTTCTACAGGATCATTCTAGTAGTTACAGAGAGCTATGTAGATACTTTCATAAACCGTTTTTATCAATCTCCGAGTGTAGGATATTTAAGTTGCTTTCAAGTTTCCACAATGTTAAACAATGTTCTAATGAACATTCTTGTAGATAAATCACTGCAAAATTATCCAAATTTTTTAAAGATAAATACCTAGCCTGGAAATTGCTGGGTAAAAGGATTCTGACATTTTTTAAGTCAAGTTTATTGAAGCATAATTTAGAGAGAGCGGAATTCAGCCTTTTCAGGTGTACAGTTCTTTGAATTTTGACAAATGTATCAGTTATGTAACCACCACCACAATTAAGTTATATAACATTTATAAGTATTTTAAAGCTTTTGATGCATGTTGTCAGTCGTCTGCTAGGAAAAGTATACCATCTGCCATCTAGTCCCATCTATCATCAGGCTATGAAAGGTGAACATTAGAGATTATCCTTAAAAATTAAAAAAAAAAAAAAAGATTTTTCAATTTGGTATGTGAATGTTTCCATCTCATGTTCAGTTACATTTATTTGATTACTAATGAGGTTGCATATTTTTTCATATGTTTGTTATCTGGCTTTATGTCTTATAGTATGATATACTATATCTTTGGCCTACATTTCTAGCCAACTGTTTATCTCTTTCTTATTGCTTTGTAAGAGCTATCAGGGGCTAGGGATGAAGAAGTGATCTGTCATGTTGCAAATATGTTTTCTCTTGTCATTTGATTCTTTTAATATTGTTTATAGCTTTTTTTTGTCCAAATTTTGAAGTTTCCGTAATCTCTCCATCTTTTCCTTATGGATTCCACCTTGGAAATCAGCTTCAGAAAGCCCTTCCTTTCTCATTCCATGATTGTTTAAATATTTTCCCTTCTTCCATTTAAATGTCTAATTCTTTTGGAATTTATTTTGGTATATCACATGGGAGAAACTTTATTTTCCCCCCAAATTATGAGCCAATTGTACCACCCCTGTTGATCAAATAATCTGTTCCCCCACTAATCTGAGTCACCTTTATTATATATTTAATATGTACTTAGATATGTCTCTGAACTTTCCATTGTGTTCCACAAAATTTCTTATCTTTTTTGGAGAAGAATAGGTACTATATCACACAATTTTAAATATTGTAGTTTTATAATGTGCTTTAATATCTAGGATGGCAAGCACTGTTTTTCGTTACTATACTTTTTCAGAATGTTCTCTCAGGCCCTAATTATCCCAGATGAACTTAAAAACATATCTGGGTTTAAATAGCCAATAGGAATTTTTATTCAATTTCATTATATTTATAGATTAATTGGAGAAAAATTTTTATCTTTATAATAAACAGTTTTATCACCGAGGAACATGCCATGTCACTCAACATGTTCAAGTTTTCTTTTACTTACTTCAGTAAATGTTTACAGTTTTTAAAAAATGGGTTCTGCATGTTTTGTGTAGGTGTTTATCTCAGGAATCATGGGGGTTTTGTTACTGTTATTCACAGCATCTGTCTTTTTACTTTCTAACTGGTGGCTCCTACCTATAGCATTCTATTTATTAATTTTATAGAAAGCTAGTTTAATAAAAACTAGTTACAATAGTATTTTAGTTTTCTTCCCCTTCAGTGTTCCTAGAACACAATGGTTATTTGCAAATACTAATGATTTTACCTTCACTTTTCTGATCTTATACATTTCTTTTTCCCAGACTCATTATTCAGAATGATTGTGACTGGTAATTTCAGATCATTCTTCACATCATTTCATTTTTGTCACATGTTAAATTACAGGTTACTTTTATAAAAATCAAAAGTGGGTTTTAATCCAGTACCTTATGATGAACTACTCTTGCAAGTTTCTGATAAACCCTAGTTGCCTATGGAGTGTTATTCTCTTAACATTTTACTCAGTATTTTATTTGAAATATTTAAACCTGTAATCATTCATTTCAGTTTTCTTTAATATGTCATCTTTGCCAAATTATGATATTAAGGTTGGACTATTCTGATTTTGTAAAATTGGGAACCTTGCAACTTTTTCTTCATGTTGGAACAATTTAATTGGCACGAGCATGCCTGTTGCTTCAGAAGTGGGCTTAACTCACCTGTCACCTACTCCAAGGCTTTTAGAGAAGGCACCAGCCATAGCATTGTTGAAAGCCCTCTCTCACTCAGTATTCAGAATTTATTTTAAATTTCCAAAGGTCATTCAACAATTTTGAGAGTCAGACAATGAAAAACTAGTTCATCTGTTTTCTTAGTATAGGACACATTGGAAAATAAAGATGAAAACTACCTAAATCTCAAACACCACATTTCCGTCCCTTCTTTGGATTCCGTTAGCTCTTGGCAAACATTATTTACGCTTACATAAAGTTATGTGATTCCTGGATGGTGTTCAAAAACTGACTCATTCCTCTTCAGAGACTATAGAAATTTCCACCCTCATTTGCCTAGAAAAGAGATTGAAGTGAAAAGAGTAATAAATAAGATGAAACTTACTGTATCAGTTAGTTTTCCTTGAGCACACCCTGGGTGTGTGCAACCACACTACATTGCTTCAGAGATTATAAAAGCAGTCTATGTTCTCAAGCTTTTCATCTGAGGCAGGAGACCTGCCTTGCTTGTGATGATTTCCTCGCAGGGACAGGATAATGCCATGTAAATTCCAAAACAGCCTGCTGGTCTTCAGCCTACTTCGATGCCATAACAACAGCTAACAGCGTTTTCTTTCCCTTTATCCAGGATGTCTGCGTCAAGGCTTACCTAGCCCTTCGTCATCACACAAACCTACTCATCATCCTCTTCTCCATGATGCTGATGACAGGGATGCCCCAGCTAACCAGCAAAGAAGATATCGAATACATTCGTGATGCCCTGACAGTGGGGAAGAGTGAAGAGGATGCTAAGAAGTATTTTCTGGATCAGATTGAAGTTTGCAGAGACAAAGGATGGACTGTGCAGTTTAACTGGTTCCTACATCTTGTCCTTGGCATCAAACAAGGGGAGAAACATTCTGCCTAATACGTTGGGCTAGAATTTAAAAGCTTTAAATCTGTACGGCGGTCCTCAAACTTGATTTAAAATGTCATAGGATATTATGAAAGCTGCCACTTGAGAAATATAGCTCTTTCTCTAGCTGAACTCTTCACTGGAGAAAAATATTGGCACGTCTGATTGTTTAGGTGATGTTCAATTTCAGCCTTATTTGCAGGTTTGTTTTTTTCTCATTTGTCTCCATGATGTTGGAGAACATTCTAAGTTTAAACAGCCTAATCCCTCCCTCACTGTGGCTGATGGTTTGACTATCATACTATTGAGTACTTCTGGAAATTCTTTAGAATAATGGGTAGCATCTCTTTTCATCTGGGCTTCTTCTCAATTTGGGTTATCCTTGTGTTTCTCAGACTCTTTTCAGAAGAAAAAAATACGAGCATTGTAACCTTTGTCTCATTCCGTAAATGACACATCCAAACATCCCCTCCATGGCTGCAGATGTTAGTGATGTGCTAAAAGCAAGCAAAGCGAGCTAGTCTTTTCAGGGTCTTTTGTAATTAGGTTCTCTTACCATTGAGACTCAACAAACACAAAATGGAACATCTGAACCTTTGTACCCTGGCCCTTCTCTGCTGGTCTGGTTCCAGGGTTAAGAAGAGCAAAATTTGTCTCAACTCTGCCCACAGGGCAAACTCTCAAGTGCAATTATGATAGCCTTCTCAGCATAGAAACAGGAAATAACTAAAGGGACTCATTTGGGGCCTTTATATTTCCACCCCCCCACTGCCTTTCTCCCTGCCTCTCTTCCTCACTTTCCACATTCTCACAGCTCTTTATGCAGAGTTGTGAAATCTTCAAGAATACCTTTACCCTAGAACTCAAAATTAGTTGAAAAGAATTTCTCCTCTAGGGATACTAGAATTTTAGGTACTTATTTGTAAAGATGTTTGGTGGAGTTTTTAAAAAGTACATTATTAAAGGAGACATTCCTGAATTTATGGATGTTTCCAAATGCCTTCATTTCAAATTTTGGTCTCAGCAGTTTTTTCTTTCTTTTTTAATGGAAGAAGATATTTAATATCTAAAACAGTTCTCCAAGTTAGGAAGAACACTACTTGCCCTATGCATCCTGCAGTTTAAAGGACTTGTACACTCCAACACATTCTTCAGATTTTCTAAAAATAATTCAAATGTCTTCTTTAAAAACTATTTTCATCTCTTAAATATTTTCTATTTATTGGAAGTGTTAACAGAGAAAGATCATTAAATTATTTATAAAATATTTTTAAATGACCTATAGTTAATAGTTGACATAGAAATAACTCTGTTAATGTTGTCTATGTTTAAGTTTAATGAGATATAAATATATATTTAATTTTTAAGTTTTCTAAATAGATACCTGTTGGACTTTGGTGTAGCCCAAACCTTTCCTTTTGAGTATGCAAAAGCCCAGTGGTTCTTAACTCTGGCTGCAAATCAGAATCACCAGGGTTACTTTAAAAATGTACTCTGCCTGAGGTTTCCTGGTGGCGCAGTGGCTGAGAGTCTGCCTGCCAATGCAGGGGACACGGGTTCGTGCCCCGGTCCGGGAAGATCCCACATGCCGTGGAGCGGCTGGGCCCGTGAGCCATGGCCACTGCGCCTGCGTGTCCGGAGCCTGTGCTCTGCAGCGGGAGAGGCCGCAACAGTGAGAGGCCCGCGTACCACAAAAAAAAAAAAAAGTACTCTGCCTGAGCACCCACCTCTGCTTGTAATCAATTAGTTTGGGATGAGGCCCAGACATCAGTGTTTGTCTAAGTACTCCAGGTGATTCTAATATGCAAGCAGGGTTCAAAAGCCCTGCATGACCCTTGAAGGTGCAGGTGACACTGCTTCCTTGTCTCCTGATCCTTTTCCCAGCTCCTAAGGTATCCAGAAAAAGCTCCTCTTCCTTGACAACTCATCCTTTTAAAATCACACTTAGCACTCTGTACAGAGGACCATGCCTGTAACGAAATATTTATTCCTCTGTGTTAATAGAGAATCGACATTTTATAGCATTTTTAAACCAACAATTCCCCACCATTCTTTTGAAGAACAAAAAGAATGATGCTTTCTCATTCAGAAGAGGATGTTTCTTTATTCTTATATAGTGTAGTCAAGCTCAGACCTTGCACAAATTCCACTTTTTATTTGAATTGCTCAAGAAATCATCTTAATGATAGAAGAATGACAGAGGAATGTATTTATATTTAGCCTATTGGTGCACGTGTGTACAAATTTGCTCTTCCAAAGAACAAGTTCTTTTGTTACGCTGTTTTTGTATATATATGTATCACATTGGGGTTGATTCGTCCATATTCCACTGAAGGTACAATTTTAACTCTGTAGACATACAAATAAACAAAAACCACCTTTGTGTGCTTCCTTCCTCGTCCCCAATGACCCACAACTTTTATACCTTTGAAAATGTGCTAGAACCTGGGCCATCTTGCTATTGGGAGGAGATGTTGGGGAACTACACCTACGCTATCTTCAGTGCCAGATGAAAACAGAGATCACAAGTCAGATGGTTCAGGCCAAAGCAGCTTATATGTGTATCTAGGATGGGTTACATAATTTGCAAGCCCAGGGCAAAATGAAAACACAGGGGCCGTGGTTCACCAATCATTACAAAACTCAAGACAGCAACAGCAGAGAACTAAACCTTCTGAGCGTGCGTCACTGCCCAGCTCACAAGCCCATGGAGCTGACACTGGGCGCATCTGAACAATGGCTTCGGTGCTCAGCTTACATTTAGACCACACCTGTATGAGTGCAGGTTAACGTTCCAGATCAAAATGTTGCTTCTGCTCTAATTGAAATACCTCATCTCTATGGCTGTACATGAAGTCCTAAAACACAGGCCCATGGCTTTGGAACTGGAACTATGGCCACTAAAGTAAAGCAAAGGGGCTGTTCTAGCCCGTCCCACATGACTGCATTTGACTGGCTTTGGTGATACTTTGGTGAGAGTAGGGGGAAGTGGAAACTGTAATAAAATATATCAACTCCTAGAGCAAACTCTTAATTTTAAAAAATTAACTTCGTTAAATATATCATTTACAAGAGTCGAATTATTTTTTAAAGAAAGGTTAGATGTCGGAATTCTGCATAATTTGGAGGCTATTAGTGCTATATAAATGGAAATTAGTTATTTTTTGAAATGAGTCTGAAAAATAATTTAGAAAGTAAGTTTCTACAGCAAATTCTGGCATTTGGTAAGTGAGGCTCTCTTTGACTTGTGAAATAAATCGTCAATTATATTTTACTATGTAAAGAAAAAAGAAATTTGGCTTTTTAAAATTTCTGCTGTATTATTTTCTGTTTAATCCAACCGAATAATTCCGGTCATGAAATCTGGTTCTAGTCTGGGTGCTTGTCTGCATTTTCCAAAAACTCATCTTCAGGACAGATGCTGGGGAACTAAAGCACACACCTTGGCTTAAGTGAGCCCAGAGAGCTAGCCACTCCCTCTTCCAGACAGTCCCATCCTCCCCACTTGCATTTATATTTTCATTGCAAATTGTTAAATGTAAATTTAAATAAAAGAAGGAATCTGATATCGTGTGTTCTCTGCATACATTTTTCAATGTCTGAAGGTTCAGATATTCCTAAAATTCAAATTTTCTTTCAAGGAATCTTTACTGAGTGCCCACTACTTACTAAACACTGTGTGAAGTATTGGATATGACCAACCGTATCCAATACTAGACCCATCCAGTCCCAGTCCTTAAAAAGTTTATAATTTGCTGGTGAGAGTAGACACTTCACGATGGGGGTTGCTGTGGGTTACATTGTGTCTCCCCAAAACATATGTTGAAGTCCTAACCCCTGGTATCTGTGAATGTGAACTTGTTTGGAAATAAGGTCTACAGATGTAATCAAGTTAAGATGAGGTGGGCCTTACATATACCTGGACAAAACTGTAATTCAAAAAGATACATGCACCCCTATGTTCATAGCAGCACTATTTACAATAGCCAAGACATGGAAACAACCTAAATGTCCATCGACAGATGAATGGGTAGAAAAGATATGGTACATGTATACAATGGAATACTACTCAGCCACAAAAAAGAATGAAATAAGGCCATTTGCAGCAACATGGATGCAGCTAGAGATTCTCATACTAAGCGAAGTAAGTCAGACAGAGAAAGACAAATACCATATTATATCACTTATATGTGGGACCTAAAACATGACACAAATGAACTTATCTATGAAACAGACTGACAGACATAGAGAACAGACTTGTGGTTGCCAAGGGGGAGGGGGGAGGGGAGGGCTGGACTGGAAATTTGGGATTAGCAGATGCAAACTATTATATATAGAATGGATAAACAACAAGGTCCTACTGTATAGCACAGGGAACTATATCCAGTATCCTGTGATAAACCATAATGGAAAAGAATATAAAGAAAAGAATATAAAAAAAGAATGTAAAAAATTTTTAAATAAAAATAAAAAAGATGAGGTGGGGGCTTCCTTGGTGGTGCAGTGGTTGAGAGTCCACCTGCCGATGCAGGGGACGCGGGTTCGTGCCCCGGTCCAGGAGGATCCCGCATGCTGCGGAGTGGCTGGGCCCGTGGGCCATGGCCGCTGGGTCTGTGCGTCTGGAGCCTGTGCTCCACAACGGGAGAGGCCACAGCAGTGAGAAGCCCGAGTATCGCAAAAAAAAAAAAAAGATGAGGTGGGCCCTAATCCATCATGAGTGGTATACTTAACGGAAGGGAAGGAGGAATGCCTTGTGACGGAGATAGATTATAATCATGTGTCTACAAGCCCCAGGAACTCCTGAGGCTACCAGAAGGTAGAATAGGAAAGGAAGCCTTCTCCCCTAGAAGCTTCCAAGGGAGCATGGCCCTGCCAATGCCTTGGTTTCAGACTTTCTAGCCTCCAGAACTGTGAGAGAATACATATCTATTGTTTTAAGCCACTCAGTTGGTGATACTTTGTTATGGTATCCCTAGGAAACTAATATAGTGTCAATAATGAAAATTTTTGTGGGTGTTTTTTGGGGGTTAAAGGATCACATAGTTTAGGTAAGTAAAACTGTTTGATATTTTCTGCTGTTACCAACAAGATTGAATTGTGAGCAAAATACATAACAGAGTGCTAATATTCTTAATATATTAAAAATTTATAATAATTCAGTAAGTAAAAGATAAATACCTCATTAGAAAATATTTAATTCACACACAGAAAATGCATTGTGGCCATTAAGCATATGACAGCAGACCCCAAATCACTGTTGATTAAACAAATGCAGATTAAAACCTAAGTTCCTTTTCCCCATTAGATAAGCAAATATTGGTAATGCCCAGAGTTTGCGATACTTTGAAAGAGCAGTCTATCACACTGTTGAAAGCAGAGTATGTTGGTAAATTCATGCCTGGTATTTTGTCAAAATTTAGAAAATGAAGAAGGTATCTATTCTCTGACCCAGCAAGTCCACATCCAAGAATTTATCCTTCAGAAATTCTTGGACAAGTACGCAAAGACTTATGGATAAAAACAGTTGCCAGCACTCTTTGTAATAACCAAAAATTGGAAACAACTGAAAAGCCCCTCTCAATAGCACACTGATTAAATCACATCCATATGCTGGACCGCAAAGAAGCCCTTGAAAAGGCAGATCAAAATCTATTGACCACCAGGTACATCTATGACCTGCTGAGGAGTGAAACAAGGTGGTTACAGGACAGTGTTACATCAAAGTTACGTTCAAGCTAACATGTAGGTTTGCATGTGCATTAAAGGCTGCGGGATATACTCACACCAAATTGTTAGTAGTGATTTTTTTTTACCTTGCATTCATTTTTTTCTCTTGGATTTTGGGGAATTTGACTTTCTATTAGTTGAATTTCTTAACAAGGGATAAAAAATTAAGTCTTTCATTTCTGGGAAAAAATGCAGTCTGCATGATAACCTTATCCTTTAGCTTACATGGAGCCTCATTAAAAGCTCAGAAAATTTTGTTTCTCAGAGGGAAAATAATCACGTAAAGTCAATAATTATCAAGCACTGACATCAAAGCTGTTGTTGGAACTTCTTGGCATAAAGATGACACTGGCGAAGCCTCCTGTCTTACAGGACCCTGCCTGATTGTGATCTGTTTATGCTAAAGCTCGCCCCATCCATCCCCTAAAGTGTCAGTGCTTTTGGAGGGGGGCCTCCAGGGCTGCCCTCTTCAATCATTAAGTGATGCCTTGCCCGGCTCAGTTCCTCTCAGCTCTTCAAACCTGTGCAGCCCGTCTGGCCATGCTGAGCTCTCTAGCTCATGGTTAAGGCTCCCCTTGGAGGTGCAAACTGCCTCATTTTCACTTCTCATGAATGTCAGGTTTTTTTTTCCTACACATTCCCTTATTAGTGCGGCTTACATCTCACTACCTGCTGCTTTGGTAAGAATTTTCTCTTCTGGGAGCTGGGCTCTGAGTCTGAGTTCACCATGCACGGGTCGATCTAACTTGGAGGATGTAATGGGGATGGGGACCTACCAAGGAACATAAAATCCCTTTGCAGCACCTCAACAGCACTCCTCTGTGTTTCACAGCAGATGGCCAGTCATCGGAGAAGTTTTATACTCAGAGAATGAAACTCAGAATTCTTTTGATTACACTGAAGAGGTAAAATAAGTCCCTACTGTCTGCAGAGATGCACCCACCATTACCCCCACCATTTCCAGACACGTGCAAGGTCTGTGGCTGAACAGCACCTCCCATTGCCAGATGTATAACACCAGCTGTTAGGGACCATTTGGGCCTCCCACCCAGCAGCTTGCCTTTGCATCATCACCAAGCACCTGTGCTACAAAACAACCGGCCTGTGGCTACTGAGGGCTTCCACTGGGGAAATCCCATGTCCACAAACCACTGCCAAACCCCTGACCTCTCTCCAACTCATGGTTCTGGAAACCAGAGAAGATAATTATTGGAAGCACCTCCTTGCTTAGACAGTCATTCTTTTTTTGTTTTGTTTTGTTTTTGTTTTTCCAGTACGCGGGGCTCCGGACGCGCAGGCTCAGCGGCCATGGCCCACGGGCCCAGCCGCTCCGCAGTATGTGGGATCCTCCCGGACCGGGGCACGAACCCGTGTCCCCTGCATTGGCAGGCAGACTCCCAACCACTGCGCCTCCAGGGGAGCCCTAGACAATCATTCTTCACGGTGACAGAGAATATTCTGCAGGTTTCATTGGGTAGATGGTTTTGACTCCTTTAATCTATGGAGACTGAAAGCAGTCTGAGCCTTGAGAGCTCCTAGTGGAAATGCTGGACCATTACCAGTACCTTGGCGGTAATCCATTCGAGAGTCTGTGCCAGATGTTGCAGGAGAAGTCTGGAGTAGGTGCGGCAGTAAAGAGAGTAGTTAAGTGGATTTGGCATTCGACCATTCCAAATTCAAGCACTGATTGTCACGTGAAAAAGCTGTCTAATCTCTCTAAATGTCAGCCCTCTCCTCTGTAAACTGGGAGGACAACAGTACCTCATTTGCAGGATTACTGTGCAGGTGAAACAAAATAATGAAAGTGAAGCATTAAGTAGAGTGTCAGGCTCTACATTACTGTTATTGCTCAATAAATGAAAGCTGCCACTTCTCTGCTCCTTTTCAAGCAAGGCTGAAGAATCTTGAGAAATCGAAATGAAAAGTTCAATGGCATCATCCTTGGAGTGTGACTCAGGAGTATTTACAATGATGGAAATCTTAACAACTTTCTGAGTGTGGTGTCTTCTGAGTAGGACTTCAAAGGAGAAATAATTTCTATTCTATGCCAACATCAGATACCAAGGAAATCTAAATAGCATCTTTCTCTGATGAGTTATTCTAATCAATGGAAATTAGTCCCTGGGTTCTTCTGAGCCTAAAGCAAGTCAGACCAACTGGAATCAACTGGCAAGGCTACTAATTCCTATTTACCTTTTTCCACCAGCTTTATTGGAGATTAATTTACATAAAATAAAATTTACCACTTTAAATGTGCAATTTGATGAGTTTTGACAGATGTATATGCCCATGTATCTACCACCACAATCAAAATACAGAACCGTTCCATCATCCAGATGTTCTCTCGTGCTTCTTTGTAGTCAGTACCCTCCCATCTCTCCACTCAAATGTTTCTATCACTAGTTTTGTCTTTTCTAGAATTTCATATAAATGGAAACATACAGTATGTGGTCTTCTGTGCCTGGCTTCTTCCACATAGCATAATGCTTTTGAGATTCATCTATATTGCCTAATAAAATATAATTTAGGAAGGCTCACTTTCTGGTCAGATTTTGAAGTTCACTCTACAGCCAAAAACAAAAAACAAAAAAACTCTCTCTCCCTGCAAACCAGCTTTCCTCCTGTTGGTTGAGCAGTAGCTAAGCAGGGCTGCCTCTCAGCTCTCCGCTGGTTTGATGGTCTAGTTTAAACCTCCAGCATCTTTAAGGTCCAATTAAATTGCATTAAAGGTTACGACTGGCTCAGCTTTGGTCAGGTGTCCACCTCAGGGCAAATCAGTTATGATTAGGGATGTGAGGGTCACATGGTGAAAACATGGATGCCAAGATTTATCCCTACTACACTGGAAACAAGAGCAGGGTAACAGGCTAAGTTTCTGAAAGTCTGTGGCCATGAATGGAGATATGTAGGTATAGAAACATTTTGGTCAAGTTTTCTGATTTTCTTGCTTGAATACATCTTTGCATATTAAAAAATATACATAGACTTCCGGGTAAGATGGCGGAAGAATAAGACGCGGAGATCACCTTCCTCCCCACGGATACACCAGAAATACAGCTACACGTGGAACAACTCCTACAGAACACCTACTGAATGCTGGCAGAAGACCCCAGACCTCCCAAAAGGCAAGAAACTCCCCACATACCTGGGTAGGGCAAAGCGGACAGATTCCCGCACAGAGGATCGGTGCCGAGCAGCACTCACCAGCCTGAGAGGCTTGTCTGCTCGCCCACCAGGGCGGGCGGCGCTGGAAGCTGAGGCTCGGGCTTCGGTCAGAGCGCAGGGAGAGGACTGGGGCTGGCGGCGAGAACTCAGCCTGAAGGGGGCTAATGTGCCACAGCTAGCCGGCAGGGAGTCCAGGAAAACTCTGGAGCTGCCGAAGAGGCAAGAGACTTTTTCTTCCCTCTTGGTTTCCTGGTGCGCGAGGAGAGGGGATTAAGAGCGCTGCTTAAAGGGGCTCCACAGACGGGCGCGAGTCACGACTGAAAGCGCGGAGCCCAGTGACGGGCGTGGGACGCTGGTGCTGCTGCTGCCGCCGCCAAAAAGCCTCTGTGCGAGCGCAGGTCACTGTCCACACCGCCCTTCCGGGAGCCTGTGCAGCCCGCCACTGCCGGGGGCCCGGGATCCAGGGGCGGCTTCCCTGGGAGAACGCACAGCGCGCCTCGGGCTGGTACAACGTCACGCCGACCTCTGCCGCTGCAGGCTCGCCCCGCACTCCGTGCCCCTCCCTCCCGCCCGGCCTGAGTGAGCCAGAGTCCCCGAAGAGGCTGCTCCTTTAACCCTGTCCTGTCTGAGCGAAGAACAGACGCCCTCCGGCGACCTACACGCAGAGGCGGGGCCAAATCCAAAGCTGAGACCCAGGAGCTGTGAGAACAAAGAAGAGAAAGGGAAACCTCTCCCAGCAGCCTCAGAAGCAGCGGATTAAAGCTCCATAATCAACTTGATGTACCCTGCATCTGTGGAATACATGAATAGACAACAAATCATTCCAAATTGAGGAGCCAAGAGTCACTGCTGTGCCTCTGAGGTGGGAGAGCCAACTTCAGGACACTGGTCCACAAGAGACCTCCCAGCTCCACATAACATCAAATGGCGAAAATCTTCCAGAGATCTCCATCTCAACAGCAGCACCCAGCTTCACTCAACGACCAGCAAGCTACAGTGCTGGACACCCTATGCCAAACAACTAGCAAGACAGGAACACAACGCCACCCATTAGCAGAGAGGCGGCCTAAAATCATAAAAAGTCCGCAGACACCCCAAAACACACCACAAGTCGTGGACCTGCCCACCAGAAAGACAAGATCCAGCCTCATCCACCAGAACACAGGCACTAGTCCCCTCCACCAGGAAGCCTACACAACCCACTAAACCAACCTTAGCCACTGGGGACAGACACCAAAAACAACGGGAACTACGAACCTGCAGCCTGCAAAAAGGAGACCCCAAACACAGTGACATAAGCAAAATGAGAAGACAGAAAAACACACAGCAGGAGAAGGAGCAAGATAAAAACCCACCAGACCTAACAAATGAAGAGGTAATAGGCAGTCTACCTGAAAAAGAATTCAGAATAATGATGGTAAAGATGATCCAAGATTCTATTTCCCAGATCCAAAATCTTGGAAATAGAATAGACAAAATGCAAGAAACAGTTAACAAGGACCTAGAAGAACTAAAGATGAATCAAGCATCGATTAAAAACACAATAAATGAAATGAAAAATACTCTAGATGGGATCAATAGCAGAATAACTGAGGCAGAAGAACGGATAAGTGAGGTGGAAGATAAAATAGTGGAAATAACTGCTGCAGAGCAAAATAAAGAAAAAAGAATGAAAAGAACAGAGGACAGTCTCAGAGACCTCTGGGACAACATTAAACGCACCAACATTCGAATTATAGGGGTTCCAGAAGAAGAAGAGAAAAAGAAAGGGACTGAGAAAATATTTGAAGAGATTATAGTTGAAAACTTCCCTAATATGGGAAAGGAAATAGTTAATCAAGTCCAGGAAGCACAGAGAGTCCCATACAGAATAAATCCAAGGAGAAATACGCCAAGACACGTATTAATCAAACTGTCAAAAATTAAACACAAAGAAATCATATTAAAAGCAGCAAGGCAAAAACAACAAATAACACACAAGGGAATCCCCATCAGGATAACAGCTGATCTCTCAGCAGAAACTCTACAAGCCAGAAGGGAGTGGCAGGACATAATTAAAGTGATGAAAGAGAAAAACCTGCAACCAAGATTACTCTACCCAGCAAGGATCTCATTCAGATTTGATGGAGAAATTAAAACGTTTACAGACAAGCAAAAGCTGAGAGAGTTCAGCACCACCAAACCAGCTTTACAACAAATGCTAAAGGAACTTCTCTAGGCAAGAAACACAACGAAGGAAAAGACCTACAATAATGAACCCAAAACAATTAAGAAAATGGGAATAGGAACATACATATCAATAATTACCTTAAATGTAAATGGACTAAATGCTCCCACCAAAAGACACAGATTGGCTGATTGGATACAAAAACAAGACCCATATATACGCTGTCTACAAGAGACCCACTTCAGACCTAGAGACACATACAGACTGAAAGTAAGGGGATGGAAAAAGATACTCCATGCAAATGGAAATCAAAAGAAAGCTGGAGTAGCAATTCTCATATAAGACAAAATAGACTTTAAAATAAAGACTACTAGAAGAGACAAAGAAGGACACTACATAATGATCAAGGGATTGATCCAAGAAGAAGATATAACAATTGTAAATATTTATGCACCCAACATAGGAGCACCTCAATACATAAGGCAAATACTAACAGCCATAAAAGGAGAAATCGACAGTAACACAATCATAGTAGGGGACTTTAACACCCCACTTTCACCAATGGACAGATCTTCCAAAATAAAAATAAATAAGGAAACACAAGCTTTAAATGATACATTAAACAAGATGGACTTAATTAATATTTATAGGACATTCCATCCAAAAACAACAGAATACACATTTTTCTCAAGTGCTCATGGAACATTCTCCAGGATAGATCATATCTTGGGTCACAAAACAAGCCTTGGTAAATTTAAGAAAATTGAAATTGTATCAAGTATCTTTTCCGACCACAATGCTATGAGACTAGATATCAATTACAGGAAAAAAATCTGTAAAAAATACAAACACATGGAGGCTAAACAATACACTACTTAATAACGAAGTAATCACTGAAGAAATCAAAGAGGAAATTAAAAAATACCTGGAAACAAATGACAATGGAGACACGACGACCCAAAACCTATGGGATGCAGCAAAAGCAGTTCTAAGAGGGAAGTTTATAGCAATACAATCCCACCTTAAGAAACAGGAAACATCTCGAATAAACAACCTAACCTTGCACCTAAAGCAATTAGAGAAAGAAGAACAAAAACATCCCAAGGTTAGCAGAAGGAAAGAAATCATAAAAATCAGATCAGAAATAAATGAAAAAGAAATGAAGGAAACGATAGCACAGATCAATAAAACTAAAAGCTGGTTCTTTGAGAAGATAAACAAAATTGATAAACCATTAGCCAGACTCATCAAGAAAAGAAGGGAGAAGACTCAAATCAATAGAATTAGAAATGAAAAAGGAGAAGTAACAACTGACACTGCAGAAATACAGAAGATCATGAGAGATTACTATAAGCAACTCTATGCCCATAAAATGGACAACCTGGAAGAGATGGACAAATTCTTAGAAATGCACAACCTGCCAAGACTGACTCAGGAAGAAATAGAAAATATGAATAGACCAATCACAAGCACTGAAATTGAAACTGTGATTAAAAATCTTCCATCAAACAAAAGCCCAGGACCAGATGGCTTCACAGGCGAATTCTATCAAACATTTAGAGAAGAGCTAACACCCATCCTTCTCAAACTCTTCCAAACAATATCAGAGGAAGGAACACTCCCAAACTCATTCTACGAGGCCACCATCACCTTGATACCAAAACCAGGCAAGGATGTCACAAAGAAAGAAAACTACAGGCCAATATCACTGATGAACATAAATGCAAAAATCCTCAACAAAATACTAGCAAACAGAATCCAACAGCACATTAAAAGGATCATACACCATGATCAAGTGGGGTTTATTCCAGGAATGCAAGGATTCTTCAATATACGCAAATCAATCAATGTGATACACCATATTAACAAGTTGAAGGAGAAAAACCATATGATCATCTCAATAGATGCAGAGAAAGCTTTCGACAAAATTCAACACCCATTTATGATAAAAACCCTGCAGAAAGTAGGCATAGAGGGAACTTTCCTCAACATAATAAAGGCCATATATGACAAACCCACAGCCAACATTGTCCTCAATGGTGAAAAACTGAAACCATTTCCACTAAGATCAGGAACAAGACAAGCCTGCCCACTCTCACCACTCTTATTCAACATAGTTTTGGAAGTTTTAGCCACAGCAATCAGAGAAGAAAAGGAAATAAAAGGAATCCAAATTGGAAAAGAAGAAGTAAAGCTGTAACTGTTTGCAGATGACATGATACTATACATAGAGAATCCTAAAGATGCTACCGAAAAACTACTAGAGCTAATCAATGAATTTGGTAAAGTAGCAGGATACAAAATTAATGTACAGAAATCTCTGGCATTCCTGTACACTAATGATGAAAAATCTGAAAATGAAATCAAGAAAACACTCCCATTTACCATTGCAACAAAAAGAATAAAATATCTAGGAATAAACCTACCTAAGGAGACAAAAGACCTGTACGCAGAAAATTATAAGACACTGATGAAAGAAATTAAAGATGATACAAATAGATGGAGAGATATACCATGCTCCTTGATTGGAAGAATCAATATTGTGAAAATGACTCTACTACCCAAAGCAATCTACAGATTCAATGCAATCCCTATCAAACTACCACTGGCATTTTTCACAGAACTAGAACAAAAAATTTCAAAATTTGTTTGGAATAACAAAAGACTCCAAATAGCCAAAGCAATCTTGAGAACGAAAAACGGAGCTGGAGGAATCAGGCTCCCTGACTTCAGACTATACTACAAAGCTACAGTAATCAAGACAGTGTGGTACTGGCATAAAAACAGAAAGATAGATCAGTGGATTAGGATAGAAAGCCCAGAGATAAACCCACGCACATATGGCCAACTTATCTTTGACAAAGGAGGCAGGAATGTACAGTGGAGAAAGGACAGCCTCTTCAATAAGTGGTGCTGGGAAAACTGGACAGGGACTTGTAAAAGTTTGAGATTAGATCATTCCCTAACACCATACACAAAAATAAGCTCAAAATGGATTAAAGACTTAAATGTAAGGCCAGAAACTATCAAACTCTTAGAGGAAAACATAGTAGAACACTCTATGACATAAATCACAGCAAGATCCTTTTGGACCCACCTCCTAGAGAAATGGAAATAAAAACAAAAATAAACAAATGGGACCTAATGAAACTTGAAAGCTTTTGCACAGCAAAGGAAACCATAAACAAGACCAAAAGACAACCCTCAGAATGGGAGAAAATATTTGCAAATGAAGCAACTGACAAAGGATTAATCTCCAAAATTTATAAACAGCTCATGCAGCTCAATAGCAAAAAAACAAACAACCCAATCCAAAAATGGGCAGAAGACTTAAATAGGCATTTCTCCAAAGAAGATATACAGACTGCCAACAAACACATGAAAGAATGCTCAACATCATTAATCATTAGAGAAATGCAAATCAAAACTACAATGAGATATCATCTCACACCAGTCAGAATGGCCATCATCAAGAAATCTAGAAACAATAAATGCTGGAGAGGGTGTGGAGAAAAGGGAACACTCTTGCACTGCTGGTGGGAATGTGAATTGGTACAGCCACTATGGAGAACAGTATGGAGGTTTCTTAAAAAACTACAAATAGAACTACCATATGACCCAGCAATCCCACTACTAGGCATATACCCTGAGAAAACCATAATTCCAAAAGAGACATGTACCAAAATGTTCATTGCAGCTCTATTCACAATAGCCCGAAGCTGGAAACAACCTAAGTGTCCATCATCGGATGAATGGATAAAGAAGATGTGGCACATATATACAATGGAATATTACTCAGCCATAAAAAGAAACGAAACTGAGCTATTTGTAATGAGGTGGATAGACCTAGAGTCTGTCATACAGAGTGAAGTAAGTCAGAAAGAGAAAGACAAATACCGTATGCTAACACATATATACAGAATTTAAAAAATATATATATCATGAAGAACCTAGGGGTAAAACGGGAATAAAGACACAGACCTACTTGAGAATGAACTTGTGGATATGGGGAGGGGGAAGGGTAAGCTGTGACAAAGCGAAAGAGAGGCATGGACATATATACACTACCAAACGTAAGGTAGATAGATAGTGGGAAGCAGCCGCAGAGCACAGGGAGATCAGCTCGGTGCTTTGTGACCGCCTGGAGGGGTGGGATGGGGAGGGTGGGAGGGAGGGAGATGCATGAGGGAAGGGATGTGGGAACAGATGTATATGTATGACTGATTCACTTTGTTATAAAGCAGAAACTAATAAAAAAAATAAAATTAAAAAAAATATATATATATACATAAAGACATTCTATTGTATTCACATTTTCTACATAGCCTAATATAGGATCTAACTGGTAGGACACAACTGCTGAATGCAAACATCACTATCATTAATTAGTAGCCATCACAATAACAAGGAAGAAAGGCAATTCAACCAAGTCAAGTTAATCTTCTCTATCTTTCACCGCACAAATGAACCCAGGTCATTTACTTCTCTCCAGCTAAGTATGCAGCTGACATTTAGTGAAGGAAGCATAAAAAACGATTTCTGACTATGTGGGTGTGTTTCATGCAAACACTCTTCTTCAGCAGCTTCTGACTTCAAACGAGAACTCCAAGCACCAGCAGGCACGTTTAGTGCTTAGTATATTTAAGAAAAAAAGAATGGAAGTTATATTGTTTCCCTGGAAACCTTTTCTAAAGAAACTTGCACATGCACCTTCTCAAGAAGCAGGTGCTGCAGCCTGGGAATTCTCCCCCTGACCCCTTGCCCAGGCCATCTATTAAAGGGTCAAGTCCAGGGCTTCTCAGCTGTAGCTGTAGGAGCAGTGACTGGGCTTATTTGCTTAAGGTTATGTAGTATCAAGTCTTTCTTTACCGGCTGGTTCTATGAGAAAGATTCTCCCAGGTAGCTTTTGGCAGTTTTTGAAGCATTTGCCAGTTCTGGCTTACCAAAGGGAAGTGGACGAAGCCCTATAGTGTATATCAGAATGGGCGGTGGGTGTTCCCCAGGCAACAAGAGGAGATAGCTCACTGATTATCATTAGTTATTTGAATCTGAATTCCCAATGCTCTCATGTTCAGATTAGATTAAAAATGGCCTGGAAAAGAGCCATTCATATTTAGTGTCAGTTCCAGGACCTTTTTCAATAGCTATGATCTTATAGAGTCCTTGGGTAAGGTTACAAAGACAAACAAACCCAACCTATCAGATTTTACATAATTTTAGGAAATTATTGATACCTTGATTCCCAAAGTGCCACAGGAGCAAGGTTGAGGACGATTCCTACTTGGCTCGAAGGGATATAATGTGAACCAGGAGACTTACATAAGTAACTCCTCCCACTGCAGCACTTCACCGTCCTCTTCCTGTTTCCTCCCCTTCCCACCTTCATAACAACCAGGGCTGTTATCTGGAAGAAATCAGCCTGCCTCTTTAACCTTTTCCTCTAATTTAGGGATGCTTATCTTGGGAGGTCCATGTTATTTCTTCTTTGGGAACTCTTGACATCTTAAGGCATCAGCTCAGTATCTTGGTTTCAGGGTCCTCCTCCATGTCCAACATCAATAGAACAAATGAAAAGCAAGCAAATCACACAGGGAAAGAGGGTATCATTCTAAGATATGGAAGAGACTGCATGACTCTATTTAACAGGTCAGGAGTACAACTATAACAGTGACTAGTCTTGGAGAGACAAGAGAAAGAAATATTAGCCAGAACAACACTTACTCCAGACCCCTTACTAAGCAAGTCCCCCATTTCCACTTGAAGTCATCCTCACCACTTAGGATGCCATGAGGTCAAGGCTGAATGTATCCAATTTACTTACACGATAATGTCCTTTCTCTTTCAACATGATTATCAAACACGTATGTGTCAGGATCCATGGAAAATCTTTGGAATTCAGAATTAATAACAGACAGTTCCTTCAGAGACAGAGTAATTAAGTCTCCTGACTGTATCTTTTCCTGGCTCACATTTAGGAAAAAATCACATCGCCTAATTAATCTGGATAAAGTAGTATTTAGGAAAAACTTTCTTGCAGCAAGTTGGCTTTTCAAATATTCTAAAACACAAGAGCTCAAGTTCTTCAAATGTTTATCACTGATGAATGATTGTTACCCTTCCTAGCCTTTGCTCTTCTTAGAAGGAAAATAGAGCCAGCAACCCAAATTAACATAGGATTTGTGTAAGCAAGAACCACCATCAGCTCACCTGCAAAATTCAATAAAGGCTCATCATTTTCTTAGAGGCCCTGCCCTCTAAGTTCAATCCTCTGTTTCTGCGAATCACAAGTGAAATATGCTATTGATTCATAACTAAAAGCTGCATTCCCCTTTTCTCAAATTTCCTGGAACTCTCTTAAAATTTTATATTTATCTCAGTGAAATATGTAGGGCATATTTTGAATTTTTGGAATATTTTGTCTTCACCAAGTATGTCAATTGACTTGAGAATACTTTGAATTTACGCAGTTTTGGATAGAAAAACTGCAAAACAGAATCAAAGATTTCAGAATGTCTAATTAATTGGACTAAATAATCAAACGGCTGATATTGTGACAACTAGAATTACTAGGATCTAAATGTATTCAGATTTTAAAAAATCATCTCATGAACTTTCCTTAGACAACCACAAAATACACCGTGGACACCAGCAGACCTAACATCCATGAGTTCAATTACTGATGGGCAACTCTAAAGATCCAGTGTATGTATTAACTGATTTTGTGTGTGTGTGTGTAGGAAACCAACTTTGAACCCAAGCTGTGAGGCTCATATAAGGAGGTGAGGTATTTAGCTAATGAGCGAGTCTTTTTGACCCATCACATCCACATCTCTACAATCCTTTTGGGTGTCCATCAAAAGCGTATACAAGTGTGATGTAGCGTCACTTGTTTGTTGCTTTGTATGTTTAGTAGTTGTCTATGTTATGCTTTTACACTTGGAAAGTCCATTTATTCACTTGTGCAACAAAAATTAGTATGAGTTAGTCACTGGGGATTCTGCAGTGAACAAATACAGGGCAAGTCCCTGTTCTCATGGACCTGCATCGTATGGTAGAGACAAAAAGTAAACAAATGAGGTAATTACAGAGTGTAAGTGTCATTAAGGAAATAAACAAGGTGATTTGTTAGCAAGTAAATGCAGCAGGACAACCATACATAGATGGGTCAGGAAGGGCCTTGTGGGGAATTAACATCAGAGTCAAGACTTGAAGTAAGAGAATTAGGACGCCAGCCCTTAGTTAATTATCAACTGTTGCTGGAGAAAATTAAGTACCTGTAGAAATAGATGATGCCATTCACCTATTCCAGGGGTACTTGAGCGTCAGAAACCATCTATCGGATGAATACGATATGTTTAAATGACTTTGCATTGTGCATCTGCTTTTTGATGACATAGTTCAGTCGTTAGGATAAAACAAAGACGCTGCTTGGGCTATAATGTGTTATTTCATTAGCACAATCTCCTTAGAACAAAAAATATATCTTCCAGCTAGTTTCTGCTACCAGCGTAAGTTTGCCTTAGAGCAAAAGTAAATTTAATGTACAAGATTCAATTGTATTTCTATACATTTGCAATAAACAACCTGAAAAAGAAAAAATTTGATTTATAATAACATCCAAAGGAATAAAGCACTTAGGAATAAATTTAACAAGTAGTGCAAAACTTATACCCTGAAAACTATAAAAACATTATTAAAAGAAATTAAAGAATATCTAAATAAACGGAGAAGCATCCATGCTCATGGATCAGAAGATAACGTTGTCAGGGTGGCAATACTCCCCCAAACTGTTCTACAGAATCAAGACAATGTTCAGGAAAATCCCAGCTGGCTCTGTTGTAGAAACTGACAAGCTGATTCTAATTATGGAAATGCAAGGGATTCAGAATAGCTAAAACAATTTCAAAAAAGAAAAACAAGGTTGAAGGACTTAACATTTCTCATTTTCAAAACTTAACTACAAGGGTACGATAATCAATACCATGTGATACTGACA
Organism: Mesoplodon bidens; assembly: GCF_964165515.1. NCBI lineage: Eukaryota > Metazoa > Chordata > Mammalia > Artiodactyla > Ziphiidae > Mesoplodon > Mesoplodon bidens. The sequence goes on from NC_138166.1 coordinate 12,614,958, forward strand.
TAAGAATAGTCACATAGATCAACGGACTAGAATTAAGAGTCCAATTTAAGAATGAGCAAAGGATATGAATAGATAGTTCTCTAAAGAAAATATGAAATAGTCAATAGGCACATGAAAAGATGCTCAACATCATTAGCCATCAGGGGAATGTAAATCAAACACTCAATGAAATACCATTTCCTACCCACTAGGACAGATAATCAAAAAGAGAATAATGAGCGTTGGTGAGGATGTGGAGGAATTGAAACCCTCGTACACTACTGGTGGGAATGTAAAATGGCACAGCTGCTTTGCAAAACAGTCTGATGGTTCCTCAAAAGATTAAACATCAAGTTCCTATATGACCCAGCAATTCCACGCTTAGTTATATATCAAGAGAAATGAAAACTATGTCCACATAAAAACTAGTACAAAATGTTCATAACAGCATTATTCATAACAGGCAAAAATTAGAAACAACACAAAATTCACCAGTTGGTGAATGGATTAAAATGTGGTGTACAACTGAATACTATTCAGCAATGAAAAGAATAAAGTACTTTTATGCTACAGCATGGATGAACCTTGAAAACATCATACCAAGTTTATGTGAAACAAGTCAGTCACAAAAGGCACATATTGTATGATTTCATTTATGTTAAATGTCCAGATTTGGCAAATCTATAGAGACAGAAAGTAGATTGGTGGTTACCCAGGCCTGGGGCAGGGCGTGGTAGGGGAGTGACTATTCGTGGTTATGGGGTTTCTTTTTGAGGCGATGAAAATGTACTAAAATTGGTTGCAATGATGGTTACACAACTCTGTTGCTATACTTTAAATGGGTGAATTGTATGGTATGTGAATTATATCTCAATAAAACTTTTATATTTAAAAACGATAAATCAAAGAGAATGTTTGTATGTGTATAACTGAGACACTTTGCTGTACAGCAGAGACCGGCACAACATTGGAAATCAACTATACTTCAATAAAAATAAATAAATAAATAGATAGATAGATAAATAAATGCAAATTGGAGATAATACCAGGAAAATCAATGCTCCTATCATTGAAACTTAAGATCAGAAGAGTCAACAATTTACTAAGTCAGGTTACCTATCTTGTTTTCAGGTGTGACCTCTGTGTAATGACACTAGATGAAAATCTGTTCTGTTTACTGGCCCTTAAGAAAAAAAGCACACACGAGGTGCCTCAATAAACCACTCCAGTTCTGACAGCAACTCCAGGAACCAACAGAGACTTCCCTAAGGCCAACCTCACGTTAGATTTTAGGCTAACACTGATCTCTTTCTATTCTAGAACTATGACTCTGGTACTAACATATTATGCCTCTGTTCTATTGGTCTCATCTTGGGCTTGGTTCTTTACTGCAAATGCTGAGCAAAAGTCTCACATCTTATTGATAATTTAGGACAAGAGTGATGCTGTACAAATGAGTTACTTGCTCTCTGCTTCCACTTCTCCCTGTTATTTCTAAAATGAGATGATCTGACCCTATCAATTTCAAGGGATACTGTGGCAAATGAACTGCATACAAAAGGAAACAGCGTCATCTTAAAAAATGATATGATATTGATTACTATTTTACAGCTTTGCCAAACTCAAAAGGTCCTTTTCTTCGTTCCATGGGTGCTTTTAAGTGCCTTAATTTAAGGTTATTAACTTCTCTTTGCCAGATGCCTTTAGTATCCGCAGCTTTTAAAATACCACAGTCTTCCGAAAATCTGAAACCAGTGACTGGCGAGTGTGAGGAAAGGGGCTGAAAAAATAACGTTTCCTGAGGGAGGCGAGCTCTCTAAGTATTTAGAAAAGAGAAAGAGAAGAGTGGCGGGGAAAAACTAATATGAGGCTTTTAATTTGGGGTTCTATCAGTTTTCCTTCTACCCAGCATATTTAGATGGTAGCCTGCCCTCAGGTTATACTTTATATGCATTGTCTCCAAAGCTGTCCTAGAGTGTTTTGGCTGAGGCATTCCTCATCTAGAAAAGTTTGATCACGGAATAACTATAATTCATTTTAATGCAGTAAGAGCTTGCCACACTAAGATAGCCCTTTCTCCAGATAATGTTGTCCTTAATTTGTGCTTTTTTTTCAGATGCTTATGCTCATGGAATCCTAGTTTCCTTAAAATTGTGAAATTTTTGTCTTTAAATGAAATTCCATTTCGGCACAATGATTATTGAATACTTTATGTCGCTGGGGGGGTTAAGAAGATGACTTAGATACAACTGTCGAGGATCTTTTTAGAGTCTAATGAGGGGATAAAGGGCACAAATAACTTGGATACAAGGCAGAGCATGACAAGTGTCAGCCATCAGCATGGGTATTCAGTTGATGATTTTCCTACAGCTTTCCTTCCGTGTTTAATTCCCAGTAGCTGCTAAGAATTTGAATAAATTTGAATAAAATGCAAATACTAAACAATCATCCCAAAATGAGATCTTCTACACACTACTATATATCATTTTCTCCAGTTTGCTGTCCTGGTTGAAGACAACACTCAAGCCCTCTGATACTCCAGCACTTTGATCTCTTTTCATGGGGAGATTTGCATCCTCTAAAAGAACAAACCACGATAAGTCAGAAAAGCAGAGGAAGCTTTCAAAAATAAGCCAGAGACTCTATTAGAAAACTGTTTAATTCTCTATGAGCTTAAAAGATCCAGGTGTTTTTAGATTCTCTCAACAGTTGGATCGTTCTTTAGATAGCTTCCGCAAAAACACAGGTAATACTAACACCTTAATATCCACCAATGGCATGCATAAACATTTGAGACTTTCACAAACGCAAAACTCCAACTCCCTTTACGCACTACAGAATTAATGGAACGTTCTCTCAAAGCAAACAGTGAGGTTTCTCTCTGGCAGAGTTATAGAAAAACCTTTTCTTTTAGACGATGGTTATAAAAGCTCTTAATACTCTGAGTGTGAATGCCATCTATTTGTACCATGTGTCATATCCATTATATTTTCTCATTTTCCTCTAATGCTTCAACTACTAATGCTGCAACCTAATATCATATCCACTATTAAACCTGAGAGTTTAGTCTTGGATAGGCCAACCAGATAAAGCTCGCTAATAAGTTTGACTGCCCAGCAGTTCTAGTGAACCTGTTAAATAGTTGTGCCATGACAAAACACCCTGATCCCATATGAATTCACCTATGTCTCCTATAAGGCAGGTTGATTCTGCCCCCAAGAAGTTTTACTGAAGTTCACTTGCTCATATTCAAAACCCCTAAGTAGACATGGATTTCTTTTCCAAGAGCAGACAATAAAATACAAATAAAAACAAAACAAGCAAACAAACAAAAAGAGAAAGCACTCCCCAAATGATGTAATTCAGAGGATGTACCAAATATATCAGCCATGATGCCTGTCTCACCACAGTCCAAGCTAAGGAGCTCTGCTTTGCTCCAAGAGACTGTGACCTCACCCGAAGACGGTTGAATATGAGCCAGTCCATAGCTTGGCTAATGACACATTGGGTATCCTGGCATAGAAAGTTGATGAAGATGAATCCTTGTCTTGAAATTTTTAAACTAAGAAATATTGAGGAGGGCATAAGGGCCTCACCCTCTCAGTTTCTCATGTCCATAATGGAAATGATAATAATATTAGTACTCACAACATGGCAGAGATTAATCAATAATAGTGAAGCACTTGGAACAATATCTGGCACTTAATAAGCATGCAATAAATGCATTGTCATCATCAGCATCATCATCATGAGTGGTTGTCTTCTATTCAGAAAACCTTGCATGAGAACGCATATGTAACAATACATGTGTAATAAGCTGAAAAATAAAAGGAATGAGGGATGACCAGCCCTACCAGATATGAAAATTAAAAAAAAATAAAGCTACTTTAAGTAAAATGATATGGGATTCATGTAGAAAGAGGCAGATAAAAATTTTTCCTGAAATTGACCCAAATATATATGGAAATGTAGTGTATGATAAAGGTGGCATTTCAACTTAGTAAAGAAAAAATGTTATTATTAATAAATTATTAATAACTATTTTTAGAACAATTCAGAAGCTATGTGGAAAAAAGTAAAATAAAATCTGTAACTCACCCATTATATCAAAATAACTTCTAGATAGGTCAAAGATTTAAATATAAAAAATGAAAGTAATAGAAGGAAATATGGAAGAATATTTTTACAGTATTGGGAGATGCTGTTCTAGGATGAAAAAAAATTCTGAAGGCATTCAAAAACTACTGACTATAATTGAAAGCAAATGTTTGGGGGGAAAGTTAGAAGCAAATGTTTGGTGGAAAAATCATGAAGTCAAAAGACAAATAGAGAGAAATATTTGCAACACAAGTGAAAGTCTAAGGCCTAATTTCTATAAAATACAAAGAGCTCTTAAAAATCAGTAAGAAAGGAGTTGACCTTTCAATAGAAAAATGCACTAAGGGCATACAAATGACTAATAAATGTAGGGAAAATATTTAATTTATTTATAATTCAATAAGTATAAATTTTAAACAAAATTAAATATCAACATAAGCTATCAGATTAGCTAAGACTTCATTTATAACAATCAGCATTGAGAAGGTGGGAGAAACTCTTTGATTCACTGCTAGTGGGGGTAATTTGATCATAGATTTTCAATTAGAAATGTACTTTCCCCTTTACCCAGCAACTGTATTTCCACAGACTTGGACAAAAATACAAGAGTATGTATAAAGATGTTCATTGCAACATTGTTCATAAGAACAAAATACTGGAAACAGGCTAAATGCCTGTTAATAAGGCACTGGTTAAATAAAATAAGGCACTGGTTAAATAAATTCCATGCTGTAGAATACTATACAGCCATTAATAAAACCAAGGGTAGATGTATATATTGCCTTTACTGACACAGAAAATGCCCAAGATGTATTTTTAGTGGAAAAAACAAAATGACAGAAGAGAATGTTGAATATGAGTCCATTTAACCATTTCAATATCTATATAAACATGCATTATAATATTGCATATAAATATGCAATATAAATATGCCCTATTTATGTATTCATATGTACATAAAATACATACATATTAAAATACATGAATGAAGCATATTATGCCTATATCTATAAGTAGCAGTAGTACTAGTAGTAGTGATGTGTGTGTGTCAGTAGTATTTGTATACACTTCAAGAGTGTCTGTGTAGTATCCCCAACTCCTCACCTCTGGGGAGTGGGGTGGTGGGTAGGAAGCAAGGCACTCAGAAAGGAAATCAAGAACCTTTACTTTTTACTCTTATATTACACATTCCTGTGCTGTTAGAATATTTTTATAATGAACGTATATTATTTTTATAATTTTAAAAACTCAAAGAAATTCATTTTTTTAATCCTGCTGTGGCTCCTTTTGGAGAAAAAAATAAAGCCCAAACTCCTTAGCCCACCAAAGGCTGCCATGATTTGTTTCTTATCCGCCCCTCCCTTTCAGCCTATCATCAGAACTGCCTTGTCCTTCCTCTTTTGCTCCCCTCACCCCCTTGGGGATAATTTGCCTGTCCGCTCTCAGATCCACTCCCTGCCCTTCTCCCTTTGCTCTGTCACAGGAAACTACATTTCCCAAGCTCCCTTGCCCTTCAGCTTCCGGGTGGAGTTGGCCAGCAGGAGCCCTGGCAGGAGCTGGGAAGAAGCCAGGGTATTTCTCCCTCTCTCTTGGCCTCAGATCATCATCTGACTGTATCGCCAGCTGCCGTGGGACATGGTCTTCCATGGACCTAGCGTCTGTAGGCAGGTCTACTCTGGTTGCTGCTCCCACAAGATGGTCCCAGGTCCCAGGCTCTGGTAACACCACTCTTTGTCCCTCCAGCCCGACTGCAGGTAGCAGCTTCCTGCTGTTGCTAAACTTGGAGCTGTCTCCCCACCGCTGTTGGACTTCTTAGCTCTTCCACTGGCCATGTAACCAATTTTCTGCCTTAAATTTTCTCCTTTTGAGATACCTCAGGTGCCGTGTGTTTTCCGGACTGAGAACGATGCCCTCTTCCCTCTTCCCACGGTCATAAAAAACGAACACCGTCTGTTGTACCTAACAGCAATAAGCACAGTAAGTACTGCAGTACCTCTGGGCTTTTGTTGAAGTCATTCCCTCAGCCTGGAATGTCATTCTTTCCCTCAGCCTGGAATGTCATTCTTTCCCTTGTCTTTCTGTCAAAACCTTACACATTCCCTAAAGCTCAGCTCAAAGCCCATCTTCTCCAAGAATCCTCCTCTACATCTCACACGTATTCACCCCCTGCCTGCTTTCCAGCCACATGTAGAGAGCAAATGGATTATCCCAATGCCCTTTGTGTCAAATATTGAATAAAATGCTCTAGTGACAGGCGACATCTTAGGCCAATCAACTAACACCTTACTGGCCATTGGGTTATCATTTTTTTCTGTTCTGAAAAGCTGAGACGTAGTCACCTCATCATAGAGCCTTCCCTAACCACACTATAAAATAATACATCCTTTTCTGGGGAATCATAATTGCCAGTAAATTCCAGAGTCCTTTGTTTGGTTTTATTTTTTCAATGAGCTCACTTTTGCATGTAGGTGCCTTTTAATACCCCTTTTCTCTTCAGTTTGGTAATAAATGGCTCCACATTCGTGCTCCAGTTCAATGAAAGTTCTTTTTAAAGGCAGTGCCAGCCAAAGTGTAGTCACGTGTATACTGTCCCAGCGTGTAGATGCATTTGCAGAAGCCGACCCCCAGGGGTCAGAATGAACAAACTACCTGTGGACTCAGGGGTTTGATCATTAGCTCAAGAACCCTCAGCTCTGTTTCCCTGGAGAGTAATCACTTTTCTGTTGTGAGAGAACTGGGGCTTTCCCCAAATAATTTTTGACTCCTCATCACCTGGTGATATAGGAGTAGGTCTGAATGACAGAGAGAAGATGATGTCAAAATCATGGTGAGTAAGCTAATGAACGTTTTGTATATTGCACAAAAACATTCCTGATCTGACAATTTTGATGACTATTTTAAGTCTTCCCTAATCCTTTAGCAAAGAAGAATGTTCCTTTCTGCTTTGCCAACTTAGACCAAATAGGCCCTCTATTCACACCAGCAGAATTCTTCCTCCTTGTTACAAAACCACAATATGTATATTTTCAGGGGAAAATTTTCCTTATATAAATGTAAATTATAATTGAGAAACACTCTTCAGAAAACCATTTTCACAGGTGCACATTTTTATCTGACCTCAGTTTATAGAGTGTAGCAAAGGCAAACAGTTGAGAAATGCTTAATGTTTAAAGTATTTATGGCATTAAAATTTCAGATTAACACTTAATCCCTCGGTGGATATCCCTATCAGGAGAGTTGCTTCTTTAGATTAGAGTGGAAAATTACTCCCTTAGGAGGAAACAAAAGTCCCAGAGTTTCCTGTGTCCCCATCGACTTCACTTTTGCCCACAGAAGGACAAAGAACAGCAAAGGGCCCTATGCATGGAGAACAACCAGGCTTGCGGCACCAACGTTAACCCAACTTGCATCTGAGTTCCAGCAACCCCACTACCACCATCCTTGGACATTATCAACATTGCAAAACCCTCTAATCATCTATTCCCTTCCCCACTCTGTTCCTCAAGCCCAAGTTCCCACTATTCGCCTCCATCTTAAGACCTACTGTCAGCTGTCATTCCTTGTTTGATGGTAAACAAACACTTTTATTATTCAAAGACGTTCCCTACCCTCTATGTCCTCTGCTATCCTTGCAGAGAAGGAAACTCCAGTCTCCACTCTCGCAGAGGCTCCCACTTCTCTGCAGTCATCTGGGGTAGAAGCTGTGCTGTATTTTCAAGCTCTGCTTGTGTGCCAAATCCTGCCATTTCCACTTCCGAATTTTAATACTGCCTTTAGTCTCTCATTGTCATTCTTGACTCTGACCTCACTACACGTTCACCTCAAACTCAGTCACTTGTGTCACCACTTCTTTCTGGAGCACTTTGCAGGAGACCATTCATAAACTACCTTAGTCTCCTAACACCTTGAGCTCTCAAGACCACACCTTGAGTTTAATTATTCCCTAGAATTTCTGTTGTTTAAGCCACCCGGTCTGTGCTATTTTGTTATGGTAGCCCAAGCAGACTGAGACAACAGCCAGTATTAACCTAGGCTCTCTATTTGAACTTTTATACTCCACTCTGAAACAATGGGTTTTCTTATGCAAAATTCAGATACATAGGTTTAAGGTCAAAACATGAAGTCAGATGACGCTTGACTCTGTTATCCTCTGTCTCCTCCTCTGTAAAACAGGTATGAGAGTTCCTTCTCTGCCAGCTTCACATCATTGCTGGGGCAATCACGTGAACACACTCTGCAAACCTGGACGCACCAGGAAATGCAAGCGTCACGCAGTCGGGCCCCTGGCAACCTCTTGAGCTCAGAAGGGAGCTGCATGTTATGAATGTTGGCTCCTAGTTTCCTTTTTTACCCAGAGCAAGCAGTTATTATAATTCTTAGTTTAAATAATTAAATGGGAAAGTGTCCAGAGGCAGCGGGAAAGCTTCAGGTGGTCTCTACCAGGGAAGTCTCAAGACAGTCCAAGAGGGAACCTGGGAAAACCGGAGCCAGAGAAAGGAAGAGTAAAACAAATTTCAGGTTAAAGAAGAAACAGAGCCAAGAAGCTAAGAGAACTCTGGCCTCTTTTCCCAAGGCAACAGTCTGTCTCACAAGCAAAGGCCCTTCCAAGGGGAAGAGGGAGAGCATCTCCTCTGGCTGTCGGGGCTGGTGAGGGTGTAATCAGGAAGAACAAATCTGACTCCATACTGGATCTGTTTCTTTTTCTTTAACCTTTGTATTCTATTGCTTTTGCTACAAGTTACTCACTAAAGGGATGGTGCCTATAGCTTCAAGTATACACAGTGGCGCATCTCCAGGAACCCCATCTCCCATGCCTGCGTGTTAAGCTAAAATACCTTTATTTAGCACAGGGGAAACATCCTGACCAGGCCCACCTGTGAAAGGCTGCAGGAAAGAAAACAATTAATACAGCCCCTCCAGAGTCTGGCCGGAACCAAAAACTATTTACGACCACTTATTGATTGCCTTTTTACTTTACGTCCTCACCTCCTCCTCTTTGTTCTAGAAAAGAAACTAGCAACCAAACTTGGGCAAAATGGTTCTTTGGGACACTAGTCCACCATCTTCTCAGTCTGCTGGCTTTCCAAATAAAGTCGCTATTCCTTGCCTCAACAGCTCATCTCTCGATTTATCGGCCTGCCGTGAGGCAAGCACTCAATCTTGGACTCGGTAACAAGGGGAGGGAAGCGTGTACTTGAGGCCTAAGAGAAGACAAATCACTTGCACGGAGCGTGAGTAAAAATGAAAGCAACGATGAGAGGAAGAAAGCAAATGGCCTGAACTTGGACTAAAATAAATTCCGTCAAACATGATTAAATACACACAATGCCTAGAGCAAAAGCAGGAGCTCAAGTTCACACATCAGCCAAACCACAGTCTCTCACCAGAGCAGCCCAGACACAAAAGTGGTCGGGCGGAGCACCTGCCCAGCAGGGCGGGATGAAGGGATGCCGCACCAGAAGGCCTGGGAGCATCACACACTCGATAAGGCCACCTCCAAATCACTGCAGACGCAAAACCAAGAAGTGCACGAGACAAACAACTCCAGGTCAGCACACGCATGCTGCACTCCCAGCTCTACCACTTCCAAATCCAGACTCGGTGATAATTTACTACACATTTCAGGACCCCAGTTTTCTCTTCTATAAAATGGGTTGATAAAAGTGGCTTGACTGGACTTCCAGGATTGTTGTGAGAATCAGAAATTTATAAGAGGAAGCATTTCATAAATGGGAAGGAATCACACACGAGTGGGGTTGGATATAGGTCTTTCCACAGAGCCGCATCCCTGGGACTTGAGCACACGCGAGCTTACATACAAGCTCTCTGGGGGCCTCAGCAATGTTCATTCTGAGGAGTGCCACTTGCTTTCTGGCGAGCTGGAGCTGTGGCACAGCAGAAGCCGTGGTGGCTGTGGTAATGCTGCCCAGGGCTCTCTTTTCTCTCCCTCCTCTCTTTCCTCAGAGCCCTGCCCAGCAACAGCGAACTACAAGCCCTCCAGACTCCCGCACTCCCCACCCACTTCCCCCTGCTCGGATTCCTCATCTCCCCACTTCCCCATCAAGGGCATTACTCACGAGGACCAGGCCTGCTGCCGGATCCACTGCACCCTCCACTTCCCTCTACCTTTGATGCAACAAATGATGCCCCTTTCTCCTGCCAGTGTGGGAATCGTGTTTGCCTTGGCCAGGAGGTCTCAGGGATAACAGTGGGGATTCCCTGTGTTGGGCTACACCGGCACCCCAGGCCCAGAGGGAATGTTGGGGGCCCTCTTGGAGCTCCCTTAGGGGCACTGAGGCAGCTGGGGGGTTATGGAGGGTCTCAGGGGAGGCTGTGGTCCTGGCTTCATTCCCTCTCCATGCACTCAGGCTGCAGCCCCCCGGCACCACACTGTTACCTGGCACAACCCTGGAAGGGCTCTCCCCAGGCCCTTGCCTCCATGGGCCCCAGTGCACTGGCCCACCCCTCCTGCTGTCTTCACCTTTTCCTGGTTTCCCCCTCTCCCATCTTTTCAGCCCAAATTGGAACCGAGGTCTCTGACAAATTCAGTCACACAGAGCTCACCGTGTTTTCTTTCCTTTTCCCCTTTGTCAGAAAAACAACAACAAAAGCCCTGTGCCCACCATCCAGTTTGGCGGTACCTTGTTTACCAAGGTTTACTCACCAACAGGTTTGCTCCCAGCTCCTTGGTGTTTGAGCCCCCAACTCCAGGGACAGAGATGAGTTTCGATCCACTGGCGAGATGTTGAAGGACTTGAGAGGGAAAGGGGGCTTGGAGGTCCATGATGATAGAATGAACACTTTTTTAGTGCACTTCACAATTTACAATGTCCTTTCGTGACTACGTTATTTTGTTGGAGCCTCACGACAGCTATATAAGGGAGGCTGTTCAGATGAGAAATGTGGACCTCGCAAAGGTCACATAACTTGCCCATCAAACATCTGAGCTGATTAGAGATGGTCCTGGAGCCTAAGTCCTCTGCTTCTGACTACTTGCCCTCCACGAGTACTGGAACCGAGGACGGCTCTGGGGTAAAGACTCTCCCGCCCCAGGAGAGGCTGCCCGTAGCTGCAGAGCCGGCTGAGCAGTAACAGGGACCGAAGGAGTGAGAATGGAGTCCCACGAATGCCCCCGACGAAGGCCCGCTCGGTCAGAGGTCCCTTCTGCTCCTGGAGCTGGCTTTCTCCCAGATGTACAGAAGACTGCATCTTGCTGCCTGTCGAACGGCAGCCTGTAGGAGGCTTCCTCGGAGGTGAGTGAGGAGAAACTCCAACTCCGTGCCCCTCAACGTGGGCCTCACTAGAAACACCTGGAAGCCTTGTTAGACCTACTGATTGTCTGGCCCCCAGGTGATTTAAATCTCCCCAGGCCATTCTGCTGCACAGGGATGATGTAGAATCACTGCCCCAGCTGATACGAATGAGTGAGGCTGATAAGTGAGACGATGCGAAGGGTGGCTCACAGAAGAGGGGTCCCCCAAAACTGAACCAGTATGCCGTCACCTCTCCACTCTTTCCCCAAACCATTCCCTTTTAACTTGAATTTCTGAGTCCTGCAGTGCTGGTTTGTTCGAGGCTCTAACTTTCTGCCAAATCCCAATGCCCAGCCAGGAGTCTCAGTGCCCAAGAAGTGTCCCCCATCTATTCTAAAGACAATTCCAAAGTGTCACTCCCTGATGGAAAGGAGTGCCAAGGAGAAGGGTGACTGGCTGGCCAAGGACCCACAGCGTAAGACGAGGAAGTGTCTGCACAGAGATACTAGCTACCACTCAGCACTTTCAGTGGAGACACAGGGGCCTCACAGAGTCACTTACACTCGCTAGCTTTCCTTTCAGGCATTTATCTAACAAACTCTCTGAACCAAGCTTCTCCCAGACACCCACTGCTCACTGCCTCCCTGGAGCTAAAGCAAGTAGCACCAGATATATACATATATATATATAATCTCCAGCACCAGAGTCAGAAGCACCCCCAGAACCTAGGACAGAGCTTAATCATAAGTCCCACCACCTCAGAGAGCCCCATGCACCAGACTAGGTCACAGGAGCAGGGAGGCTAGATGTGGTCTTATTTAATGTGGGAACAGAGGGTTCTTTATGCGGCATAGGCAATACAAAGGGAGAGGGGGAGACGCTCCTATCACCTGTTTCAATTATCCTAACAATAACCTGTGAGTTCATAACTATGATCTCTGTTTTACATCTCGACAGAAGCCCAAGAAAGACCCATCTCCAGAACCTAGGAGTCACTAAAAGCAAAAGCCTTCGTACACAGGCCTCATGTTCAGGGGAAGGTGGGTATTGACTGCTCGTCAATAGCAAATCTGTGCGGAGTAGGCGCTATAGAAATTCGCCAACCCCTGGTGCTAACTCAACCCAAGGGAGAATATTATTCCATAAAAAGAATGAAGTACTGAGTCATGTTACAACATGATGACCCTTGTAAACATTATGCTAAGGGAAAAAAGCCAGTCCGAAAGGACCACATATTGTAGGATGCCATTTATATGAAATGTCTGCAATAGGCAAGTCTGTGGAGACGGAAGGTAGATTCCTGCGGGCTATGGCTGGGGCCGGGGGTGGGGTGGGGAGGAATGCTGTGTGAATGCTAATAGGTACGGGGCTCTTTTTTGGGGTGAAAAAAACGTTCTGGAATTAGATAGTGGTGATGGTTGCACAACCTAGTGCATTTATTAAGAGCCACTGAATTGTACACTTTTCATGGTATGTGAATTATATCTCAAAAAAAAAAAAAAATCCAAGGGTGATGGGCTTCAAAATTTGAAAGGTGCCTAGGGTTCCCTGAGGCTTTCAGGGGAGCCTGAGAGTCCCCTGTACAAGGTGTCTCAGCTAACAAGTGGCAAAGGCAAAGCATAAGCCAAAGTTTGTCTGACTGAATAGCCTGCTTTTCTTCCGTCCAAGGTCAAGTTCAGCCAGTCCCCTAACTCAGCAGCAATGCTCCTTAGCTCAGGCCGGCTGCTCTCCTCCTAACATCTCACACAGGCCCTCTGTCCCGAGGAGTCGGTGTCCGGGTTAGGACGCCACAGCAGTGAAAGAGGACAGGCACCGTGGGCCTGAGCCGCCCTTTGGGAGGTTGGGGGAGCCCAGTGGTGCTGCTATGGACCAGGGTTCCGGGGAGCTCAGAGCCACAGAGGGAACAAGGTCTTTGCATGATCCCAATACCTTTCCTTTGAAGCTCTGGTTACAACATGAATTATTATTATTATTATTTTTTGCGGTACGCGGGCCTCTCACTGTTGTGGCCTCTCCCGGTGCGGAGCACAGGCTCCGGACGCGCAGGCTCAGCGGCCATGGCTCACGGGCCCAGCCGCTCCGCGGCATGTGGGATCCTCCTGGACTGGGGCACGAACCCGCGTCCCCTGCATCGGCAGGCAGACTCTCAACCACTGCGCCACCAGGGAAGCCCTGAATGATTATTTTTAACTAAAACATGTTAATGGAATATTTTAGTCTTATAATAATTTAAAAATTACCTCATATTCTCTACATTTTACAATTAATATATATATTAATTTAAATAGATATTCATCTTTTGTTGCAATAATTCTTTTCTTTAGTAATAACTGTAATATTATCATGTTTAGCATTTTTCTGCAATAATATAAACATTAGCAATGAGATAAAATACTTTATCTTTGCTGCTGCTGAATAGTGTAGCAACTAATGTTTACAATCACACAATGATTCCACTTGTCCACTTAAAAGGTTAAAATTACAGTTACATCTGTATCTTTAATGATTGCCTATGCTAAATAATGTATATCTGTTATTGGATAATATAACTTTCCTTTTCTGTTGTGACACATATTTTAAGCTTTTTTCAAATGTTGAGAGTTTATTAAATCTTTGACATTCGTTTGTGTAGCTCAACGTCTTAGAGATGGTCATTTACATGGTAATTAGAGAAATAAAAATAGATGATCTATAAAGGAAATGATAATGTTCTATTTTAAAATAGCCCATATTTATTCGGTAGTCCAGAAAGTATGAGGAGCAAGTCTAGAGCCAGAAGGTAATTGTGTGTTTCACGGGACTATTTTCGATAACATGAAATTATTTATTTGTCCTTTACCTGTTAGTGATCGTTCTCCCTCTAGATTGTAAGCTCCACGAGGACGGGGACTGTCCCTGTCTTCCTCACCACCGTGTTGCACTGAGCATGCAGGACAGCATGAGGCCGAGGGAGAGAGATGAAGAGCTGGAGCATCAAGGAGAGCTGGATTTGTCCTTGTTAACTCAAAACGCTCCACCTCATTCAGCTGCATAGGAGGACACGGCTCCACTGAGGCATAGTGTCCCCTCTTTCTGCCTTAGACGCAGTGAGCAGACCTTGAGAAGAAATGGGACTTTCGGATATTAAAGGGGTGAGGCACAAGATCTGCTAAAGAGAATCTGATAATGGAAGTTGGGTGTGGATAAAAGGGGAGTCCTGGGCCACCGGAAACAGGAATGATTAGAGTCAAGTCCAAGGCTATTGACATGCTCTCTCCTATTTGCTTGATGAAGGGATTCATGGTGGCTAATTGCATCCCATGGACACAGATGGCAACCAGAGAGCTAACTCTTCCAGTCTAAGTGGTGATAGCTCCGTCTCCCTGATCTTCCAAATAAATTCAAGCATTCCATGAAGTGATATCAAATGCACACATTTGATTCTCCACATTCAGGATAGCAAACCTGGCTAAGTGCCCACCCTCTGCTAGAGACTTAACATGCATCCCCTTGTCTGCCTCTCACCATAATCACAGGATGTAGCTCTCACGATTCCCAGTTTACAGACAAGGAGTCTGTTGAGTATGTGGGGAGTATGGATTAGTACTCAGGCAGCCTGGTGTCAAAGCTTTGCAGGCTTAACCACCACATCTTACTGCTCCCTGCTACCGTCGCCTTCTTAGTAGAACTCCACGGAGTTCCCTTGACAAGGCTAATAGCCCAGCAACCCTGTGCTCTGACCTCAACTGGGACTTGTTTACAAAGCTGGCCCTGCACTTATCGACAAGGGAGGTTCCAGTTCACAAAAGTTAGTAGATTAAAAAATAAAGCAGTTGTCAACAACTGCCTACGTGACATTCTAGTTTGAATTTTCATCGCATTGGAAACCAGTCCTGTTGTTCCCATTTTGTGAAAACGAGAAAAGCCACAAAGTGTCAGTGACACAGCAGTCGCCAGGTCCTTCCTCTCTGTGATTTGGCCTCCTCCTGCTGTAAGAAAAGTTAAGTCATTGAGGATAAAGCCTTAGGAAAGAGTTCTCACATTCCAAATATCTATCAATGCATCAGTGCATCTATCAGTGCATCACTTCTATCAGTGCATCACTTACTTCTCCTTTCCAAAAACAGGACTTTTATTCACATCTACTTTGTTCTCCTTCAAAGAGAAACTGCATTTGAATAAAATCATCAATACCACCTGCAGCGCTTCGGCACGTGCACATGAAGTTATTTCTGAAACTGAGGACTGCGGGCTTGGGGCAAGGGAAGCATCTCCCTGCAAAGTTTCACTTGGGATGTTCTGGATTTCAACCTGAGCCACTGCCTGTGACTCCTGTCTACCTTCAATGCCGGCTCTGCAGAAAGGCTGCCCAGCCATGACAGACTCTTTGCCGAGGCTGTCCCTGGAGGCGGGTGCTTGTGGAGATCCTTTGTCTATTTAACAAACAGAATATGGTTCAAAGAAGGATCTAGGGCAACCTAGAAACTGAAAGAAAGCAATGGGGAGAGACTGTCTTAGCCCATCTAAAGCCTAGAGCCTAGAAAAATAGAAGGATGAAGGAAGAGGTTGCTACAGGAAGACTTCTCCAAGGTGTGGGGACCTAGCATCAGCAAGAACAGGAAATCAAAGGGACACTTTCTCCCTTCGTAAAGCTGTGAAGCTGTGGCCTTCCTAAAGATGAAGCCCACACTGACTGTTATGAGGAGGGCGGAACGCGATTCGAACTTCATCTCTTTGCCTTGAACTTGCAAATAACAGTTCCCCCTGCCTGTTCTCTGAAGCTGGCTGGCCAGGTGCTGCAGAAGAGTGTTCCTTGTCTCTTCTCTGGATGAAAACAGCAGGCATAGGGTACCCTCTGAGGGAGCCCTGCCACCGAGCTGTAATGAACCAAGCCCCCATCTGTATCTGAATCAGCTAGGGAACCTATTAAGAATTCAGAGTCCTGGGCCCCATCTCAGACTTACTAAATCAGATTTTCTGGGCGGTGGCACCTGGGAATTTGCATTTTGCAGATGTAGGAAATTCTGAGGAATGGTAGCGTTTGGGAATCACTGGATTTGAGAATTAAAGACAAACTCTTAGAAAAATTTGGCCCAGGTGAGACTACAAACATTTTCAGAACAGTATTTTTTTCAAGCCCCCTCCTGTTACTATGCAAACAGGAGCTGCAGATTCATTAGAGGACAAAGGATCTGTACACAGAAAGGTGGCATCCAATTCACTTAAATGTCTGTCTTGCTAACAGTGCAGTCTGCTGTTAAATGGTAGTTTGCCCTGAACAAAAGGAGCAGAGATGCCGGTGTTGCAGGTGAATCTGACTTGTGCTTGCAATTGCCATGGAAACGGCAGCCATTATCGCTAGCTAGGATCCCCTCCCAGGCAATCCTGCTGTTCTATTTTAAAAGCTACTGCTTCTGCTTGCTTCAGATTGGAAATCCTGCCTTCTTGGGGCATGGTGCTGAGGGTTTATAAATGTGTATCCAGAAAAGAAGTAGATAGGGAATTGTGCTTCCCTGTCTCTCTGTTTTCTTCTATTACGCGTCTTCCAAAAGCATCTCAGCATAATCCAAACAGGATAGAAATTCTTCTCATCTCTTAGCACAAATCTCATCTTGTCTCTGGCTTGTAGGGGAATAGGAGAGGGTGAGTTTAGGGTTGAAATAATTCATTTGCCTTCTTCCTTTCCCTTCTTAATCGGTAGGCCTAATTATAAATGCATCTGCACCAGGATTTTAATTAAGTTGAAATTTTCAAACATTGTTTATTTTACACTGAGTGAAGGGGAAATTTTAAAAGGATGAATATGAGGGGAAACAATGCCACACTTTTGTTCTAGAAACCAGATGTTAACGTTGGGCACGCCATGCACCGTCAGCGCTGTATCTTACATTATGAATTGAACATTTTATCTTTGCCTAAAAATGGTAAAATAACAGCAGCTACAAGCATATGGGTTTATCATATGCTATCACATGGGAAACAAGGCTCCAGTGGCTATGTCCTCACCAAGGGAACTCTCCTCAGAATCAGGCCTTCCCCCTTCCAGGCTCCCAAAACCAAATGCTCCTGGAGTATATTCATCTCCTCAGGGGCAGATTCACATCCATGAATTCCCCCCAAACGGAATGTCAGATCGTTCACTGACAATGAGAAATACCTCTCACAGGGACAGGAACACATATATTATATAACCAGTCCTTTCTTCCCCGGTTGGTCAACACAGGGGAAGCCAAATAATATAGTGGTCAAAATGCTATTTTGTTCATTTACCATCAGAAAAAATAAATAACGTTATAAGGAATAGGATACTAAAATCCCTCATAAGATTCATTTCTGTAAGCAGAACCAGAGAGGAAGTCAGATAATAATCAGAGATCGCCTAGAGAGCAGGAAATCAGAACAAAGAGTTCTTCAGTGCTTAAAAGCATTAGGCTGACATAGCCTGATGCTTCCACCTACAAGATGTGATTGGTCTGGCCAGTGGGAGGGGATTATTCCCTCTGCCCTGGACAATGGTTTGGAGGCCCTTGCTAACTGTTCCTGGTGACTCAATTTCCTATGCTCTCAAGCTGATCACCATGCCCCTGATTTTCATATTATTTCTTGGATTCAGGTTACTGTCTCTGTGGACTGGGCCTGCGGGTGGGGGAGGCATTGTCTTTTTTTTTCTTTTTTTTTACATCTTTATTGGAGTATAATTGCTTTACAATGGTGTGCTAGTTTCTGCTTTATAACAAAGTGAATCAGTTTTACATACACATATGTCCCCATATCTCTTCCCTCTTGCGTCTCCCTCCCTCCCACCCTCCCTATCCCACCCCTCTAGGTGGTCACAAAGCACCGAGCTGATCTCCCTGTGCTATGCGGCTGCTTCCCACTAGCTATCTATTCTACATTTGGTAGTGTATATATGTCCATGCCACTCTCTCGCTTTGTCCCAGCTTACCCTTCCCCCTCCCCATGTCCTCATGTCCATTCTCTAGTAGGTCCGTGTCTTTATTCATGTCTTAAAGGCTTTGCATATTCCAGGTTCTGTATTCTGTGCTAAGCTGTGTTGATTTTATAGTTTAACTCTCTGCCAGCGACCTTATTTCAATTTCTCAAGAGCAACCTCTCTGCCACTCCCAATAGGTGGGCAACATATCTGAGTACACGGTTACATTTCTTCAGATTTTCAAGCTATCCCAGCTTGTATTTGAGAAGACAGTAATAAATTCACAGCCCATCTCTTCCTTAGCGTGGAGCTGATAGTGAGCTGGGCTGAGCCACTTTCAAACGTCATTACAGGGGTGTCGTGGGTTGCTTTAGAGTTGCCACCGACCTTCTTGTCCTTGTCTGTCTTCTCCTCTGGTTACCACGTGTCCATCACCAGTCACCCATTAGGTGAACGCTTGTATCCTAGACTGAGAGGAAGGGCTAGGAGCAGCTGGGGGGTTAGGAGGGTAAAGCAGAGGCTGAGCAGGGACATGCAGATGGGGACATAGGGCCACCGGGCCACTCTTTGGAGGCACAGCACAGAGACCAGTTAGATAATTTATTTCAATTTGTTCTATTAAAATGTTTGTATTTGTTGAACTGAACGTCTATTGCATGAAGGTACTTGATTTTGCACCTAACTTACTGGTATTTGGGTAAATTCTAGTAAACGGCCGGAAAGAGGGAACAAGCAGTTAATATAACCCCTAGAGGCCGGTTGCCCTCTTTAGGTTACTAGGGTAAAGGGGCTGGGGACTCGAGTTCTGAAAGCTTTAGCCTGGAATGAAACTACCATCCGGAAAGGAAGGATCAGGTCAGGGCAACAAAACAGAATGTAAAAAAAAACCCCAAAACAGATAAACAGGGCCACTCAGCCTGTTACCGACCCTCCCTAACCTGTCCCCTACAAGGGTCCTTCTGCTGCCCCCTGCCATTGCAGCCAGCAGAAGACCCAGCTCCGTTTGGGACAGGCTGTGGGCGGGGCTGCTTTATAGGATCTCGTTTGCGGGGCGGGGGGGTGGGGGTGGGGCGGAGTTCTCCTGGGTCTAACGCAGGCGCGTTGCTCACGGGCTCCAGACGGAAGTGCGCCGTGCAGGTCTCTGCGCAGGGCCAGTCGCCCGTGTTGCACTGCAGTGTCGTGGGCAGCGCTTTTCCACACGGCCCGCGGGAGTCGAGGTGTCAGGCGCTGCAGTTCTGCGTTGGGAACTCTAATCCTTGTTAGATGCAAGGCCTCTGCACGCGGCCCCCTAAGGCAAGTGAAACTACACGAAGCCCAAAAGAGGAGGTTAGGCCTTCTCACCTAGGTTCCATTTTATTTTTCCCAGGGACTCCAGTGGGCTTTGCCGGTGACAAATGCGTAGATTCCATAAGAGATGCGTGGGGTGAGGGCATCAAGGGGTGGAAGCCTCTTTGAGAGGTCCAGGCATCACCTTCCCCTGCCCTTGGACCCTTAACTCGACTTCGAGCTTGTGGGTCTCCTGGGCTGAAGCAGAGGCCGCTAGCTCTTGGCTACCGGGGCACCGTTAGGGTTTCTGCATGGAAAGTGTCAGCTCAGCATTCAGCCTCCACCCTGGAGAGACAGCTGGCTCCCGGAGTGGCCTTCGTGGGCCATTTGTGGGGCTCTGCAGCAATCTGAAGTCATGCAGAATCCCAGCCTGGGCCTCTGCCATCTCCAGAAAACTGGGGATCTCACCTGAACGAGGAGAGTCTTAAGATTCTGCTGGAAGAGTCTGAGGTTGTTTAACTTCACTCGCTGTATTGAGAGTCGTGCTGGTCCAGGCTGATCCCGAAGGAGACAACAACAGGTTCCTCTATGGAGCTAGTGGGGGCTACTCTGCAGGTTCCAGAGTAACCCCGGGAAGGAAGAGATGAGATATGCCCCGGGATCTACCCAAAGTTAAAACCTAGGGCTTAAGTAGAGGCAACCCAGATAAGCAAAAGGCAGTTTACCAATTTTAGGCCACAAAGATCCTAGCGCCTTAAATTTGCAATGTAGAAACAAGATAATGTTGTATAGGATTCAAGATTCCTGTAATGGATGTTAAAAAGAGTTGATTGAATAGACATTTTCTGAACCGGTATTAAACTTCTATGTAGGAAGAAAGGAGGAGGAAAGGAAAAGTGGAGAGACTGGGAAATGTTTTCTCATTTGGAGGTACCAGAGTTTTATTTCTTTTTTAAGTAGAACCATTGGAACTACCCAACTCTACATTGACTAATTGGTGATAGTATATATATACACATATAAATGTGTGTGTGTGTATATATATATATATAGATATATATATAGTATAAATATATATATAAGGTTTTAATTTGGAGACATAAAAAAGCTAGGCATAGGGAGATCAGCTTGGTGCTTTGTGACCACCTAGGTAGGTGGGATAGGGTCGGTGGGAGGGAGGGAGACGCAAGAGGGAAGAGATATGGGAACATATGTATACGTATAACTGATTCACTTTGTTATAAAGCAGAAACTGGCACACCATTGTAAAGCAATTACACTCCAATAAAGTTGTAAAAAAAAATAAATAATAAAAGGGCAGAAGCAAAAACAAAAAACAAAAAAACTAGGTGTATACCATGAAACAACATCCAAATAAAAGTGAAAGGGGGTAAGAACTCCAGAATTTGAGCTTAATTACTAAGAAAATGTCTACTTGAAAAGCTGTAGTAGCGCAACACACAGGTGAGTCCTTCTTTAAAGAAATCAGTTACGGCATTAAAACCATTCATGCAACTACACACTCTAGTTCTGCAATACTTCCTATTGCAAGTAAATTCATATTCAAAATTTTAAAACTGTCTTCAGTCCAATTAAAAGAATAAAAATAGTTTAAAACTCACTAATTTAAAACAAAGCATCTACACTGGAAAATTCCACTGGTTTACAAAGACAGTCCCCAATTTAGGACTTTTTTACTTTACAATGGTGTGAAAGCTATACGCATTCAGTAGGAACCACACTTCGAATTTTGAATTGTGATCTTTTCCTGGGCTAGCAATATGTAGTCCTCTCTCATGATGCTGGTGAGGGCAGGAACACAGCTCCCAGTCATGAAGGTAAACAGCTGATACAACCACTCTATCTATCTAACTCTATTGTTCAGTTTTTCGATTTCAGTACAGTATTCAATAAATGACATGAAACGTTCAACACTTTATTATAAAATAGGCTTTGTGTTAGATGATTTTGTGCGACTGTAGGCTAATGTAAGTGCTTTGAGCATGTTCAGGCTACGCTAAGCTATGACGTTTAGTTGGTTAGGGGTATTAAATGCATTTTTGACTTCTGATAGTTTCAACTTACTATGGGTTTATCAGGATGTAACCCCCTCATAAGTCCAGGAAGATCTGGACTGTATTTTCAAACTTGAACCATTTGAGCTATCTAGCTCCACATGAACTAAATGACCGAAGCTAAGGTTTCTAGAGTGGACGATGGTGTCTGTGAGTGAAACCCTTTTCATTCAACTGCTTGGGAGGATCCATAGCCTGATGGGCAGCCCCTACCCTGCTTACCTGAGAGCAATGACTATGAGCCACAGCCCTGCCTGCTCAGTGTCACCCCATGCAGAGTGTCACCTTGAAGAGTCCTTCTTACATTACAGCAGAAGAAAGCCACACTAGCTACTCAGTCTCTCCTTCTTCTGTATGAACAGACAACTTAGGATTACCAGGCATAAGAAGAAAACCAGCAACAAGAAAGTGAGACCAAGATAAGTAATTGGAAAAACAGAAATAATTCAGGAAACAAAGCAATTTTAATGAAAATCCTCAGAGAGATTAGCTATCCTTAAACCAAGAAGATACTATAAATGAGGAGCAATCATAAACAGAATGAACCATTAGAAATGATTAATTACTAATATTTTTAAAAATGTAATAGAAGAATGGAAAAGTCAAGGACATTGCTCAAACCTTAGAACAAAAAGACAGAAATTTTAAAATGAGGTAAAAGTTGAGACAACTTTATGTCTTGTATATTTTACCACAATAAAAAATTTTAAAAGTTGAGATGACTAATTCAGCAAGTCTAGCATTCAACAAATCAACTTTCAAGAGAGTGCAGAGACCATGAAGAAGAGGAAATTAGCAAAGAAATAATGAAAATCTTTTAAAGCCACATGGTCACAAATCTTCCAGTTGAAAAGATCTATTAAATACCTAATTCAAGAATTTAAAAATACTTATTCCTAAACATGTTACTATGAAATTTCAGAACACCAAGTATAAAGAGAACATCTTCAGGGCTTCCCTGGTGGCACAGTGGTTGGGAGTCCGCCTGCCGATGCAGGGGACATGGGTTCGTGCCCCGGTCCGGGAGGATCCCACGTGCCGTGGAGCGGCTGGGCCCGTGAGCCATGGCCGCTGAGCCTGCGCGTCCGGAGCTCTGCAACGGGAGAGGCCACAACAGTGAGAGGCCCGTGTAACACACACACACACACACACACACACACACACACAAATCTTCAACTCTTCCAGAAAGTAAAAACAAGTCAGCCACAAAAGAACAAGCCAAACTAGCATCTGATTTCTTATTAGTAACGGTGGGTGCTGGAAAGCAATGGAGCTATGCTCTCAAAGGTCTAAGAGCAAATAATTTCCAATCTGTTGTGGACTATCTTGGACTATGAATCTGTATATTTCCTGTGTGTTTCTTTAACCTCTTTACCTACTCATGTGAACCCCTAGGGTCTATTTTCTTCCACTCAGTTCTACTCAGATAGGCATGAGTCACCCACTTTGGAAGCAGCAACAAAGACTATAAAATTAAAAGGAAAAAGTCTTTAGACAGAGGACCAGATGGAAAGATACATCTGCATGCTTGAAGGGCTAGTTTTTCCACTCTAAAGCCTAGATAAAATATGTACCAGGAAAGGGAAGTAAAAGGCAAAGGGACCACTTCAGAAAGGAATGAAGAAAACTCTTAAGAGAGGAATTGGCAGGATGGGGAAAGCTTTTATGACAGATGTCACTTGGTTGCCTGGAAACTGATTTGGTGCTGGGCTGTCCACACTGGCTGCAGTCTCTAGTGAGAAACTCCACCCTTATTGTCAATGGCTGGTCATCATCCATTGAGTGTCCAGTTTGATGGGGCACTCATTTGTATGGGTGGATTATCCACTCTCTGATGGTGTACCTAAGATATTTTGTGGGATGTTGGTAATATGAATATATCAAGACAGGGCTGGACAAAACCATTTGAAAATTGCACTGTCCTGGTTATACTTGAATACTATACCCAGCCAAACTATCAAATGTGTTTACAAAACTGAGATACTTTGAGACATGCATATCTCAAATGTTTTATACTATTTTTAAGAAGTTTCTTGATCTATTTTTGCAAAATGAGGGAGAGAACCAAGAAACAAGAAGTTATGGGATTCAGGAAACAGTAGATGCAATACAAAAGAGCAGTTAAAGAAAGTCCTGGTATTTCCAGAGTGATAGCTGTAGTGCAGATCTAGGAAAAAAGCAATTCCTGTAGAAGTAGGAGGATGGAGTTCTCTGGACGAAAGGGAGGTCTCTGAGAGGGTGATCTTGATGGAAAAGATGGTGTATGGACAGAATGTTTGTGTCCTCCAAAATTCATATGTTGACATCCTACCCCTCAGCATGATGGTATTAAGAGTTGGAGTCTTGGGGAGGTTATTAGGATTAGATAAGTTCATGAGGGTAGAGCCCTCATGAATGGGATTAGTGCCCTTTTAAGAGTCATGAGAGTTTGCTTCCTCTCTCTGTGCTCTCTACCATTAAGGATACAATAAGAAGTTGCAATCTGCAACCTGGAAGAGGGCCCTCGCCAGAACCCAATGGCACTGGCACCCTGATCTTGGACTTCCAGCTTCCAGAACTGTGAGAAATAAGTTTTTGCTGTTTAAGCCACCCAGTCTGTGATATGCTGTTATAACAACCTGGTCTAAGACAGATGGTATGATGGAATAGAATTTGTCAAAGCCAGTGCTTTAAGAAAAAAACAGAGAGAGAGAGAGGCATTTAGAAACTTAAAAATAAAACTCCACAAGAAAAATATATCTAAATATGTGGCAAACTCAAGTACATAATGGTTTTAAGAAATTTCTAAATTATAAGACAAGAGAACTCCATTCGACTTTCTTACAAATTTCTAAACTGTAAGAAAAGAAATCCTCCTACCGGTGCTGAGTTTATATCATTTGGCTCAGTAAAGAAGTGAAAGTATTTCAAGCACATAACTTGGGCCAGCATTTGCACAGGCCTAATAACACAAAAGTTGCTTTTTTGGCTTGCAAGGAAGACTTGACTGTGGTAGCAGAACAGAATACAAATTGGTAATCTTGATAATGTAAAAGGTAAAAATGACAAAAGGAGGGCCATGGCAGGAGGAGGAAAGCTAGAGAAAGGAATGGGGAATGATTTTCTTTTTATAAAGCTGGGAGTCAATAGATAATGCTGAAAGTTGATGTCACAAGAAACAGGTTGAGGTAAATTATTTATAGTCACAAAGATAACCAATAGAAGAACCAGGAGAAAAAAAATAATAAGATAGACATCTAGTATTGGAAGAGTGGAGAAGAGTGTCACATATGAGAACTAATACAAATATTTTTTAATATTGACTGTCTTCGTTCAGGCTGTTATGACAGAATATCATACAATGGCACTGGGAGGTTTAAACAACAGAAATTATTTCTCACATTTCTGGAGGTTGGGGAATCCCAGAACAAGATGCCAGCAGATCTAGTATCTGGTGAGAGTACTCTTTGTGATTTATTGGGGACTGTATCCTCATGGGAGAGGGGGAGGGGAAAGGGAGAGGGCAGCAGGGGGAGAGAGAGGGGGAGAGGGAGAGAAAGTTCTTAACTCCTGTGTCTCTTCTTATAAGGGCACTAAGCCCATCTTAACAGCCCCACCCTCATGTCCTAATTAGCCCACAAGTGCTCCACCTCCAAATACCATCACACTGGGGATTATGGTTTCAATATATGAATTTTGAGGGGACGCAAACATTCGTTCCATAGCATCAACTATGGAAAGTGAACCTGAGGCTGGAGAGAGGTGGGGAGACTACTGTTTCTTATTGTATACTCCTCGATGCTCTTTGATTTATTTTGAGCAAATACTTCTTTGATTAAAACATTTTAGATGCATTTCAGGAATCACCTCCTCTGTGAAGCCTTCTCTGACCTCTCTCTACTAGCAGAGTTTGGCATTCATGATGCCCTGGTTGTACTTATACCAGATGTTATGGCCTAAATTGTACCCCCTCAAAATGGATATGGGGCGCTCTAACCCCCCATGTGACTATATTTGGAACTAGGGCCTTTAAGGAAGTAATGAAGATTAAATGAAAAACAAGGTCCTACTGTATAGCACAGGGAACTATATTCAATATCCTGTAATAAACCATAATGGAAAAGTATATGAAAAAGAATATGTATGTGTGTGTGTGTATATATATATATATATATATATATATATATATATATATATATATAACAATCACTTTGCTGTGCAGCATAAACTAACACATTGTAAATCAACTATACTTCAATAAAATAAAATTTTTAAAAAAAGGTTAAATGAAGTCTTAGGGGTGGAGCCCTGATCCAATAAAACAGGTGTCCTAGTAAGAAAAGGAAGAGACACCAGAGCTTTCTGCCAAGTGAAGACACAGCAAAAAGGCAGCTGTCCCAAAGCCAGGAAGAGAACTTTCACCAGAACTTGACCATTTGACCATGTTGGTACCCTGATCTCAATTACCAGCCTCCAGAAATGTGAGAAAACAAATTTCTGTTGTTTAAGCCACCCAGTCTATGATATTTTGTTGTAACAGCCTGAGCTAATACACCAGATTCTACTGCCATGATTTGATACATCTGTCTCCTCTTCCGGATTATAGACTCCTGAGAGCAAAGCCCCATATTAATATAACTGCCATATATTGAGGACTTACTATGTGCCAATCACTGTATGAGGTACTCACACGCTATCTCATTTAAACCTTACAACTTCATAACATCAAAACTATTATCCTCATTTTACAGATAAAGAAACTAAGACTTGAAGAAATTATGTGGTTTGTCTAAATTCATTAGAATCCATTTATACCTGGCTCCCACCACTATAGTGCCTTCTGTCTTCTGTTTCCTTGCCTCCTAGCAGTTCCTCACACATAGCTGGTTTTGCGAGGTTGTTTGTTAATTTCTTGGATAAATGTATTCCAGTGTCATCAAGGGAAAAGCACTTGTTTCTCCTTACAATAATATATTCCTGAACTTAATGTTCTTGAACACTCCCACCTCCAATAATAATAAAATTAAATAAAATTTAAAATCCCCTCCTCCAGACAGATCCATCTATATAACTTGCAGAGCTCAGTGCAAAATGAAATTACAGGGCCTCTTGTTCAAAAATTATTAAGAATTTCAAGAGCTTCCAGGTTGGTGAACACATGGAGACTTGGGGAGAGTGGTGCATCATGGAAGCTCCACGCTCCTTCCCACATACATTGCCCTATGCTTCTCTTCCACCTGGCTGTTCCTCAGCTAAATCCTTTTATGATAAAGTGATAAACATTGCCCATTCTGGACACCCACTTTGCTTTATTCACAGAACAGCCCACCCCAGCGATCTCTCCGCAGCAGTATGTTGAGATCTTCCTTGTTCATTTTTCAGCCTCAGAGTCCTCTACTGGGTGCCTTATCCACCCAGTCCCTGCTGATGGACATTTTCCCTGTTTCTAGTCTTCTGCTATTACAATGAATTAAAGAAAAAAGAAAGAAAGAAAGAAAGAAAGAAATTCACAATGGCAACAGCAGAGCATTAAGTGAAGTGCAGGGCCCTTCTACGCACAGGGCTTTGTGTGAATGTACAGTCACATGCCCATGAAGCCAGTCAGCCCCACCTGCAACATTTTCCTCTTATCTTTCTTTTGAAATCAGTCATAAGTCTAAGTTTCTAGCCATCACATATGCAATTGTTAGTCACACAAGAGCATAGGTTCAGGTAGGGTGAGGGTAATTGTGCATCACAGACCCTTTTCTCCTTTGTTTCTCTGTTTCCTGGAAATGGTTCATCTGTCTATCAAGAACCACCACTTAACACTAATTCAAAAAGATACATGCTGGCTTCCCTGGTGGCACAGTGGTTGAGAGTCCGCCTGCCGATGCAGGGGACACGGGTTTGTGCCCCAGTCCGGGAAGATCCCACATGCCGTGGAGCAGCTGGGCCCATGAGCCATGGCCGCTGAGCCTTCACGTCCGGAGCCTGTTCTCTGCAATGGGAGAGGCCACAACAGTGAGAGGCCCGCGTACTGCAAAAAAAAAAAAAAAAGATACATGCACCCCAATATTCATAGCAGCATTATTTACAATAGCCAATTTATGGAAGCAATCTAAGTGTCCATCAATAGATGAATGGATAAAGAAGACATGGCATGTATACACACACACACACACACACACACACATATACATACGTACACAATGGAATATTAGTCATAAAAAAGAATGAAATTTTGCCATTTGTAACAACATAGATGGACAAGTATTATGCTTAGTGAAATAAGTCAAACAGAGAAAGACAAATATTGTATGTTTTCACTTACATGTGGGATCTAAAAAATAATACAGACAAAATGAATATAACAAAACAGAAACAAACTCGCAGATACAAACCAGTGGTTACCAGTGGGGAGAAGGGTGGGAGGGCAAGATAGGGGTAGGGGATTAAGAGCTACAAACTATTGGGTTGGCCAAAAGGTTTGTTCATTTTTGTCCATAAGATAGCTCTAGTAGCACTCTGTTGTCTTTAACTTCATTCAAAACAGTTATGTTAGATTGTATGTGATAGCTGTCATCAGTGTACATTTAAAAAAAGACTTATCAAAATTGGTGAATTTTTGTGTAGCCATTTTAATGAAGATGGAAGAAAAAAGCAACATTTTTAGCATATCATGCTTTACTATTTCAAGAAAGGTAAAAACACAACTGAAATGCAAAAAAAAGATTTATGCACCTTTTTGGAGAATGTGCTGTGACTGATCAAAAATGTGTCAAAAGTGGTTTGCGAAGTTTCGTGCTAGAGATTTCTCACTGGACGATGCTCCATGGTCAGGTAGACCAGTTGAAGTTGGTAGTGATGAAATTGAGACATTAACTGAGAACAATCAACGTTATACCACAAGGGAGATAGCCAACATACTCAAAATATCCAAATTAAGAACTGAAAATCATTTGTACCAGCTTGGTTATGTTAATCACTTTGATGTTTGGGTTCCACATAAGTGAAAAAAACCTTCTTGAGCGTATTTCCACACACGGTTCTCTACTTAAACGTAATGAAAACCTTCCATTTTTAAAACCAATTGTGAGGGGTGATGAAAAGTGGATACTGTACAATAATGTGGAGTGGAAGAGATCTTGGGGCAAATGAAATGAACCACCGCTAACCACACCAAAGGCCGGTCTTCATCCAAAGAAGGTGATGTGTATATGGTGGGATTAGAAAGGAGTCCTCTATTATGAGCTCCTTCCGGAAAACCAAACGATTAATTCCAACAAGTACTGCCCTCGGTTAGACCAACTGAATGCAGCACTCGATGAAAAGCGTCCAGAATTAGTCAACAGAGAATGCATAATCATCCATCAGGATGACGCAAGACCGCATATTTCTTCGATGACCAGGCAAAAACTGTTACAGTTTGGCTGGGAAGTTCTGATTCATCCACTGTATTCACCAGACATTGCACCTTCGGATTTCCATTATTTAGGCCTTTACAAAATTCTCTTAATGGAAAAAATTTCAATTCCCTGGAAGACTGTAAAAGACACCTGGAACAGTTCTTTGCTCAAAAAGATAAAAAGTTTTGGGAAGATGGAATTATGAAGTTGCCTGAAAAATGGCAGAAGACAGTGAAACAAAAGAGCAAATACGATGTTCAATAAAGTTCCTGGTGAAAATGAAAAATGTGTCTGTTATTTTTATCTAAAAACCAAAGGCACTTTTTTGCCAACCCAACACTATGTATAAAATAAATAAGCTACAAGGATATATTGTACAGCACAGGGACTATAGCCAATATTTTATAATAACTATAGATGGAGTATAATCTATAAAAATTTGATTCACTATATTGTATACCTGAAACTAATATAATATTGTAAATAAACTATACCACAATAAAAATAAATATAAATAAATAAATAAGATACAAGGATGTAATGTACAGCACAGGGACTAAAGCCAATATTTTATAATAACTTTATATGGAGTATAATCTATAAAAATATTGAATCATTATGTTGTATACCTGAAACTAATATTGTAAATCGACTATTCTTCAATTTAAAAAAAGAACCAGCACTTGAGACAGAGAATTCTCAATAGACATGCAGAGCTGCATTAGTCAACAACAAAAGTAGTAGTGGAACGTGATAAATTAGCAATGGGAGTTGAATGCCTATGATCCAGATTTTACTCCAGAAAGGGGAAATACATAAAACTCCATATAAATATATTAACAAATTGGAAGATATATTAATTACAGGAGATTAAAACATTTGGCCCATTGCCTCACAATCTAATTAATCTTTGAATACATTCAGGAGTTAACATCAAAGCTGCCAACAGCCCTAGCAGAATTATTCCATATGGAGTGCTCCATTCTCAGTCAGTGGTTTCGAGTTTTTAAACCAGGAATTGCAAATCCAGTGTTTCTAGGAGCCAGACAGGTACTTCGATAAGTGAGGTCAGCCAACTGAGGACTTGGGAAACTGGAGACCACTTCTGGGCCTCTACTGCAGCTGTTCCCGTGGTCCAGTTGACTCTTAGCAGTGTGGACTGATACGGTCTGAGCTTCTGAATTTTCAAGCAAACCCAGAAATGAGTTTTCACCAAATTGTAAATGTGTAAATGTTAGCAACTAATTTTAATAATTAAAAGAAAAATATGGTCAAATAAGAATTGTCTGGGGGCTGGAAATGGTCATGAGCCCTTAGCTTGAGCCCTCCATGACAAAAGATTCATTTTATCGTACAGAGTTCGAGACAACTAAGTTTGGACTAGAGTCCCATATACAAATCCATCACTGGCAAGAATGCTTGAGCGGCTAGGTTGTTTGAATTAGGAAGAGCAAAGAGGCTAAGCCAGTGGTTTGCAAACTCCACCACTCCAGAGAACATTTGGCAAGGTCTGGAGACATTTTGTTTGCTTGTTTGTTTTTTTGCGGTACGCGGGCCTCTCACTGTCGTGGCCTCTCCCGTTGCAGAGCACAGGCTCCGGACGTGCAGGCTCAGCGGCCATGGCTCACGGGCCCAGCCGCTCCGCGGCATGTGGGATCTTCCCGGTTCGTGCCCCTGCATCGGCAGGCGGACTCTCAACCACTGCACCACCAGGGAAGCCCTGGAGACATTTTTGATTGTCTCAGCAGGTGGGGATGCTACTGGCATCTATCTGGTGCATAGAGGCTAGGGATCCTGCTAAATCTCCTATAATGCAGAGAACAGTTCCACAACAAATATTCATCCAACCAAAATGGCAATAGTGCTGAGGCTGAGAAATCAGCTCTCAGGCAGTGATTCACCCCCCAGAATGTGGCTCTCAGGCCAAAGCTTAAAATGCAGATCCTTGGGCCCCAACCCAGGCTGCTCAGTCTTATGCCCTGTAACACCCAGATATGTGCATTTTAGAAATCTTCCCAGGTGATGTTAATGCATGCCAAAATGTAAGAGCCATTGAACTGAAATAACCGATCTAAAGACTCATTTATATCTAGAGAGTTACCATGGTATGTTTAGCAAGGACGTATGTTTAATGAAAACAGAGAAAACTTTTACTTTTAAGCTGCAAAATACTGCACAGACAAAGCAATAGCATCAGAATAATCCACCCACAATCACAGCCTGTTCCAAAAAGATAGGAGTTATAAAGAAGAAAACCTGTCATCGCATCTTTACCCTCCAATACAGAAGATCATGTCCGAGACTGCTGAAGATAGTTTTTAAGTTTATCAACGTGAAAAACAAAACAGCTATGAAAGTCACAATTTTAAAAGCAATCTGTATTCCTCAAGCATTGCAAATTGAAGCATTTGAAATTAGGATGTGGGAAATTAAAGAGAATATATTATAGATATCCTTACTGCCACCTTCAATACATGTCATAGCAATGGGGAAACTAGTCTAATCTTTATAAAGCAACTTATATGTACGTTTGTTTTGTCACTTTCCATTACTACTAAAAATGTAAACTTTAAAAGAAACACTGCCTGGAGCCCTCGCTCACTTGTGGGGTGTATTAGAAGCGTCCCCATTCCAGAAAGGTCAATAGATACTCTTCCCTTCTTCTCTGTCCAGTTAAGTCCTCACTAGAGTGAGCTGCTGTTATTCACAGAAGTGCATCCCACCCCTGGAAGGTCAGGCATGTGTAGTGGTCATCATCCGTAGTGGACATAAATGGAAAATTCAGCCCAGAAGCATAAGCACAGTTAAGGGGAGATTTGTCCCTGGGCTGACGCAATAAGAATTTCAAGGCTGTAAATCCAGACAAAAGGACTGGGAGAAGTAGCTTCCTGGGTAGTAAAATCATTGCCTTGTATGCTAGTGTAAGTTTTTTCTGACTTGGGGCTTATATAAAAGGCAACTTTGCAGGCTGACAAGACCACTGAATTCTAAAAAGGCATCTATAACATAAAGCCTTATATGGAGAGCCTTCCCACACTCTGGCAAACTTACCTTGTTGATAACCTTTGTGCTGTCCTTTTTCACTGCTTTCGCAGGAAACCAATATAAAATTGGCCATACCTCAGCCAAATGGCCATTACTGCCTATCCTCAAACCCAGATGAGCTTCTGTGGTCTGGACTAACTCAGAGTGAGGAAAAAGGTTGAGAGACATGGCTTACCCTGGGGAGCAGAGGTATAGGGGCTCATTCCCGGAAGCAGCACTATTACTTCTTGTCCACAGAGGAAGGAGAGCCATCAAAATCCTTAGGACAGGGCTTCCCTGGTGGCATAGTCGTTGAGAGTCTGCCTGCCGATGCAGGGGACACAGGTTCATGCCCCGGTCCGGGAAGATCCCACATGCCACGGAGCGGCTAGGCCCGTGAGCCATGGCCGCTGAGCCTGCGCGTGCGGAGCCTGTGCTCCGCAACGGGAGAGGCCACAACAGTGAGAGGCCCGCGTACCGCAAAAAAAAAAAAAAAAAATCCTTAGGACATTACATAAAGAAAACACTCTTGAGTTTACACTTTAAAAAAACAAAATCCTTAGGACAGAAAAGACTACCCTCCGGGGCCTCCCTCCCCTCCCAGCATCACCCTAATGACATCCTTGATAATCACACAAGGCCACCCAGCCCCTTATTGGTCCTTGGGACTCTCATACCACCTCTCAATGCCTGTCCCTCATTCCGTTCAAGGCTCTCTACCTCCCTCCCCAACAGATAGATATTCAGGGTTCATTCTGCAGAGTTCTTTCAAGTTGAGATGAATGTGATAAAACTCACTGATGTGTAAAGAAAGCAATTTGTTACCTCTGTAGGGGTTCAGAATAAATCACCCCCAAATATGCCACTTTGGCATCTTGATTATTTTGAACTAAGGTACTTGAGAGACAGCTGGTGCAAGAAGAACACTTTGACCCACCTACGTCTCCCTGAAAGAGGAGAAATCTCCCATGTGAAAGGTACCCTGTACCAGGAGGGCAGAAAGCATCCCTGGTTAATCACCAGAGGCAGGGCATTTAGGGCCAACAAGGGCAAACACGGCAAACTTGTTACTTCATCGTTTTACTATTTTGTCTTGTCAATTCCTCACAAATTGTTTCCTTGTCTAAAAGGTATACAAGTTTCCTATTTTGGTCACTTCTTTGAATCTCATGTCTTTGTGGGGCTCCAGCACATATGTACATATATAATTAAATTTGTTTTTCTCCTGTTAATCTGTCTTTTATTACTAGGGATTCTCAGTCAAGCACCTAGAAGGGTACAGGGAAAATTATATATCCTCTCCTATACCTCCTTCCAGAGAATATATTTTAGAAGCTGTTAATAACAGAAAGGTGATACTTAACCCAACATAACTGATCTGTAAAGGTAAATTTTCAAGGACCAAATCTCCCCAGTGGGGATCTTACACCCCTCAAATCATCTTGGGTAGTCAGAACGTGAGCCATGGAAAGATGGACCTTGTAAAGACAAGTCAGTTGGTGAGTTCTCCATCATTCAAATCCATCAAGAAATGGAGATGCCCTTTCCCAAAATTATGTTTGAAAACAGAAAAGTTAGATAGCATTCTACCTGGAGCATACGGTACAAATTCCTTTATCTTCAAAAACAAAACCAGCCAATTCCCAAAGAGAGTGCACTTCAAACTGAAAAAGCACCCAGTCATTTTCCATGACCTTTGCAGGGAATGGGAGGAAATAAGAAAGACTGTCTCTCCCTCGGCCTCATTCTGAATCAGTTGCCCATCTATGAGCTGAACTTCTCCTATGCAGATAGCACAGATAGCCGTTGTCTCGTCATCTAATGTCCCTCTGCTAAGACTAACGATGGTTTTAAAGCAGGCTGTTAAGTAAGGAAGAGTTTTCTATTGTTATAATAAACATTAAGGTACAGATCTGAGAAGGTGGCAAAGTATTTTCAAAACCACAAAGAGACATCAATGAAAAAGAGCTGCAGCTCGATAGAAAACGCTAGAGCATTGAGCCTCTGTCCTGCTTTAAGTGCCAATTCCTGCCTTTCAGGTTGTGTGGTCCCAGCTGAGGCAGGGAAAGGTAGGCTCAACAGCCTTTAATAGTTTACAGCTGAAGACCATTTAGGTATCAAGCTTTCTCTCAAAAGAGAAGAGCCCAGGTGGCTTGGGGTAGTGGGTCAAAGACCAATTTTAATCTTGAGTCAGAAGACTAGTAAGAAAGTTTAGCTATAAGGTATGGAATGAGTGCTACGCCTGTCATTAAGGGAAAAGGTAGCGTGAAACGAAGGAAAGAGAGATGTAGCATTTCAGTCCCAGTTCTATCACTAAGTTACCATTATTCACTGGAATGTAAGCTATATGTGGGCAGGGACTTTCTGTTTTACTCACTGCTATATTCCCAGCACCGAAGAACAATGAGTGGCACATATTAGGCGCTAAATAAATATTTACCAAATGAATCAACACATTATTGCTGTCTTGAAGAAGTCAAACAGACAGCCCTTAGGGACTCTTTCTTCACTGATTCTTTCTCTATTTGCCCCACAGCACCACTGCCCTGGTCAAAAGAGCATGAGCGCATGAGCGGCGTATGTGAAAAGAAGCTGATGAGGTGATGCCGGTGATGCCCTGGAGGAAAGTTGCAAGGCCTGAAGGTACAGTTGGGGAACTTGGGTGGCAGGTCGACTGGTCAGAAGGGAAGAGCAGCCTGAGCTACCTGTGAACGCAGAGATGCCGAGGTGGGAGGAGGAAAGGAGAGCTGCCAGGGCGGCAGCAGGAGCTGACCAGAGGGACTTAGTTGAAGCAGAGCAGGAAAGCTGTTGAAGCGGCCAGTTTTCTGCGGGCTTTGGCCGAGGGGCTAGTGGAGATGAGCTGTCAGCTGCAAGTGGAGCCAGTGAAGGAGACGGAGAGCAGAGGGAAGTTGACGTATTAGGGCAGACTGGTCATAAAGGAAAGCAGGCGGATACTGCACTCGCCATGTTTGCCCTCCATAGAAAAGAGAAGGCGGGCTTCCCTGGGGGCGCAGTGGTTGAGAGTCCGCCTGCCGAGGCAGGGGACGCGGGTTCGTGCCCCGGTCCGGGAAGATCCCACATGCCGCGGAGCGGCTGGGCCCGTGAGCCATGGCCGCTGGGCCTGTGCGTCCAGAGCCTGTGCTCCGCAACAGGAGAGGCCACAACGGTGAGAGGCCCGTGTACTGCAAAAAAAAAAAAAAAAAAAAAAAAAGAGAGAAGGCAAGAGGGACAGAAGAGAATCTTATCAGACATCCTGGAGTTTCCATGATGGCCTTAATGTTGTGTCCTTTTATTGTTTTCACCAAAGGTATCTTGGCCTTGGTTCTCTGAAAAATAGAGCCTTCAGATTTGGTGGTTTTTTTCTTCATAAAAAGCATTTGTCTTTCATTGTTGTTGGTTTTTGGGAAACAAATGGTAAAATACATACACTGTGGAGTCTGAATTTCCCCATCACAGAGTGTGAATGGGATGGTCCGGTTTCAAAGCTCCTGAATATAGCCTTTGGTGTGGGTGACACTGTCTTTGGTATCTCACGTGGAGGTGGGAGGCCTTCCACCAACTTGGCAAAATAATGGCAACAAACCTCCACGATCCCAAAGCCACCTTCATGGTGGTATCGGATGTGTTTCAGGTACTGGCCTCGCCCTGAAGTGGACTCAGCTGTATATATTCAGCTGGATCTGAATTCCACATTGTGGTCTCTCACTGCCATATCTTGTGCTTCTGAGAGAACCTCCTCCATTATTTGGGCCCCTTTGTTGTCACTAAATTCCAGTCGAGGTAAAGCCTGGTCAGTGGACATTCCTCGAATCAGTTTTGCCAAATACCACATCTTGTCTTTGCTGTACTTTGTCTTCGACAGTGGTAGATTTCAGCTGGCCTCTGAGGAGGTGCTTCAGGTAGTTGTGGAGGCTAAACAATTTTTTTCTCCCATTTTCGAGAAATTTCAAGAGAAGCACTGGTGTGGATATGTGATTAGGGTAAAATGTTATGAGATGAAAGGAACCCCAAGACCAGCTTCCCCCTCAGATTCTGCATCCATAACGCATCCAAACGTTCCAGGTTTGCCACAGCCATCTTTCCTGGAACTTGTAAGTTGTTTATTTGGGAATGTAATTCTGGGAGTGATAGGGCAGGACAGGAGAGGGGAACAGGGAAGGAGAGAGAAACAATACAAGGATATGAAACTGAACTGGCCATTGCTAAGGACACCTGGTGCTCCATCCTGACCAGACCTTCTGAAGAGCTGATGGAAAGCACCTCTGAACTGTCAACAGAGGGGAGGACATGGGGAACGGTTGTTAATTCCCCCACGCTTCTGGGCTGTGCACAGGTCGGTTCCCACAGGCGTCCCTTGCCTCAGCATCATCAAAACCCCAAGGCCAGAACTGAGAGGTTCACTGCACAGGCTCAAGCACATCCGCACGAGGTCCATCAAAGCCCACAGGAAACTGGTCATCACAGCAGGGGCCGGATAGGAGGTGGGGCTGGGAGGTTTGGACGTGGGGCGCAGTCACACCTGGCTTCTCTCTGATCTGCTGGTGCCCTGCCTCTAAGTCCAATTCATCACAGCGTCCTGATCAAGGTGGTGGCTAGTTGCAATCTTTGCAAGGACTTGACATAAAAGGACTAGTGGGACAAGCTGCAGCTAGTTTACAGGCCATTGTTCGTATTTAAGACTTCCCTCCTTTGCCATAAACTGAGATCAGTGCTTCTCAAATTTTTCATATTAGAAACATCTGAGCAGCTTTTGTAAAATCCTTAGCCTAGGCTGTAACCCAGACAATAAATCAGTGTAGTTATCTAATTAGAAAATTAACATTGATAACAGCATTACCTAATTGACAGACATTGCTCAAATTTCCCCACTTGTCCTCTCCTATCCTTTTTTTGTCCATGATCCAATCCGGGGTCAAATGCTTCCAGTTCTCCCAACTGCTTGGTGTCCTCCAGCCTGCAAGAGTTCCTCAGTCTTTCCTTATCATGACCTTTACACTTTTGAAGAGGACAGGTCAGTTATTTTACAGAATGTGCCTCAGTTTGGGTTTGCCTGGTGATGCTTCATGATCCGACTGAGGTTGTACATTTTTGGCAAGAACATCTCAGAAGGATTATTGTACACTTCTCAGTGCATTATATTATGGTTATATGATGTTCATGTGTCTTACTAGGGGTGATGTTCATCTTGATCACCTGGTTAAGGTGATGTCTTCTAAGTTTCTCTAGTGTAAACTTATAATTTTCCCCTTTATAACCAATATATATCTTGTGGGGAGATTCTTTGAGACTATGCAAATACCCTGTTTCTCCTTATACTTGGCTCACTAACTATAGCATCCATCAGTGGTTCTTACCTACCACACTTAACACTAGGTATGTGCCTAATGTTGACTTTCTATATTCTTAATTCCTTCTACATTTATCAGTTGGAATTGTGATCTAAGTAAGAGCTAAACTTGCCTTTAAATAACTCAGAGAGTTTAACAGCTCTAGATAAAGGGGTTGGTTTGGGGCTTGACTGGAGGAATAAGTGAGAAACAAAACTATTGGCGTGAGTAGCGTGAAATTAGATACATGCTGGTAGTTTTCATTTAGGGCCTGATAATTTCACTGGATACGGAGAGCAGCCAGAGATGAGGAAGGCATAGTTGGGAAGTGTTTCAGGTATGAAACATAACACAGCAGTGTCTTCTAGAGTAAAAAAAAAAATAAAAAAAAAAGTTGGCAGGGTGGGTGCAAGAGGGTGACTATGTGATATCTGTATCGAAAAGGAACACATTTATGCAAATATCCCAAGATGAATATCAGAAGAAAAGAAGGGCATAAAGGTACCAGCTACCAAGATACAGAACAAAAGCAAAAGAGGAAAAGCTGAGCTTGATACATCTGCTCACAGGAAAACAGAGAAGTTGTCTGAGGTGACAAAAAAGGTCGGGGGGTAGGGGGGTGGGCAGTGAGGGGAGACTTCAGAAGAAATGAGGAAATAAGGAGACAGCTGGTGATCCCAGCAAAGGAAACTGGGAAGATTAGCTAGAGGTGGAAAACTCCTGAACCAAGAAAAGAAGAGAAGTAGGTCTGCCAGGGTAGGAGTCTGGCAGTCCCATTTCAGAACAAGGGCCTTGTCACTCAGGGGTCTGGGAAGAAAGGAATGGAAGGAAGGAAAGGAAGGTGAGAAGGACAAATTGAGTGTAAAGGGCATCCCAGCCATGAGCTTTTTAGTGACAATGACAACAAGTCAGCTCAAACCACCTTAAGCAAAAAGAGACTCTCTGGGCTCCCAGATCTGGGAAAGTCAGGATAGGAGCTGACAGAGGGTTGCCAGCCCCCAAAACTCAAAGTTATAGGCCCTTGTCTCTCCCTCTCCTCCCTCCCCCACCCCACCATCTCTCAGTTCTTTTCTCTTGTGGGTATATTGCCCTTACGGCTTTCCATCTCAGATGGGCTTCCTCTGTGCAGACAGGGAAGATGGCTGCCTGTATCTCAAAGCTTTCATTGTCTCAGCTCAGCGGCCCTGGAGCAAAGACAGACTACTGTATCCCAGCATCTGCCTGTCAGTGCCAAAGAAGAACTCTGATTGGCCCTCCTTGGATCCCAGGCCCACACTTTGAACCAGTCACTGCTGCTAGAGGGATGAAGCACTGTATGATTGGCCAGGCCTGGGTTAAATGCCCATACAGTGCTTTGGAATCTGGGTGGGACAAAGATGAATAGAACCACTTAGAATGGCAGTTACCCAAAGTAAAGAGATGTATTCTTACCACAACAAGGGAGGGCAGACTTGCTAGGAACATCAAGAGATGCTTCCTACTGAGGACTCCCAGAAAGAACTTCTGGAAATAATAATAGTCAATTTTATTATAATAGCAAATATTCCTTGAGTGCTTACTATGTGACAGGCACTGTCCTAAGCCCTTTTTGTGTATTAAAAGCTCATACCATGCCTAGATACTATTATTATCACCATTGTACAGAGGAGGAAACAGACACAGGTAGGTTGAGTCACTCGTCCAAGGGCCCACTGAAAATAAGCAGTAGAGCAAGGACTTCATCCAGGCAGTCTAAATGAAGAGCCTGTGCTCTTAACCACTGACATAGGATCTGAGCAAGGTAGACATTTGAGAAATAAAAATAAAGTCAAATAAGAAAAAAGACAGAGATTAAAGGAAGCCACGAAGGAGGGTTGATTAAATCCCCACAAAGAGGTTATAAACCTATCACAGCCAGTGATATTATAGCACTTACAGACAGTTAGAACTTAGACACTTAGAACTAGACTATAAAAACACTGCTTGGAGAAGTCTGGAGGTAGGTACTGGAAGAGAAAGAAGAATGTGGAAGACCAGTCCATTGTATCCATGGGCAACTCAGATGAGGCTACTGATATTTTTTTCCAAATCTTTTCTATTTTGGTAAAATATACATAATACAGAATTTACCATCTTACCCATTTTTAAGTGTACAATTCAGTGGTATTAAGTACATTAACACTGTTGTACAACCATCACCACCATCCATCTCCAGATGTCTTACCATCTTACAAAAACTGAAACTCTATACCAGTGAAACACTAACTCCCTATTCCCCTCCTCTCCCTGGGCCCTGGCCACCACCATTCTACTTTCTGTCTCTGTGAATGTGACTACTGCAGTATCTCATATAAGTGGAATTATACAGTATTTGTCTTTTTATGACAGGCCTATCTCACTAAGCAAAATGCCTTCAAGGTTCATTAACGTTGTACCATATGTCAGAATTTCCCACCTTTTTAAGACTGAATAATATTCCATTGTATGTATATGCCACATTTTTGCTTATCCATTCATCCATCAATGGACAAGGCTATTGATTTGTTGTTGTTGTTGTTCAGTGGTGGAATAGGGAAGAATTTAGAACATGTTATTGTACTAGGGAAAGTAATAAATAGGCCGTTAGCCATCTTCTTCTGAAAAATACTCCTTGGACTTGCCTCAAATTAACGGCAGTAGACCAGGAGTAGAAGAAACCCCCATGTTCATTGCAGCCTTGTTTACAATAGCCAAGATATGGAAACAACCTAAGTGTCCATCGACATATGAATGGATAAAGAAAATGTGGTATATATACACAATGGAAGATCACTCAGCCATAAAAAAGAATTTCATCATTTTTAACAACATGGATGGAACTTGGGGCCATTATGCTAAGTGAAATGTCAGAAAGAAAGACTAGTACCATATGACGGCACTTATATGTGGAATCTAAAACAGAAAACCAACCTCATAGATACAGAGAACAGATCAGTGGTTGCCAGAGGAGGAGGTTAGGGGTGGGCAAAATGGGCAAAGAGAGACAAAAGGTACAAACTTCTAACTATAAAATAAATAATTCATGAGGATGTAATGTACAGCATGGTCACTATAGTTAATAATACTGTATTGCATATTTGAAATTTGCTAGGAGAGTAAATCTTAAAAATTCTTACACACAAGAAATTATGTATGTGTGGTGATGGATGTGAATGTCTTATCGTGGTGATCATCTCCCAATATATACAAATATAGAATCATCACGTTGTACACCTGAAACTAATGTTGTATGTCAATTATACCTCAGTTTTTTTTAAAATATGAAAGTACATGTGAAGCACTAAGTCAATAAACAAATACTGGTTACTATTAATACTATATTAGAAGTGTTAGTATTGGTCCAGGAACCTATATTCTTATTAGTGTTTTTCAATAAATTTATATAATGTGAAAAAAAATAGAAGGCATCAAAAACACTAAACCAAAGCTTCCTGTGACACACATAGGTTGCTTGGGTAACATGTATATCTTTATAATAAACCTGAAAGCATGAGGAAAGAGAATGCCTATAAAAAGCTTTTGGGACATGTACGGTGGTGGAGATGAGCCAGGCATTACTGCTCTCCTAGGAAATTAGTTGCTTGAAGACTGCTTCAGAAAGTGCGGTTCAGAAGAGTCAGCCCAGGAGCCTGTCCGCGGGGCGGCAGTGATCCTGGGAGGTTCTGACCCAGCTGTCATTCTCTGGGCACTGCCCTCCGCCCTTGCTGCCAGTGGCTTAGAGCCCCGTTACCCTTTGCCCCAAGGAGCATGTTGCAAGATAACTCAGACGTTCAAGTGCCCTCTAACTCTCCATGCTATTTCCACAGCTTTGAACTTGCACCCAATTTGCCCTTGTATTTCTCATCTGTGAATTTCTGCCAGTATTTTCTCTATTGCTTCTAGCCCCAAGGCCTCTCTGACCTCCTTAGGGGCCACTTCATTTTCTACAAAGACCCAGAGGAGCATTTGGATTGACCGGCTACATTCCGCCAAGCATCCAACTCTGGCTATAGCAATCTGCCCCAAGAAAGACCTTTAAACTTTCATTCAGTCCTGTCTTTTAACCTTTGTCATTTCTGAATATAAACATTAAGGCTGAGACTGAGCATGAGCTGTCCCTTTTCTCATCCCATTTCATTACATACGAAGCATTGTCCCATTTTAAGACATTTGGAGGCATTTCTCACATTCTAAAGTAACTGTGTTCAGCAACCCTCAGAAAATTCTATTATATTCTTGTCTAATCTTATTTGCTAAAGTTTCAACCTGCTA
Source organism: Mesoplodon bidens (assembly GCF_964165515.1). Lineage (NCBI taxonomy): Eukaryota > Metazoa > Chordata > Mammalia > Artiodactyla > Ziphiidae > Mesoplodon > Mesoplodon bidens. The sequence continues at coordinate 12,656,529 of NC_138166.1, forward strand.
TTTGCTCAGGGAGAGATTGCTTCAATATTGATTGTCCTCCGGTATCTTTTCTTCCCTTCTGTTACGGTGATGGAACCCTTGATTGGTAGACATTTACGTAGATGTTCAGTAAAAAGATTGCATTGTTCAACCTCCTGTACCATTAAGTGTGGTCATGTTACTAAGAGCTGGCCAATTGCATGTGATGGGAAATATGTTCAACTCTGGGATGTGTCTTAATGGAGCAGCATGCCCATCATTCCTCCATTTTTGCAATGTGGGTATGGATGTAATGGTGTGTCCCACTGGACTGTGTGGGTAAGGGCAATATCCTAAGTATCATAGACCAATAAGGTGGAAAAAACTTGGATCCCTGAATGACCTCATGGAGCAAAACCTCCATCCCATGCCTGGGACCATCTACTTCCTGACTGTAACATGAGAGTAGATAAATTTCTACCCTGTGTAAGTCACAGTTACTTTGGGTCTCTGATAATGCGGCAGAACCTATATAATAAATACACTTGTAGATACACTTAATAGAGATGATCTTCAGTATACCAGATGTAGTGGAAATGTGCAGAGAATTTGAAGGAGCCCTTTCCTATGTTTGGGGGAATTCCCCATTACATAAGTCTCAGTGGAAGATCCTGATCCTTGATTTCACCATCCTTGGAAGTTTGGGCTCAGGTGTGTAATCCAGTCTTGGCCAATCAGATGCTTCTGCTCAGACTTTAAATCTGGAATGAATGAGGCAAAGAAGCTGGAAAGGTCAAGAATTCATTGTGCCCTGTGTAGCCCACAGGGGCACCCAAACATTTAGTGGGAACAGCAGACATATCCCTATCATGTGTCCTTTGGCATGATTTGGGCTCTGATTCTCACCTTGGTTCTGTGTGACCTTCCTGGAGATGCTGTGAATTACTCCAAGGGCCTTTTGTGAAATTGCTTTTTTGCTTAAATCAATCAGAATTCCTTTTGCTTGCAACTAAGAATGCTGACCCACATGCTCAGGTAAGAACTACCACACAATTAACTGTATATGTTTTTGCTTTTACAACTGTTTCACTTTAATAACATACTCATACGAACCACTAAAAGTTACTGGATATTTTTCAGCTTTGACCATCATATCGTGTGGTTTTTCATCTTCATACTAAAGACTAAAACTAGAAGGAACCCTGGGGACTGTCTTGCCCACTTCCTTCATTGAGGGACACTGAGACTTAAAGATATTCTTTCTCATTTCAGTGGATGAATCTCATTTCTATGCATGGTCTCTGATAACTTCTCCAACTAAATCGAAACCATTCCAAATTAAGGGCCTGTCTCTTCTTATGCTGAAAATTTATTTTAGAAATATAATGAGTTACTTCTGTGTTCCGTTACACAGACCACCGAAGGAAATAAAAAGACTATTGGGCCCAGAACCAATCCTAAGAAAACATCACCAATGGTCAAGAGACTTGAGAGGGGGACAGTTTATAAGTTTCCCTCAGGGCAGCCCTATTTATATGTATTAAAAACAAGCATGGCTTTTTTTTGGCGGTACGGGGCCTCTCACTGTTGTGGCCTCTCCCGACAGGCTCCGGACGCACAGGCTCAGCGGCCATGGCTCACGGGCCCAGCCGCTCCGCGGCATGTGGGATCTTCCCAGACCGGGGCACAAACCCATATCCCCTGCATCGGCAGGCGGACTCTCAACCACTGCGCCACCAGGGAAGCCCAAGCGTGGCTTTTGAATTTGCCTCCAGTTATCTCCCATTCCTTGGCAAATAATGCTAGTCATTCTGTAGTATTTTAAAGTGGACAAATACATAGTTTTCCAATCTTTCTTGAACTGCTCTCAGACACCTCTATGATGCAGTTTCGGTTTGTTGATGATTGCCTGCTTCCTTAAACTTCCATATCATTAAGGTAAAGCTGTCATGACTAAGTTTATACTCATACACATATCTCTTCTATATTATTTAGGATTAGGTTCAACTGTAAGAAACAGAAAAACTCTAAATTACCGTGGCTTGGACCAAGATATAAATCTGTTTCTCCCTCAATTAAGAGAGTCCAGAGGCAGCTGCTCGAGGGCAGTATCATCAAGCCTCAGGCTTCTTTGTTACTATTCTGCCACTTTAGCTTGTTGCCTCATGTTCCAAAATTGCTTCTGAGTGCCAGTGATCACGTCTGCATGACACCCAGAAGAGATCAAAGAACTCTCTCTTTAAGGACACTGTCGGAAAGTTACACGATACTCCTTCTTATATCTCATTGGACAAAATACGGTTAAACCTAACTGTAAAGCAGACTGTGGAATATGGCCTTTTAGTGCAGTGATTTGCTATTCCAAATAAATTTGGGAAGAGGGAGAGAATGAACGTTGGGTAGTACTGTTTTGCTTTTCTGATAGATTCCGTGTTGCTTTCTGAGTAATGGATTCAAGTAAAGTCAAGTGGAATAAAGAATATATAGTAATTAAGAGCCCAGTCACTGGAATCAGACTAGCCTATTTGCAAACTCACTAGGTTTGTAACTTTGTACAAAATACTTAACTTCTTTGAGGTTCTGTCTCTTCATCAGTAAAATGGAGACAGTGATGCCTACTTCATAGTGTTATTACACAGATTAAATGAGATTTTATATATATGGCAGATTAAAGATGGCCACAATCTCTTTGATACTCCTCCCATTGAGAGGTGAGGTCAGTGTCCATTCCCCCTTGAATCCAGGTGAGCCCTATGACTATTTTGACCACTAGACTATGGCAGAAGTGACTCTATGGCGCCCATTCAACATCACCTGATGCTGGAGTTGACCTAGTCACCACTGGCTGTGTGACCTTCTGAGGGTATAATACTAGCTGGAATTATTTTCCCTCTCTCATAATTTCACAGACCAGATCGAGTTAGAAAAGTATCCATATTTATAGTCCCAGCTTCTACTTCTATCTCTTGGAATCTTGTTCTTGGAAGCCAGCTGCCACCTAGGAAGTATGACCACCCAGAGACCACCATGCCATGAGAAGCCTAAGCAATGCAGAGATGGGGGCCAAGGAGCACTGGGGGGCCAAACATGTGAATGCAGGTGCCATCTTGGAAGATACCTACTGAAAACCCCAGCTGCCCTAAGGGATGCCATGTAGATCCTAGACAGATTGCCCAGCAAAATAAAAATGTTGTTTTAAGCCACCAAGTTTTAGGGGTAGTTTGTGCACAGCAGTAGATAACTAGAACAATGTATATAATAAGCACATGGTAAGTGCTTGACTGGGGTGCTGACCCTGATTCAGGTTTAGCAGTGAGTACCCAGTGACTGTTTGGAAGTCCTCCAGCACAATGATGCCCTGGGTGAAAAATATCACACATTGATAAAGAAGCACATATATTACTTTATCACTCTTGTGTTTTTACTATTTTGATTTAGTTGGTTTCCTTTGTAATACTGTGCATTTTCTTTTACACAATTAAATACATTATGCTGAGATAAAGTCCATAAATTTTCAATTAACTTCCAAAAGAATACATGACCAAAAAAAAGGAATAAGAAAAAAAAAGAAATTAAGAATCCCTGTTGGATTGCCAATCATTAGAGAAATGCAAATCAAAACTACAATGAGGTACCACCTCACACTGGTCAGAATGGCCATCATCAAAAAGTCTACAAACAATAAATGCTGGAGAGGGTGTGGAGAGAAGGGAAACCTCTTGTACTGTTGGTGGGAATGTAAATTGGTAACTGCCAATTTACAGTATGGAGGTTCCTTAAAAAACTAAAAATAGGGTTACCATATGATCCAGCAATCCCACTCCTGGGCATACATTGGGACAAAACTATAATTCAAGAAGATACATGCACCCCCGTGTTCATAGCAGCACTATTCACAATAGCCAAGACATGGAAACAACCTAAACGTCCATCGACAGATGAACAGATAAAGAAGATAAACACACACACACACACACACACACACACACACACACACACAATGGAATATTACTCAGCCATAAAAAAGAATGAAATAATGCCATTTGCAGTTACATGCACAGACCTAGAGATTATCATACTAAGCGAAGTAAGTCAGAAAGAGAAAGACAAATACCATGTGATATCACTTATATGTGGAATCTAAAATATGACACAGATGAACTTATCTACAAAACAAATAGACTCACAGATATGGAGAACAGACTTGTGGCTGCCGAGGGGGAGGGGGTCAGGGAGGGTTGGACTGGGAATTTGGGATTAACAAATGCAAACTATTATACAGAGAATGGATACACATCAAGGTCCTCTTGTATAGCACAGGGATCTGTATTCAATATCCTGTGATAAACCAGAATGGAAAGCAGAGTCCCCTTCCTACCCGCCTCCACAGCTATACAGTGGACTGTATTTATTTTAAGCTCTACAGCTTTAAATAAACTTATTGTGTTAAGCCACTGAGATTTTAGAGTTACGTTATTTAGCCTACACTTCCTAGCAGAGTGTCTAATTATAGAAGAATACATTTATACCCATCAAAGAAAGCCTACCAGAAGGAGAGACTATGATGAGGACAGAAGAGTTCAGCCAGGCTAATATAAAAGGATGGGAGGGACTCTGAAGACTGTAGTCTGTCTCATAGATGACCTCCACATGGCCCGTCCTGCCCTAGAGTCCCTTTTTGCCCAGGCTCCACCATCTCCCCCATGCAGACTCTTGGGCTCCTGGTCTTTTCCTTGAGGCTGACCCTTGGCCTCCTCTAGGCTTCTTCCAGGTTCGCTGAGAGCTGGCTGTCACTCAGTGCTGACCTCTGCTGCCTTTGAGCACTGGCCTCTGCCTCTCCTTGGCTCAGGTTGGTCTCCTTGGCTTCACCACATGCCTCATTCTCAGCCTTGGCTTTAGGTCTCCTGGCTTGAATCCCACCTAGGACCCAGAGGGTCCCCTGCCCAACATTGCCTGATGCTAGAGTTAACCCAGTCACCCTTGGTTGAGTGAACTTCTGAGGGTTAGTCCAACACTAGTTTGGATTATTTTTCCTTTCGCATAATTTCTTTGAGCTGAACAAGTTCGAAGAATGTCTGTATTTATGCTCTCAGCTGTTCAGGTTATCAATCATATATCACATGAAAGAAAAAAACCCTATTTATCAAGCACCTTACTGTCTGTCAACCAATGTGTGAAACACTTCTGCATTTCATTTAATCATTGCCAAAATGCTCGTTTGAGGGAGGTATTTTAGCCGCACATTTCCAGAAGGAAAAAAAAAAATGAAGCGCTGTAAGATTAAGTTATTGCCTAAGATCGTACAGCTAGAAGTGAAGCAGGGAATCTGAACTAGATTCATCTCTTCCCACAGCCCATTCTCTTTCACTCCACAGTGTTGACTCCGACCACCCCATTCTGGTATGATTATTCAAACAAGGCATATAAAGTTCTAGGGGGGCCTGGGGAAAATAGAAAGTGCAAATGTACAGGACCTGTCCTGAGCATCAGACTATTTCATATTTCTCTTGATAACTTGAGTCATGAAACAGACATAAGACCATCATTTGCCAGTGACATTAAGGTGATCAGTTGAGCAGCAGTAAAACATAATCATGGTAGAATTTAATAAACACGAAACTTCAGAAGGGAAAATGCAAATGCACACTTCAGAGGATCAGTTCTGCAAAAGTTTACTTAAACATATTCTCAGGTTCATAGTGACTCAGCAGGACAACCCTAATGATACATTTTGATGTTGGTGATAGTGTCGCATATTGTGGTGTTATTTTTTTGAAGTATGACTCCAGGAGTTGTTAGCAAAAGCATGACGTGCAGAGACCATGATGTAATTTTTCCACCCTGTTCAACCTTGGTCAGGACTTCATTGGATTATGTGGCCATTTTAGAGCCATTCAGTTGCGAGGAATATCTGAAGATCTTGGGCATGTTCCAGAGGCCAAGCAATAACAATTATTAGCTTGGGGTAAAGAGCCTTATTAACAAAGCCCAGGGGACCAGGGTTATTGAGAAGGAGAAGAGATCAGTGATTAGGATGAAAAATCAGGAATTTCAGTCACTGTAGTAGTGTTTTTCTAAGTGTGCCCCAGAGCCATACCCATCAGCATCACCTGAGATGCATGTAAGAAATGCAAATCTTGGGAAAATCCCAAACCTACTAAACCGAATTTCTGTTGTGGGAGGAGAAAACCCCACAAGGATTATGCACACTGAAGTTGAGAATTTGTGCCAGTGGTTCTCAGCCTTAGCTGCACGTTGGAATTACCCGGAGACCCACCTCAGAAATTCTGATTAATTGGTCTGGGATGACTCCAAGACATCAGACTTAAAAGCTCCCCAGGTGATTGTAATGTACACCCAAGGTTGACAATCTCTGCTTTGTGCTAAAACGTAATGCCAGCAAGCAACTGTCCAACTTCCACTGAATCTAGTTTAACACTTTAACTAGATAATTCCTTAAAATTTGTGTCACCTTTCCAACATAAACGCATTTTTTTTGCCGTACGCGGGCCTCTCACTGTTGTGGCCTCTCCCATTGCGGAGCACAGGCTCCGGATGCGCAGGCTCAGCAGCCATGGCTCACGGGCCTAGCCGCTCCGCGGCATGTGGGATCTTCCCGGACCGGGGCACGAACCCGTGTCCCCTGCATCGGCAGGCAGACTCTCAACCACTGCGCCACCAGGGAAGCCCGCATTTTCTTTTTATAAGTGATTTGTCTGTTCTCTTAATCAGGACCTGAGACTCAAAGTCATTGTGAACAAAGTTATTATTTTCTCAGTTCTGGAGACTTCACTCTCCCTTTCATTCCAGTTTTTCTCACACAGTGGCTGTGAGGTATGACAAAGAAAAATATTATAGAGTGCTTTTAAACAATGGTGTATGTCAGAGCCCCTTGGTCCTCACTGTGGTCTTGCTATTCTCGGTGGTCCTGCATAGTATTCAACTCCAGGTAGAAAATCTGCTCATTAGAATTGAAGACGATGAGTGCAAGTTTATTTGAAGACATATTTGATCAGAACCCAGAGAACAGGTGCTTTCCCATTTGGGGAAGTGTCCTCGTGGTTATCAGGTACAGCAGACAACTCTTCTATATCAGAAAAGGAACAATTACTGCTGCCGATATTAGCCATTTGAGCCTTAGATTAAACTGGAGTCCTTTACCAGGGAGCTTTGCACTCTGGACCTTATCTGATTATGTGATGACATTAATTGGCCCCTGAAGGTACCTGACTGGATTTTTGGTAGAGGCTCTTCCCTTACACTCCTGAAATTACACTTTAGAGAACTCTTTTTTCTGTATAGATGTGTAATTTTGCACATTATCTTTGTTTAAATTGTGGTAAAATACACTTAACATAAAATGCAGTATCATAGCCATTTTTCTGTGTACAGATCAGTAGTGTTAAGTACATTCACATTGTGCAACCAACCTCCAGAATTCTTTGCACCTTGCAAAACTGAAACTCTCCCCATTAAACAACTTCCTATTCTCCCCTCCCCACAGCTGCACATATCTTTTGAATAGGAGAGTCATCAGTTTAATCTTCTTTTTAAAAAGTGTCCTAAAATTCATTGGTCTACTTAGTTTTAGCCACATTTGCCAGTCCAATCTTATGAAATCAAAATATTTTCTTTCTCCTTCACGGGTCCACATATCACTGAGGTAAGACATCACATACTCCAAAAACAAAAACATTCTGGTTTTTCTTTAAATAAAATGTCCACTTAAGTTAAATGTCCATTTAAAAAAGAATAAAAGTGGAATACTATAAATTGAATTTCTCTTGAGAGAAAACCTAAAATTTTGATAATACCTGTGCTGGAGAAATAATAACTCTCAAATATTGGTGGGAGAGAAAACTAATTCAACAGATTAGACAATCTATGTCAAAATTTCAGTTGTAGATATCTTTTCACCAGCTATTCAACTGCCAAGTCTTTACAGATATATTCACAAAAAATAAAAAACTTAAATGTTAATCAATAGGAAACTGGTTAAATACTTTCTGTATACAATATAATGAACTATTATACAACTGTTAAAAATAGTGGGATAGGGTTTCCCTAGTGGGGCAGTTGAGAGTCCGCTTGCCGATGCAGAGGACACGGGTTCGTGCCCCGGTCCGGGAAGATCCCACATGCCGCGGAGCGGCTGGGCCCGTGAGCCATGGCCGCTGAGCCTGCGTGTCCGGAGCTCCACAATGGGAGAGGCCACAACAGTGAGAGGCCCGCGTAACGCAAAAAAATAGTGGGATAGCTCTGTGTGTGCTAATATGGGAAGATCTGCAAATATATATTTAAAAAAATATAATGAAGTGAGTGTGAACATTTTTAATTATATACATACACACACACACATATAAATACAGGTGTCTGGGGATACATTCCCTTTTCTTGAAGGATATACAAGCAATTATTAACAATTGGCCCTTTGGGGGAATTCCCTGGTGGCGCAGTGGTTAAGAATCCACCTGCCAACGCAGGGGACACCGGTTCGAGCCCTGGCCCAGGAAGATCCCACATGCTGCGGAGCAACTAAGCCCATGTACCACAACTACTGAGCCTGCACTCTAGAGCCCGCAAGCCACAGCTACTGAGTCTATGCGCCTAGAGCCCGTGCTCCACAAGAGAAGCCACCACAATGAGAATCCTGCTCACCACAATGAAGAGTAGCCCCCGCTCGCCGCAACTAGAGAAAGCCCACCTGCAGCAACGAAGACCCTATACAGCCCCAAATAAATAACTAAGTAAATAAATAAATTTGTAAAAAAAAATATTGGTCGTTTGGGAAAAGAGGCTGGTGATTGGGGAGGGGTGTCAGTGGGAAGGAGCACATCTATTTTTCATTTACACCTCTCAGCACTATTTGAATTTTTTAAAACATGGGCTTGTATTACTTTAAAAAGGTTTTAAATGTCAACATAGTTATCTAGTCAGTGAGATTATGCAACATTTAAACTTTACTCTTTATCATTTTCTCTATATAAAGAGGTACATTTTAAAAAAACTCTGTTCACTTGAAAAGCAAATCAATAGAACATGAAATTTTATTTCATGACTTAGATATTTGGGCACATAATTACTTTCATGACCAGTTTAAGTCATATAGTCTTCCATGTTTTATGTCTCTACAATAAAAAACCAAATCAAACTAAATCAACCAAACAAACAAACCCTGTTTTATTTTCTTTTTTGACAAGAGAATAAATGGCATTTACTAAAAATCCCCTCAGTTTCCTTCTTAATGTTCTGCAAAATGTCTTTGTAGAAGCTTTGTAATTTTATTATTTATTTAAGCTTTAGTATAGGATTCATCATTTTCTATAGATTTTGCTTAGACAGTTTTGCTCAAAGATTCTGTTGTTCCATTGAATAGAATATAACATCTATGGATCTCTCAGGGTATGAGACACTTGAAGATTGCCCTTGCAATAACGTTGTCTTTTATTAAGATTGCCCCTTTTTCTTCTTCCAGTCTGTCTGGGAGTTAAAAAACTTTGTTGCAAGTGAAAATATTCTGCTTTTCTCAGGTCAAAAAGACATAGTCTTAATATCCATACTCTTAACACTCAGTGCAGTAGAACAAAAGGTCTTCCTACCACTGGAAAGAAGCTCAGGATTTCCATATATAAGAAAATATTTCCTTTTTTCTGTTGTGAATGGGACATGTGATATCAATTATCTGGTTATTATAGTTAACATAATGTTTGTCTCCAGGCATGAATAAACACATTGAAGAGCTATACAAATCAAAGGTGTCCTGTAAATCAGCAAATAAGCCACACTGTTGTAACAGATCAGTTCTTGATGACTTTATAAAAGAAGATATTTTTGTTTAAAACAGATCACTTTGAAAGACAATAAACAAAACTCAAGCTCACTCTTAGTTACCAGAATATTAGAGTTACAGAGAAGTCCAAGCTACTTTATATAATTTTTTTTTTTTTTTTTTTTTGCGGTAGGTGGGCCTCTCACTGTTGTGGCCTCTCCCCTTGCGGAGCACAGGCTCCAGACGCGCAGGCTCAGCAGCCACGGCTCACGGGCCCAGCCGCTCCGCGGCACGTGGGATCCTCCCAGACCGGGGCACGAACCCGTGTCCCCTGCATCGGCAGGCGGACTCTCAACCACTGCGCCACCAGGGAAGCCCTACTTTATATAATTTTAAATGGTGTTCCTAATTGAACTCATCCTACTGTGTCCCAGCATAAAAATGCAGAATGTACTTAGTTAGAATTGAGTAATACTCATTGGAAAATAAATTTCTGGCAAATGTACAAACTATGTGTGGTTCCCATAGAATTAAACAAAAATAGATCTTGTTCAAAATAACAATAAAAATCCCATGGGACTGACTAATAAAAGATGGCTGGCACAATTTGAATTCCATTACAAAGGCTAACAAAGAACTTTAAAAAGTGGTAACAGTAGAATCATCATTCTTTGTAGCTGTGGCAGCCATCTTGGAACTACCCTGGTGACCATGACTTCAGAGAATTCAGGCTACTAACCACACTGGAAAAAACAAAGCTTGTTCCTCTGTATTTTGGGATTTTAACAAACCAATAGTGGACTGTACAGACACCGCAGACTTTAGGCGTTATGCTGATTAGGGAAGAATCATACCTTAATTACAACTTCTCGTTTATGTGTGCTAAAGTTTCTTAAATTTTATTCCATTGATCAGAGGTTTTTCTTGCTCTCAGATTCTAAAAGAAGAATAATGTGATCAGAATATATTGTTCTTTAAGTTTTTTTACCTAAGGATGACGATTATCACATCAGATTTTCAATTCACTTTGCTTACTATAAATATAGCATAGTCCCAAACCCCTTCCACTGTCATATAATTTTTACTGTATTCAATAATAGCAATTGATTTATAACCATAGCTAAATGGTTATGTAATTTGTATATAGTTATAAGAATTTTCATATAATAAGCTCAGTAATCAGGAAAAAATCCTTTATTCTGAATATGTGTCTTGGAAAATACAGTCATTTAAAATATAGTAATGATTCCAATGTGCCTACTTTGTTCTCTGGGAAGAGTCTCCTAAGAGATATCAGGAGGAAAAGGTTCCAGTAAAGAACGCATAAAATGCAAACACTTTGTGTATATGTATAAGTGTCAGTTAGCAGATTTGCCCTTGGAAATGTCTGGATGGGGTTATTCCCCACTCCCCAATCCTTTCTAAAGAGAAGAAAAAAATTTCTGCTGGCTGCTGTTGGTAGGACAAATGACCAGGTCCATCCAAGCCCCAGCAGACTAGAGAGGAGTTCTCCACAGGACCTCACTCCTGCTGGTGCACAGGGGTCCTGTCTTCCTATCTCAGTGGTCTTTGAGTGACCATGAGGTACCACGGAGTCATAGCTAGTATCAGGGAAATTGTCTCTCAAAACTGGTTGGACATACTACAATATGTGTTTAGAATGGTGTTATTACTGAGATGTATGGTGGCAGAGTGGAAAGAACATGGATTTTGATGTTAGACCCAAAGTTAATATCTTGGTTCTACCTTTTCCACCTGTGTCATCTTGTACAAGTCATTTATCTAAGCCTTAGTTTCTGCATCTATAAGACAGGGATAATAATTATTCATAGACTTTTGGAGAGGAGTGAATGTGATTACATTTTTAGTGTGTCTTACATATAAAAATATAAAAGTATAACTGCTGTAGAGTCACATTAGATCCAGTCCTTGAGGCAGTGCCAGACAAGACATGAGGAAATGCTTTCTCCACGCGGCCATTTTCCCTGACACACAACATAAACAAGTATGATTTCTGAGGGGCTGTAAGGGGTAATGTCCACCATGCTGGTGGGAACCCATTGAGGTTTGCCTTGCTAATGGCAGAGAGAAAACTAGTTAGAGTAGGCAACATTCTCCTTGCAGCCCCAAATTCCTACCACTGGGCTAGCTGATGCTTGAAATTCTACAAGTAGAGTTTCGTTCCTTAGTTCCCTAATTAGAATACCCCTGAGAAAGAAAACATATCAGACCTTTCTACGTTATTTTCTTTTTCTGCCTCTTGGGAGAAAGGACTTGACCAAATCCTTTCTTGAGAGCAGTGTTATAGAGAATACGAGCCATTGGGTAAGGAGAAAACAGAGGAGGGAAAAATCACTAGTCAGCTTCTCTTAGGTCATGTGAAATAGTTAGCTCCCTCTGTCCTGGGAACATTCTCATCATTAACTAGTAAAGAATCCTAGAACTAGTGCTTTAAAGGAATTGTTGTGTTAGCTAGACTTGGAGATGAAATGTCATTTTCTGCAATTCCTCCATAACTAAGTTGTCTTTTACTCAAGATTCTGATATAATGACACATCCTAGAGGCTTTGGAAAGATATCCCTGTGATAGTCTACATTCTTAGTGCAGACATTATATGTAAAACAGGAGTGCAAGTCTTTTCTCCACAAACACTGGAGAACAGAAACCAGTTCATCCTCCATAACACTGTTCAACTGTTCTGAACAAACTGCTGATAACTTCTTTAGTGCTTCTATTTTCCTCTCTTACTGGTAGATCAAGTTCTTCAAGGCCCAGGACTCAGGCTGGCTTACTTCCTCCTGTCTTTATCAGGGCAACTGCAGCAGGAGCTACAGTGGCGGCAGCTTTGACAGCCCTCCCTATCTCTGTCCCTCTTTTCCTAATTGCAACTTGGATGTGGTCACCCTTTTCCTTTCAGACGCACCTACAGGAACATGACAGCTTAGGCTGCTATTTTGCTGTAATGCAAAACTACATTTTAAACATTGCAGTAATTCCACAGTATTTGAAATTACTGTATTTATACCTCACATATAATATCTCACATGTTATGGATATGTTAGAAAGGTCCCCCAAATGAAGGTGATACCTGCTTTAAACAAAAAAAAATCCCTGGATGGTGACTATAGTTAACAATACTGTACTGTGTACTTGAAAGTTGCTAAAGATATTAAATGTTCACACACACAAAAAAAAGTTGGGGAGTAAGGGGAGGGGGAATTGGATGGAGGTAGTCATAAGGTACAAACTTCCAGATATAAGATAAATAAGTCCTGGGGATGTAACGTACAGCAGGATGGCTAAAGTTAACACTGCTGTATGGTATATAGGAAAGTTGCTAAAAGAGCTGATCCTAAATCTTCTTAACACAAGGAAAAAACTTTTTTTTTGGTAACTATATGAGGAGATAGATGTTAACTTGTTGTGGTAATCACTTCACAATGCATGTATGTCAAGTCATCATGCTGTAACTTTAAACTTATATAATGTTGTATGTCAGTTGTATCTTAATAAAGCTGGAAAAAATACCTATTTATTGTCAGGAGTAAAAAAATAGTAATAATAATTCAGTTGATGCTTGAATAGTAGTCTATGTGAGATGTTCTGGGATATAGTCTTTGGCTAAAATATTTTTCTCATTTTGTCCAATATTTGGATATCAACTTAGTTGACCTGGTTCTCAGGATAGCTGGAGCCTTTTGTTAGGGCTCAGCCCTAGACCTACATTCTCCATACAACCGAAGAGCAATATGGATGCTTCGTAGCCTAAGAGCTTCACGTTGCCATGGGAAACATGGCAGCCAGCCGAAGAAACCCATGCAACTCCTGTGCAGTTTGCTCAGAGCTCCTTCTTTCAAGTTCCTCTGCCTTGACTGCTACTGAGCCTTCTCCCTCAGTCACCCAGTTTGTTGTACCTTGGCTCTCTAGAAAATAAGTCCCTTTAATTTATGACCCAGCTATCTCTAGAAACTTGAAGTGCTTTAGAGACATTTTCTCATTCAACCTGCAATAGACCCAGAGGAAACACAGTTCCGTTATTGCAACAATGAAAATTAGGTGCACATAGTCTAAAATATTTGCACATAGCAAGCTGATAAAGCTTCTGAGACAGGAATCAAAGCCTAATCCACTAAAATGTGATTGCCTCATTTCTTTAGAACCCAAGATTTTTGGGGTGTGCCATCACTGCAAAAGTATATGAGGCAATGCTCATCAAAATGAGCTTACCAAAAGTGAGGATAAATGCTACTTAATAAAGGGAAAGAACTTCCTTTCTGATAGAATTCAACAAGCATGAAATTGTCACAATCAGAATCAGTTATCTTTTCCAAATTTAGGTGACCTTTTCTGAGTGGAGCAATTGAAGTCTAATTAAACACAAAGAAGCTACGATTTCACTCAAGAATCAATTTATACATCCAAAAATTATTTCAGTGCCAAGGCTCTGCTTACTTTTACCTGAAAAATAATTAATAGAGGATTTTTAAAATGTTGGATGTGCACACTGAAGTATCTGATATATTCTCACAAAGAATATATGCAGGGGTTTTATTAGCTACTTTTAGGCGTCAAAGAAGAATAAAAGACTTGAAGAATAAAGTCATCGATAACGAAAGCTGCAATCAATTTTGCATGGGAGAACTAGTCACCTGATTAGCTAGGGAGATAAAAATGTTCCTTACCAGACTGTACCTTTCATTTGTGACAGAGGGGATGGGTGGAGGATCAACAACAGGCTTTTTAGCCAAGATCAACTCAACTTCAGGAACTCCACGGAGAGGATTAGCATAATGAGAAGAACTGAGAAGGATCCAGCATGTTCTTTTCTCTGACCTGATAAAAGCAAGTGAAATATTCTCCTCAGGCCTGGTGTGTCCCTATTCACCACCATTCCTCACACTAAGGAAGGTTTAGGCATTTAATAACAATAGCAGTTCTTACACTTAGATGGGACTTAAAGTGTTCTCAAAACACTATCCTATCCTTTCTTGTTTTGTCCTCACCCAGCCCATTATCTCCTTTTACCAAATGCAGACACATTCCGTCTCTCTGAAATCCAGGCCGCAACCCCTCTTCAGCACCATGTTGAGATACAACCCAGAGGTGGGGGCAGATAGGAGGAAAACATCTGTGCCCCAGCCCCTCAAAGGCTGAGAGCAGAGTTACAGCCTGACACAAGGTCAGATTCTTACAGGGGCAGACAATCTACTGGACCTCTGGAGGGCATTAAGGACAGAGGCTTCTGTGCCCTCCTGCCCCCAAATCCCTCCTTTGTAGGCTGAGTCACTGTGTCAGATGAAGCAGAATGTGTACTGTTGTGAAATAGGCCCTGTAAGGTATCCCAACCTTCCGGCTTCACACAGTGTGTGCAGACAAGCCCACTGCAGAGTATGTCTAGAGCAATCAGTGCAGCTCAGACTGGATCAGTGGCAGCACACAGAACCCATCATGAGGTCCACCATGAAAAACTGTACATTCTGACTCCAAATGTACATAGACAGTAGTTCCTCCCCGTCCTAAATTAAGTTAAAACAAAACACATTCAACGTTTTCCAAGAAACAAAGCATGAATCCATTTTATAGATCAAAGAATACCAAGGTAACTACTGGCAGTGGGTTTCAGAGAGATATACCTTCATTTTGAAATTGAACCAAAATTCACATCTTACCCTCCTGAAAATAGGGTGGTTTTTTTTTTCTTCAGAAAATTCCTAGGTTTTGGTTGCAGTGGTAGAGTGTGACACCTATTGGAAAGACCACCTTGCTTTGGCACCCATGTTACTTTGGATAGTGATGCCAAAAACTCAGCCTCTGTGCACCAGTGCTGAATCAAGTCTTGGAGACCGAGTTTTGGGTGAAGTAAGAAAGAATAGCTTTATTGCTTTGCCAGGCAAAGGGGAACACAGTGGGCTCTTGCCCTTGAAACTGTGTGTCCCAATCCGGGAGGCTGTGGTGAGGAGTTGTATAGCAATGGTTCAGAGGTGGGGTTGCTGATAAGATTAGGGTGTGTGCAGGGCCTGCACTCCTTTAATCTGGTCTCGGGTGATCTCTTGAAGACTTCTCTGGTTCCTTTAATCTGGCCTCAGGTGGTCTTCTCTGGAATGAAGAATGCTGACATGCTCCATTTGTTGGGGGTTTTAGTTCTGTAAAGAGCTCAGAGATATTGTTATATGTATCCCTTGAAGCAGAACCAGGACCCTGCCACAAGGCTGCATTATTGTTTCTTGGCTGCTCCTTCCTTGTCTGCATTCCCTCCCTTCCCTGATTAGCAATGGTTTGAATCTGCCCTTTGGAACTCAGAGAAGGTCATGGAGGCTGGAGTCTTTTCCCTACAAACAAGAAATGGGGACATGGAATGTCTTCCGTGCCCAGGAGCCAATAGGGTCCTGCTCGATTTCAATAGCATCACGTCTCCCAAATGCCCCATAAGAAGTAGTTTCCTGTTTTATGTACAGGTAGAGATTTCTGCCTGTCACTGTAGCATTTTTCATTTTATAATTTCAAAATACTTTGAAATACTGTTATTACCACCATATTTTTACAAAAAGGAAGCTGAAGCCTGAAAAGACTGTCCAACAATTAGAGTTAGTTTAGAGCAGAGGTTGTCAAAGTGTGGGCAGAGGATCCCTGCAAGCCCCTGAGACCCTTTGGTGGGTCTTCGAGTGCTTCCTTTCCAATCACATATCTGTGTGAGGTGGGATTTTCTTCAGATACTTCAACCAAAACTACATATGGTAATGGTGTCGATGTAGAAGCAGATTGGAGAATCCAGTTGCCTTTAGTTAGCCTAGACATTAAAGACATTAGCAAAATATAAAACGATGCCATTCTTCTCACTGAATTTTTTTCTCTGCAAAATATACTTATGTGTCATCAAATATGTTAATATGTAATAGGCTCCTTATTGTTACTTTAAAATGAAACACTAAGTATTTTTTAATTGCTCAGTTTTAATTTCTAATATGATAAATAACAATAGCTATAGCTGACGTAAACAAAAGCTCTTTGGGGTCCTCAATAAATTTTTAAAGGAATCTTGATACTAAAACATTTAAGATCTGCTGGGTGAGGGAATAAAACCCCGTTAAAAGAGAAAGTCAAATCCCATTATCAAAAGAGAATTAGAAGGATGGATTTGAAATTTAAGTGAAGAGATCAATGTTGTAGTTAAAGGAAGAAAGAATTCTGAAAGAAAAAAGATATTTTCAGTAAGACTAAGAGAAAGATAATGTTCTAAGCAAAAGATCCATATGCAAGGACCAAAGAACATGGAAAAACAAAATTCAAGCAATGACCCTCTCCTTCTGAGACTTTTGTGGGAATTTGCTTTTGAAGGGGAATTTGGGTGTATTGTGCTAGTAGACTGATAGCAAAATCACCGGGAAGAAAGGGAGTGTTGTTAGTAATGGAAGCGTTGTGAATGGATCAAGATATTTATAAGTCTAAGATCTGTTAGCTAAATTAACATGAGATCTCAAGTTGACAAATGAATTGATTTTAATTAAACGACAAGTCAGGATCCAACTTAAATGTTTAACAACTGTAAATTGGTTAACTACATGAATACATCCTTACGACGGCATGTTCAGCCAATTATGTTCTGGAAAAATATTTAATGACTTAGAAAAATATTCACAAATCAAAAAGCAGGTTACAAAACAATATTTGGAAAAATGTAAGTATAGAAAAAAGATAGGAAGGCTGTAAACCAAAAATGTTAATACAATCTCTGAATGATAATACTATGGGTGATTATTATTACATTTTCCGTGTTTTACTGTGTATTTTAAATTTCCCAAAACAATGATAACAACAATAATAATAGTACAAAAATTTTGTTTTGGTAGAGATGCCTAACATTCTTGTTTAGCCCCAATTTGGAGCTATCTCTTACCCAGATAAACCACACCCATTGACTCCCCCTTCCTTTTAACAAATAGCCCCAGGAAGTCAGTCTCTGCCTTCCACTTACAAGGGCCGAGGAGCACTTTGTACTGGTTTTGAATTCAGCAGCTCCAGCATGTGCTAATTGATTTTATTCTGCAACTTTAGAATTAGATGGTTTGGAGCAGAATAATGAACTCTCCCCAAAGTAATGAGTGCAAATTAATGAAGTATATCCCCAGGATTTCCTGTAAGAATCTTTCATTACAGTGATAGTTAGGAGTTTTTACAAGTACTTATCATAAATAATTTATTGCCTCCAGTGGCATGCTAAATACCTTAACTGACTGTTACTATGGGAACATCAGTGTCCATATACAGTTTAATTCTATTCCCGGAAGCTGAAATAAAAGTCGGCATTATCTTAACATTACAAATGTGAGGATTTAGGCATTCAAAAGCTAAGTAGCTGGCTAAAATCCAACAAGTCAGAGAAAGAGCTGAAACTACCCTGCTGACGCCTAAGTGGGGACACTTGTGCTAGAACTGGGAGCCTCCTCAAAGGGTGTGCATGGTCTGTGAGCTCGGTTTGGCACAGACTCTTCAATACTAGGTTGATACCAGGACAGCCTATCACAAGCTCAGGGTGGGTGCTGATAGTCTTGTTACCTAGAAGCAGTCTACAAGAGGAAGAAGAGGGTGGGACTCCAAGGCTCTGCATTACCATTAAGGGTGAAGCTAGCAAACCAAGGCACTGAGAAAGTACTCACCAGCCAGTGACCCTTCCTTTGCCAAAGGAGGAGAAGCCACGGAAAGCAGGAAGGGAAGGAAATGTATGCATGCATGGAAGAGAAAGCACTGAGAAACAGACAAGTAAAAGGAGGGCTGTTTCATTTTAAATAAATGTGGCACAGGGAAGAAATGCAGAGTTTTGTTTTTTTGTTTCTTTTTAATTTTATTTTATTCATTTTTTTATACAGCAGTTTCTTATTAGTCATCCATTTTATGCACATCAGTGTATACATGTCAATCCCAATCTCCCAATTCATCATACCACCACCCCCACCCTGCCGCGGCTTTCCCCCCTTGGTGTCCATACGTTTGTTCTCTACATCTGTGTCTCAATTTCTGCCCTGCAAACCGGTTCATCTGTACCACTTTTCTAGGTTCCACCTATATGCGTTAATATACGATATTTCTTTTTCTCTTTCTGACTTACTTCGCTCTGTATGACAGTCTCTAGATCCATCCACGTCTCTACAAATGACCCAATTTCATTCCTTTTTATGGCTGAGTAATATTCCATTGTATATATGTACCACATCTTCTTTATCCATTCGTCTGTCGATGGCATTTAGTTGCTTCCATGACCTGGCTATTGTAAATAGTGCTGCAATGAACATTGGGGTGCATGTGTCTTTTTGAATTATGGTTTTCTCAGGGTATATGCCCAGTAGTGGGATTGAAGGGTCATATGGTCATTCTATTTTTAGTTTTTTAAGGAAGCTCCATACTGTTCTCCATAGTGGCTGTATCAATTTACATCCCCACCAACAGTGCAAGTGGGTTCCCTTTTCTCCACATCCTCTCCAGCTATTGTTGTTTGTAGATTTTCTGATGATGCCCATTCTAACTGATGAGAGGTGATACCTCATTGTAGTTTTGATTTGCATTTCTCTAATAATTAGTGATGTTAAGCAGCTTTTCATGTGCCTCTTGGTCATCTGTATGTCTTCTTTGGAGAAATGTCTATTTAGGTCTTCTGCGCTTTGGCTATTCGGGGTCTTTTGTGTCTCCATACAAATTTTAAGATTTTTTGTTCTACTTCCATAAAAAATGCCACTGGTGATTTGACAGGGATTGAATTGAATCTGTAGATTGCTTTGGGTAGTATAGTCATTTTCACAATATTGATTCTTCCAATCCAAGAACATGGTATACCTCTCCATCTGTTGGTATCATCTTTCATTTCTTTCATCAGTTTCTTATAGTTTTCTGCATACAGGTCTTTTGTCTCCCTCGGTAGGTTTCTTCCTAGGTATTTTATTCTTTTTGTTGCAGTGGTAAATGGGAGTGGTTCCTTAATTTCTCTTTCAGATTTTTCATCATTACTTTATAGGAATGCAAGAGATTTCTGTGCATTAATTTTGTATCCTGCAACTACCAAATTCATTGATTAGCGCTAGTAGTTTTCTGGTGGCATTTTAAGGATTCTCTATGTATAGTATCATGTCATCTGCAAACAGTGACAATTTTACTTCTTCTTTTCCAATTTGTATTCCTTTTATTTCTTTTTCTTCTCTGACTGCTGTGGATAGGACTTCCAAAACTATGTTGAATAAGAGTGGTGAGAGTGGACATCCTTGTCTTCTTCCTGATCTTAGTGGAAATGCTTTCATTTTTTCACCATTGAGAATGATGTTTGCTGTGGGTCTGTCATATATGGTCTTTATTATGTTGAGGTAGTTTCCCTCTATGCCCACTTTCTGGAGAGTTTTATCATAAATCGATGTTGAATTTTATCAAAAGTTTTTTCTGCATCTGTTGAGATGATCATATGGTTTTTCTTCTTCAATTTGTTAATATGGTGTATCACACTGATTGATTTGCATATATTGAAGAATCTTTGCATCCCTGGGATAAATCCCACTTGCTCATGGTGTGTGATCCTTTTAATGTGTTGTTGGATTCTGTTTGCTAGTATTTTGTTGAGGATTTTTGCATCTATATTCATCACTGATATTGGTCTGTAATTTTCTTTTTTTGTATTATCTTTGTCTGGTTTTGGTATCAGGGCGATGGTGGCCTCATAGAATGGGTTTGGGAGTGTTTCTTCCTCTGCAATTTTTTGGAAGAGTTTGAGGATGGGTGTTAGCTCTTCTCTAAATGTTTGATAGAATTCACCTGTGAAGCCATCTGGTCCTGGACTTTTTGTTTGTTGGAAGATTTTTAATCACAGTTTCAATTTCATTACTTGTGATTGGCCTGTTCATATTTTCTATTTCTTCCTGTTTCAGTCTTGGAAGGTTATACTTTTCTAAGAATTTGTCCATTTCTTCCAGGTTGTCCATTTTATTGACATAGAGTTGCTTGAAGTAGTCTCTTAGGATGCTTTGAATTTCTGCGGTGTCTGTTGTAAGTTCTCCTTTTTCATTTCTAATTTTGGTGATTTGAGTCCTCTCCCTCTTTTTCTTGATGAGTCTGGCTAGTGGTTTATCAATTTTGCTTATCTTCTCAAAGAACCATCTTTTAGTTTTATTGATCTTTGCTATTGTTTTCTTTGTTTCTATTTCATTTATTTCTGCTCTGATCTTTATGATTTTTTTTCCTTCTGCTAACTTTGGTTTTGTTTGTTCTTCTTTCTCTAGTTCCTTTAGGTGTAAGGTTAGATTGTTTATTTGAGATTTTTCTTGTTTCTTGAGGTAGGCTTGTATAGCTGTAAACTTCCCTCTTAGCACTGCTTTTGCCACATCCCATAGGTTTTGGATTGTCGTGTTTTTATTGTCATTTGTCTCTAGGTATTTTGTGTGTGTGTGTGTGGTACACAGGCCTCTCACTGTTGTGGCTTCTCCAGTTGCAGAGCACAGGCTCTGGATGAGCAGGCTCAGCGGCCATGGCACATGGGCCTAGCCACTC
Organism: Mesoplodon bidens; assembly: GCF_964165515.1. Lineage (NCBI taxonomy): Eukaryota > Metazoa > Chordata > Mammalia > Artiodactyla > Ziphiidae > Mesoplodon > Mesoplodon bidens. The sequence goes on from NC_138166.1 coordinate 12,677,777, forward strand.
CGTGGCATGTGGAATCTTCCCGGACCAGGGAATGAACCCATGTCCCCTGCATCGGCAGGTGGACTCTCAACCACTGCGCCACCAGGGAAGCCCTGTCTCTAGGTATTTTTTGAGTTCCTCTTTGATTTCTTCAGTGATCTCTTGGTTATTTAGTAACGTATTGTTTAACCTCTATGTGTTTGTGTTTTCTACGTTTTTTTCCCTGTAATTGATTTCTAATCTCATAGCGTTGTGGTCAGAAAAGATGTTTGATATCATTTCAATATTTTTAAATTTACTGAGGCTTGATTTGTGACCCAAGATGTGGTATATCCTGGAGAATGTTCTGTGCGCACTTGAGAAGAAAGTGTAATCTGCTGTTTTTGGATGGAATGTCCTGTAAATATCAATTAAATCTATCTGGTCTGTTGTGTCATTTAAAGCTTCTGTTTCCTTATTTACTTTCTGTCTGGATGATCTGTCCATTGGTGTAAGTGAGGTGTTAAAGTCCCCCACTAATATTGTGTTGCTGTCGATTTCCTCTTTTATAGCTGTTAGCAGTTGCCATATGTATTGAGGTGCTCCTATGTTGGGTGCATATATATTTATAATTGTTATATCTTTTCTTGGATTGATCCCTTGATCATTATGTAGTGTCCTTCCTTGTCTCTTGTAACATTCTTTATTTTAAAGTCTATTTTATCTGATATGAGTACAGCTACTCCAGCTTTCTCTTGATTTCCATTTGCATGGAATATCTTTTTCCATCCCCTCACTTTCAGTCTGTATATGTCCCTAGGTCTGAAGTGGGTCTCTTGTTGACAGCATATATATGGGTGTTGTTTTTGTATCCATTCAGCAAGCCTGTGTCTTTTGGTTCGTGCATTTAACCCATTCACATGTAAGGTAATTGTCGATATGTATGTTCCTATTATCATTTTCTTAATTATTTTGGGTTTGTTTTTGTAGGTCCTTTTCTTCTCTTGTGTTTCCCACTTAGAGAAGTTCCTTTAGCATTTGTTGTAGAGCTGGTTTGGTGGTGCTGAATTCTCTTAACTTTTGCTTGTCTGTAAAGCTTTTGACTTCTCCATCGAATCTGAATGAGATCCTTGCCGGGTAGAGTAATGTTGGTTGTAGATTCTCCCTTTTCATCACTTTAAGTATATCATGCCACTCCCTTCTGGCTTGTAGAGTTTCTGCTGAGAAATCAGCTGTTAACCTTATGGGAGTTCCCTTGTATGTTATGTGTTGTTTTTGCCTTGCTGCTTTCAATAATTTTTCTTTGTCTTTAATTTTTGCCAATTTGATTACCATGTGTCTTGGCATGTTTCTCCTTGGGTTCCTGTATGGGACTCTCTGCCCTTCCTGAACTTGGGAGGCTATTTCCTTTCCCATGTTAGGGAAGTTTTCGACTATAATCTCATCACATATTTTCTCGGGTTCTTTCTCTCTCTCTTCTCCTTCTGGGTCCCCTATAATGTGAATGTTGTTGCGTTTAATGTTGTCCCAGAGGTCTCTTAGGCTGTCTTCATTTCTTTTCATTCTTTTTTCTTTATTCTGTTCCACAGCAGTGAATTCCACCATTCTGTCTTCCAGGTCAGTTATCCGTTCTTCTGCTTCAGTTATTCTGCTATTGATTCCTTCTAGTGTAGTTCTCATTTCAGTTATTGTATTGTTCATCTCTGTTTGTTCTTTAATTCTTCTAGATCTTTGTTGAACATTTCTTGCATCTTCTTGATCTTTGCCTGCATTCTTTTTCGGAGGTCCTGGATCATCTTCACCATCATTATTCTGAATTCTTTTTCTGGAAGGTTGCCTATCTCCACTTCTTTTAGTTGTTTTTCTGGGGTTTTATCTTGTTCCTTCATCTGGTACGTAGCCCTCTGCCTTTTCATGTGGTCTATCTTTCTGTGAATGTGGTTTTTGTTCCACAGGCTGCAGGATTGTCGTTCTTGCTTCTGCTGTCTTGCAATGCAGATATTTAGATGGAAAGACTAAGAGATATTTAAGTAGCAATTGTCAAAGGGCAGGAGTGACCGCAGAGTAACTTCTGTCTTCCCCCCATCATCATCGTGCATGATGGCCCTTCTCCAGGTCATCTTGTAATCCTCCATTTTTGGTACAGGGAAAAAAACAAACAAACAAACAGAAAAATCCCAGAAAAGCTAGATCAAGAAGGTCCACATTTTATGTGGAGGTTAGAGTCTAGGAAAACAACATTATAGTCAAATGACTTACAAAAGAAGATTATTTTCTTACAAAATTGATATAAAAAGCCTATCCTCCTACTACCCATTATTTTTTTATATTCTTTAATACTGTTTAACCATCATAGTAAATAATATTTAATAATGCTTTATATAAATACAAATTATTAATTTAAAAGACTAGTATTTAAAAGACTGTTTACTCTGGTCTTGATAGAAGCTATAAGTTACTCTAAGGCAGGGTCAGCAAATATTTTCTGTAAAGGGTCAGATGGTAAATATTTTAGGCTTTGCAGGCTACAGAGGATCCCTTTAAAAATGTAAACATTATTCTTACCTCAGCTGTACAAAACATAATTTGCTGCCCCTGCCCTAAACTACTGCAGCAGGCATAAGGTCCATAAAGGGCAGGAGGGCAGAATGGATGGATCATCTGTATCCACCTCCATCCCCTGCACAGATTTGGTCCATCTTGTTCACACTGTATCACCAGCCCCTAGAAAAGTGCTTAGTGCACATTAGACCTAAGTCCATAATTGTTGATTCAGTAAATGATTGCTAGATTCAGATGGCTGAAGAGAAGTTTCAGTTTGTGGAAAATCTTCAGTTCCTCCTCGCTTCATCCTTCTTGTTCAAAACTAAAAAGTAATTTGGTGTTGATTCTTTTCTACTACAAATCCTAGTGTTGAGAATCCACAGTAATAGGCCTTTGCTCTCTTCTGGCCAACAAGAGTCTTATCAATAATGAGATGACTAAATATTATAACTTCTAGCACAATATGTTATACATGGCCCAGCATCTAAATGGAAAACAGTATTTAGAGAGAGTTAAATATGTAACAGAGACCTGTTTTCCATGCAGATCATCCTGAAGAGAGGACAGGTATTTCCTGATGAGTGGAAGGAAACTAACAGTTCCTGAGCCAACTTTACACTAATATGTTATACACATTATTTAATATAATCCACATATGTCATGACAAGGTAGAGAATATTACATTTTACGAGTAGAAAACTGAGACTTGGGGAGTTTGAATAACGTGTTCAAGTTCCAAAAATTAGTTAGTAAGAAACCATGATTCAAATCCAAGGCTGTCTGTTCTCAAACTTCAGGCTTTTTATATTATACCTGACTATAGTAGAGTATGTATTTCTAGCTCCATCAACCATTTGCTTTGTGACCTTTGAGATGATCACTTTACCTCATTCGTTAGACACAAATATAAATAGCTACCCACCTGTCAGGGAGTTGAAAGAATTCATGAATGTTACAAAATACAGCCCATAGCACTACCTTGTCCTCAATAAATATTTGCTGAATTTGAATTTTGCTGAATATCTGAATTGGCTGACAGTCATGAGAAAGGAGAGAAAAATATGTGGAGTAAATGCCTGATTTATCATCCCTGAGAGGGAGAAGAGAAAGAAGTACAAAATGCAATTAAATGATTGTGTAGTTGAGGGTATAAACTCAGCCAAAGTGGGCTGCAAAGCAGGATTCAGAAATTAGAAGAAGTTGGGTTTCTAGGAGAACTAACATAAATTGTACATTAACAATTTTCAAAGAATTTTTGTTTTTGCTTTTGTTAGCAACAGAGCCTTTCTTCAGAAACCTTATTTTAAAGCCCAGTATAGAAAAGAAATACAGACCTCTTCTTAGCCCTGGTTTCTGATTTCCATGGTGTCCCCTAAGAAACTTTTATGGAACCCCTCAGGCTAGCTCAGGGCATGGTTTGAAACTTTCTGCTCTTATATCTGCCTCTTCCCTCAACACCCAATCAACCACAGGATGTATATTTAATAAAGGGGGCTGTTCTCTTTCTTGTAATAACACTATAAATACCTACTCTATAGAGTGTTTTCCTGTTGATGGTTAACACAGTCAGAGGTTGAGGCATCCTTACGCATGGTTTGATTCAGGCTCTAAACGATGGGGTCAAGGATATCTGTCTCTCCGTTTTTCTACATTGCATTCTCTGTGAATACTCCATTCTCAAACAGGCTCTCTCTGTTTGTGGCAGAGATGGCCCTCAGCAATTTCGGGCTTAGATCATCCTCAGTCCCTACAATCTTGGGAAAGAGAGATCCTTGCTTAGTAGCACAAGTCCCCTTAAAAGATTTGATTGACTCATCATCAGTCATGTGCTCATCCCAATCCAATTACTATGGTTGGAGTAATTCAGAAAATAGTTGGCCAGGCCTGGCTCATGGTCTCACCCTTAGAGCTGGGGGGAAGCCAGTTCTACCAGAACACAAGGATCGAGAAGGATGGGTGTGAAAGGTGATGCCCCAAAGTGATACCGAGCACAGAAAAACACATGTCCACTCTGCTGCTCAGAGACGTGATCACGATGAGCCCAGGACAGGGAGATCTGAAGACCACGTTAATTGAAGTGATGATGTAAGAAAAAGGCAGAAGTAGAATTCAGGAACAAAAAGTAAAGAAAAAAGATGGAAAAAGTGTCCTGTTGGCAGTGTGGACTTGTGCTTCCACAAGGAGAAGGAAAGGACTTTCAGTCTCTGGAGGGAAGGCAAATATATTGTGAAGTCATCCAAAAGACTATTTGTCTTCAGGAGAAGATGAAAAGTAGTCAACAAGGGCCTGCAGGAGGATTTTGTGTGGGAATTCAGATTGTAAACTCACTGGGGAAGACTTCAAGAGACTTTTTTTGCAAGGATTCAGTTGCCAAGGGTGAAAGAGCAGAAAGAGCAAGACTTGAGCCTTAGGAGTAAAGCAATTTCTTATTTATTTTGGACACAGTGTCTAAAGAGTTAGAGCAGTTGGCTAGACACAAATAGCACTAAGCCAACCAAAGATAAAGACCACTTCTATGGCAGTGTAGCATGGTGGTTAGATGCTCAAGCTCTGGAATCAAGTTGATATAGGTTTAAATACTGACTTCATTCGTTCGTGATGTGACCTTGACAAGTGACTTGTTCTCCCTGGACCATGGCTTCCTCATCTGGAAAATGGGGATGATAATAGTTTCTAATTCATGGTCTTTTGTGATTTAGGATTAAAAGAGATAACATTTGCAAAGGACTTCATACAGTGCCCAGCACATAATAAGGGTACATAAATGCTGGTGTTCATATTATTTAGAAACAAAATGGTTGATAGTTACCATGCAGATATTGTATGAATTATATCAAAACATGAAATCTAAATCAACTAAGTGAAAAACTACATTGCCTCTGAGAAGAACGTTGGAAAGAGACATAAATGAGAGTAGACCAGAATTCCTGAATATTTTACTTGAAATAGAGATGTCATTGCAGTATATTTTTTCATTCATTCATTCAAGAATTTTTTGTTAAAAGCCATTAAGTGCCAGGCACTGCATACAAGGTGCTAGGGATAGAAGGAAAAAGGTAAAACTCTCAGCCTCAAATAACTCACAGTCTAGGAGAAACAGAGAAAGAAAAACATAAACGGTATCAGAACAGCAGGATGAGAACTACCTAAGTAGAGTTTTGTTCACAGTGTGTGATGGGAAAAGAGCAGTGAGTGGCCGACTCTGCCTTGACGTTCTATGGCTCCAGACAGCATTTGAATACAATCCATTTCATATTTGCAGGTTGGAGGTAAAGAGAAGTTCAGTAACGTATAATCTTAGAAGGTCACATCTAGAAACAAAACTGGCAAATGTTAATAATTGCTGAAGCTAGATGATAGGGATTCTTTCTGTTATTCTCCCTATTTTTATGTGTCTTGGAAAATTTGCATTTTAAAACTTTTTAAAAATGGCAACTGAAATCTAGTTTCTCAGAGCCAGAAAAGAGCAGTGACGTGGAGAAGCACAGGGCAGCAGCCATAACCAGGAACATACAGATGCTTAGGCAAAAGAAAAAATTGTGCCTCACTTGATATGGACAGAGAAGTAAATAGAAGAAAGTAAGGGGTAGAGACTTGAGAAAGACCATTTAAGGCAGTGAGAGCAAAGGGAAAGGAATAGAAATGGAAAGACAAGTGGGAGCAAAAAAGGGGAAAACTAACAATAACCAGGAATTCTGAACACCCACTTACCAAAAAACTAAAAATAAAAAAGAAAGAAAGAAAAGGGAAAAAAAAACCGAGGAAGGAAAGAAAGAAAGAAAAATGAAAACCATCAAAGCAGACCTAGATGAAAGCATTATGGTGAAGCTGAATAACAAGGGTAAAGGCACAAGCAAAAAATTATTCTCTGAGATGAAACGAGATTAGGATTGTGCTCCAAATAAGTAATAGGGAAAGATAAAACAGAAAGATGCTCCACGAGGAAACCAAGTCCAGAGGGAGAGTAAGAGTTCAGATAAGCTACACAACACAATGTCAATTTAAGGTGCTGCAGTGTAAAGAAAATTTTCAGAGTGAGGTTGGGTTACTTTTGGGAAGATCCACATATACACCTTGACAAGTTCTTCCCTTCCTTCCTTCCTTCCTTCCTTCCTTCATTTCAATAAGTAGTTTATTAATCTTGTTCTCTGGCAATAAACCAGAAAGTCAATCACAGAGCTTAGAGCCTAGCAACAGAAACAAACAACTAAACAAGCAATTATAATAAACTGTGGTGGAGCCCAGACAGGTAAGTACACATGGCAGGGCTTCACAGAGCAGGCTTCATTTCCATGCAGGGAGTTCCCCCAATCCAGGGGCTGGGCCTTGGGCTTTGTAGGTACAGAAAGCTGACCTGCTCCCATGCCAATATCCATCTCTTGGGGAAGGACACGCTTTAGTCAAGCTCACAAAGACATAACCACCAGAAGGCCAATTTATTTATTTATAGTAAGAGAAACAAATGTGAAAGATTTGGAGATTTTTATTCTCTGATGAGCACATTCTTTCATGATAGACAAATCTAAGTGGGCTTGGCTTAATGAGACAGGAAGGAAGTGGGCAGGGCACAACTGTTAAAAGAATTAGAAGGGGGACACAGTCGTTGAGAAAAACAAAATATAGCAAAAGCTGGTTAAAACCAACTAGGGCCAAGATGGCGGAAGATTTGCCTTCCATTAGACATTGAGCCTCATTATACCTTCACTGTAATACATTAGCATGCTAAATGACACACCCACCAGCAACAGGACAGTTCCAAGGCTGACCATAAAAAGCCAAAAAGTGGGAGGTGGTCCCATTTCTGGAAATCCCACCCCTTCCCCAAAATAGTTGGAGTAATCTTCCCACTCATTAGTGTATGAAATTACCCAGCCCATTAAAAACTAACAACTCCATACCCAGGGCCCTCTCCCCTTCTGAGACAGCCCATATTCTGTCAGTGGAGTGTGTATCTTCCTGTGTAGGTCTGCTTTCACTCTACTCTCTACTAACTCTTGAATTCTTTCCTGTGCAAAGCCAAGGACCCTCACCTGGCAGCCCATCTCAGGGACTCACTGGAGACCTGGGACGTGACCATTCATTCTCTCGCGCCCTCTTCTCTTCATTACCATCAAAGAATTGCTAAAGAGAATGGGTCACAGCAAAGGGGTGAGAGATGGATGCTCTTCATGCCCAGTGTGACTGAGCAGTGATAGCCCGGTGCGTGCTATCAGTCGTTATCTGCCTCACAGAAGATACTGGTGTTCATGGGTCAGGGCACCATCCCTCTAGCCACTGCTAGAGAAACTGTCACAGTCTTTCTTTCTCAATATCCTTCTATTTATTTCTATTTACACATTCATTCTCTAGATACAATCCAATATAATTAACTAAATATAATTTTCTTAGATATAATCGCCATTTTGTCTTGCCCCCCTAAGGTGATACACAGATTATCCAGATTATATTTGGGTGCTCACAGTCTGTTGGGTCCTCTCTAGGTAGGTCTGGTTTTATCTATAATGTTTTAATTATTCCTATTTTCATGTTCAAAGTATAATTTTAAACTCATTTTAGGGGGTGTGCTGCCTATTTTCCTTTTACTAGGTCTACTCTTTAGCCAGCTAAGGTTGTGTTTGGCCAATAAATGGGACATCAGAGATCAGAGAGAAGGAGGAAAATGAGGTTGGGACATTTCTCCCCCTTTTCCCCTTTTGGCGTCGGGGTGGTTATGGTTCCTGGTGTTGCTAGTCCCACTGTACCTTGTTGGTCTCCCTAATTCCTGTCCACACCATCGTAAAGTCTCTTTGTTAAACTCTCCTCCATTATCTACTTTGGACATGCCGTCTCTTCCCTGTTGGAACCATGATATAAGTTGGTGTTGACTTTAAACCCATATATTACAAATGGGAGGTAAAGGTAAATAAGACTGGAGCACAAATATGTAGCCAACTAGTTATATAGTAATAAAACCCCAAAGAGCTAGGAATTTAATCTTTGGGGCTGTGAAAGAACAAATGTTAGGTATTACTTTCCTTAAAAATAAATAAATGAAGTAAAGTAGAATTTTGGGTTAGGCGGGGGTTTTTTGTATTTTTAAAATTTTTTTAATTAAAAAAATGTTTTTAATAAATTTATTTATTTTATTTATTTATTTTTGGCTGCGTTGGGTCTTCATTGCTGCATGAGGGCTTTCTCTAGCTGCGGCAAGCAGGGGCTACTCTTCATTGCGGTGCGAGGGCTTCTCATAGCGGTGGCTTCTCTTGTTGCGGAGCATGGGCTTTAGGTGCACGGGCTTCAGTAGTTGTGGCACACAGGCTCAGTAGTTGTGGCGCACAGGCTTAGGTGCTCCGTGGCATGTGGGATCTTCCCGGACCAGGGATCAAACCCCTGTCCCCTGCATTGGCAGGCAGATTCTTAACCACTGCACCACCAGGGAAGCCCTAAATTTTTTTAAAATTGAAGTATAGTTGATTTACAATGTTATGTTAATTTCTGCTGTAAAGCAAAGTGATTCAGTTATACATATATATATATATACATTCTTTTAAAATTCTCTTTATGATTTATCACATTGAATACAGTTTCCTGTGCTATACAGTAGGACCTTGTTGTTTTATACATAATAGCTTATATAGGCTAACCCCAACCTCTCACTCCACCCCTCCCCCATCCCCCTCCCTGTTGGCAACCACAAGTCTGTTCTCTATGTCCATGAGTCTGTTTCATAGATAGGTTCATTTGTGTCACGTTTTAGATTCTACATATAAGTGTTATCATATGGTGCTTGTCTTTCTCTTTTTGAGATACTTCACTTAGTACGACAATCTCTAGTTGCATCCATGTTGCTTCAAATGGCATTATTTCATTCTTTTTTATGGCTGAGTAGTATTCCGTTGTGTGTGTGTGTGTGTGTATATATATATATATATATATATATATATATATATATATATATACCACATCTTCTTTATCCATTCATCTGTTGATGGACATTTAGGTTGTTTCCATGTCTTGGCTATTGTGAATAGTGCTGCTATGAACACAGGGGTTCACGTAGTATCTTTTTGAATTACAGTTTTGTCTGAATATATGCCCAGGAGTGGGATTGCTGGATCATATGGTAACTCTATTTTTAGTTTTTTAAGGAACCTCCATACTGTTCTCCATAGTGGCTGTTACCAATTTACATTCCCACCAACAGTGCAAGAGGGTTGCCTTCTCTCCACACCCTCCGCAGCATTTGTTATTTGTAGATTTTCTAATGATGGCCATTCTGACCAGTGTGAGGCGGTACCTTACTGTAGTTTTGATTTGCATTTCTCTAATGATCAGTGATGTTGAGCATCTTTTTCTGCACCTATTGGCCATCTGTAGTAAAATAGAATGTTTAATTTAAAAGGAAACTTAAAGAGTGTCAAGTTTCTTAACAATGTATAAAATTGAGGCAAATAAGGTTAAGTGGCTCACCTAAGATAACAAAGTTTCTTAACTAGAGAACTGAGAGTAAATTGGCTTTCTGGTTCTTAGTCCTTTGCTACTCTGTTTCTTCCAGGGAACATTATTTTAGTTTCTAGAAGAAAGACAGCAACATGGGTGTTTTACAGTTTTCTTTCATTGGATAAGAATTCCAAAAAAGGGAGGGAGAAGGAGGTAGATGTTGTGGTTTTAAAACGTGCCCACTGTTTCTTTGATAATGTAACCAAGCAGGACCCCATCTTCCCAGGACAGATCCTTCCCTCATATCCTCTGCTGTAGCTCCTCTCTGAAGTACCTAGATAACAGTATCTGATGCACATTTCCTGAGTGGTTTTACAGATGCTAACACCCTCGCTAAATGGAAGGCTTTAGCTACTTGAAGACCCAGAGCAGCCAGGCCTAAGGATTAATGATGTTAACCCCTGTGACACCACCCTGTTACCTCACCATCAACCTATCAGAGTATTTTGCACGAGCTGATCACAAACCCTGGAACTCCCCTCCCTCGCCTGTCCTTTAAAAATGCTTTGGGGCTTCCCTGGTGGCGCAGTGGTTGAGAGTCCGCCTGCCGATGCAGGGGACACGGGTTTGTGCCCCGGTCCAGGAGGATCCCACATGCCGCGGAGCGGCTGGGCCCGTGAGCCATGGCCGCTGAGCCTGCGCGTCCGGAGCCTGTGCTCCGCAGCGGGAGAAGCCACAACAGTGAGAGGCCCGCGTACAGCAAAAAAAAAAAGAAAAAAAAGAAAAAGAAAAAATAAATAAAAATGCTTTGTTGAAACACATCTGGGAGTTCAGGCTTTTTGAGCACTAGCTGTCCTGGACTCCTCATAGGGTACATTGGCTCTACTGCATGCGGGTGAGTGGACCCAGGTTTGGTTTGGTAATAATAATTCTCCCTTTAAGAGGTGGAGCTAGATTCCTCTCCTCTTTAGTGTAGGCTGGATTTACTGACTTGCTTCTAACGAACAGAATATGGTAGAAAAGATTGTGTAACACTTCCAAGACTGGCTCATGAAAGGAAATGTGACTTCCTCCTTGCTCTCTCTCTGGGACATTTGCTCTGGGGGAAGCCAGCTGCCATATTGTATGGACACTCAAGTAAACCTGCGGAGAGGAGCTAGGACCAATTGCCAATAGCCCTTTGAGTGCGCCATCTTGGAAACCGATTCCCCAGCCCCAGCACAGCCTTCAGATGACTGCAGCCCTAAATTGCATCTTGACTTCCATCCAGAGCCAGAACCACTGCTCTAAGTTTCTCCTGAATTCCGAACCCACAGAAATTATGAGCTAATAAATATTTGTTGTTTTAAACTGCTAAGTTTGGGGGTAATTTGTTACATAGCAATAGTTAATACAGTAGAGAAGAGGAAGGAAGGAAGAAAAAGAGAAAAAAGGGAGAAAGAGTAATCAGAAAAAAATGCTGCTTATAAAACATTCTTGCACAGCACAGACAAAACTGTTCAGAGAATAACTAAAAACCACAGAAGCCCAATGAGTTAGGGAGGTGCCAAATCAACATATTTGGAGCCCAGAATGTCGTGGTTTCTGTAAGAATATATGAAAAAAATGTTTTATAATTTTAAAACGTGCAAAGTGCCACTCTGATCACATCGATCAGACTGTGGTCTGTACAAGCCCAATATTCTATTTATGACTGTGGGAGAAGATTTTGTGGGAGAATATGATTACTCTTATGACAGTAATCTCTGAAGTCAAGAGAATATGCTCATTATTTATAATTTCACTCGTATATATAAAATATATATTTATATATACATACATATGTACACACGTATGTATATTTAGAGAGAGACTAAAAAAATATTGAGTCCTCTATCATTTTTTTTTTTTTTTTTCTTAAAATTGCCTCCAAGCTCCAGGAGTTTATCCTTCCATCTAAAATCCTTGTGACTGTCTTTGCAGGAAGATCTGGGAGCCAAGAGGCAAAGGAAGCTCTGCTAGTTGAGTGTTAATACTTGGGGAGGGGATGGCCATCAGAGACGTAAGCCCCCATAAAATAACCAAAGGGACAGGAATTACCCATCTCAACAAAAGATTTAATCTGAATGGAAATCAGTTGATCATATTGTCAGTTAATTCTGTGGTTTGGGTCTTCAGGAGAGACACAAGTCCTTCTTGCTAAGTATAAATACCTCCCTATGAGACTCTCCTTTTGTGGATTTACGTTACATTTCATACAGGATGAGGGGGCCCTCTGAACTTTCTCCTGATTCTCATATTTGTGGATGTCATTCCTCCTAAGGGTGGATTATTTCTCGTCTAGTGTTTGATTCCTTTACCATTCAGCTTTCATCTTCTCAGACTCAACTATGGACCAACATCAAGGAGGAAAGCAAAGCTAAAGACAAATAAATATAAAAACTAAAGTTGAGGGGCTTCCCTGGTGGCGCAGTGGTTGAGAATCTGCCTGCTAATGCAGGGGACACGGGTTCGAGCCCTGGCCTGGGAGGATCCCACATGCCGCAGAGCAACTAGGCCTGTGAGCCACAACTACTGAGCCTGCGCGTCTGGAGCCCGTGCTCCGCAACAAGAGAGGCCGCGACAGTGAGGGGTCCGTGCACCGCGATGAAGAGTGGCCCCTGCTTGCCACAACTAGAGATAGCCCTTGCACAGAAATGAAGACCCAACACAGCAAAAATAAATTAATTAATTAATAAACTCCTACCCCCAACATCTAAAAAAAAAAACCAAAAAACTAAGGTTGAATTTTTTCGAACATGGTCATATAAAACATAATAACTTGCTCCCAAACGAGCAAGGACGTGTAATAAGAGAATAGCTGTGTTTTGTGCTTGGAATCAGAAGAGTCATCAAGTAAAATGCCTAACCTAGCATGTGTGAGATTGGAGAGGGGTTCAGGTTGGGAGACAGAGATGGTGAGGAGGAGGCAGGGAGTCGGCACGCCTAGCACCACGGAGGCAGCCGAAGGAGTGGGGGTCAATCAAGAAGAAGAAATCCCTGAAATTAAAGAAGAAATGAGTCTATCCTGTGATAAACCATAATGGAGAAGAATATAAAAAAAGAATGCATATATGTGTATAACTGAGTCACTTTGCTGTACAGCAGAAATTAACATAACATTGTAAATCAACTATACTTCAATTAAAAAAAAAAAAAAGAAAGAAATGAGTCAACCTAGCTTGGGAAAGGTAAAAGAGGGCACTGACTCGAGTAAGTTTTACTGAGAGACAGACTAATATATACAAGTTGGATGGAGGAGAAATTGGTCCTTGGTTTGATAGCTAGCTGGATGAGTAAGAAAGTAGGAACTAAGTAAAGAAATATCAGTAAAAAGAGAAGACGAAAACAATAGGAGAGTTTACCTAATGTTGGGCTTTTTTTTCCCCAGAGAAAAGAGAAGTCTGCAATAACTTGTGAGTGACACCGAGACTGCTAGGGGGTGATTCATGCCCATGCAGTCCAGCTCTGAAAGGAGAGCCTCTTAGGATTATGCAAGTATTAGGGGATGAAACAGGACTCCTTCTAATGCTCTGGGATTGTACTGTTTATTGTCCTAATGGGAGACTGTATTTTCAGTGGCAGAGGAAAACGTCTGAGAGTTAGAAAGCATAATAAAGTTCAGGAGGAAAAAGAGAGTTCCTGGAACAGACTGACTTACCACTGCATTTGCAAATAATTCCCCTACTGTTAAAATAAGCCTTTGGCAGATAGATTCGGTTTGCTTCTGGAGAAAAGGGAAATAATAAAATCCATTACACCAGTGCTTTTGACTATTTCACTGAAGGAAGCTAACAAAAGAATAGCAGTAATTGGAGGTGCTCCACACTTTTTGATTCAGATTAAAAAGTTTTCGTAATTTTATTGCAAAGACTAGTAGTAGCAAGCGACAGAATAATACCTCATGCCTAAAATTATGCTGCAAAAAGAAGATGACAGACTAGACTTTCCAGTATCTTAAAATCAATAACAGAATGACCAAAAAGAGCTTGAATGGTGCCTTTATCTGAAGAGACAGTCGTCAATACGAGACATAAATCTTTTAAAAATAGAGTCAGCATATGGGTTGCCTTCTAACTGTGTGAAATACATAAAAACGCTAGAGAAATGTGATTAGAATTCCAATACATTATGGATAAAGCTTGAAATAAGGCAAGAATATTCATGCAGCCCTCTGCAATATGCATAACAATAGAAACTCTGAAAATATACTCCATGGTAAAATGCTAATGAAACATTAATAAGCAAAAATTTTCTGTGCATAATCAGTGAAAGCAGAGAGCTCTTAAAGATTGGAAATCTCTTATTTAGGGAAAAGTGCCGCTATATAAATAAAGAGGACAGAATTAGAAATGGTAGAAGCAATCTGTTCGGTGGATCAAGGAATCAGGAGAAAATAATACATAAAGTGTGATCCCAAACTTGTTTTAAAAAATAACAGCTATTGTCTCTGGATATAGGGAATATGGGAAATTCTAATATTTTCTTAGTATTTTCTTGTTTTTCAAATAATATCATGTATTATTATTTAAAATATTATTTTAAAAAATTGTGCCACAGATTTAAGGCCAGTACACTGTATAAATAAGGGAAAGAGCATATGTAAGTTGTAACCTACAAAAATAATATTATTATAAGGATGACAAGAACAGATGGATTCTGTTTTCATTTTGGTGACAAATACGTAGGTCTAGATTCAGTGTAAGCAACTATAGAGTGATTGAGGCAAAGAAGAGGAAAAAATATTTTTAAAATGAGAAAAGAAAATTGAATTTTTAATAGAATCTTAAAAGTAAGATTTTTTTAAAATGTGAAAGGAAGCAAAACAAAATTGGAAGAGATATTAAATAAAGAGAATGTTAAACAGAGTTGATTTCCTATAGAGTTTAAAATTATAACATCTTTGTACATTGTATAGGATGTGAAGTATTTCTATTGAAACATACCTAGAATCATAGAACTCTAGATCTAAAAAGAACCTTAGAGATTACCTAGTATTTAATTCCTTCATTTTGTAGAAAAAACTGAGACCCAGAAAGGTAAAGTGCCCAAACCTAGTCGTCAGCATTCAGTGCTCGTTTTGTCTGGCTTTACCGTGGCTTATGGCATATGTGAGCATTGCAGTCTTCCTCTTACAACTTCCAAAAAAGAGAAGGAACGTTCATTAGGGCTGGGCCATGACATGATAGTGCATATTTTAAAGGGATGTGTTCAACTTTTCTAAAACTGAAGGACTGGATAACTGACAGGAAACTTAAAGAAAAAAGGTAAGCTACTTGTAAATTGAGTGGAGAAAATTGAATGGTGGGGGGGGGGGCACGAGGGATGTCAGTGAACTCAGAACTCAGGAAGCATGAGTAAAAGAGATTAGCCAGTGGAGACTGACCTTGAATCAAGGGTAGAATGTGACAGCTCTCTATAGAACATTGATGGTCGATGAAAATGATGACATTGTAGGTGTTTAGGGTCTAAATGTGTAAAAAGATGGGTAGACTGAGAAATAATTTTTCGTGGAAAGCCAAGTAGCCAGGTTTTCCAGAAGTCGTGAATGGAGAACAAAGGGTTGATAGAGTTCTTCTGTTCAGAGAACTATGACAAATAAAAAATAGGAAGAAAAAGGAGGGTAGGTCAATCAGGAGATGTGTGACACAGAACACTGAACACAAGAACACAGAAATAAGTTCGCTTTTTAAGGAATTATTTGACATAAAATAGTGCATTCAAGCCTTAGGAAGAAAATTCTGGGTAAAAATAAAAATGCACAACGACCCCCCAAATATATAAAGAGTGGGTAGAGATATTTAAATTTAGGTTTCTGTTATATTAACAATTATTAAATCTGAACTAAAAAATGAATAGAATTTCATGGAAGAAACTCATCAGTGTATAAATAATGAAAGGAGAAAAGATTAGCTTTGGATAAATATTACAATTGTGAGTGTTTCAAGTTTTCTCTCTTTTTATATCACCCAGAAAAAATTGTTTTAAATTAAAAATATTGGGACTTCCCTGGCGGTCCAGTGGTTAAGACTCCACTCTCCCAATGCAGCGGGCATGGGTTGGATCCCTGGTCAGGGAGCTAAAATCCCGTATGCCACATGGCACAGCCAAAATAAATAAATTAATTAATAATTAATTTACAAAATTAAAACCATTTATGAAGTCTTATGACTAAAGCATTGGCCAGCTTTAAAAAGAAAAAAAGATTGTGAAGTTTTTTTTTCATGACTAATGCTGACCTGTTTGTCCCCCTACCCACTAGAATCAGAGGCTCCTGCAATTATACAATAAAGCCAGCTTGGTGGGGGACTCAACAGGGTCCCTGCACACTGTGGGGAGATGTATTTCAAGGGAGGTAGTTTTATGGAAGTTTTGGTAGTTTGGGTAGTATGGTAGTTTTATGGCTCCGTTTTGCCAACTTCTGTCTCGGGGACTCTGGCTCTGAGCTGGGGATCTGCATAATGTTATCAGCTGCTCTGGCCCTGCTGCTAACATCCTCTGCCTCGATTTAATAGCAGAAGATGGCATGCTTATACCCAATACCAGCAGTCGACTAGGAGGACGCAATTCCACTCACCTCCAAATTAATTAGGTCCTCCAGTTTATACACTCTCAGACTCATCCTATATTTCTTCATAATTATGTAATTTGTTTTCTATTTATTTGTGTAATGTCAGTCTCCCTGACCAGAATGTAAGGACAGGAACCTTTTACTTCTATCCTAATTGTCCCTTTGTGTAACCAGAACTCCTAGCACTCTGTGCCTGGCACAGAGTAGGTGCTTTAAATAATGTTGACTTCATGGTGGAATTCTCTCAGAGAGCCACTACAGCTGTTAAAGGAAATGTTCCTCAATCTATGTCAAACAGGTAACTTGCCACATTTTTAATCCTGGAAGATAGGTGCATTTCAAATATCTTTCAAGGCTTATTCTTATTCATTTTGCTTAGTGCAACTCTCAGCATTAGTATTTTTGATTCACTGGGATGTACTCCAAAAATAGGAAATCAAATCTAAATACATAAATTGGACCAGGAAGTAGCGTCCTGGACATATTATTATTCTTATGGATGATAAACTCTCTTCCCAATAGCTTCCCATCCTCCCTGGATTATTTCATACCAAAAAAGGCATGCTTTTAGAGCTCTTCGTCCTTTAAGTGGCAAGTTCTATTTAAATACATAGATAAGCCTTGTCATGCTGTGCTGTATTAAGAATGAAGTACTACTGTAAAGGAACATTGCAGTTAAAACAATACTTTTGGTAGCTTTCCATGTTTCTTCAATCCTTCCTCATCTTTTGGAGACCTTGTTAACTTCGGGCCTGCCTTAAAAGAAATTTTTAAAAAATCAAGAACTAAGCAACAGCTAGAAATGCCATTATGATATTAATATTGTCATAGATGCAAGCATACACAAGCAGTAAATATATTTGATTTCCTAATTATTGCATGATCCTAGTATGACAGCGTCTGTGAGAAATCATGGGGAACACTATATGTTCAAATCTTTGCTCAATCCTTACATTTTATAGAGTTTATGTGATTTTTAGCTTGTGTCCAGCCTTTTAAGACGATAGGCTTATTCTATTAGGATCCATGGAAAATAACACATTTCGTGAGAAAACAAGATCTTGCCCAGTCTTGAAGTACCAAACAGTGCCTGGAAGAAATGATTTAACAAGATTTAACCTTAGGTGCCCTCACTTGAGTTACTATGATTCATTTCAGATGTTATCTTCATTTTCCTGGTAGCACGGTAATATCTTAGAAAAGATGAGGTCACTAAGCTGCTCTACAAATACACCTTTCCAGTTGATGCAGTTTATATATATATATCTTGCTGATTCTGTTTCTGCTACTAAATAGCTGGGAAACCTTGGGAATGTCATTTTTAATCTCCACCTGGCCTCATTTTCCTCATTTACAAAGTAAAGGAGTTGCGTAAGATCAATGGTTTAAAATATTTGGCAACAAAACACTTTCTTCAAATAAAATATTTTGTCAAAGCCTGAGGTATGGAATAGAATATGGCTCCAATTAACATAGCTTGAAAATCACTGATTCAAATACTATCTTATGTCGATTTGACTATTAAATATTATAATTCCCGTTAATAGATTCATGGTTCATATTAACAAATATTCACTGAATGCCTGCAGGTATTAAGCCCTGCAAGGATCCGCTGTATCATATGCAAGCCAGGCCATGACCTCTTTCTCCTAGCAGATTATTTTCCAGAGGGAGACCACATAATTCCACAAATAAAATAAAAAGTTATAATACAAATACAAAAGGATACGCAAAATAGGGAGTGGTTACTTCTGGCCAGGGGATCAAAGAAATTTTCATGAATGAGGGGTGGCATTTGACCAAGAGGTAGGATTTTTAACTGGTGAAGATATGTAAGGGTTTCCAGGTGGGGCAAACCTGGAAATAGTAAGTAAAATAATAATAGTAAAATAGTAGGTGAAGGTTTGGAGGCAGGAAATTGAAAGGTACTTTAAGAGAAAGGCAAGTGTCCCAGATTAGTTGTGGTGTAAATGGCATGATGGGGACTTTGAGCTAAAGCTGGGAAATTAGGTTGGAATCAGATTATCAAAGTCCTTGAATTTCATGATAATGAGGTTTGCTTTTATCCTCCAGGATACAAAAAGTCATTGGAAGATTTTTTTTTTTTTAGCAGAAAGTGACATAAACAGAAATGTATCCAGGAAAGATTTTTCAAAATAATGTGTAACAAGAAATGGGAAAAACTGGAGACAGGATGTTTAATTAGAAGACAGTTGTCTGGCAAGAAGTGACAAAGCCCCAGCCTGGCACAGTGCTATGGACTGAAATGTGTCACCCCAAAATATCTATGTTGAAGCCCTAACTCCCAGTGTGACTGTATTTGGAGACAGGGCTTTTAGGAGGTTATTAAGGTTAGATGAGGTCATGAGGATGGGGTACTAATCCAATAGGATTGGTGGCCTTATAAGAAGAAGAAGGAAAGAGAGATTATCCTCTTTCTCCAAGCACACAGACTGAGGAAAGGCCATGGGAGGGCTTGGTGAGGAGGTTGTCAACAAGCCAGAAGAGAGCTCTCACCAGAACCTGACCATGCTGGCACCCTGATCTCAGAGTTCCAGCCTCCAGAACTGTGAGAAAACAAACTTCTCTTGTTTAAGCCACTCAGTCCATAGTATTTTGTTATGGCAGCCTGAGCATACTAAATCAGAGACATTAGGAACGGCAGAGAGAGGACAAATGGCAGCAAGACAGCACAGAAATAAAATCAACAGGATTTGACAACGAATCCACTTTGTGATGTGGGAGGCAAAGGTCAACAGTGACTGTAAGCCAATGACTAGAAGGTGTTATGATGCCACTTATGGATATAGAGAACAAAGGGGAAAGAACAATTCTGTGGGGCCAGAGCTTAATTTTTGTTGCTGACAAGTTTGGTGATTGAATTTGAGGTGTTGGTAACATAGCCATGCAAAGTCTTCCAGCAGGTGAATGAAATTGTGGGTTTGCTGGTTAAAAGAGATGCCTGAATTAAAAATCTAATTCATTTTGGAGTCCTCTGCAGGGGGATAACATCAAGGACTGACTGCGGATGAACAAAAACATTCATGCACAAAAAGATCTGACTGACCCCGAGTCTATCAAAAATGATAGCTATCTCTGTGTTTGCCATGTAGGCCTGGCTTCTATGTGTTTTTACAAATTCTGGAACTTGGGCAGTAAAAGAGAGTTGGAAAATACAGAAGATCTACCTTTAAAATGGTAAATAAAATGTAATTTAAACACCTCCAAGTATCCCCTTCTGCTTTGACACATGTGTAATTTGTTTCTGTTGGCAAGAAAAAGGCCAACTAGAATTTTCTTGACCATGTAGTTCGACAAACAAAAGATACTGTGACCCTGAAGCAGGGTAAAGGGTAAACTTTTCTTCAAATAAAGCACACATTAGCTCTAAGAGGACTGAAAGCAAAAATGTAACATTCGATCCCAGAAGGATGCTGGTTAGCAAGAGAATTCTACACCTGGGAACCTTGGTTCTTGAATTTCACAAGTGACAATGGAGTAACTAAATTGGAGACAGAACACGAGGAACAAAAAAAGGACATAACTGAAGTAGAATAAGGTATTATAAAACAAAGGAAAATTTCATAAACATTCAACTCAGTGAGACAATAAATAGGATATTTAGAGAATGAATACCTTGAAGGTCCTTCCCTGTAAAAAGTAACTACCTGTCTTAGGAGCAACCGATTTCTAAAATTCATGAAACTTGATGCAAGTTTGGGTTTTCTCATGAGATGTTCAGCCCACTAAATAAGGACTGGAAAATCACAGCTGTATGATCTCCTGAACCCAGAAAAAAAGAAAGAGTTATATGAAATGTGGGAATCCCTGTAACTTAGTACCTGCCATAGAAATTCATATTCTTTAGTTTAACAAAGTATCAATAGTATGTGTAGGTCATTCCCAGTTGCTGGAAACAACCACTTGCAGTTAAATTTAAGTTATTTCTTTTGCTACTTAATGACATATTTCTAAATAATATATATGTTAACTATTTCTTGATTCTCCCATTAGATATTTCTATTGACTTCCTGTTACAGAGTGTCAGGATTTAGTGCACTTATGCCATGCTTCCATAACACATAAACACACACGCAGATGCACTCTTCCCTTTTCTCTTTTTCTGCCCAATATAGTCATACCACACTTCTTGGTTGAATCAGTTCTTATTGTTATGACTACATAAATATTGCTCATGGCTAAGTCACATAGTGTTCTTTGATTTTATTTCCTTTCTTGTTCAACCTTCTGTTTTCCCTGGAGTAGATCTTGCTGTTTTCTTCAGTTGTAGTTTTCTCTTAAACTATTGTTCATTCATTTCCCGAACTCTCTGCCAGAGGTGTAGTTTTCTCAGTATAATCAAGCACATTAGATAATTTGTCAGTGCCTTTCTTCTTCCTTGGGGATTTCCTTCTGTATGTCTCTGATTTCCTGCTTCAACTGGGCCTGGACGATCTCTAGACCTGCAAACAGCTGCTATCTCAGGCCTTCTTCACCATCATCTTAAGAATTCCCTTAGCCTTCCTTCTGTGTGCATTCCCCTCCCCCAAACAACTTCTTCCTTTCTTTTCCCTTTCCTTCTTTCTTTTTACTCAATGAATATTGAGTACCCACTATGTTCCAGGCATTGTTCTAGGTGATGTGGATAGAGCAGACCTAGTAATAATGAGTTCAGTGTTGGACGTGGTGAGTTTGAGGTGCCTATTAGACATCTCACTGCAGCTGGATATAGAGGTATTGGGTTCAGAGAGAGATTAGGACTGGAGATGGAAATTTGAGAATCATTCAGATATAAATGGTATTGAAAGCCACTGGGCTTGATCACCTGGGAAGTGAGTGTGGAGAAAGAAGCTATCTGGGGTGCTTCAACATTTAGAGGACAGAAGGATTAGACATATCCAGGAAAATAAGACCGAGAAGATATGGCCGTGAGGGAGAAGGAGAACGAAGAAAAGTAGTGTCCTGAAATCTAAGTGAAGAAAGTGTTTCACCTGGGCTTCCTCAAGATGGCAGTTTACTTCAGGGAGCCAGGAAGGAGACTCTCTCCCCTCAGGAGAGAGTAAAACCCTGGATAAATTCCTTTGTGATTAACTCAAACTCAGCTGCTTTGGGACTTTAATTCATCTGCAAAATCCATTCACCTTTGCCATATCTGATTGGCTAGAAGCAAATGACAGGTACAAATCACACTATTCTATAGGACTTGAATACCAGGGGGCAAGAGTCAGGGGTCCCCTAGAATCTGTTTGACTCTGAGGGGTTCAGTTGAAAGGGAAACATTGATGACACAGGAGAGAGGTAGAAATTTCAGAAGTGATTTCTTTGAGTAGGTCAAAGGGAAAAGAATGGAGCAGAGGCAGACAGAGCATGGACATCCAGATGATCAGGCAGAAGGTAGAGTATGTGAGTAGTGGTGCAGGTAGGTTGGTTGATGTGGCAGTGGGAGCATATATCCGTTGCTTTCTGCTTATTGTAACCTATATATTCCTATTTCTCAGTTTATTTCTTTGATAAAACTTACTCGAATTCTTGAGAAAGAGTAATGGGAGTTTGTATTATCTAAAACTTGACATGTCTGAAAATATCTTTTATTCTACCTTTATTTTTCTGGATACACAAATTCTGGGTTGAAAATAATTTCCTTCAGCATTTTGAAGATGTTGTTCCATTGTTTTCTAGCGTCCAGTGCTGCTGCTAACTAGTCTGATGATTTTCTTTGTTTTTATACTCTTCTGTTTTTGTTACTGTTCTGAAATTTCAGTATTATAGGCTTGGTGAGAGTGTTTTCATTTATTGTCCCATGGGCCTGTCTATTGGTCCTCTCCAGTCTAGAAATTCATACCTTTCAACTCTGGGGAAAATTCCTATGTGATTTCTTTAACAATTTTATTCATTTCTCATTGTTTTCTTTCTTGAATTCCTATTATTCAGATATTGAGTTTCCTGGATCGATCCTCTAACTTTCTTATTTTCCTCTGCCATTTTCTAGGTTTTTTTCTTTTTGTTCTATTTTCTGATGTCTTCAACTTTATCTTGAACCCTTTTATAGATTCTATTTTTGCTATCATAGTTTTAATTTCTGAGAGTTCTTTCTTATTCCTTTCAAATACAGAAGACTGGCTAAAGAGCCAGACTGCCTAGGGTCCCATTCCAGTACTATTTGTGAACTGTGTGATCCTGGGCAATGATTTAACCTCTCTGTACCTCAGTTTACTCATCTGTAGTATAATAATATTTATATTTCATAGGGTCCTTGTGAATATTAAATGGGTTAATAGACTTAAAGTGCTTAGAACAGTATCTGATAAACAAATGCTAACAATTGTTATATTTTTATTATTTTATATCAGAAGATATTAAAGTGCTTCTTGATTTTTCTTCTGTTCACTGCAGCCTTTACCTCTCTGAGTTTATTTTTTTAGTTAATTTATTTTCATCTCAGTCTTTCATACTAAAAGTTTTCCCTGGAGATTGGGTGATTCCTACCTGAATTCATATTTATGAGGTGTGTGGGGGTGGGGGTGGTTATTGACTGGTGAACTTCAAATGGGGTGAAAAGACAGAGAGCTAAGTTTTTCACTGAGGGAACCTCAAATGTCAGCATCTGTAGGTCTTGTTTCTTGGGTTGGTCAGTTCCCTAAAAAGGAATCCTGTGATTTCCTGCCTAGGAGGGTATAAATCTCCAAATCAGAATCTGCAGAGTCCAGTAGGGGAAGGAGGCCACTGATAAGTAGTTCACCAAAACAGAATGAGTCCCCTTCCTTTCAGTAGAGAACCTTATCCCCACAATCAGCTGTGCCAACCTCTATAGAAAGTCAATGCCTCCATCTCCTGCTGGGCATGAAGGAGAGCAGTTGCTCACCTCTGTAGGACAGAGGGGCCAGAGAGTGGACAGTGTTGTCAACACCCGTTACAAACATTTCACTAACCCTTGCTCCTTCAGGGGCACCCAGTGTCTTCAGATTCTCTGCTTCTGAGCCCTGGGACACAGAAGTGATCTTGCCTCTTGCTGGCTTCCTCTCACTGACCTCTCACCCGAGCTTGTGTTCCAGCATTCTCTAGTTTGCTCAGTTAGTTCCATAGTTCTGGTAGACAACTGTCACTTGCTCTCTTGTCTCTTCTCCTGTTTTTTTCTTTTAATTAAAAAATTTTTTTAAAGTTTTTAACTGTGGTAAAATACACACAACGAAGTTTACCATCGTAACCATTCTTAAGTTCATAGTTCAGTAGTGCTAAGTATATTTAAGTCTATGTAGCCTCAAGTATATTCACACTGTTGTGCAACCAACCCCAGAATGTTTCCATCTTGCAAAACTGAAACTCTTTTACCAATTAAACAACTCCTCATCTCCCTTTCCCCTAGGCTCCTGGAAACCACCATTCTACTTTCTGTTTTTAGGAATTTTGACTACTCTCGATACCTCATGCAAGTGGAATCACACAGTGTTTGTTCTTTGTGACAGGCTTAGTTCACTTAGCATAACGTCCTCAAGGTTCATCCATGTTGTAGCATGTGGCAGAATTTCCTTCCTTTTGAAAGCTGAATAATTAAAAAATTTTATTGTTATGTAAAATGTTTATTATGGTTCTTTTGTCCTTATGAGTTTATAGTTTTATTTTCCCCATTCCTTTAGCCATTATTTTAGTAGAGTTTCAGGAAGCAGAGATAAACTTGAGAGTCCACCCTAGTCCTTAACAGGAAACCCACATTCTATTTATGAAATGTAGCATTTAAGGACCCATCCTTTATTGCTTTTGAGAATCTCTTTAACTTTGCAAGACCCCTTAAAGGAGGACAGAATAATGAAGTTGCTTCTAGTCCTCATTTAGCCAAAGAAAAACTTACGCTTGATGTTAAGCACAAAAGTTACTTCAAGCAGTTGTTTTCTCAGAACGCGTATGGTATGTGTATAAACCCTTCCCTGGGGGATCTGGTGTAGAAGATCTCAAAGTGTGGTACCTAGACCCACAGTCTAAGCATCACCTGGGAGTTTGAGAGAAAAGCAAATTCTCAGGCTCCTCCTCAGACTTACTGAATCTGAAAATCTGGGGTTTGGGCCAGCCACTGTATTTGAACAAGTCCTGAAAGTGTTTCTGGGGCTCCCTAGAGTTGGAGAACCATTGGTCTTCTAGAGGCAATCCTTTGAAAAGCTGCATCTAGAGATTAAACATTTTATCTTGTCTCAGCGCAAATGTTTACAAGATTTTCAGGCTATGAGGTGACCATCTTTTAGCATAGAAGTGTGTGGTGCCTATACCACCGACAGTGCCCATGTTTGGGACTTCACTCTCTGCTGAAGAGGCGGGCTTTGTCATGTAGTTGTACTACCTAACCACTTTCTTTATTTTTTAGTATTTATTTTTTTCTGTTTCCATTATGGTTTATTACAGGATATTGAATATATTTCCCTGTGCTATACAGTAGGACCTTGTTGTTTATCCATTCTATATATAATAGTTTGCACCTGCTAATCCCAAACTCCCAATCCAACCCTCCCCCGCCCTTCCCCCTTGGCAACCACAAGTCTGTTCTCTATGTCTATGAGTCTGTTTCTATTTTGTGGATAAGTTCATTTGTGTCATATTTTAGATTCCACATTAGATATCATATGGTATTTGTCTTTGTCTGACTTACTTCACTTAGTATGATAATCTCTGGTTGCATCCATGTAGCTGCTGCACATGGCATTATTTCATTCTTTTTTATGGCTGAGTAATATTTCATTGTGTGTATATGTGTGTGTGTGTGTATATATATATATATATATATATATATATATATATATCACATCTTCTTTATCCGTTCCTCTGTACCTGACCATTTTCTTATCCTGCACCCCACTGGCTACACTGACTGAACCAGGAGAGAACCTCTCACTCAAGCCAGCCAATCCCACTGGATTCTCTCTCTCGAGAATATGAACTAGAGACACCGAAACTGTAGTCAGTGCTGAACTGTTAAAGGTATATGAGACTAACAGTGATAGCCACAGTGGGCCCTGCACAAGCACAACCCGTGTCCTTTCAATTTGCCTACTTTTTTTTCCCTTGAGTGGGTATATATTTCTTGCACCAAAGAGGCTTGATCAGGATATATCTATTGATGTATTACATAATCAATAGTTAATATATGAATTATTGATAAGAAGTGCTATAAGATTGACTGGCCATAGTTATTATTATCCATTGTAAAGGTTGCCCAAACTATTGGTTTGTTCATGCTGTTGTCTTGTTTTAGCTGCAGCATATCGACAAACTGATGACTCTAATATCTGTTTAATTTCCCATGTGCAAAAACAAATTTGGTTGCACTCTTATTTCATTCCAGTGCTGAACTCTGAGTCCTTTTGCAATTGCTTCTGATTCTCTGAGAAACTAGTGCAAATTGCTTTGTAAATCAACAACCAAAGAATCAGTATCAATGATGTTCTTTTAAAGAAATCAAAGATAAATGGTCCTCATAAGTCACTGTCACTGTACTTCAACCTTCAAAAGGAAATATTCTGAAAATGACAGCAAGGGAAATCATATAATATTACCAAACCAGTTATGGGATAGTGAATAAAGCCAGAATATGATTTGAGAAGTGAACGTTTGTTCTGAGAACAATATTAACATAATAGGAATATGAGGATCAAGCTTTACTTTTTCAGGCCATGGTTATTGATTTAAGAACGGACACAAATAAAATTTGTTATCAGAGAGCTGTTTGCAAAGATGTTTTAAATCCAACATGTCTTCTTTTAATATTATACTAGTGTAGAATATCCCAAGATGGAAGAGACCATATAGGTCATCTAACCCAATTATGCATTTCATGCTTGACTCACCTCTATACCCCTAAAGAAATGACAGCCACATGACCCTGGCATTGTGGTTGATGACAGACCCATCTACGATGCTTCGTACAGTAAATCTACAAAAAGGAATACTGGCATTTTGAAACACAAAATATAGGATGCTACTTTGAAATATGGCTCTTGTTAATGTTTGGGGAAGTAGTGGTTTTTCTTCTGTCATTCCTGGGGGAAAGGGTGTTAAGCATTGTGGCAGACACTGATTATTGCTCCCAGATTTGGTTCTCCTGCATCTCCAAATATTTGCTTGGCACAGGACTGCTCAAAATAAAGCTCAAATTCCCAAGCTTTCCTTATAGCCATGGATCTGAGTTACTATTGTTGTGGAAAGTAACAAATTAAGTCAAAATGTAGAGGCTGAAAACAAGCGTTTTTTTATGCTCAAAGATTTGGGATGGGGCATCACATGGCTGGCTGCCTCTGTCATGCTGGCACGACTTCTATCAAAGCAGTCACAAGCCCACCCAGATTCAAGAGGAGGGCAATTAAGGCTTCAACTCTTGATGGGGGAGCGGCAAGGTCACACTGTTGAAGAGCACATGGCACAGGTGAGATTTCTGAAGCCACCTTTGGAAAATGCAATCTGTCACACCATAGGTGTGGCCGTTGACTAAGTTCTGGCCAAGAGGATATAAGAGGAACTGGTGTGTTTAACTTCCCGGAAGTGTCCTTAGACGGGGGATGTGTATGTGGTAGGAGGGGAGGTTCCCTTCTCTTTTCCACTTTCCTCTTGGCTGAAATATGGATGTATATACTGGAAGGTAGAGCAGCAGTTTGGACAACAAATTTAGGATTACATAGCAACAAGCTGGAAGGAGGCTGGGTGCCTAATGATCCTAGAACCACCATGCCAGCCCTGAGCTGCTTACATTTACATTACAGAGAAATAAACTTCTATCTTGTTTACGCTACTATATTTTGCATTTTCTTGTTAATCTTAATAAAAACATCATCATAAATGAAGAAAGATGATACAAACTTGTCTTAAATTACTGGGTCTATAAAGATAATAATGTTTATATGGTCTATATAATATTTATATGGTTAGAGTTTGACTAATATTGTGGGCCATGAAGTGAGGATCATGGTATTTCATAAAAGCTTAATTCTTAAAATGCTTGACCCTTACCATTAGAAGTACCTTACTATATTTAAAAACAACATATTATTATGAAGTTAAAAAATGGAAATAAAGAAAACATTCACTCATAGAGTGAATATAAGTTGTGTCATAAACAAAGGATTAATGTCAAAATGTATTTTTATTAAAGGGACTAGTTTGTTACATCTTGATTTCTAGTCTTTGACGTTTCTGAACCATGTATTTACTTTTTTCTTTTTTTGTGTGGGTAGAAAGATAAGCTAAGTGAGCTTGCTATTGAGATATTTTATTTTACAATGATGGTCATCGTAAAAAGTGATGTGTTTTTAAGTACCATTTAATTAGCAAAAGACATTTTCTAATTCAAAACCGTAAACATTCGCAGAATAAGCCTCGTTTCAAAGTCCAGGACTTCTTTAAAGCACACATCTCGAATTCTATTTCTCTTTATAGTGAAGTACATATTCTTATTTTTGGAGATATAATTAAAAACCACTGAAAGCGTAAGGGAACTTTTTAAAAATAAACAATAACAGTTTAATCAGGCAAAGGTTTTTTTGCTTGAGGGCCATCTGTCCTGACACTGACATTTTATTCAAATTGCTGCACCATCCTGTTTGAAGAGCATCGACTAACTTTAAGTGCCTCACAATAAATGGCACATTTGTCTTAACAAGTAGTAACTGCATAAAGTGGACAATGGAATAGTATCAGTAAAGCAAAACAATAAAACAGGATGGATGGAGAAAGACTGGATAACATGTGGCGAAAGAAAAAGAAAGGTGTCGCAAAGATGGGGCATTATTTCTTTGTCCAAAAGAGAACCAGTACCACTATACGACTTTAAACAAAAGACATCACCCACACTTATCAATCCAACTAGATTCTCGGAGGAAAATAAAATGCCGCTACCGAGGTGGAGGCCGGTTTCAGGGCAAATCGAGTGGCGCCAGCTCTGCGTGGACTCCGTTGGTGAATGACGCGTGGGAATTCTGCCGACTGGCCCGCCCGCTTTGGGGTGTGCGGACAGGTGGACGGCCAGGCGCGCCTGGGCCGGGGGATGACCCGGGGGATGGCCCCGGCCCCCGCCCCCGCCCCGACCGCGCCCCTCGCAGCGCGCCCAGCCAGCCAGCCGGCGCCCGCCTGCGTCTTCAGCCCCTCAGCTGTCCGAGCACCCGGCGCCCGCAGGCGGAGGTTGCCATGGTTTCCGGGGGTCACGTGGGGCGCGCTGGCGCCCCCCCTCCCGCGCTCCGCGGCGGGGCGGGGGCGGGGGCGGGGCGTCCCAGGAAGGGGAGAGGAGCGGCCGCGGTGGGAGCGGGAGGAGCTGGAGATGCTTCCAGCTCTCCCGAGGCCGTGCTCGTTCAGCCGCCGCCGCCGCACGGAGCAGCCGCGCGACGGGAGCCGCGGGCCGGGCCAGCCGGGCCTCCGGGGCCCAGTGCGCCGCGTTCGCAGCGGGTAGCGCAGCCAGCGTAGTCTTCGCTCGCTCGGCGGCCGCGGGGCCCGAGGCCGGTCCGGGGAGGGGGCGAGGGCGGCGCCCCGGCGCCCGTTGGCAGGGGAGGCAGGATGAGCATCGAGATTCCGGCGGGACTGACGGAGCTGCTGCAGGGCTTCACGGTGGAGGTGCTGAGGCACCAGCCCGCGGACCTGCTGGAGTTCGCGCTGCAGCACTTCACGCGCCTGCAGGAGGAGAATGAGCGCAAAGGCGCCGCGCGCTTCGGCCATGAGGGCAGGACCTGGGGGGACGCGGGCGCCGCCGGCGGGGGCGGTACCCCCAGCAGGGGGGTCAACTTCGCCGAGGAGCCCATGCACAGCGGCTCGGAGAACGGCGAGGAGGAGGAGGCCGCGGACGCAGGGGCGTTCAACGGTAAGGACCCGACCCCCGCGCGCCCCCTGCCTCCCCCGCCGCCCCCCCTCGGCCCTTCGATCCCGCAGCTCGGCTCAGCCACCTCTCCCTGCCTTCCCCACCTTCCCTACCTTCCCTTCGCGCCCACCCCCTCAGCATCCATTTCTGTCTCTCCCGCTCGCCCACCTTCCTACTCCGCGCTCTCGTTGTGCCCTCCCCCTCGTCCCCTCCTCTGGAGGTGGGGAGCCCAAAGGTGAGGCTTCTCTGCCCACCCGCCCCCTCTCGTCCTGGGCTCGAAGGCAGAGGCCGGCCAGTTTGGGGTGGGCATCTGAGAAACAACTTTCACTGGGGTTGGAGAAATTTCCCTTGACGGATGTTACTGTGCATAAATGAAGCTGGCCCACTTGGCATCGTCTTTCAGCCTTTATATTTATTAATGGAGTGTCCAAAGCGAAAAGGCGAGGTGTGTTCAATCGGATTGGCTTTACTGTTGTTAGGACGGCAGGTTCACTAAAAGGAGCATGAAATTGGACCCACGGGGCAGAACAAAATTTATGGTGATAGCTTTGGCATTCTTGGAAACAGTCATCTATTATTTTCCAATTTAGCAATACCGCGTTGTACTATTTGGGGACACACAACAAAGGATCCCGTTTAGCCTGCAATCCATGGGGTGTTTGGAATGAGGAAACGGGCTAATGGTTTGCTTTTTATTTAAAACAAATATTGAATGATTTGGTGCCTTAAAAAAAAGTGTGTGTGAAAAACACTGTAGGAAGTTCTGAAAGCTTGTCGGTTGTCTTTAGAATGAAAAGTCAGTGAGTAATTGTAAGGACTGTGCCAGATACTGAAGCTAGAAAGAATGAATGGGAAAGAAAAAGGGATTTTCTCAAATAATTGCTCCTGGCAGGTCCTACCTCTTCTGCTTATAACCCTCTTTCTCTGACACACGCAGACACACGTACACATTAACAGCCTTCTGTATTTACACAACGTGCCTAAATCCCATCTTTGTGACATCCCAAGCTAAAACACCCGGGTGTGCAAATGTGCAAGTGCTTTTTCTTTGTGGTGTAAGGCAACCGTGCATTCAGCATCGCACCAGCTTTTATTTATTTACACTTCTTGTGGTTTGTGTGTCCGCAGTGCATTTCATATAATGAAACCATTTTAAAGTGTCATTTCCTTGTATATGTTCCTAGGAAGGTGTTTCTTTTCTTTGCAAAATTGTTGAAAAGTGTTATAAAATTAAGCTATTTTTAGCTTGTCTGAAGCAATCACAAAAAGCACTGGAAATTAGTGCTCTCTGAAGATAAAAGGGAAGATTGTTACTTTAAAAATGTTAATTTTGGACTTCTTAGTGTTTTCAGGGGTAGGATAATTATAGTCTTCATTGTTCATTTTGCACAAGAATTTAATCGAATACTTTTCTTATTAGAAATGAGAAAAGGATAAATGAGTACATATTTTAAACAGATGGTCAGGAGAAGCCAATGATGAATGACACAGGAGGGGTAGAGACATCTAATATATACTTCTTTTATGCTCCTGAGACACACGTGTACACACGAGTACATTCACATGCACACGGACACACACAAAGAAAAAAAAAAGGACTAGTTTCCCAGAGTGGAGAAAAGCAAAGACTAAGGGACTTGGTAAAGAACATATATTCGTTCAGTACAATATATTGTTAGTATAAGTAAAATATTTTGTTTGTATAATGTTTTTGAAGTACTTTGCATTTATGATTCTGTTTTCTCTTTGCAACAATGTAGATTATACACAGAACAGATTCGATTTTTGTTTTGCAATGAAATAAGCCGTTAAGTTCTGAGTGGTAAGGATCATTGTATATGGTTTTATGGTCTCCAAAGCACCTTTATTGTAAAAATTACTCAGTGTGAGTTTTACTAAATATTTGTTAACCAATTGCCCTATTTATTCTCCATTCCTACCCCCCAAAGACTGTTCTGACTGCAACCAATTTGATCATTATCCAGTGCACACATATGCATATGTGTATAACAGAAACTTTGGTGATGGTACTTCCCTTTTCTAGGTGTAGTAAAAAATATCTGTTTAGAGTATTTTCTATTCTAATCAGTTCTCTCTTAATTTTTTTAAAGTAAATTGTGAGACGCCCAGTTTAAAGAGAATTTTAGACTACCAAGGGTTGGCAAACTGTTTTGTAAAGGGCCAGAAAGTAAATATTTTAGGCTTTGTGAGCAATGTATGGTCTCCATCGCATATTCCTCTTCTTTTTTTTTTTTTTTTTTTAACTGCCCTTTAAACACATATCCCTTCTGGAGGTTAAGGTTGTACAAAACTGGCCACAGACCAAGGCCAGAGTTTGCCAACCCTCGGTCAGAGGGGAAGAAAAAGTCAAAATAATGCCAGTGCGGGGCGGGGAGGGGGGAAACAATAGGAATGAGCCTATCAGTTTAATGTCTAGGTCTAAAAAAGTGCTAGAATATAAAAAATACCAGATGCTGGGTAATCCTCCTGTTATAGTAAAGAATTAGAAAAGTGAGTACTAAAGAAGAGTAAAGTACCAGAAGACAAGTCTTAATTTACTGAGACATAGCACAAGACCAAGTGGATCAATCATTCTTAAACTTTTGTATACATATCAAGGATGTTTGATTCAGAAATGAACATTACCTGGTACTATTCTTGGAGAGCTTTTTTGAATAGGTTGGGGTGGACATCGGGTTTCTTTTTTTTTTTTTTTGCAGACATCCCAGCTCGTTCTGATATCTACAGTTCCCTGACCACACTTTGAGATATGTTGGTCAACAGATAATGATGATTGTAATGTCACTTTCTCTTATTAACAGTTTAAAAATACCTGCCATTTATTGACATTCACTGTGTGCTAGGTACTATCTGAATGTTTTAATTCATTATCCCAGCTTTATAAGAAAGATGAGACTGTCACTTGCCCAATGTTTCACAGCTAGTGTACTGCAGGGATTGGAACACCTGTGGGCCTGGCTCCGTCCCTGTGCTCTTAAGTTCCAGATTTTATCTCTGGAAGGGAGTGGGGCTGGCATCACTTGACCATCCCTTGTATGTCAAGCTCTACTTGAGGTCCTTAATGTGTTTTATCTTTAAGGCTCAGAAAAATTAACTTGTCCAAGGTCACACATAGGACTAGTAAGCAGCAGAGCCTGGTTTCTTACTCACATCTCTCTGACCCACGACCATCAGAGGTTTCTTCCTTAATGGAATTTGTATGATGGGCTGACTCACAGGTCACGTTTTCCTGGTTATCTTTCCAGTAATGGTGATAAATTTTCTTTGATTGATCCATACCCACTCTGACGAATCCCTTAGGACAATGTATTTGTCGATGGTATTTGTGAGAGGTTGGGCAAAAAGGCAGGTTTTTGACCGTGAAGCTGGTGCCCATTGACTCACATAGAGGGATCAAGCATATGACCTTGAACTCATAATATGGTGGTTGAATCAAGCAAGTGAACCAGGGTTTGGGACCATGGCCATTGATGGCCCTAGGCCAAAAGTCAGATGGGTGAAGGTGGTCTTGACTTCTCTCCTACCTTTCCAAAGGATTCCTTCCTCTGCTGACTGCTTTCCAATTCCCCTTGTATTCTTTTCTAATTTTATCACTTCTAATGTTTACTTTCAGTTTGCTGTCAATTCTTGTTAAAAGGGCAACCGTTAGGTGTTAGAATGGCATATGGCGATCCCCTTTCTGGGAACTCTTGAAGTCCTGAAAAAAGCTATAATGGAGTCTCTGCCTCCCCCTTCCCCATCCTACAGAAAGCGAATATAACATGACATGTCTCTTCTGCAAGGGCAGTATCCCCAGGCTTGGAATTTATTAGGATGGTTACAGTAAGCCAAAGAGATGGAATCAGTACCAATTTGGAGCGGAATCTGTGGTAATTAATACAGGCATCATTATGAGATCTTGTGTTGCTCAATTATTTCTTCAGTGAAATGGCTGAAATTATAAAAAAAAGTAAATAAAATTCTCAGTTGACAAGTAGTCAGTAACAAATTACATATGGACATATGAAGAGCAATCCAACTGGAAGAAAAATACACTAGTATAAAATATGGAAGACCTAATGTTCTGTATTATGGAAGGCAAAGATCTGGAGTTCAAAGTGGATACACAAGGCAAAAATATAGAACCATAGCTTATAAGCAAGCATGCCAAAGGTATATAAATAGAAATTTAGCATGTAAAATCTGTGACTTAATCCTCTTAACTCTGATTTACGTCAAATGGTTTTGGAGAACTTGATCTACCTTTGCATTTTTACAGTGTAAGGGGATTGTGGAGACTTTACCAGAGATCCTGAAAATTATGCAAAATATTGGAAAGTTGGAGCTTCTGGTGGGAGATTAAGGGAACAAAGGTATTTATCATGAGAGGAAATGGTTGAAAGAGAGTTAAGAGTAACATTCATGTGTCTGAAAAATTTTCTTAGAGGATTCTGAGCAAATATTCTTCATCTCTGTTATATACAGAATTAGGAGAACTAAGCTTCATTGTAACCTGAAGAATAAAAGTCAGAAATTCATCTGTCTGAAATGGCATATGTGGTCTTCCAAAAATGAGATGGCAAAGCAGTCGGGGTAATAGATTGACTTTCCAAGAATCTGCTGTGAAAATGTTCTTAAGCTTGTTCATACTGGGAGTGAAAAAATAGGTTGATCTATATGTTGCATTCATGGCCTAACTGAAAGCAGGAAACTGTAGAGAGTGATAATCATAGCTTTAAAGGAGTGTCGCCTTGGCCGATTTTTTAGGCTCACTTCTATGGGCCCTTATTTAAGAACGTGCTCTCTCGATGGCTATTAGAGACTGTTGTGGGACAAAGCGGCCAATCCTTAGCTCCTGCCTCCTACTTCATGTAGCTGTCAACATATGACTGAAGAAAGACATTTATTCTAGCGGTGGTACTTATGCAATGGACTGAAAGTTAAAATATCTTTTTAATATATTATGAAACTCTTAAATCCATTTAATCGGTTTGAAAAACGTTCATGGAAGTCAGTTTTGGGGGGTTAACTTTAAATTCAGACAACATCTATTTTCTTTTATGTATGAGGCGCTGTGTGAGGCATGTCGACATGTTATCATAGTAACAGTGCCTGCCTCGTGAAGTTGTTAGCGAGGATAAATGGAGTAGTATTGGCAAGGTCCTTGCTGATAGTGCACCCAGCAAGCGCTGATTACCTGTTAAACAAATGATCTCATTTATAAGAAGTATTCCAGCAATGCGTTCTTTCTGAGTAGCAATTTCATTGTGCTTGGTGGAGATGAATCTAACGTTTGCACTTTGTAGAAAGATGAAGTAGGAAATGAGCTTACTGGGCAGTTCCTCTTAGGATTTAATGTGAAGTTATGTTGCATAGTAATGAAACCAACATCCTTTCAGCTGATAATTTGTAGCTAAGCACACCAGGATTTTGTAATTAATGAGACTTTGTGGTCTTTGGCTATTACAAATTTATATAGTAGTTTTAAATCCTCCTGAAGTGGATTACATCCTTCATGACAATGGCTAAAATGTTGAAGCCATTATTTTATTTATGAGCTTAAAACAGTAACGTTAGAGAAGATTTTAAAAATATTTTGAGTTATAGATGGTAATTGTGATTTTTCAAAGAAGAACAGTTAAGAACATTATTCATTTTAATAGTAGTATTAAATGGATTGCTTTAGGAATTGAAATTGGGAAATCAAAGGATTTTGAAAGAGTGTCCTTTCTCAAACTCTTATCCATCTATTACTTTAAACTTTGGGAAGAGGGAGGGAGGGGAGGGGTGGAGGGATGGGAAGAGAGAGAGAAGGCGGAAGAGAGGAGTAAAATTAGTTGGAACTTGTGAAGGGTTCTTCGAGTAACTTACACCTTTTCTGAAGGGATGGCAGAGAATGAAAATACCTAAACAAACATTGAATACTTTCACATCTTAAAAATCAAACTCTTTAGCTATTATTTAATGTCAGAGCGTTATAAGCTTTCCGTTTGAAGACATGTACGTAAGCTTTCCATTTGAGGTCGCACGTAAAGTGATGCACTGTGTCTGGGTGGAACAGAGTAAATATTTAACGGTTATTTATTGTTGCAAATCTCACTCCATGGATTCCAGCGAATTTCCAGCTGTCAAGGTTTTGTTCATAGCTGTGTCAAAAAACAAATGTGTTTCTTTTTCAGCTGTGCTAACAAGAGACCTTTGAAATTGTCAAGGAGGAGTTTATTTGTGATCCATTAAGAAAGCCATTTAATGAGAGTAGTAGCAATAGAGAAGGCCTGCGGTGGAGGTTGGGGTTGATGGGGGCCAGGGTTTCAGCGAAGGTGATTGAATGACTGACCTTGGGGTCTGCCTTAGCAGTATCAAGAGTCACAGAGTAAAGGGACCGACCGAGACCTGGGTTAGCCCATGAGGAGGAGGAATGTGTATAAGTTGGGAGGTAGGATGCTGTGCTCATTCACTCACTGCAGACATATTTATAGAGAGCCAACTCCTTTCTTTGTTTTTTCTTTTTAAGAAAAAAGAAATAATTATTCTCTTAAGTTTACTATCTCTAGACTTCTTAAGGAACAATCCTTTTGTCAGAGACTGTCTCATAGATAGAATATGTTGTCTATTTCGCTTAACAGATGGAGCAGCTGAAAGCCAGAGACGTTCCTTGCCCAGATTTAGTCTGCTTTGGTCTTTTTGTTCATAGAATTATCACAATTTGTGTGCTGTTTATATTAACTTACATACTATGAATCCTTTCTGTCTTCCATCAGGGTGATAGATAAGGTCTAAAAGTCTAGGCTAAAGAGAAGTACTTTTGTTCTTTTGCCTTCAGAATTACCAAATTTTTTTTCTCTTTGATTTTTTTCATTGAGGTGAAATCTAGTATTAGGTTTTATTTTTGTATCAATTGCTTAAGAAGAGACAATGGAAAAGAAAAAGGAGTGCAGTGACTTTTCTGAGGTGGATGAGTTATTGTCATCGTGTTCTTGGTCCTGTTCTTATTGTCCTTCCGCCTTATCCTTGCCGCTTAGTTGTGGTTGGGTTGGTCCCAAAACCCCATGTAAAAACCTCACTGTGATACTGATCATTATCTTTATTTTATGGGAGTGAGTTTTTGTGTTTCGGAAGTTCAAAATGACTCGGACTGTTCCATTATGTAATTATTTTGTGGAAAGAATTTGAGCTAAAATTTTCAGGTCATGGCTTATATGAAAACAAAACAATCTAAAAAAATCAGAAATATAAACACAGTTGGTGTAACATTTATAAATGTTTCAGCAATAGGCTCTGCCATGTGTAGCTTAATATGTTTGGAAACTAAAAAAAAAAAACCATCATTCCAGTTGCTACTGTTTAAAAAATGTTTCTGTGTTTTAAAAAAAGACAAAAGGTCAAAATATAAACACATGTTCTACATAAAAGTGAAGCCAAGAAGATACGCTGAATGCAGTGATTCCGGTATCCGTTTGGCTGGGGACTGACACTGTTTAATTTACATTAGCTGTTCCAAGACAAAATAGTTCATGCGAGTGATATTGAGGGGAATTTATTTATTTTTTTGGATAAAAAAGAAGGAAAAAGCTTCCGTTCGTTTAAATACATTTTAGTTAGACTCAAAAAGCATCTTTCCCAAAGGTTCTGAATTAATACATGACGCAGCTGTTTCATTTCAGTTGCTGTAGAAAGCTAATGTTTGTTAAATGATATTCTTTTTATTTAATCACTGTTAACTCTTTTGGCTGCTTAAGTGCCAGACGCTGAATAAGGCTATTTATACATACCATTCGGCCCTCCCCAAAGTAAGTGGTAGAGTCAGGATTTGAACCTGACAGTCTGAGTTCAGAGACCATCTCCTTAACCATGGTACACAGACTTCATTTTTAGTAACTCTTACAGCAGTAACATGGTTGAAAAGAACCACATATCAAAAAATAAGCTTCCAACTTTTCCCTCTAAAAATTTACAGCCTAGCCCAGCATTGATCTTTCCCTTTTACAATTTGTTGTTTCCGTCTAATTCTACGCAAATTAGCACTTGGCATACTTTTTTTCTTTTTTTATAGAGAACCTTTATTTTATTTTATTTTGGCCGCGCCATGCAGCTTGCGGGATCTTAGTTCCCTGAGCAGGGATCAAACCCAGGCCCTCGGCGGTGTAATTGCGGAGTCCTAACCACTGGACCGCAAGGGAAGTCCCAGCACTTCATATACTTTAGAAACTCAATAAAATGTTTATTTTAAAAATGAACACCTCATATACTGAGCTGTTTAATTCTCAAAACCTTTTTGATTATGTACAGTCATTAGCAAAATATATTTGAGTATATACATCCCATGTATGTTTTTATAAATTTTGTGCATGTACCAGTATATTAACTTACTATGTATATGAGAAGGCATCCCACAGTATAAATTTAGAAAGGGAGAAGTAACAAGTAATTGTAAGCAAGTTCTAATTTTTACTACACCCTAAGTGATTGCCTTATACTCTGCCTTGGGGTGCATGACCCCATTTTGGAGACCACAATCCTAACAATAGAACTTAACCCATACTCTATTAATATGTAAGCTAGCTGTAGTAAACTTTGGCTTCCTCTTTTAAGCTCCTGGATTATAAAGGACCTGCAGGTAGGCAGGGTCCTAGCGTGTGTGTATGTCTTTTTTAATAGACATTCATTAGGTAATTGTTTGACTCAGCCAAACTTTGGCAGAATAAAGAGGAAAATTCTATCTTATAAAAAGGAAATAAAATCATGTTACCTGACAGGTAAGATCTAGGCTTTTTCTTTTAAATCTGTATTCCTGTCTGTACCTTGATCTTCAGCCTCGATTATAGAGTACTAATGTCCTTGGTGCACATATTGAGGGTGTGACAAACAGAATCATACCATGTTACAGGTGTTTAGTTTAGTCGTGGAAGTGCCAATCAGAATTAGAAGAAAATCTAAAGTTTAAAATAGTTTAAAAGATTAGGACCATGGGCTTCCCTGGTGGCGCAGTGGTTGGGAGTCCGCCTGCCGATGCAGGGGACACGGGGTCGAGCCCTGGCCCCGGAGGATCCCGCATGCCGCGGAGCGACTGGGCCTGTGCGCCATGGCCGCTGAGCCTGCGCTCTGGAGCCTGTGGGCCACAGCTGCTGAGCCTGCGCTCTGGAGCCCGTGAGCCACGGCTACTGAGCTTGCCCTCTGGAGCCCGTACCCTGCGGCGAGAGGCCGCCGTGATGAGAGGCCCGCGCACCGCAGCGGGGAGTGGCCCCTGCTCGCCGCAACTGGAGAGGGCCCGTGCGCAGTTAACGAAGACCCAACGCAGCCATAAATAAATAAAGTAAAAAAAAAAAAAGATTAGGACCAGGCAACATCCCAAGGAAAAACATAAAATAAAATAGTTTAAAAGAAATGCAGTTACATAGGGTATCTGAGGAAGGCCATCTCTGGAGATGACAGTTGGTTAGGAGGGAGCCTCTTCACTATCTCCCTTTGTGTAACTTTTGAAAAAAAGCTTGTCATATACTTGTATTACCTATTAAATACATTTTAAGTGAAAAAAGACATGAAAGAAAGGCGATTCTTTTATAAACGTCCGGTGGGTAGTAGATAAAACACTATAGGGGCACACGGTATGGTTCGAAATTGATGTAGCCAAATATTCTTGCCTGAGTTATTCTCTTGGTCCTGGGTACCCAGTCCTCTTTCCTTAACTTTCTGCCAAAATCCCAGTTTTTCTCCAAAGGTTAGCTTACAGTTCACCCTACCAGAAAATCCTTACGAGATTCTGTGGTTGACATAAGTGGTGTCAAAATGGCAGGATGAACGTGCCCTGCTTCAGAGTGAGCTTGGCGGATGTCACATGTGCCTGGCACAGGCAGGCCTGGAAACACAGGAATAAGCTCCCTCCCTCCAAGACCTTCCTGCACGCATCTCACTTGGCCCACAGAAGGTGCTCAAATACACTTTAAATTAACCTCAAGTTGAATACTGAATGTCTCATAATAGTAAATATCTATAAGTGTACATTTCTAAAGTGATTGAAACCTTCTTGGGCGCATAAATATTAAAAATAGCCTCCTGGTAATCCTTTATATTGATGCATTTTAAAATGTTTTCATGAAATATAAAAGCCTTAGCCTGTGTTCAGTTTCGTAGGTTTAGACTTCATTATATTAAAAAAAAAAAAAAAGGCGGCATTTTCTATTTTGGCCTGATATTTGATCACTCTGCCTCATGCAAAGAACACAAGTGCACAGGCTCGCCTTGCGGGTGAGGATTGCACATTCTCATCGAGGAGACGTTCTGACCCCCCTAAACTTCCCGTATCACTGCTTCTGCTTCTGGGAGCCCTGTGTTAAACCCAAATGCATCTGTTGCCCTGAACCTGCTTTGTCCTGTTTTCTCTCTCCATCTTGCCTAATTCCTGCCACCTTAAAAGCAGGCTGTCTTCCTCCGTTTATTGCATGAATCCTGCTCACACACCACCACCCCCACCCCGAGGTGAGCCCTTTGGAGCCCTCCAGTTTTAACTGTAGCTCCAGCGCAGACCTCTCGCCTTCAGATTTAGGTTGACATATCTCCCTGCTTACCAGCCACCTCTGCTTGCATCTTCAGGCACCTCCAGATAATTTTGTCCTAAACTGAATGTGTTATCATCTACCTCTATTATTATTCTTTCCTACTCATGTTACTTTTTTACCCCCACTGATTTGATAAACACAGTCAATAGAGCCCCTTTCCTCTGCCTCCTACTTCTTAAACCTGGTAGTTTATGGAAAACAAACAAAACAGATTGCTTTTATTGCTGAAAATTTTTAAGTAGTGCTGAAAAATCAGAAACACTGGAAACTTTTTACAAATATGACTTCACTTTGGCATAAGCTCTAGGTTTGAATCCTGACTCTGCCATTTATAACTTTTGGAACCTTAAACAAGTTACTTTACCATCTGTGCCTCAGTTTCCCCATCTGTGAAATGGGAATGATGGTAGTACTTACCTCAGAGGGTTCTGGTAAGAATAAATGAATTGACAGTGTGTGGCATATACTAAGCCTTATATATGGATTTGTTAAAAAAAAAAAAAAAAAGAGAGGAAGGAAGGAAGAGAGGAAGGGCAAGTTTTAGAAGTTAGAACCTGACGGTTTTTAAAAATGAAGTTTGATTTGAAATGTAAGAAACTAGAGATTGTTTTCAAGGCAGTGCAGTAATAGTCCTTAAAGAAAATGTTATTAATGAAAAATATAAAAGTAAAGTCTTCAGATCTTTCAGTTAAGTGTTTCAAACGTTTAAAAAAAATCCCTGCTCTTTTAAGTCTCAAGTCCTCCTTTAATTCCTTTGAAATGCAAGGCAAATAGTCTGACTTAAAAAAAATAAGGTTAAAAAAAGCAACGGGGTAAAGCTTTGCTTTGTTTTCACACCATCTTCTTCCTTGAGAATCAGTGTTTAACTGGTAGAATAAATAAATTTGTGTGCAAAATCTCCAAGTTTATGGTTTTATTCAAGTTTTAATAAGTTATTTTAAAACAAACTTGGGAAAGAGTAAGTAGGGATATTGAAAATAGTTACTTAATTTAAATGAGGCAGATGCTTATAGTAAAAAACATGAATATGTGCCTGAAATATAAATTAATTGGAAAAAATTGGTTGTATTAACTTGACAGCTTGTTGCCATTTCCTCATATCATAATATTTATGAAAGTAAGCTCATGGTGGGAGAAACTTTTATACCTAAGTTTTACATTAGAATGTGGTTTTATTCTGAAAACCCATCATTCTGTACTTGCTCCACTACAAATTGCTATTTTAATAGATTTCAAAAAAAAAAAGACAGTTCTTTTGGATATCTTTGCTTTTACACAGAGTTATTCACAGGTCTTCGATTTTTTTTTTTAACGTGTCATTGATTTTTTTTTTTTAAACCCACATTTGTTTATTTATTTATTTTTGGCTGTGTTGGGTCTTTGTTTCTGTGCGAGGGCTTTCTCTAGTTGTGGCAAGTGGGGGCCACTCTTCATCGTGGTGCGCGGGCCTCTCACTATCGCGGTCTCTCTTGTTGCGGAGCACAGGCTCCAGACGCACAGGCTCAGTAGTTGTGGCTCACGGGCCCAGTTGCTCCGCGGCACGTGGGATCTTCCCAGACCAGGGCTCGAACCCGTGTCCCCTGCATTAGCAGGCAGATTCTCAACCACTGTGCCACCAGGGAAGCCCTGTCATTGATTTTTTAACGTTAGTTTTTTTTTTTTAATTTTATTTTTGGCTGCATGGGTCTTTTTGTTGCTGTGCATGGGCTTTCTCTAGTTGCAGCACACTGGTTTCTCATTGTGGTGGCTTCTTGTTGTGGAGCACGGGCTATAGGTGCGTGGGCTTCAGTAGTTGTGGCACGTGGGCTCAGTAGTTGTAGATCGTGGGCTGCAGAGCGCAGGCTCAGTAGTTGTGACGCACGGGCGTAGTTGCTCTGTGGCATGTGGGATCGTCCCGGACCAGGGCTCGACCACGTGTCCCCTGCATTGGCAGGCAGATTCTTAACCACTGTGCCACCAGGGAAGTCCTCGATATCTTATTTGACTGGCTCGAACCTGTGTCCCCAGCATTGGCAGGCGGATTCTTAACCACTGTGCCACCAGGGAAGTCCTTGATATCTTATTTGACTGTCATTAACAACAGTTTACCAACTAAGCAATATTATGATCTTTGATTCCTCA
Source organism: Mesoplodon bidens (assembly GCF_964165515.1). Lineage (NCBI taxonomy): Eukaryota > Metazoa > Chordata > Mammalia > Artiodactyla > Ziphiidae > Mesoplodon > Mesoplodon bidens. The sequence goes on from NC_138166.1 coordinate 12,719,784, forward strand.
TAATACCTTAAAATAATTTCCTTATAACTTCTTAAAAAGAATTCAGAAGGTATTTTAGTGTTCAGATTTTAAGAAAAATGCATTTGCAGAAAGGATATTTAGTGAAATATATTTTAGGAGCACATTTAGCATTAAAAGGGTACAAGGCTTCAGTTATACAAGATGAATGAGTTCTGGGATCTAATGTATATAGCATGGTGACAGTTACCAATACTGTATTGTGTACTTGAAATTTGCTGAGAGGATAGATCTTAAGTTAAATCTTAACACACACACACACACACACACACTACACACACACACACACAGAGTGGTGACTGTAGAGGTGATGGTTAAATTATTTAGCTTGATTGGGATGATCTTTTCACAGTGTATACATATATCAAAACATCAGGGCTTCCCTGGTGGCGCAGTGGTTGAGAGTCCGCCTGCCGATGCAGGGGACCTGGGTTCGTGCCCCGGTCCGGGAAGATCCCACATGCCGTGGAGTGGCTGGGCCCGTGAGCCATGGCCGCTGAGCCTGCGCGTCCGGAGCCTGTGCTCCGCAACGGGAGAGGCCACAGCAGTCAGAGGCCCGCGTACCACAAACAAACAAACAAAAATCAAGTTGCACACCTTAAATATATGTAATTTTTATATGTCAAAGGTAATAAAGTAAAAAAAAAAAAAAGCAGTGTGAATTAATCTGGTTGGGCTGATAGTATTGAGTATACTGAGAGATTTTTATCTCCAAAACCAAGCAGAGCAGAAATTTTCTCTTTCCCTCTCTCCCTCTTCTTCCCTCTCCCTCCCTCCATTCCTCCCTCCCTCTTCTCTTTTTTTAAAAATTATGAAATATTGCCAATATACAGAAATGAACAGACACTAAATAAGGAACACTCACATGAGCCATCCCCTGTCTCTAACAGATTTTAACGCTTCAGTTTTTTTACTTTGAAGAAAATATCACATGTACAGTAGGAGTCTCCTTGTGTACCCTTCTCTTATCCCGTTCTCTTAACTTCCTTCTCCATAGATAACCACCACTATGATGAATTTGGTGTTTATACTTCCTATGTATGTTTTTGTACTCTTACTACAAAGGCATTTATTCATAGATTAGAAATAATGATATTTTGCATGTATTCAAAGTTCATATAAATTGTGCCACTTATGAAAGTTTCATTTATGTAAATTATCATCCTTCAGCTTGGTTTTGAGAACAGTGCTTGAGGTAATGTTTCATTGATTCATGTAGCTCTTGTTCATTTTTTTTAAACTCCTATTAGTATACCCTTATATAAGTAGACACTTTATCCATTCTTTGATAACTACTTTGCTTGTTTCTAACTATTTGTTATTACAGTGCTGCAGTGAGCATAATGTGTGTGTGTGCGCATGTATGTGTATTATGCAAAGGTACTAGAGTTTTTTGAAGTGTGAGGACCCCTGGAGAACCATTCATCTCCCACTCCTTGACTTTTTCAGGGAGTCTGTGGAGTGAAAACTATAATAATAAGTTCTTTGTCCTTTCCCCCCGCCCTCCCATTCTCTCAGAAGTATATAGTGGAGTTTTTCAGAGGCTGCATAATGTATGATATTGCAACAGATTGAATGCAGAAGCAGATATGAGAACCCAACTGTCTTCTATTATACTAGATTTGCAGAAAGGTAAAACAGAGTCATTCTTCTTATTAATTTTTTTGTTTTGGAAAATATAGTTATTTTCCATAAAAATGTTATTTATCGTAACACATAATCGTCTTGTTAATTTTAAGTGAAATAATATTTTTTAAATAATTTTAATTTCTTAAACACTATATATTGATGACTATAACCCATATAAGCAAATAATTTTGTTTCTGGGTTTTTTTTTGATTTTTTTTGCAGTACGTGGGCCTCTCACTGTTGTGGCCTCTCCCGTTGCGGAGCACGAGCTCTGGACGCGCAGGCTCAGCGGCCATGGCTCACGGGCCCAGCCGCTCCGCGGCATGTGGGATCTTCCCGGACCGGGGCATGAACCCGTGTCCCCTGCATCGGCAGGCGGACTCTCAACCACTGCACCACCAGGAAAGCCCTAAGCAAATAATTTTTAAGAGTGTAAAGAGGTTTTGAGGCCACAAAGTTTGAGGACTGCAGTTCTAGGGTATATACGTAAGCGTAGAAAGGCTGGTTGTAGGGAATGCCCAGCTTTTACTGCACGTCATATTGCCATATTTGCAAAGCTGTTATACTAGTTTATACTCTCAGCAGTAGTATAAGAGTTCTTGGTTCTCCACATTCAAGCGACCATTTGATATTGTCAGATTTTAACCATCTTTGCCAAAAAGACAGATGTTAAATTGGAATCTCATTGTAAATTGAATATGCTTTTCCCTGATTACTAGTGATCTTGACCATCTTTTTTATGTTCATTGATCATATCTCTAGTTCATCTTCTGTGAAAAAAGTTTTTTTTATTGTCATTTTTCCTGTCTGTGTTGTTCTTACTGATTTGTAGGAGTGTCTCCTCTCCTCTCCTCTCCTTTCCTTTCCCCTCTCTCCCTCCCTCCCTCCCTGCCTCCCTCCCTCCTTCCTTCCTTCCTTCCACTAGTTCTTCCTTCCATTAGTTCTGGTTACTAATCCTTTGTTGGTAACATGCATTGAAAACAATCTTCTCCCAGTTTTGGGCTTGTCTTTTCATTTTGTTTATGTAGGTTGAACAGAATTTCCTTTGTTTTCTCTTCCAGTGTTATTGAGATGTAATTGACATACAGCACTGTACAAGTTTAAGGTGTACCGCATAATGATCTGACTTAAGTACATCATGAACTGATGACCGCAATAGGTTTAGTGAACATCCATCATCTCATATAGATGTAAAAGGAAAAGAAAAATGTATTTTTTCCTTGTGATGACAACGCTTAGGATTTACTCTCTTAACAACTTCCATACGTAGCACACAGCAGTGTTGATTATATTAATCACATTGTACATTACATCCCTAGTACTTATTTATCCTATAACTGGAAATTTATACCATTTGACCATCTTCATCCAGTTGCCCATCCCCTCAACCCTTGCCTCTGGTAACCACAAATCTGATCTCTTTTTCTATGAGTCTATTTATTTGTTTGTTGAAGTATAATGGACCTACAACACTATGTTAGTTCCTGGTGCACAACATAGTGATTCAGTATTTGTATACATTGCAGAATGATTACCATGATAAGTCTAGTTACCATCTGTTGCCATGCAAAGATAATTACATTTTTATTGACTGTATTCCCCATGCTGTACATTTCTTCCCCATGTTTTGTAACTGGAAGCTTGTACCTCTTAATTTCCCTCACCTATTTCACTCTTTTCATTCATGTTCATACCATTTCACTCAAGAACAGAATTTCCTGATTTTATTGTAGCCTAACATTAATCCTTTCCTTTATACTTATACTTTTTTGTGCCTTAAGGAATCTATCTCTACCTCGAATTAAAAAGATAAGCTCTTCATTTTCTTGTAAAAGTGAAAAAGTCTTTAGTTTCACGCTTAAGGTTTTAATCCATCTATAATTTATTTTTGTGCCTGGTATGAGATGAGAATCTCATTTCATTTTTTTAAAATATGCATCATTTATTGACTTTTTTCCCCCACTGATTTTTAAACATCAATTTTCCATTTTTATGTGAAGGTACTTACAGTCTATTCTGTTCTGTTGGTTTGTCCAGTCTTTCATTACTCTCTCTTTCTCCTAACATAACTTTATATGGTCCTGATATGTGGTAAGTAAGTACGTCCACCTTATTTTTCTTCAGAATTGTTTAGCTATTCCTGGGCTTTTATTATTCCACAGAACTTTTAGGATAAGCTTCTTCAATGATGAGAAAAACTTTATTAGGTGTTTGTTGGAATTTATAAACAAATTTGGAGACATAAATATTCCATGAACATTGCATATCTCCATTTATCCGGTCTTCCTTTCATTTCTTCAGTGTTTTATCATTTTCTCCATAAAGGATTTTCTTGTCTTTTCTTAGTTTTATTTCTAAGTAACATATTGTTTTTGTTGTTATTATAACTGGGATATTTTTCTATTACATATTCTAATTAGTTGTTACTGAGAATATATAAAAGAACTGTGAAAACTCAATAACAAAAAGCCCATCAATCTGAGCAAAATCAAACTGAGCAAAAGACCTAAATAGTTTAATAAAGAAGACATAAAAGAAGATGGCCACGTGGGAAGACGTGGAGTTAGTGTCTCCCCACAACTAGGGCGCCTGCCAGCCCATAGTGGGGGACTCTTGACACCCAAGGAGACAGGAAGAACCCCAGAGTGAACCGGTAGGTTGTAAGGGGACTGAGGGGAAAGGAAAAGTGGAGGCCAGACAGGATCGGTGCCCCTGAGGCTGGGGAGATGAGGAAAGGCAGGTGGGAGGGACTCTCCAGGAAGAGCGGGAGAGGAGCGGAGGACAATTGCCTGGCCCACTCGGGCTGGGGAGCCTGCTGAGCTCCCAGGCCGGTATCCCCCCTCCAAACCCCCTTCCAGTCCGCATGGGTCCTAGGGGCATAGGAGGGAGGCTGGGGGGACCAGGAGAGGCAGGTGGGAGGGGCCCTCCAGGAGGAGTGGGTGAGAAGCAGAGGGCAATTGCCCTGCCCACTCAGGCCCAGGGAGCCTGCTGAGCTCCCAGGCGAGTCCCCTGCCCTCTAAGTCCCCTCCAGGCTGTGTGGGTCCTTGGGGGCATAGGAGGGAGGCAAGGGAGATCAGGAGAGGCAGGTGGGAGGGGCCCTCCCAGACTGGAGGAGCAGGAGAGAGGAGGGCATTTGCCCCGCACACTCAAGCCCAGGAAGCCTGCTGGACTCCCAGGTGAGGTCCGCTGCCCTCTGAGACCAGGGGTGGGGGGGCACGCCTGGGCCCCTTCTGTTCCTTGAGCCAGAGCCCCGCCCCCCAGAGCCACCAGAGCCTTTTCCAGCCCTGTGGGTCCTGAGCATTGGCCCCGCCCACCACCCAAACCTCACCCTTGCTTAGGCCCCACCCTCCACAGCCAAGGCCTTCCCCACCCACCTTTTTTAAAATTTTCCCTCCTCTTTTTTACTATTGTGGTACTGATGTACCTTCCGGTTGTTAATTCATCTATATTTTTATTTTTGTATTCTTCCTAACATATCTGTTAGTTTCCTAGTCTAATTTTATTTTTTTCTTTGTTATTATTGTGTTTTTTTGTTTGTTGTTTTTGCTGCCCCAGGTGGCTTGCAGGATCTTGGTTCACGAGCCCAGGGTCAGGCCAAAGCTCCTGTAGTGGGAGCTCTGAGTCTGAACCACTGGACTAACAGAGAACCTCAGACCCCAGGGAATATTCATCTGAGTGAGGTCTCATGGAGTTCCTCATCTCAGCATCAAGACCCAGCTCTACCCAATAGCCTACAAATACTAGTGTTAGAAGCCTCAGGCCAAACAACCAGTAAGACAAGAACACAATCCTACTCATAAAAAAAAAAAAAAAAGACACAGCAAAAAAATATATCAGAGATGAAGGAGCAAGGTAAAAACCTACAAGACCAAATAAATGAAGAGGAAATAGGCAATCTACTTGAAAAAGAATTCAGAATAATGATAGTAAAGGTGATCCATAATCGTGGAAATAGAATGGAGGCATGGATTGAGAAAATACAAAAAATGTTTAACAAAGATCTAGAAGAACAAACAGATGAACAACACTAGGAAAAATCAATAACAGAATAACTGAGGCAGAAGAACAATTAAATGGGCTGGAAGACAAAATGGTGGAAATAACTGCTGAGGAGCAGAAAAAAAAAATGAAAAGAATTGAAGACAATCTCAGAGACCTCTGGGACAACACTAAACACACCAACATTCGAATTCTAGGGGTCCCAGAAGAAAAAGAGAAAAAGAAAGGGTCTGAGAAAATATTAGAAGAGATTATACTTGAAAACTTCCCCAACATGGGAAAGGAAATAGTCAACCAAGTCCAGGAAGCACAGAGAGTCCCATACAAGATAAACCCTAGGAAAAACACACCAAGACACATATTAATCAAACTAACAAAAATTAAATTCAAACAAAAAATATTAAAAGCAGCAAGGGAGAAACAAAAAATAACATACAAAGGAATCCCCGTAAGGTTATCAGCTGATTTTTCAGTGGAAACTCTGCAGGCCAGAAGGGAGTGGCAGGATATACTTAAAGTGATGAAAGAGGAAAACCTACAACCAAGATTACTCTACCCAGCAAGGATCTCATTCAGATTCAACGGATAAGTCAAAAGCTTTTCAGACAAGCAAAAGCTAAGAGAATTCAGCACCACCAAACCAGCTTTACAACAAATGCTAAAGAAACTTATCTAAGCAGGAAACACAAGAGAAGAAAAAGACCCACAAAAAAAACCCCAAAATTAAGTAAATGGTAATAGGAACATACATATCAATAATAACATTGAATGTAAATGGATTAATTGTCCCAACCAAAAGATACAGACTTGCTGAATGGATACAGAAACAAGACCCATATATATGCTGTCTACAAGAGACCCACTTCAGACCTAGGGACACATACAGACTGAAAGTGAAGGGATGGAAAAAGATATTCCATGCAAATGGAAATCAAAAGAAAGCTGGAGTAGCAATACTTGTATCAGGTAAAATAGACTTTAAAATAAAGACTGTTACAAGAGATAAGGAGGGACACTACATAATGATCAAAGGATCAATCCAAGAAGAAGGTATAACAATTATAAATGTTTATGCACCCAACATAGGAGCACCTGAATACATAAGGCATGTGCTAACAACCATGAAAGGAGAAATGGACAGTAACACAATAATAGTAGGGGACTTTAACACCCCACTTACACCAATGGACAGATCATCCAAACAGAAAATAAATAGAGAAACACAAGCTTTAAATGACACAATAGAGCAGATCTAATATTTATAGAACATTCCAACCAAAGGTGCCAGAATACACTTTCTATTCAAGTGCACGTGGAACGTTCTTCAGGACAGATCACATCTTGGGTCACTGATAATCAAGCCTTGGAAAATTTAAGAAAATGAAATCGTATCAAGCATCTTTTCTGACCACAGCGCTATGAGATTGGAAATCAATTACAGGAAAGAAACTGTAAAAAAACACAAATACATGGAGGCTAAACAGTGCACTACTAAATAACCAAGAGATCACTGAAGAAATCAAAGAAGAAATTTAAAAATACATAGAAACAAATGACAATGAAAACACGATGACCCAAAGCCTATGGGACGCAGCAAAAGCAGTTCTAAGAGGGAAGTTTATAGCAATTCAGTCTCACCTCAAGAAACAAAAATCTCAAATAAACAATCTAACCCTACACTTAAAACAACTAGAGAGAGAAGAAATGGACAAATTCTTGGAAAGGTACAATTTTCCAAGACTGAACCAGGAAGAATTAGAAAATATTAACAGACGTATCACAAGTAATGAAATTGAAACTGTAATTAAAAATCTTCCAACAAACGAAAGTCCAGGACCAGATGGCTTCACAGGCAAATTCTATCAAACATTTAGAGAAGAGCTAACACCTATCCTTCTCAAACTCTCCCAAAAAATTGCAGAGAGAGAAACACTCCCAAATTCATTCTACAAAGCCACTATCACCCTGATGCCAAAACCAGAAAAAGATATCACAAAAAAAGAAAATTATAGACCAATATCACTGATGAACATAGATGCAAAAATCCTGAACAAAATACTAGCAAACAGAATTCAACAGCACATTAAAAGGATCATACACCATGATCAAGTGGGATTTATCCCAGGGATGCAAGGATTCTTCAATATATGCAAATCAATCAATGTGATACACCATATTAACAAACTGAAGAAGAAGAACCATATGATCATCTCAATAGATGGAGAAAAAGCTTTTGACAAAATTCAACATCGATTTATGATAAAAACTCTCCAGAAAGTGGGCATAGAGGGCACCTACCTCAACATAATAAAGGCCATATACGACAAACCTACAGCAAACATCATTCTCAATGGTGAAAAACTGAAAGCATTTGCTCTAAGATCAGGAACAAGACAAGGATGTCCACTCTCCCCACTCTTATCCAACATAGTTTTGGAAGTCCTATGCACAGCAATCAGAGAAAAAATGAATCCAAATCAGAAGTAAAACTGTCACTGTTTGCCGATGACATGACACTATACGTAGAAAATTTTAAAGATGACACCAGAAAACTACTGGAACTAATCAATGAATTTGGTAAGATTGTGGGATACAAAATTAATGCACAGAAATCTCTGGCATTCCTATACACCAACAGCGAAAAATCAGAAAGAGAAATTAAGGAAACACTCCCATTTACCACTGCAACAAAAAGAATAAAATACCTAGGAATAAACCTGCCTAAGGAGGCAAAAAACTTGTACTCAGAACACTATAAAACACTGATGAAAGAAATCAAAGGTGACATAAACAGTTGGAGGAATATACCATGTTCTTGGATTGGAAGAATCAATATTGTGAAAATGACTATACTACCCAATGCAATCTACAGATTCAGTACAGTTCCTATCAAATTACCAATGGCATTCTTCACAGAATTAGAACAGAAAATTTTCCAATTCGTATGGAAACACAGAAGACCCCAAATAGCCAAAACAATGTTGAGAAAGAAAAACGGAGCTGGAGGAATCAGGCTCCCTGACTTCACACTATACTACAAAGCTACAGTCATCAAGACAGTATGGTATTGGCACAAAAACAGAAATATAGATCAATGGAACAGGATAGAAAGCCCAGAGATAAACCCACGCACCTATGGTCAACTAATCTATGACAAAAGAGGCAAGGATATACAATGGAGAAAAGACAGTCTCTTCACTAAGTGGTGCTGGGAAAACTGGACAGCTACATGTAAAAGAGTGAAATTAGAACACTCCCTAACACCATACACAAAAATAAACTCAAAATGGATTAGTGACCTAAATGTAAGACTGGACACTATAATACTCTTAGAGGAAAACATAGGAAGAATACTGTTTGACATAAATCACAGCAAGATCTTTTTTGATCCACCTCCTATAGTAATGGCAATAAAAACAAAAATAAACACATGGGACCTAATGAAAGTTAAAGCTTTTGCACAGCAAAGGAAACCATAAACAAGACGAAAAGACAACCCTCAGAATGGGAGAAAGTATTTGTAAATGAAACAACAGACAAAGGATTAATCTCCAGAATATACAAACAGCTCATGGAGCTCAATATCAAAAAAGCAAACACTCCAGTTAAAAAATGGGCAGAAGACCTACATAGGCATTTCACTAAGGAAGACATACAGGTGGCCAAGAGACACATGAAAAGCTGCTCAACATCACTAATTATTAGAGAAATGCAAATCAAAACTACAATGAGGTATCACCACACACTTGTCAGAATGGCCAGTATCAAAAAACCTGGAAACAATAAATTCTGGAAAGGGTGTGGTGAAAAGGGAATCCTCCTGCCCTGTTGGTGGGAATGTAAATTGATACAACCACTATGGAAAACAGTATGGAGGTTCCTTAAAAAACTAAAAGTAGAAGTACCATATGATCCAGCAATCCCGCTACTGGGCATATACCCTGAGAAAACCATAATTCAAAAAGAGGCATGTACCACAATGTTCATTGCAGCACTGTTTACGATAACCAGGACATGGAACCAACCTAAATGTCCATTGACAGATGAATGGATAAAGAAGATGTGGCACATATATACAATGGAATATTACTCAGCCATAAAAAGAAATGAAACTGAGTTATTTGTAGTGAGGTGGATAGACCTAGAGTCTGTCATACAGAGTGAAGTAAGTCAGAAAGAGAAAGACAAATACCATATGCTAATGCATATATATGGAATCTAAGAAAACAAAAAAATGGTACTGATGAACCTAGTTGCAGGACAGGAATAAAGAGGTAGACATAGAAAATGGACTTGATGACATGGGTGGGAGGGCGAAGCTGGGGCAAAGTGAGAGTAACATCGACATATATACACGACCGAATGTAAAATAGTTGACTGGTGGGAAGCAGCACCATAGCACAGGGAAATCAACTCAGTGCTTTGTGATGACCTAGAGGGCTGGGATAGGGAGGATGGGAGGGAGGCTCAAAAGGGGGGGGATATGGGGACATGTGTATGCATACGGCTGATCCTCTTTGTTGAGCAACAGAACAACACAGTATTGTGAAGCAATTATACTCCAACAGAGATCTATTAAAAAAACCCAAAAGGGCTTCCCTGGTGGCGCAGTGGTTGAGAGTCCGCCTGCCGATGCAGGGGACACAGGTTTGTGCCCCGGTCTGGGAAGATCCCGCATGCCGCAGAGCGGCTGGGCCCGTGAGCCATGGCCGCTGAGCCTGTGCGTCCGGAGCCTGTGCTCCACAATGGGAGAGACCACAACAGTGAGAGGCCCGCGTACCACAAAACAAACAAGCAAACAAACAAACCCAAAAAAACAAATGTCATTTGGAGTACTAAAGACTTGGGAAGTCCTTTAATTAATAAACCTGTTTTATTTAAAAAAAAACAAAAACTTAATGACCAATAAGCCCATGGGAGGGTGCTCAGTATTTTTAGTTATTAAGGAAATTAACATTAAAACCACAGTGAGTTGCCACTGAACACAAGAATGGCTAAAATAAGATGACATACCTTATGTTAGCAAAGAGATAGAGCAACTGGAACTCTTGTTTATTACCTATGAGAGTATGAAATGGTACAAACCTTTAGGAAATCAGCAGGTTTTTATAAGGTTAAACATTCACTCACCTATGAACCAGCATTCCCACTCTAGGCATCTGCTTAAGAAAAGCAAATGTATATGTTCACAAAACGATTTGTATAAAAATATTTATAGAAGTTTTATTCACAGTAGCCCAAACTGGAAAAAAAAAAAAAACAGGAGAATGAATAAACAAATTGTAGTGCATTCACACAATGAAATACCACTCAGCAATAAAAAAGAACTATTGATCCTCTCAACAGTGAGAATAAATCTCACATTTATATGAAATTCATGGACAGGCAAAACTAAGCTATCGTGGTAGAAATCCTAACAGTAGTTTCCTAAGGGATAGTGGGAATTGACCGTAAGGGGGCTTGTGGAACCTTTCCAGGGTGTTGGAAATGTTTTATATCTTGATTGGAGTGTTGGTTATAAAGGTGTATGCATGTGTCAGAACTCAGTGAGTTGTGCATTTCATTGTATGTCAGTTTCACCCTGATTAAAAATAAAACCGTTGGAAACATGGATGCTTTTGAAATCCTCTTTTCCACATTTTAATTGAGAAGTGCCATTGCTTTCTGCACTGATTATCTTGTGAAATTTTTCACTATTTGTGCTGGAAACTAGCATCTGGGTTACATTTTTGTAGTTATGGGGCATAAATTGGACTTCTTTTTGCTGCTTGTACGAAAAGCCAAATGCCAGTCAGTCAAGGTCTGCTGTTTTTAAGTCTGTTTTACATTTCAGCCGGTAGTGTATTTTAATTTATGGGTTTTATAAATATAATATGTATATAAATTATCACTTCCATTTGTCCAAATAATCTGTAAGTATCAGGGAATACCCTTATTTTATGAATTTTTCATTAGCACTTTTCATTCAGTATTTGTTGAACCAAATACATATTATATCAAGCAGTGTTCTAGGCACTGGAGATACAGTAGTAAAACAGACAAGGAAGGACACTGCCGTCTCACTAGGGTGCAAAAAAACACAGTAAACATAATGTACTAGACATCTTCTGATAATGCTTGGAAGAAAAGCAGGATGATGTGATTGAGAGGACCTGGAGAATGTTTAGAGAGAGGCTTCTTTAGGAGGAGACATTTGAGCTGAGCCTAGAATAGCAGGAACATCTTAATTCTGTGAAGACAAGGGGGAGGATTTGAATATGGTATTTTCTAAAACTGTACTTTTATGATTAGGCCAACCTTAATCACATTCCCCTGATTGTTTTCTCAGTTAGTCTTCATTTCAGAGCCCTTTATTTTTCTTAATTACCCTTTTCTGGCTCTGTTTTAGTGTGACTTCAGGGATGTGTGACAGTTCAAACTCTCCGAGCTTTTGGTTTTCCTAGTATTGTTAGTGGTCTAGTCTGGATTGTTCACTCTTACAAACAAAACATTAGTTTCCATAAATCTGCTTTGCACATACATACTTTCACATATTTGATCCCATAAGTTTAGAAGAGACGGTTTTAGTATATGCAGAAGCAGAGATTGAATTGGTGTAGTTTTTTTTTTAATTAATTTATTTTTGGCTGCATTGGGTCTTCGTTGCTGCACGCAGGCCCTCTCTAATTGCAGCGAGCGGTGCTATTCTTTGTTGCGGTAAATGGGCTTCTCACTGCTGTGGCTTCTCTTGTTGCAGAGCACAGGCTCTAGGCGCGCGGGCTCAGTAGTTGTGGAACACAGGCTCTAGAGTGCAGGCTCAGTAGTTGTGGCGCACAGGCTTTAGTTGGTCCGCGGCATGTGGGATCTTCCGGGGCCAGGGCTAGAACCCGTGTCCTCTGCATTGGCGGGTGGATTCTTAACCACTGCGCCACCAGGGAAGTCCCTGAATTGATGTAGTTTTGACAGTGACCTTTCCCATCTCCTGCTTTTCTTCTGAGCCCACATTTTAAAATACCAAAAGTATTTGGGAGCCTTTTTCTCGACATTGGTATTGCATCAGCTCTGTGTGTGGTTTTATACGCTTAGCTACCTTAGGACTCAGCTAGCTAGAGCTATATTTTTCTTCCTGTTCCTAAGAGGGTAGAATCCTAATGAATTAAAAAGTAAAGGGGGCTTCCCTGGTGGCGCAGTGGTTGGGAGTCCGCCTGCCGATGCGGGGGACACGGGTTTGTCCCCGGGTCCGGGAGGATCCCACATGCGGCGGAGCGGCTGGGCCCGTGAGCCATGGCCGCTGAGCCTGTGTCCGGAGCCTGTGCTCCTCAACGGGAGAGGCCACGACGGTGAGAGGTCCACGTATCGCAAAAAAAAAAAAAAAAAGTAAAGGGGGCTTCCCTGGTGGCGCAGTGATTGAGAGACCGCTTGCTGATGCAGGGGACACGGGTTTGTGCCCTGGTTTGGGAGGGTCCCACATGCCGCGGAGCGGCTGGGCCCATGAGCCGTGGCCGCTGGACCTGTGCGTCTAGAGCCTGTGCTCGGCAACGGGAGAGGCCACAGCAGTGAGAGGCCCGCGTACCGCAAAAAAAAAAAAAATTAATTCTTCCTTGGTTCAAGGGTGAGCCTTATTTCAGTTTTAATTTTTGAAGCCCAGGCATAAGAGAAATTAATTTACTCTGAGCTAAGTATTCTGTCAAATATAATTAGTTAACATGGTTTCAATTGACATAATTTCTAGAATCTTTTATTTAGACAGCAGATTTGGAAAGTGTTAATTGCTAGAAAAGGCGACTCATAGGAGGCTAGGGGTGCTAATTATTGTGCTGACTCCAAGATTATTGTGTACATCTCACTTCAGGACATATGAACACTCTTCTGCAAAAGTCCATTTAACCAATGTGGCTCCAATATAGATAGGGTGGCTCTGTGTGTGTGTGTGTGTGTGTGTGTTTAATGACCATAAATCACAACTCAGGGCTCTTATTTCTTTAACCTGGAACTTCTCTGCCAGCATTATGCTCAGAGGTGCAAACTATCTGCATGACTATCAATCTGGCTTTCCTTTCTGAAGGCCAAACTCATTGGTTCATGCTTTCAATTGACTGCTTTTGTTTTTATAGAATTTCTTAAGTTTTCTAGTCTTCTACGGAACTTCTCTTTTTACCTAAATTTTTCTGTTAGGGCAGCTGCGTGCGTGGCATAAGCCCTTGCAGTCATAGTATGTGAAAATACCCCTGACTTGGTCAAGCTCTTCAGAGGCAGGGACTCTGTCACATTCCCAGTGCCCGGCATCCACATCCAATAAACAGTGGAATAAGTGGGACAAGGAGACTTGCTCTGTTTACTTCACAGAGTTGATTGATTCATGCCACAGCGGTTGACTCAGTGCCTCTTATCTACCAGGCACTGCTTATCTTGGGCTTCAGGGATAAAGAGGTGAGAGATAAGCAGGTCCTGCTGGCTCCGGGGAACTCCAGTCACAGGTGTGGGAGGCTGTTTTCACTGCTAGGAACAGAGAGGCTCATTCAGCCACCTCAAGTAGTAGAGAGTTTTTCCTGTAAGGATACTCCAGGATTAAAGAAGACTTGAATCAGTTATACTTCTGGGGGCTGAGGAATTAAGACCCATCTAGTTTGGGAACTGATGGGATCTCTGGATAGACAAGCGCAAAGACATTCATAGGAACACAGGACTCTCCGTATTGCGCTGGAATGGCACTTGGGAGAAAGTCAAACCTATCTAAACATTTCTGTATTTTTCCTTAGGATTCATTAAGATCTTAGGTTATATCTCCTTAAAATGTTAGGGGCGTTTAGTATATTCTTAAATCATATTTGTTTCTCCAGGCAGATAATACGTTTGCTATATTTTTCCTTCTGTATTCTCCTAATGTGTGTGTGTGTATAAATACACTTACAGAATATCTATAGAATAGGAAAATACAAAGGTGGAAACCAAGAGTCTGAGGAAACCTAATTTGACTTAGCACATTTTAAAGCATCATCTATTAACTTTTTTGTGAATTTGTGCTGCTGTTTACTTTGTATATGCAAAAAAGGTAATGTTAAGATTGGTAATATTAGCTCATAGTAAACATCCGTCTCTTATATTTGAATAGGAATTTATAGTTTACGGGCACTTTCAAAGATGTTTATTTATTTTTCATAAAACTCCCCTTGAATTAAGGAGGGCAGATCTTACCTTGCATGTTTTTTAAATTGAGGATTTAGGTCAAACTTACACGATTCATCCAAGGTTTCCCGGAAGGCGATGGGGCCAGCAGTGGAGCCCACGCCTCCTGACCCCAGTCGGCGCCCGGTGATGCATCCGTCCTTCCTCACCTTCCTCCTGCTCCCCTTCCCTGTACTTGGGTTCCTGAGAGAGAAAACACCAGGCACCCCCTGCCCAGCTGCACGTCGCTTTACTTACAGCAGAGTCTCCACCCTGCATCTCAATCTTCTTCCCCATTTTGGTAACTAAACTAAAAAGTCTAGAAAAATTGTGAAGGTTATTGTTAGCTTGCCAAGAGTTGGTACAGGAAACATGTGTGTTTCATCCCTGCAAGTGGATATGAAGGGATATGTTTTGAGGGATTGGATTTTTGGTAATTTTGTCAAAACCCAGTGTTTACCTTAACTACTGGGTACCACACGCCTGGTGCCCCCATCTTCTTAACTGCCCAGTCCTGTGCCCCATTTACTATTGGGAAATGGAAGTCACGGTCATAGAACTTCTCTACGCACAATTTAAAAATTGATATAATTTCTAGCAAAAATATAAAGGAGAAATAAGGCAATTAATTTATAGTAAGTAAAATGTGTTTCAGTAGGTATGTGCTTACATGTACACAAGAAGACGTAATGGAGTTAGATTCTCCCACTTACATGTAGAATCACTAAGAATATGAAAGCTGCAAATGTAGTCTGATCAGGTGTGTCGTACTGGTTATTCAGATACCACAAGTGATACAGCAGTGACATGCCTTTTTGAAATGATGAACATCTATTAGTAAAATTCCAAACAAAACAAAAATACCCCCCCAAAACCCCAAATTCCTTTGACTTATGTTGTATTTGTGTTGTAGAAAATCTGATGTATATTAAAACTGCATATAATAATCGTATTTATGTACAAACAGTGTAGAATTTAGGCTCAGGTGGTTATAAATTGACTTGTTTGCCAACATGAATGTCCAGTGGGATATGAGAAAGTAGTGCAGGACAAAAGTTTTGGGATTCATGACAGTTCTTTGTTGTATAGGATTATCCTGTATGTTGTCTGTCAAGCCAAGGATGTCTTCTGACTTATTGTGACAGTTGAAAAAATTGCTCCCACAACTTTAGAATACACCTCCTAGATGGTGGTTCCGCTTCGTTGAAAATCTCTGCCTTAAACACTTCAGAAAGACACAGGGAATTCGCCGGCAGTCCAAGTGGTTAGGACTCCATGCTTTCACAGCTGGGGGCTGGGTTCAATCCCTGCTCAGGGAACTAAGATCCAACAAACCGTGCAGTGTGGCCAAAAAAAAAAAAAAAAGGCACAGAAACCTAAGGGACCCCAAGGGAACAAAGATGTTCCAACATTTCAAACCAGAAGCTCACAGTGCTGTGATTTCATTGTCTAGAGAGACTAGAGGGGGAGGAGAGTGTCTGCTCTGTTTTTTGCCCCAAGGATGAGATATGCTTTTTACCTTCATCTTGCCTTGGTCAGCCAGCACTATCTATTCTGCATTCCTGTGGTTGAAGTTTCCCCTGTCCTTGTAGCTTGCTGGGGAGGCTTTTTTTAGACTAGGTTCTGAAGGAGTTCTGAAAAAGGGGGTTGAAGGTGTCCAAGAAAACTGATGGAAGTTTTTTTGTGCGTGTGATATATGAAATATAAGTACACTTCACCTGATGAAAGGTTTTTATATAAGTAATTTGTGACTTTACAGCTATATGGCTGAATTATTTTGATATATAAATAGTGGAAATTTTCTCTTGCTCAGTTTAGAGTATATAATTTTGCTATAAATTATAATGTTTTAATAATTGGGTTTGTGAATGATTTCACACAGTTAATCCTTAGTAACAATGGAGATCAATATGGAAGGAAATATTTACCTGTTACGTGGTGATTTCAGGCGTCAGTATTTTTGCTTTCTGTTCTTGGTGGGGCAGCATTTTGGTGCTAGAAGTGCCTGAGTTCAAATTCTCAAGCTCTGCCACAGGGTGACTATGTGATCTAAAGCAAACTAATCCATATCTCTGAGCCTTACTGTAAAATGTTGTCATCAGTAATGTTGCGGTGCTGCTACTTAATAGAATGTTGGCAAGGATTAGTGTGAAACATCTGACAGTTTTCTTCTAGTACTTATTCTGAAGCATCTATATTTTTTGTGCTCTATAACCGTAATGCTGACAAAAATTTTAGGTCTTCTTTTTTTACTTGACCTATTTCCATAGTGTAAACAGTTTTTATAATTACTGTTTTAAAAGTATTGACGTGGGCTTCCCTGGTGGCGCAGTGGTTGAGAGTCCGCCTGCCGATGCAGGGGACACGGGTTCGTGCCCCGGTCGGGGAAGATCCCACATGCCGCGGAGCGGCTGGGCCCGTGAGCCATGGCCGCTGAGCCTGCGCGTCCGGAGCCTGTGCTCCGCAACGGGAGAGGCCACAACAGTGAGAGGCCCGCGTACCGCAAAAAAAAAAAAAAGTATTGAAGTATTAAAAAGTATCATAGTAGACCCATGACATCCTGCTACTAAAATATACAGTAACATACATGATGTCCTTTCTGTATATAATATGAACTGTAAACTTACCTGCTTCTCTCAAGAAATAAAGTTTTTAAAAACCTAATGTCTTGAAACTGTAAGATACCTGTAAGCAAAACCAAGAAGAAACAACAGAGCTAAGTTGAATGCAGGGAGTGGGCCAAGGGTGGGCTTACCAGCTGAGCAATGCACTCCCATACACCAGCCTGAAATTGCAGCCTTCCACAGATAGATTTGCATATCATAGACCTTTGGATTGCACAAAAATTGTCAAAACCACAAATATACCATCCTTTAGCTAATAATGATATCAGTATATGTGAGCATTTTTAGTTTTGTTTCCAAATATTTTCACTGTAAAAATGACGCTGTTGAATAGATGTGTGTGTGTGCACACACATGTGTGTATCTTTTTCCTTCTCTAGTAATATTTCTTTAGGATAAATCTCTTAAAAGTAGGGTTACTCTCTTAAAGGAGACACATCTTTTATGGCACTAGATGTAATTGCCAAATTGTTTACAGAAATATTATATAGATTGGCACTGTCCCAGTTAAGTAGTTTCAGCCACACATAACTAGGGATTTTCATTTAAAGTGTGTTGGGGGGACTAATTTAACAGGTGAAATATTGATTTTAATTTATATTTCTTCGGCTACTAGTGAATTTAAACATTTAATTTTCATATATTAATGGTTTTTCTTCTTGCATTATTTATTCATTCATATCTTTCTCCTATTTAACTTATGGGATCACTTAACAATTTAGGTCCTTTTCAGGGTTTTGGATAAATTAAAATTTTTTCTAATCATATTATTCCGCTTTTCTCTTTCAGCTCCAGTAATAAACCGATTTACGAGGCGTGCCTCAGGTAAGTCTGATGATGGATTTTGCTCACTAGTGGTGACATTTTTTAAATGGATTGGATAAGAAGGTATGAAAAGAATAATTGCTATAGAGTAATAACTTATTTGTCAGTCATTTTCCCAGAAAACACAACCATCTGATAAAATCAAGAACTTGGAAATAATTGGAAATACGCACTGAGTGGCTAAACTTAAAATCACACTGTGCACTGAGGCTAATGTATGGAGACTCTTGCCCCAATTTGTTTATTTCTGCTCTTGATAAATTATTATCTACATGGTTATCTGGTTTGCCAGTCACAGTTTAGAAGAAGTAATTTAGAACTTGGGTAAAGGACACTCTAAAAACAGCGAGGGATGGAGAGTTTTTAATAAAGGACGGGAAAACTCATAACACTCCGATATAAGACCTTGTCATCATGGGGTCCTATTTAGAATAGGAGGAAATTGCTTTATATTTGTTCATGCCCCAGGGGCTATTGCTGTCCTAGAGATACCACAGTAACCTTCTGTATATTCACAGTGAGGGCGACCTTCACCATTGACAGGTGCTTAAATTTGGTTCACTATACTGGACACCACTTACATTACATTGGTGGGGAAGTATAGTACACAGTTGAAAGCATTTCTATCCTAAATGCGTTTGGGCGCTGAAATGGATAAACTATTGTTTGGAAAATTCACTTCTGTGAAATACCTTCTTCTCTAAAGACAGAGGACAAGTGAAGTACTACCATGTTTGGTTTGAGAAAATGACTTTCTTTTATATATAACTAGAGTTTTTTGGTTGAAAAACACAAGAAGTAATTTCAAACAGATCATCTTTGACATTTATATAATACAAATGAGTCATTTGTTTCATAAAATTACCTAATTTCCATCTGTGCTATATTATTAAATGTGTTTTAAGATTGAGTTTTATTTTTAATTTGTCAGCAGTTACTGGTATAATTTACTCTTATTATGTGGTGACCAGGTCTATAAGGAAAAGGACAGGGATTAGGATAATATGCTGTATTGTGATGGTATCTACTTTATCCTCCTGAGCTTTTTGTAATGTTGAGGCATATCTATTTTAAATGTTGAAAACAAAGTGTAGATTATAATGCCTTTCGTGGAATGAGAGATTATGTTTATGTCAGTAGGGCATCAGTCAGACTTTATCCCAGAGTAGAGCTATCAAGAGTGATCATATTCTGGTGTAATATGTAGTCTTTCATGAGCGGTGGTGGAAACAGAGAGGAACAATAAGACAGAATCAGTAGTGTGATATCTTGTCTCCGTGATGTAAGATTCTTTCTGTAGGAACATAGTTAAGACTCTTAGAATAAATTGTCTCCCTTTCTGCCTCAAACTGACCTGAGACATTTATTTCTGGGCAACTTCCATTAATATTTGTTGTTCAGTATACTTAGCATCAGTTGAAGGATCAGGGGCTCTAGTATATAGGTTCGTTTTGAAACACCCTTATTTCACTCCCCACCACCACTGCTAAATCTGTGTCCAGTGTATCTCAGCAAGATTGGCTGGACATGTAGACAAGCTAGAATGCCGGCAAAGAAATACACGTTCAAGTCAAATGTTGCATTTATTCCAAGTGACAGGCAATAGGAAATGCCAGTGAAAACAACAGGGAACAGTTTGATTTAAAGAAAAATGAAATGATATCACGTTCAGGAGTCATGTTGTAAAAGTCTTAAAAGGTGTAAATATTGTTACCCTAATAATATAACATGCTGGAAAGCACTATGAGAATGAATTTTGACATTAATTATTGGAAGGAAAAGAGAACTGACTTATGGAATACCCCTGATGGGTCAGGCACTGTGGTAAGCATTTTATACACATTTTCAGTCTTTCAGGCAAGGGAAATAAAATTATATTTACTGCCTTGGATAAGAAGAACAATGGTCTTTGTCTAAAACTTTTTTGACAAAGAAAGCAGAAACTGTCTTAAGACATCTTGGAGACGAAATTCTGCAGTTCTCTTTGTTAATTTAATCTAGTGGCGAAAAGTAATTCAATGCAGTAGTAGCCTTCAACTTCTTTTGAAGTAGCATTTCCTGAACATAAAAACAATAGATATCTACTTAAAATAGGGAAATTCATATCTGATAATTAAAAATATTTCTTACGATATCTGTTTTTTTTTTTTCTTTGTGGTACGCGGGCCTCTCACTGCTGTGGCCTCTCCTGTTGCGGAGCACAGGCTCCGGACGCGCAGGCTCAGCGGCCATGGCTCACGGGCACAGCCGCTCCGTGGTATGTGAGATGTTCCCGGACCGGGGCACGAACCCATGTCCCCTGCATCGGCAGGCGGACTCTCAACCACTGCGCCACCAGAGAAGCCCAGGATATCTTTTTCTGATGAAGTTTTAATTCAGAAATACTTCTTCTTTTCAGAAGTAAATTATAACTTTAAATTTATAATGTGATACCTGTAATTTAAGGGAAAAAAAATAAGTCAACCAGAAATGTAGGATACAAGAGTTTACTTCTTGATACAAGAGTTTATTTCTTACTCGTCTTTTTTTATTATTTATTTTATTTATTTATTTTTGGCTGCGTTGGGTCTTCGCTGTTGCGCGCGAGCTTTCTCTAGTTGCTGCAAGCGGGGGCGACTCTTCGCTGCGGTGCGGGCTTCTCATTGCTGTGGCTTCTCTTGTTGCGGAGCACGGGCTCTCGGCCTTCAGTAGTTGTGGCGCGCGGGCTGTAGAGCGCAGGCGCAGCAGTTGTGGCGCAGGGGCTTAGTTGCTCCACGGCATGTGGGATCTTCCCGGACCAGGGATCGAACCTGTGTCCCCTGCATTGACAGGTGGATTCTTAACTGCTGTGCCACCAGGGAAGCCCCTTACTTGTCTATTTTTTAATAATAATTACAACAATAAGTACTGTATGTATACATTATAACAATAAATATACTATGTGTAGTGCTATACGTATTCAATCACTTTTGATTAAATGAAAATTTAACAATAGTGTGTTATGATATATTCCTAATTTGACTGAGTTTCCTACATCTTTGAGGTTTTGGCTTTTGATATTCATACCGCACCTATCAAAAGTAAATATTTCAACCTGAATACTTCAGACAAAACATTTCTCCCTTTTATACCTTTTTCTTTTGTTATGGTTCATGAGGATGAGGGCAATGTTTATATTAAGGATGTGTTTAGCAAATACATAATTTCAGATCATTTTTATAAATAACACTGTTTCTGCTGAACTCTCCTCATGTGTTTTCAGTGCCTGCCCACAAACCTGTTGGTTTTTATTTCTATAAGTAAAAGGAATCGGTTTCACTCAGTATTTTCAAACAAAATTCATTCCTAGAATTTTAAGAGTTTGTAGCGGTTTCAGGGTTTCATAAGTTAGTTTTCCACTTGGTTCAGGAATGAAAGGCATATAGTGGAGTGTGATTAATGGATAAAAATAGGTGGGCATTTGGAAGAGTAGGGTCTTGCCTTATAGCGTAGATAGGATAAGTTCTACAAAACTTATGATGATGAAACTGTCAGATTTTTTTTTTAACATCTTTATTGGAGTATAATTGCTTTACAGTGGTGTGTTAGTTTCTGCTTTATAACAAAGTGAATCAGCTATACATATACATATATTCCTGTATCTCTTCCCTCTTGCGTCTCCCTCCCCCCAATGCTCCCTATCCCACCCCTCTAGGTGGTCACAAAGCACCGAGCTGATCTCCCTGTGCTCTGCGGCTGCTTCCCGCTAGCTATCGGTTTTACATTTGGTAGTGTATATATGTCCATGCCACTCTCTCACTTTGTCCCAGCTTACCCTTCCCCTCCCCGTGTCCTCAAGTCCATTCTCTAGTAGGTCTGCGTCTTTATTCCCGTCCTGCCCCTAGGTTCTTCATGACCTTTTTTTTTTTTAGATTCCATATATATGTGTTAGCATACAGTATTTGTTTTTCTCTTTCTCACTTACCTCACTCTGTATGACAGACTCTAGGTCCATCCACCTCACTACAAATAACTCAGTTTCATTTCTTTTTATGGCTGAGTAATATTCCATTGTGTATATGTGCCACATCTTCTTTATCCACTCATCTGTCGATGGACACTTAGGTTGCTTCCGTGTCCTGGCTATTGTAAATAGAGCTGCAATGAACATTGTGGTACATGCCTCTTTTTGAATTATGGTTTTCTCAGGGTATATACCCAGTAGTGAGATTGCTGGGTCGTATGGTAGTTCTATTTTTAGTTTTTTAAGGAGCCTCCATACTGTTTTCCATAGTGGCTGTATCAATTTACATTCCCACCAACAGTGCAAGAGGGTTCCCTTTTCTCCACACCTTCTCCAGCATTTATTGTTTGTAGATTTTTTGATGATGGCCATTCTGACTAGTGTGAGATGATATCTCATTGTAGTTTTGATTTGCATTTCTCTAATGATTAATGATGTTGAGCATTCTTTCATGTGTTTGTTGACAATCTGTATATCTTCTCTGGAGAAATGTCTATTTAAGTCTTCTGCCCATTTTTGGATTGGGTTGTTTGTTTTTTTGATATTGAGCTGCATGAGCTGCTTGTAAATTTTGGAGGTTAACCCTTTGTCAGTTGCTTCATTTTGTCAGATGTTTTTTGAAATCCAGGTAAATGTATCTCTGTTATCTTCCTGACAGCACCCCATAACCTTTGTTTGCTTGTTTGTTTACTTATATTTTTATTGAGATATAATTGACATGTAACATTGTGTGTGTTTAAGGTATACAGCATGTTGATTTGATATATTTATATATTGCAGTATGATCATCCATAACTTTACAGTACCCCATAATCCTATTGTTAAAGAAAAGAAAAAGAAATACTGCTTTTGTTCTTTTTTAATCCATTTATACTCTGAGTAATCACTTCTTATGTCTTTTTAAATACACAGAAGTCATATACATAATCTATTTTAGAGTTTTGATAGAGTTAACACTGACAGTTTTTCATTTAATTTCTCTTAGAACTTATTATGGACTTTCTGTTTTGGAAGATTATTCTTTTTGGTGGAAAATGGGAAACATAACATTTATTGTTGTAATTATTATTAAAAACTATTGGTAGTAGTAGAGGTAGTAGCTGAATAAATCTTTGAAGAGTAAAACTTTAACCAAACAACAATTCTGTTGCTTTGTTGTTCATCTAGTATATTATATGGGAAAGACCCTAGGATGTAGAGTTATGCAGACCTGAGTTCAAACCACCCATTTACTGTGTAAATTTGCTTGTAAGTTATTTACCTCATTGAGTGTTACTTCCTTATTTTCATTTTCTTTCATTTTGGGATCACAGCAGCTGTATTCACTTTTGTTATGATGGTTAAATTAGACGGTATTTATAAAGCAGAGTGTCTAGGCTCTCAAAAATGTTAGTGGTCAGCTCTCTTGAACATAGTTTAAGACAAAACAAAACAATAAAATGCTCAACTCTGTGTCTTAGTCTGTCATAAAAAGGCCTTGAAGAGTCATAACACTATTTGATGTTCATCCTTTAATATGGGCCTCTCTTTTTATTGTTTGTACATTAAAGTTTTTTTTAAAAAAAGAGTATAATGATTTTCCTCTGTGGTTTTGGCTCTGAATTGAAAAACAAATTGAAATGACCTGTTAATCTTGAGCCAGTGCCTTCTCAGGAGGTCAGACCTCTCTCTGAATTTTTTTTAATCTCAGGATTTTATTTTGAAAAAAATCAAGCTTATAGAAAAGTTTGAGGAATAGTTCAATGAACCCCTTTATCTAGATTTCCCAGCTGTTATTATTTTGCCACATTTGTATGCTCTTTTCTTTCCTTCCTTGCACATGCACTGACGCACACTTTTAGTTTTTTAACTGAACCTTTTAGGAATCCTAAATACCTCATGCATGTCTCCTAAGAACAAGGACATTTTCTGAATAATATAATGTGCAGGGAATTTAACTTTGATACAATGCTGTTATCTAATCTATAGTCTAGAGTCCAGTTCCTCAGTTGTCTTGCTGTGTCCTCTCTCCCTCTCTCTCTCTCTCTTTTTGTTCAAGCTCATCCAAGGATTTTATATTGCATTTAATTGTCATGACTCTGCTGTCATTGTCTTTCACAAAATGGCTCCCTGAAATTTTGAAATCTGCTTTTTTAGAGCTCTGACGGTTATCCCCAACAGTGGGGCAGTTCCCGGTTATCACCTCTTATGAGTTCTTACATTGTATGGGCATGTCCACTGTGTGGTCACGATGCCCCATTGATTGCCATGTATTGCTTTCACGGACTGCTGTTGAGCATTACTTGCTCTAATATGTCATTATTTCTTATAATAGAAGTGAAAATGGAGCTCCAAATTATGAATTGGCTAATTTTCTTTTCACATGTAGATAATTAGCCACTCTTCAATTTTTAGCCATAACATGAGCATTGAATTTTATGGTATATTTTTAACAGATCTAAAATCTTCTAATTTTCCCTAAACTAGCATTTGGAATAATTCAGAGGTGAAATTAACTCTTTGAATCTCACACACCAACTGTGTAAAATGGCACATTAAAAAGTCAGTAAAATCACCCCAGACAGAAAATGATTAAGTCCCCAAGAAAAGTAGTGAAATAGCAGAAGTTCAGATCTTGTCTTGAATCTGATTCAGGGAACATATGCTTCCTTGATTCAGGGCACATATGCTTCCTTCCGTTTTGTTTTGGAAAGATTTTGTAGCCTTGGTATTAGTTGTTTTTATTTTAAAGTTATTTGACAAGAGCTTTTAACCCCCAAATTATTTTTTCCCAGAGGTCATTCTCATATTTTCAAACCAATTTGCTAGTATGAATATATTTACATTTATATTTTGTTATTAGAAGCTCATTTCAAACTTGTTAATCACCAACACTAGATAATGCATTCCAGGAGAATACTACTTTAATTCACTTACTTATCCATTCAGCAGACGTTTACTGATTCTTTACTTTCTGCCAGATACAGTGCTAGGGATGCAAGAAGAGTAAGATAGGGCCCTTAGGAAGTTCACACTCCAGCAGGGAAGCTGGCTGTGACTCAGAGTGTGCTAAATACCACAGTATCCACAAAGTGAAAAGGAGAAAATGTATAGTTCTTCCCCGGCATGGGGCTCACAGAAAGGGTGCCATTTGAGCTGGTCTTTAAGGCTTATGACATGGGTTTCAGCAGGAAGATAAGAGTATTTGTGTTTTATCACTAGTAGGGCTGTTTTTATTATAAGTCCTTTTATGCTGCTCTGCACTTGACCTCTGCCATCAGTCACCTGTGGCGTGGAGTAAGCAGATGCCCAAGGCCATGGACAGCAGTGGCTGAAGGCCAGGAGTTATTTTTGCGTTTAACTTAACCATTGCTTCAAAATGTTAGCATCTCTCTTATCAGGGGAGGCAGTATAGGCTCTGGATTCAGAGACCTGGGTTGGAGTATTTGCTCTGCTACTCACATATCCACTTACTAAAAGTGTGTGTGTGTGTGTGTGTGTGTGTGTGTGTCTGTTGGTCTTAGTTGCCTTTGTTCTCCAGGTAGAACATGGAGATAATACCTATCTCACAGAATGATTGTAGTGATTAAACAGAAGATAATCCATGAAAAACACTTCACACTGTATTCTCCCCAGTTTAGTTTCACACCCTCAGCCTGTTGTCCACATGGGTCTCCTAGACGGGCAGGGGGCTTCAGGAGCCTGGACTGGATTTGAGGGGGGTCAGAAGTAGCTTGTGGACTGCAAAGCTTGACACAGAGAATTCTTTAGAAAGATGACACCCTGGGTGGGGCTGAGATCAAGCGTCAGACAGTCCCACTGAGACAGCTGGGTGAAACCAGAGGTGCCCACGCTGGGCAGGGAGGTGCATCTGGAGAGGGCCTCTGCGAGGCCAGAGCACAGGTCCCGGGGCTCTTTGCAGGGGGAGGGGTTCCAGACCACCTCCGTCCCTGTTCTCTTTCTGTCCCCAGGCTCCTGTTAAAACAGACCCTCCCCTGGGATCCATCACAAGTCAGAGCAGGTGAACAGAACAGGTGCTGCTCCCTTCGCCCCCTCAGCCTCTTCCCTCCTCCTTCCTCTCTGGCAGTGCTAGCTGACTGGGGCTTCCTGCATGCAGTGCGAAACAGAGCCCAGTGGGCTCCACGGCACGTGTTCAGTCTCCGGTTCTTTTTTGTTAGGCTCAGGAATGCTGATGAACTATCTCAAGGCCAGTGGGAGATGACCTCTTGAGCTTTATTGCATTTTCTCCAGAGTTCTCTTAGAGACCCCCGGGGAAGGGAAAGAGAGAGGTAGCAGTGAAACCTTGATCTACAGATCGGGGCTGGGCAGGACGTCTCTGCTCCTGTAGTGTCCTCAGACCAGCAGATGTGGAGGGATTTGAAAGATGGCGCGGAGGCCTGTGCAGCCCGCTCAGCCCCCTTGTGTGCCCCGGTCCCTGGACACTGCCTCTGAAACAGACAGGAGGAGATAGCGTGGACATTTGAACTTACCGCAGCCGTCCTCTGAGTGTGATCAGAGTGGAGGTCACTGCTGTGCACACTCTCTGTGTGGAGGACCAGATCCTCGTGCCCCTTTGCCCCCAGTGCACTGCGGGCCCTTGCTTTTGTAATCGGTAGTGAAATTGCCCCGGTGGCCACACATCGCTGTACCAGTTGTAATAGTACAGCCATTACTATTAGATGCTCCCGCTCTCTGGACTTAGCTTACTGTGTACACTGAGGTTTAGGTGATGTAACCTCGGTGTGCTCTGTATGAGACATGAAAGTTCTCATAAGAAGCTTTATAAAGGGAATTCGCACATTTATCTAAAGGAACTGATGATTAAAACAAAACCAAAAAACATATTTTACCACTTGGGCATTTTGTAAGAGCAGACTGCAATGTGAGCGGTGCCCTTGGACAGGTAGGATGCTGGTGTGTGGGGGAGGGGAGGGGAGGGGACGGGCGGGCCG
The DNA here is from genome assembly GCF_964165515.1 of Mesoplodon bidens. Lineage (NCBI taxonomy): Eukaryota > Metazoa > Chordata > Mammalia > Artiodactyla > Ziphiidae > Mesoplodon > Mesoplodon bidens. Next base: position 12,746,936 of record NC_138166.1, read on the forward strand.
GGCCGGCCCCAGGTTCGTGGCACACGTGTCCTTACCTCTGCTTCCGGCATCCATGGGCCCCCTCACGTTGGGAACGCTTCACGGGCTTCGTTTGTCTGGCCTTGGGACAAGTCACCCCGCACCATGTTCCCCACCACTCAGCACTCCTTCTTTCTTTCTGGATGCCATCTGTGAATAGAGTATGCGTCCATGCTGCTCTTACTATTACACATCGTTTGATATTGTGGTTGTTCTCATGTCTCCTTCCCTCTACTAAACCGTGAGCATCCTAATTAATGAACTGAGGTAAAGGGCATTTCTGGCTGAAGTCAAAGAAAAAAAAGAATGGAACGTAAGGAGATGGGCATCCTAGAAAAATGGGAAGAGTGGGCCAGATGTGTCATAACGGGGTTTAAGATTCCAGAGGAGTCATGACCAGCGTGTATTAGTGGCGGGGTGAGACTGCTAAAGTGGATGTTGGATGAAGCTTTATTGGAGTCAAGGAATTAAAAGAAAACTCGAGGGTGGGCATGGACATTGATGTGTTCTGTGATGCTGGTACAGCTGGAGTGGAAAGAAGACAGAGCTCGATGCCGGTCTGGAGGGTACCTGATGCCACAAATCTAAGGGGAGCAGGGCATCGGCTAGGAGTACCACGTCTGGTCTGGATGCCTGAGTGGGGAGCCAGGGGCACCCCTCACTATCATTCGGATCCCACCGTGTGTAGGGGGTGGGACCTTCTGAGAGTAGTGGTATTCTTACAGTGGAGGGGTCAGGGGGGTGTCCCACAGGTCAGCTGTTGAGCAGATATTTATGGAGCAGTTAGCATCAGCAGGCACAGTGCTGGGCGCTGGGTAGAGCAGCAGTAAACATGCCCTGCCTTCCAGGACCAGTGGGGAAGCTTAAAGTGCGGAGGTGAAATTGGGGAAAGGTGGTTGTCTGGAGGGTCTTGCATCTTGTGGATGACCAAGGATGACCGAGCAAAGAGGGCAGAGTTGGATGGAGGGTGTTTCGGTTATAATTTATTCACTATGAATGCTTGTTTAACTAAACTTTCTCTAAGGCTAAGTCTATCAGGTTCCCAGTGAGAGCACCTTAACCTTCTGGTGTTTACCGTGAGTACGGAAGGCAGGAGGTGTGGAAGCAAAGAGCTTGGAATGGCCATTCTTCCATTTATTGATCAAATATTCAACGAGAGCCTACAACGTGTTTTGCACTGGTCTGGGCCAGAGGCCAACAGACATAGTTTAGGATTTTTGTTGCATCACTGTTTAGCTCTATGGACTTGGGCAACTTACTTAAACCCTCTTCTGTAAATTCATGAAGAGATGTAGGCAAAGTTTTCTTGGTTTTTTTTTTTTTTTTTTTTTTTTTAAGCACAGTGCTGACACACGAGTGCTAAATAAACTTTTATATATCATTAGGCTCAATTTGTCAAATTTTAATCTAATGAAAATGCCACAATATTAGTATCTATGATATTTTCTCCTATAATCTCTCCCTCTTAATTTTAATTGGCCAAAGGGCATAATTCAGTGTATCTCTTATAGCTAATTCCCTTACTTCAAATTTGGATTAACTTAATTAACAGTGTATTGATATTTGTGGGGAGATGGGAGAGATTTCTCTCAAATGTAACAGCCTTTAGCTTTTTAGATAAAAACAGAAAAGCAACTTCAGTCTCTCCTAAATTATAAGCTGTATGATCTGCTTGTTAAGCTTTAACCTTTCATTTTAAATGGGTATATGTACAGCCCTCCCTTCCCCCCTCCTTAATCAGATTGAACCAGCTGCTTCTCGGAGCTGATTGCTGGAGAATGTTCCTGTCATTGGATTCTGAGACTCTGAGAAGCCAACAGTGTCTAGCTAATCATTTGATCACGTTTTCTGAAAATCAATGGTACAGCTAAAAACCACAGAACGTATCCAAGTAATAAGCGTGTTTCACCACCACCACCATTTTTTCCTACCTTCAGTCTTGCATTATTAAAATCAGAGAACATTGATTTTGTTGTTGTTTTACATAAGATTGTGTAATCAAATTGCTAAAAAATGAAAATATAAATTAACGGTATATTGTTTTCAAGATGGTAGAAAAGAGGAGCCTTTCATTTGAAAGACTAAACAGCTTAAATAATTGTATCATTATACATGTTTCATGGAATTATGAATGTTATCATCTTTACTGACCTTCATCAAAAAAGGTGGAACTGACCCCCTACTTAGATTTTTAAAGCAGAATTCTGTTATAGCTCCCATTTAAGAACAGATACAGGTAGTTTGATATGCTCATTGCATAACATAAATAGGGTACCAGATGCAAAGTGCTCCAGAAAATGTACATGGCTTCCATGCTCTAGGGTTCTATTCACAGCTGAGTTTCAGTGTAGCTGAGTGGTGAGCTGCTGTAGAAACTGAAAACTTCAGCCCTTGTGGCTTTCTAAAAATAAACCGCTACTTTCAAGTTACCTTTTTATTTGGTATTTTCACTTTATTCAGATTTTGTGGCCCTCTTATAGCGTTGCTTTTCTTTTCTTCAGCACATTTACGTGAAGAGGACGATTTAATCTATTTTAAGAAACTTTCTTAAATTTGAAAACTATTCTGGGAATTAGAATAGTGAAAAGACTTATAATCCAGAATTATTTATTTTATTTATTTATTTTATTTATGACTTATTTATTTTATTTATTTTTATTGATTAAAAAAATAAACATTCATGTTGTATCACCTAGGCAGTTAAATTAGAAGTTAAATAAAACTGAAGGTTTTCTCTAGTTAAATCTTTCAGAAGGGATTCTTCTTGTTAAACTGTATAATCAGAGGGACTGGTGTCTCTTGGTTTGTTGTTGTAGCCGCAGGAGAATCACCCTGTATGTCTCATCCTGGACAGAGATTCAGAGGCAGAGACCATTACGTATTCTGAAGGCAGCCTGTGAGTCCTGTTAAAAGATAAACTGAGGCATATTAAACACTTCAGGAGTTTACTTGAGCAAAAATTGTTTCGAATCAGGCAGCGTCCCATCTAGCAGATAGAAAGGGGCTCCGAGGAGCTGCCCAAAATGAAAGAATTTTATGGGCAGAAGGGAGTGGGGACAAGGAAGTTACACTAGGAAAAAAGTGAGTTGGTTATTGCAAGGTCCCTTTCCTTTAGGGAGTAGCAGGGTCTATCAGGCAGATGACCTCCCTAGGGCTGACCAGGCAACTCCTGATGGGCTGATTTAAGATTCAATTTCTGGGAGAGCAGAAACTGTAATTAAGTCAAGTCTCAGTTTGGTGACCTGAGGCTTATTAGAGGCAACTCCATTTTGGGCCTGTAGTCTTGTTTTTAACAGTCATGAATGTTTTTCAGGAATTTATAATTCCTAAAGCTCTCCCCCTTGCTTTTGTCAAAGAATAAATTTCTCTAACGAGAAGTTGCTCAAAAGCTTATTCAAAGGACCATTTATTTTGGTTATGAACCGTCGTAGTCTAATTTGTGTGAAGGTATTGTAGATGGTGATGATGATACTAAAATATATGCAGGATGGACTGTGTGCCAGGCACTGCTTCTTAGCCGCCTTCCCCATGATAACCCACGAGGATCACTGCTGCCATCTTTGAAGGATTGTCTCCATTTTACAGGTGTGAAAACTGAGGCACAACGAGTTTAGCATGCTTAAGGTCATGTTTTTATTTTTCAATATGATTAATTCTTTAAAATTGAATCAAAGTAGTTTTTAACAGTTTTATTAAATGGAAGTCACAAGTTAGTAGTACTATAAAAATCTTGGATACTTCACAGCCAAATCATGCCCTTGTTTGTGAAGATTCTGGAGTACACTGAATCGAACAACTCCTAGCTATATTTCCATTATAATTTTCATCCTGAATTTTGAAATTATGTTATATATTTTATCCACTAAATTCCAACAAAGTAAAGGAAAAGCATTGGTTTCTAGTACCATTCTAGCATTGTATTTCTACCCATACTTGTACAAATAAAGCATTTAATTTATTGTTGTTGTTTGCTAACAGCCAAGGTTAGTCAACTTTTCTGTGCCCAAAATTACAGAATGGTTTACGTTCTGATGCTTTTAGCCATCAGTTTGAGTGATTCAGATTTTTTTTTTCTTATTTTTCTTTCTTAGTATCAGAAAAGGTTTATTGAAAAATCGTCACCCAGGGCTCCCCTGGTGGCGCAGTGGTTGGGAGTCCGCCTGCCGATGCAGGGGACGCGGGTTCGTGCCCCAGTCCAGGAGGATCCCACATGCCGCGGAGTGGCTGGACCTGTGAGCCATGGCCGCTGAGCCTGCGCGTCTGGAGCCTGTGCTCCACAGCGGGAGAGGCCACAGCAGTGAGAGGCCCACATACCGCAAAAAAAAAAAAAAAAATCGTCACCCTGAACTGGTGTAGCATGTGATGCTACCATTTATTAAAACCAACTTTCCAAAGTGGTCCTTATACAAAGTTTATAAAAAGCAGTTCCTGGTGTGACTTATGCTCTGCCTTTGTCCCTCGACATCTTGATTCAGATTAATTTTGATCTAACTTTAAGTATTATCCCCTTTCCTTTTCAGCTAGATATCTGAAAATACTGTGTTGCCACCCAGATTAATGGATAAGTATCTGGAAATATTATAAACCATGATACTACTTGTTTATACATAGAATTAACTACATTTTTAGAAGCGATTTGCTTGCAGTTTAGTTAGGTTTATTACGTCTCTTTGTTTCTCCCTGGAGAAGGAAAAGAAACTATTAATATTGGGAAAAATCAACTTAGTTTCTATTGTCATGACTACCATCTGTATGCTTTTCAAATGTCTGCACATCAAACAGAAGATGAATGATGCAAGTATACCTAAGGAAGGTGCTTAGAACTGAATAAGTCATGTTTGCTTGGTTTATAGAATTGTATTATTTCAATGATGGATCCTCTAGAAAATAAAAAGACCTAGTTACCTCTGTATAAACTAGGAACCACTGAGTCCAGCACTCTGAGCAGTCTAAACACAGTATGTGAGATGCTCTGTGGGAACAGAAGGGAGAGGGTGAGCTGGGAAGCACCAGGGGAGGTAGGCATGGACGGAGGGGAGGGCGAGAGGTGATGGTTTCTGCATTTTCTCCGTGTTGGTTTGAAATCATTTTCGGCTCTCCCTTATCTTCGGCAACAATAAGTCAGCATCTTTTTTTCTTTATTTTTTTGGCCTTTTTAATGATGAGGTCGTTTCCCACTATATTAAGTGCAACTGTTAATATGTTTCTAAAATGGAATCTTTGTGAATCAGTAGCTGTGTTTTTTATAACTGTAATCAGTGCATAATGTACCTTTTATATCATTTAAAGATTTTTTTATTATAAAGTCGGTACATGCTCATAGTAAAAAGTCAAATGGTACAAAGGGTATAAAATGAACACTACAGGTGCTTGTTTCTTCCACTGTTTCCAATCCTTGTCCTGGAGGTAACCACAGTTAAAGGTTTCTTGAGTACTTTCCTGGACTTTTTTATGCACATACATATTTAGTTAGAATTAAAATTATATCCAGCTTTGCATATTGCCTTTTTCACTTAACAGTATGCCCTGTACTACTCTTCATGTCCTTACATCTAGAGGTACCTCATTCTTATTTTAATGACTGAATGGTATTCTATTATACGGATACATTAAAATTTATATAACAGGCTGTTTACATTTTAGGTACCTGTGTCTTTGCATGATTGTGCAAGTACATCCATTGGATATATTTCTAGAAGTGGAATTGCTTAGTCAGAGGTATGAGCATGTGAAATTTGTGTAGGCATTGTCCATTTGCCCTTTAAAGTAGTATACTAATTTATACTCTTATCTTATGTTTAACATATACTTGCAGAATTTTAAAATTTGTATCAATTCGATAGATCAGTATGTTTTAGTTGGCGTTTAAAAAAATTTATGAGTGAGGCTTGGCATGTTTTCATTAATTTTGGCCATTTGTATTTATTTTTCTGTTAACTGCCTATTCAAAAAGAAATTTTTTTCCCTTACTGCTTTAAGTGTTTGAGCTCTGAGGTCAGATGGCTTTGGGTTCAAATTTGGGCTTTGCCATTCACTAACTGCTTGACCTTGAGAGGGTTGTTTAGTCTCTTTGAACTTTAGTTCATTTTCTATGGTGGTAAGAGTACCTAACTCATGGGGTCTTCTTAACTAATTGATGAGATAATCAATGTAAAATATTTAACCCATTTCCTAAAGAATAGTAAGAATATAATATGTTTCCTAGTAGCATTACTAGTACTACTGAGATTTTTTTTTTTAATTAAGAATAGAATTTGTCAAATACCTTCATGGCATTCACACAAGCATTTGTTTTTTTCCCTTTTAACATAATGATGTGGTAAGTTGTATTAGCAGATTTTCTAATATTGAACTATCCTTATATTCCTAGAATGAATCTGCTCGATCATAACATCAATTATTAATTGTGTTCTTAAAATATAACTGACACACATCAACTGTTATTTTAGTACAAGTCAAAACACATTTTGTAACACAGAATTCAGCTCTGAATTTTAGGTATATTTCAGAGAACATTGTTGAATATGCTTTCCCGTTTTAGGTGAATAATGAGGGATCAGAACTAGGAATTATCTATTTAGAAACTGTGGGTTGAAGCACCTCGCAACCCCAACAAGAGGCATTAATTGTGATTCATATGTACTGGTCAGTCTATATAACAAGCAACCATTGTTCTGTTCAAACCATAGAGCAAGAAATGGCATAGGGAAATGACATTTTGTTTCTGCATCATATTTTCATGTTCTTTGAGATTATATATACTTCAGGGCTTTAAAAATAATAATCACAGTGTAGTTTTATAAAACTGCAAGAACACTTTTTCATACACAGGAAATTTTAGTATATGTTCTAATTTGTGCCTTTTAAGGACATGTGCAGCTCTGAAATAGTATGTTGTATTGTTTTGATGACTCAAATCCGGTTACTTAAAGTTAATTTTAGATTGGGAATCTAGCAGAGAAATGAAATAGATACATAAGGAACACTTGTGTAAACCACTTCTCATGGTTTTCCTTCCAAAACCATTTTCGTCCATAAAATACTGACTTCTTTTTTTTAAATTCTTCCTTTTTAACTTCAGAAGTACTACGGGCATTAGAAATGTGGTATGCATGAGGTAAAGATATTTTATATTGAAAAGTTAGAATTTTAGTTCCATGCTATGGGTCCATTCTGTATACAAACTTGTATATAATTAGAACCTGGAATTCCACTGAGAAACCCTTCGAATAATCATAATAGCTACCATTTATTGAGGGCTTACCGTAAGCCAGGAACTGTTCTGAGTGCTTTGCATGAGTAATTCATTTTATTCTTAAAGCACCTCTATAGAACAGGTAGGGTATTGTCCTAGCATTACAGGTAAGGAAGCTGATACACAGAGGTTAAGCCCTTGTCCAGGGTAACAGCAACAGAGGGGCAGGACAGGATTCAAATTCAGACCTTCTGTCTGCCAACCCTGTGCTCTTTCAAATACTCCATTCTGCTGACGGAGATGGAACTACTGCCATTCAACAAATATTTATTGAGTGTCTTCAGTGTGCTGGAAATTCTTAATTGTAGATCTGAGGCATTGCCATGGTGAGCAAGATACACAAGCTCCATGCTGTCATGAAGAGTACTTTCTTGTGGAAACAAAATAAAGGCATAAACTCCATAGTTTATGGAGGTCCTTCATAGGTATAGCCAGTTGTGTTTTGCAAAGGTATTTTATAATAACGATGAATGTTGTTCCCCTTTTCTCCGTTTACCTAGTTGGTTCATGAAATCCCTGTCTTGGCTATCTGTGATATATTTTGTTTTTATGTAGACCCAGGAGACTGGGCATTGTAGGAGAAAATTCCTGTGCTTTGGCATCTGAAGACGTGGGTAAGAATCCAAGCGCTCCATAGTGTGCTAGCTGTGTGTGAACTCTGGCTTTGGTGTCTTCATTTATAAACTGGACATTGGGTGCCCTACCCCCTACAGTGGCTGTTAGGATTCGGTGAGCTCAGGTCCCTAGCACAGTGTATGACATAGAAGGATCATCTTTTAGTTTCCTACTTTCTATACATTTTCTAGTCTTAATAATTTTCAGTGAAAGATACAAATGCAGGTAGAGGGAATAAATTGAGTTCCCTGTAAATGATGTTTAACTTTTTTCTCACTAGAATGCTATATTTTTTCAAGTAATTTTTGTTTGAAATCATCATTTAGGCAGATGTTGAAGAAAATTGATGCTGCAGAATAACTTAGAATTAATATTCAAACATATCTTCTTGAAAGAGTTAAGTATAAAAAATGCATCTTAACAGACTGCTTTCTCAAAATTCTCATTGGTATATTATATTACTGTGCTAGAATTTACTTCTTGTTTGTACCATAAGAATAATACGTTTTAATTTCATATTGCTTCTTATTTGCTTATACTTAGTAATACCCATATTCGTTTCATTAGAAACATTAGTTTCTGATATTCAGTAACTCAGTGAAATGTGATAATCAGATTTGGTTGTACTGTAGTGAGTTCTTGACAGAAACCATACCTGTTAATTAAATTATTCATGTGTACACTTAATAACCTTGGCCCTGTATCTAGTCTGTCGCTGGATTAGTGCTGACTTTCGCTGTGGCTTTTCCTTTCTTTCTATTTCTATTGGCACCGTACCACTTACAACACACATAGGTCGCTGTAACAAGGCTAAGTAATCTCTCTTGCTTTAGTCTTCCTTGTTTTTCCTAATTCATCTGGCACATCTTTGTCATAATATCCTACGTATCACACATCATAAATTCTCTACATTTTAAATTGATATTCGACTCAAGGCCCTGAAGAACTTGGACTCAGTTACCCTGTAACCCTGTTTTCTGTTACCCGTAACTCAAACCTCCCCATCCAGTCTAGCTGTGGCTGCCTACTGTATTGTAAACGTGCTTTGATTTAAAATATGCCATGTAATCCTCTCATCAACTTTTTGAGTAAGTTATTATTTTTATCCACATTTTGTAAACAAGGAAACTGAAGCACAGAGAAGTTAAATAACTGGTCCAGAATCCTTCAGCTTGTCTGGGGAGTAAAGCTTGAACCCAGTGAGTCTCCCTATGGATGTGTGCTCTTCAGCACAGACTTTCTTAGGGACTAAAGCCCCACTCAGGTGTCATCCTGAATAAGAATCTATGGGGTGACTCAGTTCTTCACTGAGTGACTCATGACACCTGTTGACATGGGAGAGACTGCCTCTCCCAGGAGGTGACATTTGGGCCAACAGGAAGCACAGGGTGGCAGGGCTTGGGGGGGGAGCATTCCAGGGGAATTGTGTGTGCAAAGGACCGCAGCTTGGTCTCATTCATAGGCAAGTGTGAATGTTTATCTAGTGTGCTCCGTCCTTATGTCTTTTGATACCTGAAGCCAAATATGTCAATCTATTTTTCAAGGTTTACACCTCATGTGATTCTTATACAGCTGGCATTTATTTAATCACAGCAACTCTGTGAGGTAGGTCTTAATAGCCACATTTTACTGCTGAGAAAAGTTGAGACTGATAATGCTTAGTAATGTAAAGAGGTCACACAATTAATAAGTGGCAGGAAAAAAGTGGTAGAGCTGGGGTACAACTCAGTTTTTTGTAAATCCCATGCCCTTTCCCCACGCTGTAGATCAGTCCCTCTGTATAAACACGGATAATAATTTATACTCCTGTCTTAGACGAATCAATCTCCCTAAGCAGGATATAAGCTAGTAGGGTTCAGGGACCCTTTTTAGTACTTTATTGTCATAAATACGAAGCACAGCTTTACAAATGAAAGGTCGATTGCGTGTGTTAGTTAGTTTTAGAGGCATTTTGCATATAGTAAAACAAAACTTTAATAGTTAAAAAATGAGTTGTTTGCAGAGTGCATGTGTCATTTTCATAAAAATAATAAAACTGTTAAAAATACCACTCAATGGTTCTGAAATGCATGGAACATAAAAACTAAATTGAAGACCTAAGGCCAACCTTATCTGTTCTGCAAGGCAGCAAAACTTGGTGGAAGAGAAGAATTTCAGTTTTGCAGACTACCTTTACCATTTGCGTTCTCTGACTAACATCATAGATAAAGAATCGTGGGTACTTCTTTCAGAACCATACATGGTCCCCGAGTTACGTATCACCCACTTTTGTTGTTAGAATTCCATTGAATAGTCATTAGATTTTGAACGTGTTATTTTGCACATACTATCAAACACTATCAATGACTTTTGCAAATACTTATCAATGACTGCTGTATGGTTTTATTTTTAGTTATTTTTGGTATTGGTTGGACCTTTATTATCTTGTTTTCCTGATTGTCCTGATCTTTCTGAACCAGTGTTCCCCTTAATTTCTGAAGTCTCCTTGATTGTGAGTGACTGAAATGCACATTGAATTCCATCAAGTGAAATTGGAAGGTTTATTGAAATAATGGTGTTGGTGGGGTTCTCACAAAATCATCCAGCCACAAGGAGGGCAGGAGTGCAGCTGGGCACCTGGCTCCTGGACTTGGAACACTGGTAGGGATCTCCCCATGTCTTGTCTCTGATTCTCTCCCCTGCTGTAGGCTGCTTTCTCCACATGATGGGAATATGACCACCACAGCTCCACACTTTACAGCAGTAGCCACCAGAAAGAGTCCCACCTGGCATTCCTTCTGGTTCAAGCCCCCCAAAGATCCCAGGAAAGGGTTCTAATTAATTAGCTCAACCATCCTGGATTGACCTGGAAGTTGTCTCGTTTTCCTCTCAGGGGTCTGCTAGGACACAGGGCTTGGAAACCCTGACCTCCCCAGGGAGTAATTTTATCTGCCCTATTTTGGGTTATTAGGATCCTGTCTGCTACCTGATTCCTAGGTTAGACTGGCTACCCTGAAGAAGCCCTCTGTGTTTGTGGAAGGCAGCTTCTCCCATGGCTCGTGAACTTCCTTTCCAGCCTAAGGGGACATCTGCAGTGTACTCAGTACCTTTGTGAATCAGAGACAGTTGATGAGCCCTGAGCTCTGGGTGTGAGGGACGCTCCTGTCACATGTTTCACCACCTGCCTGTATGACTGCAGGTGACCCATTTGGATTTGTCTTTTTCTGTTGAGAAACATTACCGTTTCATGATAGAATAATGCTTTACACACAGAGTGACAGTAAATAACAATACCAGACAAATGTCGCTTCTCTTTAAAAGAATGGCACTATTATCAAAAATATCAATTCATGTGGGTACTAATGGAAAACGCCTCGAAGAAGAAATAATACTTTACATTTATACAAGTTTTTCTAAGATAAAATGGGAGGCTAAAGGTCACTGTAATTTTCCTTTCACAAACTTTTTTGATGTTATTTTCTTCTGAACCTTCAGAGCAGCCAACCACCTGGCTCCTTCGTATTTTGCAGTTATTGAATTTTTAAATCAGATTGGATATTTTTTTCTAGACTTGCAAGGGTTTGTAATTTGTGAGAGAACTGCTTTTTTGTGCAAAAAATGTTTGTTTTTGGAATATTTATACTCTGATAACTGTAAAAGAGATGGCTTTGTATCTGGTTGGTTGTGTTTTCCCTTCAGTTAAATTAAAAAGCATTTACCATTAACTCACTATTTGCAAGACACTGTTCAGCGAGATTGCTACAGATGTGTAGGATTTAGCTTGTGCCCAAGCCTTTGGAAGAGCTGACCTTGTACCCATGACTGCCCTACCAGACAGCTGTAGGACGGCACAGCAGAGCTGGATTATGGTGCCACCACTCTGCTTCCATCGTACACACTCTATGGGGAGCTTGTGCGCAAAGGAACAGATGGACAGTCCACTGAGTGAGTTTGTGCCCTCGGTGGGTGAGGCGGAAATGGGTGTCTCCCCTTCTTGCTGGCTTGCTCAGTTCCTGTATGACTTTCAGAGTAAGAGCACCTCTGGGGCTCAAAGGAATCCATTTTCCACACAACATAGCTTCTTAATGTAAGCCAGCAACAACTTCTGCTGCTCAACAGAAGAAGCCATCTGTTTTAATGCTGGAGAGAAAACGCATTGTTGTGGACTTAGAACTATATGGCCATCTTCAGCAATGGCTTCCTGTGGCATTTTCAAGAATATCATTGACTGTTGGAGATTTTGCCTCATATATTGTTTAGAATTTAGCCCCCCACATGATTCCACTGAAATGAAGATACAAATAAGGTGCATTCTGTGTTCCTACCTAGAAGGGAACCTTTAATTCTAACTTTCGTGCTTGGGGAAAGTGTCAGGGAGGATGTGGCATTTGTGCAGAGCTTTGAGGAGAGAGTAGGATTTTGATAGGTGGGAATGGGGAGTGGAAGGGATGCATTTCCAGTGGGGAGACCACGTGAAATAATAATGTGTTGAGATAATAGTGAATAGTCTAATAAGGTTAGAAATATATGGGCTTTATTATAGTAGGAGGAAAGTCTTGAAAAATAGGTTAGAATCAGATCATGGTGGGGGAGGGGGTCCTTGAAAGACTTGGTAAGAATTTGGGCTTTATTCTGTATGTTGTGGGAAGCATTAAAAATTTTGGTCAGAGATATCATGCCCAAGAATAGTCAAGATGGATTCCTGATGTTTCAAAATAAGTCCATATTGTCCTCCCCACTCCTTTCACCTCAGTTATTACCCAGGAACAAACTGAGAAGAGGTGATCTCTTCCTGGGGATAGCCACATGGAACGATCAGACAGCCCCACTCAGGTGTGTGAAGTAGGAGTGGAAGGAGGTAGGGTTAGACTGTGAGTTCGCTGTGCTGTTATTGACATATGTATTTTATATGTTACAAACCCAACAGTTTGGTGTTATAATTATTGCTTTATGCAATCCTGTCTTTTAAAGTAAAAATTAAGAGAAAAAAGAGCAAATGCGTGTATTTATACAGTTTTTTATATTTAGTCAAATGTTTATATTTTCTGGTGCCCTTCATTTCTTCCTGCTGATTTGAGTTAGCCTCTGGTGTCATTTCCTTTCAGCCTAAAGGGCATCCTTTAGTATTTCTTGTAGGGCACATCTGCTAGCAACACATTTTCTTAGTCTTTGTTTATCTGAGAATGAATTCATTTCATTTCATGTTTTTTTTTTTTTTTTTTTTGGCGGTACGCGGGCCTCTCACTGCTGTGGCCTCTCCCGTTGCGGAGCACAGGCTCCAGACGCGCAGGCTCAGCGGCCATGGCTCACGGGCCCAGCCGCTCCGCGGCATGTGGGATCTTCCCGGACCGGGGCACGAACCCGCGTCCCCTGCATCGGCAGGCGGACTCTCAACCACTGCGCCACCAGGGAAGCCCTCACCTTCATTTTTAAAGGATAGTTTTGCTGGATACAGAATTCTTGTGAGAATCTTTTTCTTTCAGCAAATTGAGTATGTCATCAGTGCCTTCTGATCTCCATTGTTTCTGATAAGGTAACCATTAATTATTTTATTTTTCCCTTATATATGATAAATCTTTTTTTAGCTGTTTTGAAGATTTTTTTTTTGACTTTTAACAGTTTAACTAAAATGTGCCTAGGTATGAATTCCTTTGTGTTTATTCTAGGCTATGGTTCATTGAGCATCTTGGGTCTGTAAGTTAACAGTTTTCATAAAGTTTGACAGTTTTTTTTTTTTTTGCTGTACTCAGGCTTCTCACTGCTGTGGCCTCTCCCGTCGCGGAGCACAGGCTCCGGACGCGCAGGCTCAGCGGCCATGGCTCACGGGCCCAGCCGCTCCGCGGCATGTGGGATCCTCCCGGACCAGGGCACAAACCCACGTCCCCTGCATCGGCTTGTGGACTCTCAACCACTGCGCCACCAGAGAAGCTCCTGAGAGTTTTTTGACCATTATTTTTTCCTGTTTTTCCTACGTCTTTCTCTCTTTTTGTGGAACTGCCATTATGTGCAGGTTAGTATGCTTGATGTTATCTTACAGGTCTCTGAGGCTTTCTTCATTTTTATTCATTCTTTTTAATCTGTTCTTTAGATTGAATTATTTCTGTTGATCTTTCTTCATGTTTCTTGATTCTTTTTTCTGCCAGTGCAAACATGGTGAACCCATCTAGTGAGTTTTTCCATCTCAGTTATTGTGCTTTTCTATTTCAGAATTTCATTTGTTTCTTTATCATAATTTCTACATCTTTATTGAGATTCTCTTTGTTGAGTTATTGTCATCATACTTTAATTTTTAAACATGGCTTCCTTTAGTTCCAAAGCATTATGGTTTGCTTTGAGGTCTTTGAGAAGGCCAACAGCTGGGCCCACTCAGAGACAATATCTATTGACTGCCTGTTTTCCTGAGTATGGAACACACTTTCCTGTTTCTTTGCATGCCTTACAAGTTTGCTGAGAGCTGGCATTTCAGATTATATTTTGTAGCAATTCTAAATTCGGATTTACTCCATCTCAGGCTTGTTTCTGCTGTTTTTTTTGTTTAGCAGCTTTGCTGGGCTAAATCTATGGACTCTGTCTCCACCATGGTGTGTAGATGCTAATGTCTCTGCTTTTTAATTTTTTTCTTTTTTTAAATAAATTTTATTTACTTATTTATTTATTTTTGGCTGCATTGGGTCTTCATTGCTGTGCACCGGTTTTCTCTAGGTGCAGCAAGCGGGGGCTACTCTTCATTGTGGTGCGTGGACTTCTCATTGCAGTGGCTTCTCTTGTTGTGGAGCATGGGCTCTAGGCACGCGGGCTTCAGTAGTTGTGGCTCGCGGGCTCTAGAGCGCAGGCTCAGTAGTTGTGGCGCACGGGCTGAGTTGCTCCACGGCATGTGGGATCTTCCCGGAGCAGGGATCGAACCCATGTCCCCTGCATTGGCAGGCGGGTTCTTAACTGCTGTGCCACCAGGGAAGTCCCTTAAATTTTTTAATTAAAAACTTTTTAACCCTGGCTCTCCAGGGTTAGCCCCTGTGTCTGCATGGCTTAGCAGTCAGTCCATGATTGGTTAGAGGTTATAGTCAAATGCCTTTAGCTGATGGATCTCTGTGTGAGTTGGGGAGCATGTTCAAATTTCAGGTAGCATTTTTTCCCCTCTGACAACCATCAATCTGTTCTCTTTGTCTGTGAGTTGGATTTTTTTGTTTGTTTGTTTAACGATTATCTACATGTGAGATCATACAGCATTTGTCTTTGTTTGCCTTATTTCACTTAGCATAATGGTCTCTAGTTCCATCCATGTTGTTGCAGATGGCAAGATTTCCTTCTTTTATGCTGAATAGTATTCCACTGTATGTAAATACCACATTTACTTTATCCATTCACCCGTGGATGAACATTTAGGTTGCTGCCCCGTCTTAGCTATTGTAGATAATCAAGACAGTGATTTTGTTTTCTTTAGATAAATACCCAGAAGTGGAATTGCTGGATTGTATGGTAGTTCTATTTTTAATTTTTTGAGGAACTTCCGTACTGTTTTCCGTAGTGGCTGCACCAATTTAATAATGCACAAGGGTTCCCTTTTCTCCACATTCTCACCATGGCTTGTTATTTCCTGTCTTTTTGATAATTAATAGCCTTTCAGACAGATGTGAAGTGATATCTCATTGTGGTTTTGATTTGCATTTCCCTGGTGCTTAGTGATGTTGAGCATCTTTTCATGTACCTGTTGGCCATTTGTATGCCTTCTTTGGAAAAATGTCTCTTCGGATCCTATGCCCATATTTTAATTGGATTGTGTGGGTTTTTTCTCTTGAATTGTTTCAGGTAGTTTTAAAGTGTATCCTGACATCTGACTGCCATCTCTGCGTTCTCTGCATGTGCTACAGTCTCATGGACAGCCGGGGATATTTGGATAGCTTGGGCCCTGTCTGGTTTCTCCTGCGTGCCCACACAGCCTTCCAGTGGGCCATGGTTGCTTGGAGAGCGTTGGAAGCTCTTCTGTGGTTGTCTCGTTTTTTAAAAGTTCTGGTTAGTCTGTTAGTGTGATGTTTGCTGCAGCCAGGACCACAACCTCCAGCTAGGTAGCCTGCTAACCTTGCTGTTTGTCTGCCACCGTGATCACCATTGCCAACTGTGTGGCTGGGCATGGAGTTTTTTGCACTTTACTCTTAAGTTAGCCTTCTCCAGCGGCAAAGCTGGTAAAACTACGCTGCTGACCATCCTGGGGCTGGGGCATATGGGGTAGCAGTCCTAAGCAGCAATGCCATAGACTCCCTGTGAAATAATGGAAAAAATGTATACTAGTCTCTGTCCCCAGTTCCTGGTACAGGGCTCCTAAAACCCTTGTGATTTTCTAAGTCGTAAGAGCGGTAGAAGCATCTTTTGTCCTAATGTTTGGTCTTTGATCCCTGTTCCTAACACAGAGCTCCCAAATCCTTTGAAATTTCCTGGGTGATAGGAATGACTTTGTTCTAATGAGGAGACTTCTGGTGGGCTTGGGGATAGCTTCAGGATGGGGGCTGGTCACCAGGAAGACCAAGCCATGATTAGAAGCTTGGGACTTTCAGCCCTACCTGCCATTCTGTGGGAAAAGGAGAGGGGCTGGAGATTGCATTAATCATCATCAATCATGTGTTGATGATCAGGCTACGTGAGGAAGCCTCCATAAAAATCCCCAAAATATAGGGTTCAATGAGCACATCTACATGCTGGGAGGGTGATGCACCCCAACTCCACGGGAACAGAAGCTCCTGCACTCGGGGCCCTTCCAGCCTTTGTCCTATGTATCTCTTCATCTGACTGTTCATCTGTACCCTTTATCATATCCTTTATTATATAATAAACTGGTAAACATGTTCCCCTGAGTTTTGTGAGCTGTTCTAGCAAATGATCAAATCCAAGGAGGGGGCCTTGGAGACCTAAAATATATAGCCATGTTGGACAGAAGTTGTGGGTAACCTGGGGACCTACTACTTGTGATTGGCATCTCAAGTGGGGGGGGTCTTGTGGAACTAAACCCTTGACTTGTGGGATCTGATGCTGACTCCAGGTAGATAGTGTCAGACTGAATGGAATTGTGGACATCGGCTATTGAAGAAGGATTGGTCAGTGTGGGAATCAGCTCTCTCTCACGTGTGGTGTCAGAAGTGTTGTGAATGTGGTTGTAGCTGGGAGTAAAGGAAGAACGCAGGAGTGTTTTTACAGTCCCGCTGTTCTAACTTGAGGTTCAGTAGTTTTTCATGAATAAATGCTTTTCAATTTGTATGCCTTCAGTTGATTTCCAGAGTCCTGAAATGTTTTTGTTTTACTTTTTTTGTGAATATTGTATTTTGTTTTATCACTGCTTTTGGGGTGAGGAGTTGCCGTACTCCCCACTCCGCTGTTCTGAACACCTGAAGATGGTTTTCTAGTATTCAAGGTGTAGAGGAAGCCATATTATTAGAAGATTAAGGTAGACATCAAGTCAGTATTTTTATTTTATGTGAAAAGTTCTATTAGAAAGAGTTCAGTTTTACAATAATATCCTTAATGTGATTTTTTTTCCTAACTACTTTCTAATAAGTTTTTGTACCTTGATTCTGCCAATTGAAGAAGCTATATGTTTTTAGGAAGTATTAAATTATAAAAGTAATTTTGAAAAAGGATTAGATGCATTTAAAAGAAAGACTGATTTTTAGCAAGATAACATTTATTATGTTTTTAAGAACCCCTTTTATGTTTGAGATATGAATGTTTCAAAGAGTTTTTTTTTTTATTCTGCGGTACGCGGGCCTCTCCCTGTTGTGGCCTCTCCCGTTGCGGAGCACAGGCTCCAGACGCGCAGGCTCAGCGGCCATGGCTCACGGGCCCAGCTGCTCCGCGGCATCTGGGATCTTCCCGGACCGGGGCACGAACCCGCGTCCCCTGCATCGGCAGGCGGACTCTCAACCACTGCGCCACCAGAGAAGCCCTCAAAGAGTTTTACAGTCATCTCTTTTTGGAAAAAAAAACCTTTACTTCTGATTATAAACACAGCACATTGAAAAAGAGGAAAACCTAGGAAGGCACAAATAGGAAAATTAGAATCATCACAATCACACCTTGAAGAAAAAAAAACCACCATATGAACTCTGGTATCTCCTCTGCAGACTTCTTGTATACTATCTGTGAGCTCAGGTCATGTCTTGAAACCTGTTTTTTTAAACAAACAAACAAAAAAAAAAACCAACCTAATTCAAATTTGGTGAACATCTTCCTATGTTATTAGATATTTTTGTAAAACACAATCTTTAAATGGATGTAGAGTATATCAGTAGTATGTATGGATATCTATCATAATTCATTTGTTTATTGTTGGGAATTTACATTTCTTCTGTTTTCAGCTGTCAGGATGTCTTCAGATTAGATTACTTGCAGAGCGCTTGCTGAATTGAGCACAAACATTTTCAAGGCTTTTAATAACTATTTTCAGACTGACCCCCTCCATCTCCACCCCACCCCCTGCTTAGAGTTTCACAGCAGCGTATGAAAAAGTTCACTCTAAGCTGTGCACCCTCTCCAAAATGAAATTTTGGTAAAATCATGTCATTTTGCTAATTTATTAGATTTTAAATGCTTAATTGCTATTTTATTTCTGTATCTCCTATCTTATATTTATATCATTTTTTAAATTAAAAATTCTTTTAAATTCATTATCATTTATTGCCTCACAAATCTTGACTTTTTTTTGAAGTTTTCCTTTAAAAAATTAGAAATGGATTTTTTTCTTTGCTCAGAGAAGAAAATCCTACTAAGCTGTTTATTAGGATTTTCTTTTGACTTTAAATAATGAATAAGCCAGACTGACTTGCTTTTACTTGTATATATATATATTATATATTATAAGCGTTTGGATGTTAGTATGCATTGTCCTGTTACGGTTAGATGATATTTTTCTAAAATAGCATCGAAATTCTTATTAGACTTCTGATAATCACATAGAGAGACCTAACTGAAAGATATTCCTGTAATGCTTACATTTAGTTTTATTACTAAATCTGGAAGCTGGGAATTGACTAAACTATTTTCCTGTAACTCTGGCTATATTTAAGTCCAAATATCACATCCAAGAATCATCTTGACAAATGATACTGGTTCTGAAAGTTTATTAATAAATTAGAAGAATCTGTAGTTTTTCTGTTCCTGTAATCCTCTCATAGGCACATGTTAGGCAGTGTTAGTCTCAAAAACAGTAAACAAAATTATTTTCAAGCTTTAAGTAGCTCTGCTTTGTCTGAAGGACAAAATTCTATTTTGATAAATATATCATTCATTATCAGCTAGAACTTGTATTCATATTACTTTAATGTGATTCAAGGTCTCAGACCAGTGCCAAGAGGTGATCACATTATCTGAACAATAGAGCATTTGCACAAAGTCTTAGGAAACTGTTTGCTGGCCTTTTAATCAAAGAATTAGAAATCTTTTTTGATTTCTCCTTGGCTATTAATTTCTGAAAACCCACACTATTCATCAAATATAATGCTCATAAGTCTTCTTTAGACCATTTTCAGCAAAGCATAAATATAATTTCTATTACACCACTGTCCTCCAGTACAAAGAGATCCACTTGCTGTCTGCTACTTAATAGTTCTGGAGAATATCTTTGAGGAATTGTAGTGACTAGTAGCAAGCACATACAAGGGCTTTGAAGTATTAATGGTTATCAAAATATGTTCTCAGAATTATTCTTAAGGCTCTTTTATTGTATCTATTTGTCTTACTCTTGGTCATTTGTAAGTTTTTATACTTTTACTTAAAGAACATTTGTTTGGAATATATGATCTGGAAAATACCCAGAAATTGGGTCTTTTGATTAAACGCACTTGACCTTTCTTGGATCTTCACATTGTTAATTTTCTTAAATCCTTACTGATGGAAGGAATGTCCGTAGCTACAGGGGGACCATTGTTCCATGTGAGAGGGAGTGAGAGCACATATGGTGTTTCCTCCATTCTCTGCATCCTGCAGGCTACTCATAGCCTATGAACAGTGGTATTCTGTAGAGTATTTGAGCCTATCCTATTCTGGATTCCTCCTCACAGAAACACTTCATGTTGATTGACATGCTTCTTTTTATAAACCTGTTGAATGCTTTGTCCTCTTAATTGTGCCATACTCCTTATAAACGAGTTAATTATTAAAAGAGGTGACGGGGCTTCCCTGGTGGCGCAGTGGTGGAGAGTCCGCCTGCCGATGCAGAGGACACGGGTTCGTGCCCTGGTCCGGGAGGATCCCACATGCCGCAGAGCAGCTGGGCCCGTGAGCCATGGCCGCTGAGCCTGCGTCCGGAGCCTGTGCTCCACAACAGGAGAGGCCACAACAGAGGCCCGCGTACCGCAAAAAAAAAAAAAAAAAAGAGGTGATGGATATTTTATAGACTGAATGTATACGGGTTGAACATGTGGTGGAAATAAAGTGGATTGGGGATAGATTCAGTGATTGAGTCCGCGTACTTCATAACTAAAGTTTTGCATTGCTTTGGAACCCAAGTCTAGAATAAAAATTTACTTGCCATGTGTATATGGGTTGTGACATAGTTAGTCCTTTGTTTTTCCTTGGGAGGCATTTTTGAAGAAAAATTAACACTTAAAAAAATACAGTTTATATACAATATTATGTTAGTGTCAGGTTTACTACATAATGATTTGATGTTTATATACATTATGAAATGATCACCAGGATAAGTCTAGTAATTATCTGTCTGCATACAAATTCTTACAGTACTATTGACCATATTCCTTATGCTGTATATTACATCCCTGTGACTTATTTATTATAAACTGGAGGTTTGTACCTCTTAATCCCCTTCACTTATTTCATCCACCCTAACGCCTCCCTTCTGGCAATCCCTTGTTTTGTTCTCTGTGTCTATTAGTCTGTTTTTGTTTTGGCTTGGTTTGGTTGTTTTGCTTCTTAGATTCTGCATGTAAGTCAAATCATGCAGTATTTGTCTTTATCTGCATGGCTTATCTCACTTAGCATAATACTCTCTAGATCCTTCCATGTTGTAACAAATGGCAACATTCCATTTTTTTATTGCTGTGTAATATTTCATTGTGTATATATAAATGTATGTATATATATTTATATATCCACCACATCTTCTTTATCCATTTGTCTATCGATGGACATTTAGGTCGCTTCCTACATGTTTTTTAAAAAACAGATTAAAGAATATTTTGGTTTCTGTAGCTTTAATAATAGGAAAATAGCAAGTGATGGGCAAATTCTCATTTGTTTGAAGCTCTCTGTTGCTGCTCATTTATGTATCTTAGTGACACTGATCCAGTAGTGTCCTGAACATGGTGGTTTACTTGTGAGGTATGAATGGTTCTTGATAAATATAACTAAATCACTTAGCTGTACACCTGAAACTAACACAACATTGTAAATCAACTATATTCCAATATAAAATTTTAAAAAAATTTTATAGAGAACCAGAAGATGGTTTTGAGGGGCTGATTCTTAAAGCCCATTGATAACCTTGGGGAGAGGTAAAATCAACTAGATTAAGCGGAAGCTGTATTTCTTTCATTTCACCAAGACAGGATTATACAGTTAAGTATCTTTGCTAAAATCTTTAAAATTTTTCTGACATGAACATAACTGATTTGGGAATTAAATATTCACTTAAGTACTATTTAATGAAGCCTGCTAACATTTCTGCAAGATAGGTTCAGGATGTGTTTATATTGCTCTTTTTGTATTATAGCTGAAATATAGGCAGTAACATAGTAGATTATAATGAGTTTTTAAAAATTTATTTATTTTATTTTTGGCTGCATTGGGTCTTCATTGCTGTGCGTGGGCTTCCTCTAGTTGCAGCGAGTGGGGGCTACTCTTCGTTGTGGTACTCAGGCTTCTCATTGAGGTAGCTTCTCTCATTGCAGAGCACGGGCTCTAGGCGCGTGGGCTTCAGTAGTGGTGGCTCGCGGGCTCTAGAGCACAGGCTCAGTAGTTGTGGCGCACGGGCTTAGTTGCTCCGCGGCATGTGGGATCTTCCCAGACCAGGGATCGAACCCATGTCCCCTGCGTTGGCAGGTGGGTTCTTAACCCCTGCGCCACCAGGGAAGCCCCTATAATGACTTTTAATGTTTTGATGCAGGAGATAGTAAAATGTTAAGTTATATATTGAATAACTGAATAGTAAATTAATATTTGAATGGCAGTTTTAAGGAAATGTTAATGATTCTGCTCAGAGTTTATGAGGCTTACTCTGTAGATAGATAGATTGATTGATTGATTGATTTATGGCTGAGTTGGGTCTTTGTTGCTGCACGTGGGCTTCCTCTAGTTGCGGCGAACGGGTGCTACTCTTTGTTCCGGTGCGCGGGCTTCTCATTGCGGTGGCCTCTCTTGTTGCGGAGCACGGGCTCTAGGCGCACAGGCTTCAGTAGTTGTGGCTCGCAGGCTCTAGAGTGCAGGCTCAGTAGTTGTGGCTCACGGGCTCTAGAGCACAGGCTCAGTAGTTGTGGCACACGGGTTTAGTTGCTCTGCGGCATGTGGGATCTTCCCGAACCAGGGCTTGAACCCGTGTCCCCTGCATTGGCAAGCGGGTTCTTAACCACTGCACCACCCTTACTCTGTAGATTTTAAAGTTAAGTTTTTTTTCACTGTTTGTAAGTAAACTGTAAGGTTGATTTCACTACTCTCTCTCTCCCTCCCCTCCTAAGCCCCTAATAGAGAGAGAAGGAGGGAGAGGAATCCTTGGGTTTAGGGCCATCAGACGGTGTTCTCTCCTCTGGGCACATGGTAAGATCACACTTCCATGTCTCCGTGACATTAGGAAAGATCATGTCACTTGTCCTATGAAATGTGATGTGCATTCCTTCTTGGCCGAGGTGACATGCATCACTTCCACGCTGAAGCTTTGGGAGCAGAGGGGAGGAAAAATTCTCCGGAACCCTCTTGGGGTCTCTGGCTGGGCTTAAGAATCAAACTGACAAGATTAAGAGAAGAAAAGCGTACAAATTTTATTGAAGTTTTACATATGCACGGGAGCCCTCACGAGAAAATGAAGGCCCAAAGAAGTGACCAGAGCAGGAGGCTTTTACACCTTTTAGACCAAAAAACAGTAAATTTGTGAAGAATTGACAAGACAAAGGATTTGGGCTGCGGGTAATTAAATGGTGAAGGAGTAACAAGGTTTGTTTATACAGCGTTCTCTGCCCTGGTGATAAGAATGTCTCCCTTCCTCCTGGTACAGGGAGAAGGTATCTTTCACATGGGAGGTTTATCTGCTACTTTCAGGGAAGAAAGGCAGGGGAGCGGGGTGAAGGTCAGAGTGACCTTCCTGCTTCTGACATTTTCTCAAACTCCTTCAGCCTAAGGTAGTACGCCAGTGTGCCATGTTTTGGGGTACCATGTTTTGGGGTGCTGTGTCTTGAGCCCCATCAGGAGCCACTGTCTTGGGGACTGGTGACATTCTAAATGGTGGCAGCTCTGGCAGCCTGCATCCCTCTGTAAAGAACACGTGGAACAGAATACCCACTGTCCTGAGATGGACGTACAGTGTAGGCAAGATGTAAACTTCTGTCGTTATCACGACGATCTGGGGATGCTTGTTACTGTAGCATGAGCCAGTCTACCCTGACAGATGCAGTTTCCATAGGTCTAAGGGGCAATGAAGAGATATTAAAATAACTACTCATCTCTTCAGCCATTTTTGTTAACATTTACTGTGTCCCATTCACTCTTCCAAGTGCTAGAAATACAGCAGTGAACAAAACGATCTCCTCTTTTCTCAGGAAACTTCTTCCCATTCTTCATTAACTATTGAGGGAGTCTGTTTTTCTGCAAAGCCTTGTTCTCTGAGCAGCAGGTCACCCCTTTCTCTTCTGTGCTCCTACCTACTTTGTACACGCCTCCATCGTGGCACTAATGTTATTGTGGTTATTCTATTTCTATTTTCTTGTTTTCTAGGCTGTGATGGCCTAGAGAACAAATGGTTTATACATGGTGCATAGTTCTATATAATATTTATCAACAAGTACCTACTGATAGCACAGGGAACTATACTCAATATCTTATAATAACTATAATGGAAAAGAATCTAAAAAAAGATACATGTATGGGGCCTCCCTGGTGGCACAGTGGTTGAGAGTCCGCCTGCCGATGCAGGGGATACGGGTTCGTGCCCCGGTCCGGGAAGATCCCATATGCCGTGGAGCGGCTGGGCCCGTGAGCCATGGCCGCTGGGCCTGCGCGTCCGGAGTCTGTGCTCCGCAACGGGAGAGGCCACAGCAGTGAGAGGCCCGCATACCACAAAAAAAAAAAAAAAAAAAAAAAAAAAAAGATACGTGTATGTATAACTGAATCACTTTGCTGTATACCTGAAACTAACACAATATTATAAATCAACTATATTTCAATAAAGATTAAAAAAAATAAAGTGATATAAAATACATAGATGTAACAACTTCCATAGTAGAATACAGAGTGATAATATAGGTACTTTGCATTGTTCTTTTTGCATCACCTCCCACATTTCAAAAACTATTTTTTTGAACGAATAAATCAGATTTCCTGTGGGTCCTTTTGCTTGAATGTGATTTGGGATCTAAATGTGAACTTCTGTATTTTGACATATTTTCCAAATGCCTTTGCTTTGTGAATTACACTCTAAGGTGATCACTGATATGTCACAGCGGATAGGTACCAAGTTACCTGGGCAAAAATGTGAGTGAAGGGGGGAGGGGGAACGTCTATGGCTTGTCATTGTGCCTCTTCCCTTTACTTACTTATAACTAGTGTACCTGTATACCAGTGTTGCTCAATCTTATTTTTGTCATTGCATCTACCCCAAGTCTTTTTAGACTTTTTCTCCCTAACTGCCACACCCGCCATGAGACTTTAATACAACAGATATACTATATATCTGGTTAAGAATTGTATGTATATCTGTGTTTTACATTGAAAAAAAAGGGTGGTTGTTTTTTTCCCCCCTTCCTCCAGCTAATCTTCTTGTTTGAAAATGCATGCCTTAAACTAGTATTTGTAAAAGGTACATTTTTTTCCCTTTGTAGGAGGACATTTCCACTTCAATAAGCTAAGTTTAACCATATTGAATCAGAACTCTGTTGTCTAATACACCTGTGCTTTTATAATAGCTTTATTTTTATCTGATTATCATTTAAATAAGTATGCTGGAATCTTAGTGTACTGAGAACATTGGGAAAGTAAATTTCATATATTTTGTAGAAGCCCATTTTTCCCTAGGTTTTAGGCCTCTAAACCATGCAGTCTTTCTGTACAGGCCGCATTTGCTTTTGATTCCTTCAGCAAGTATTTATTGAGGGTATACTGTGTGCAAGGCTCCATGCCAGGTGCTGAGGCCCAGTGACTCATGGGGCTTGGTCTGCTTCCTTTATTCTTTGTTAGCTTTGTCAGAGCGCACAGGGTTATGTAAACTTGTCCAGGTCACAGTTGTTTTGACTGTACTGATTTTTATACATTCCTGACAAAGTACAGTGGGCACTTGGTGAAAAACCCTGGGAGTTGGTGTAATCCCTTGTGCTGTATAATAAGAGGGCTACTTGGTCTTTGTCCCGGCGCCTGGCACAGAGCTTCCAAAACCCTGGAGATCTGAGTTTCTTTGGTGTGCTAACCAGTGATTCTTGGCTCAGGGGCTCCTGGATAACTTCAGAATGGGGGCTGGTCCCAGAAAGACCAAACTTTGACTGGAAGCTTGGAACTTTCAGCCCAACCTCGGAGAAGGGGAGAGAGAGTGGAGACGGGTTTAATCACCAAAGGCCAGTGATTTAACACTTGGTGCCCATGTAATAAAACCTCCATAGAAACCTCTAAAGGACAGCGTGCAGAGAGCTTGCAGATTGGGGAGCACATCAAAGAGCTGGGAGAGTGGCACCCCCATAAAGGGCATTGACCCCCTCCCACTATATATCTTGCTCTGTGCATCTCATCCATTTGGCTGTACTTGAGTTGTATCCTTTATAATAAACGGGTAAGAGTAAGGAAAGCACTTCCTGAGTTCTGTGAGTCATTCTAGTGAATTATCAAACCTGAGGAGGGTGTCGTGGGAACCCCCAGTTTACAGCTGGTCGGTCAGAAGTATGGGTAGCTTGGGAATTGTGATCGGTGTCTGAAGTGGGGGCACTCTTGTGGGACTGAGCCCTTTAACTTATGGGATCTGATGCTCACTGCGGGTAGATAGTGTCAGAATTGAATTGAATTGTTGAACATTCGGTTGGTGTCAGAGAGTTGGAGAAATGGTGTTGGAAAGGACAACATGTATTTGGCACCAGAAGGAAAAAGAAACCCTTGTCCCTTGTCTGTCACACTGTGTGTGTGTGTGTGTGTGTGTGTGTGTGTGTGTGCGTGCGTGCGCATGCGCACACGCAGTGCATAAAGAGATTGAGGGCCAAGCCCCAGAAGATGCAGACCCAGTATAGTTGTCATTTCCCTCTTCTGTCCTGCAAACCCTGACAGTTGTGTGGCTACACCGGTGCACATTACACTGCCTGCAATGTGGGAAACTACTTAAATTCTTGGAGCATTCTAGATGACTAATGTATTATCGAAACACATATATGCACAACATGACAGGAGAAACTCAGCGTAGGGTTCACATGAAGAAAAAGACTCTGCTCTTCATTACTGTGTAATTGCCAAACAAAGCATAGAATATATAGCTTCAGCTCAATTTCAGATTGCCCAGGAGGGAGGGGGTACAATTCAGAAAAAAATTCGAGGCAGCTCAGGTTATCTGGAGGCTTTGGTTTGAGGGTCCATCCAGACATAGTCTTTCATCCATTCATTCCTTGTATAGATATTTACTGAACTCCTAATCTCTGTGCTTGGCCCCTTGGTGAACAAGACAAAAGGTCCTCATTTTCACTCAACCTCTCTGTCCCCATTTTTTTGGACAAATGGTGTAGGATATTTTAACAAAAAAGAACAACTTTTTATTCATTCATTCATTTATTCTATGTGTGTTTGAGAGTGTATAATACAGGTAGACTATTGGGAGATATTTAAAAGAGACATTGCGTTTGCCTTCAAGGACTGTCAAGCTTGTTTGTTCATCAGTCATTCATTCAAAAAAATGCATTGATCCAGGCACTGTGCCAGGTCAGTGCCAGGGAAATATAGAAATGAACAAAGCACACAGTGGGTCCCTGAAGGGCTGCAGTTCCAGCCTGAAGGGGCAACAGGTGGTAATGTCTTTGGTAGAGTGAAGTGTGGTAGGTGATGGTAATGAGCTGTGCCCACACTCTAGGGACAGTGCAAAGGGAGCACAGCAGTGGGGTATCCTGAGTTAGCCCTGTGTAGGCGAGAGGTCAACACGTGACTCTTAATGTGACTTTTTAGTTGGGGCTGGAGAGAAGGGATGGCTTGGAGAGGAGGAGGAGACTGTGTCAGTGAAGATAAGGAGGTGTGAGCCACCATGGCTGTGCACAAAACTGCAGGTGCTGTATTTTGATTTGGGTGTAGGAGGTGGCAGTGGGTGAATTTTAATATAGTGAAACAATTGCACATCAGTGCCAAGAACTAAACCTTGTAATATTGGCACAATAAATGGTTCAATGAAATGGATAGCCCAGAAATAAACAAACAAACATGTGATCAGGCAGGTATCACAGATCAGAAGGGTGTTAAGTAATAAGTAATACTGGGGCAATTGATAAGTTATTTAGAAAGAAAATAGGTTCTTACTAGTGATGGGTTTTAGTCAGCATTTAGGGGCTTGAAACTTAGAAATTAGAGGATTAAGATTTCATTCTGTGAATTAAAACTTAAGATCCACACTAATGGGTCAAGGCTGTGTATAACAGGTTACCTTAAAGAACATAGTATCTTATCGACGCCATCACCGCACTGAACATATAGATCCTATGGCAGTGGTGGACTTCACGGACCCCACCCTCACAAGGGCCTCTAATTTGGTTTAGCGTTCTGCTCTTGCCCTCTTAAAAATCTTAACTTTTGAACATGGGCGTATATTTTCATTTTGCACTGAGCCCTGCAAATTATGTATCAGTCCGTCAAACATGGAAACAGAAAGTTACGGAGCCAAGCTTTAGAGGTAGATGCTCTCCTGCTTTTAGGAAAGTTGCAGCAACACAGTTCAAGAGTCTGGGCCACACGAGCAGGACCATGTGTATTGTGTGTGGATACCTTGGGCTGTCCCAGACTGATGTATTAAATAGTCAATTTATTTGACAAACTCTCTCTTCCTCCCATCTCCTTCTCACCAAAGAACCTTTTAATTGTGATTTGGCTTCTCCTGTGGTCTTCCTGCAGGGAGAGAGCTGGCTGGTCACGCTGACTCCATACTGATTCGGGAAGTTAGTTACTAAGCTGCCATTCTGGTGATATGCGTCAGTGAGGTTCTTTAATGGGAGCCTGTCCTGGGAAGAAGGTCCCCTTCTGTTAGGTTTCTGAGGCGGAACGCTGATGTCCAGGCCTTGAGCTGGTGAATTCACCAAAGCCGTCAACCACAGAACAGTGGTTAAGGGCAAGGCCTTTGCGTAAAAAGGAATGAGGTTCTAACACCTGCTACAACATGGATGAACCTGGAAGCCATCATGCGAAATGAAATAAGCCAGCCACAAAGGACAAATATTATATGATTCCACTTACGTGAGGTACCTAGAATAGGCAAATTCGTAGAGTCTGAAAGAAGATGAGAGGTTACCAGGGGCGGGAGACAGGAGAAACGGGGAGTTGTTACCTTATGGCTTCAGAGTTTTTGCTTAGGGTAATGAAAAAGTTTTGGATATAAATAGTGGTGGTGCATGTACATTGTGCATGTACTTAATGCCACTGAATTGTATACTTAAAATGGCAAATATTGTGTTATATATATTCTACCACAGTTTTTAAAAGTTAATAATGTAGTGTACCAATAAGCATTGAATGCGCGCTTTTCATGGGTGAATTGTATGGCATATGAATTATATCTCAATAAAGCCGCTTTCTAAAACATTTTAAAAAAAGAAAAGAACAAGGCCTTTGGAGTCAGCCAGACAGCCCTAGGGTCAAGTCCTGTGGTGCTACAAGATGATGTACGATGTACGATGTTGTGTGATGTTGGCCAAGATACGTAACTGTGCCCTGTTCTTTCATCTGGCAGGTGGTGATATGACACCTATCTTAGGGTTGTTGCGAGATTGAAGGGGAAAATATACACCAGGTCAGGGTTTCTCAGCTTCAGCACTGTTGACATTTTGGACCAGGTCATTCTTTCTTGGGGAGAGGGGGAGAGGGAGCTGTACTGTGCAGGGCGGGGTGTCTAGCAGCATCCCTAGCCTCCCCCAGCAGCTTCCTCTTAACCCCCCACAGCTATGACAACCAAAATGTCTCCAGACATTGCCTAAATGTCATGCTGGGGGGCAGAATAGGCCCTGGTTAAGAAGCACTCACTGGCTTAGGTGTATAGAGCAATGCCTGGAGAAAAGAAAGCTACTGCAGGTTTGGTAATAGTAATGACAGTCGTTGAGCTAAAGATGACAATACTCCTGAGACCATCCTGAGGCCTCTGGAAAGACATTTGTCAGCCTTTCACCTGTCCTCTGCTCTTTAAATTTCTACATCCATGCCAGAATCAAGTCCACATGGATTAAAGGGTAAATGTAAAAAGGTCTACCTTTACAAACTGAAAGAAGAGAAGTTACAGATCTGTAGATTTGCAAATAAAGAAGATTTACAAATACCAAACTCAAAAGCAGTGGTACTTTTGTGATGTTTAACATTGGGTTTAAATCATACGGGGGAATTTTCTTCCCTGATGTCATTACATTAAAAACAAACAGTATGCACAATTGGTAAAAAAAAAAAAAAAAGACAAAAAAAACACTTGGTAATTATAGTTAAAAAGAAAACTGGAGGGAATTCCCTGGTGGTCCCGTGGTTAGGACTCCGCGCTTTCACTGCCATGGCCCTGGATCAATCCTTGGTCGGGGACCTAAGATCTTGAAAGGCACATGGCGTGGCCAAAAAAAAAAAAAAAACAAACTGGATAAAATGATTATAAGAAATATGACAAAGTGGTATTGAGAAACTGGCATAAGTCAAAAAGAAAACCAAATACAAAAATAAATGCCTCAGACATAGGGACAAAAGAGGAAATACAGTCAGCTTACAATCATTTGAACATTGTTCAAATTCAGTAATACTTAAAAATTTAGATCTTTTTTTCATTTAAATTGGCAGAGATTTTGAGCATTAATATCTAAGTCTGCGGTACCATTTAGAGGAGTCTCCTTACACATTTCTTATAGGACACTGGATGGGTATAATCCCATTGGGAAGAAACATGGGGATAAATATGCCTTAAAAGTTGTCATACCTTTTAGCCCCCAAAATAACATTTGGGAATAATTCCACAGCATAATCTGAAATGTAGACAAATATTTATGCATGAAGATGTTTATTGCAAGGTTGTTTTAACAGAAGCCAGCTTCATGTCTAGCATTAGGGGTGTGGTAAATTATAGCTTATGGTAAATAATTAGCAATCCTTAAAACAATATTTACAAAATGTTTCTAATGGCATACAGAATTCTTAAGTGTTAAATGAAAAAGCAGGTTTTAAAATTGTGGATGCGGTATGAACTCAGCTCAGAATAAAGACTGGAAAGGAATATGCAAAATATTAATAGTATTTGTTCCTGGAAGATTGAGTTATGGGTAATTTATGAAAGTTACTCATAACTGCTTGATTAAATTGATCATTTCAAAGCAGACTTAGACTTTGTGTGTATGTGTGTGTGTGTGTGTGTGTGTGTTCTTTCAGGTAATTTTTTGATCTTATGCATTTCTATAGCTTGGAAAGAGGTTAGCTATGTTTCTCTGAATAAGAGAAAGGAAGCAGTTATCAGTGTCTTAAAGTGCAGCTTTATATTTTAGTAAATTCCTTATAAATTGCAATAGCAAACTGGCTTTGGGGGGTAGACTGCTTGCCCTGGATGAGGTGAACGAATGGTTTTTTACACCACAGCACTCTTTTTGTTCACTAATTTTTAAAGATATATTTATTGTAGCATGTTTCTTGGTGAAGGAATCTTTAAAATGTCCATTTTTATTTTTATAGTATGTGCAGAAGCTTATAATCCTGATGAAGAAGAAGATGATGCTGAGTCCAGGGTATGTAATTTACTGAATGCGTTAATTTTAAATTATACTCCCGTATTGGATAAAGAAAATACTAATAGAAAAGATGTTACCAGGCATATAGGTTAACAGGAGGCATAATGGAATTATTTTGACTGTTTCTTTTCCTAGTCTTATCTCTGATAGTTTACTTCTTCTTCATGTTCTGTATAATTACTTCGATCCAAAGCATCTCTCTCTTTGGATAAGAGGAAAGATGAACATAAAAACTCACTGAAGTTGTGGTTTTATTTCTCTTGCAAAAATATAGTCTGTGATGAAAAATGTTTTTAGCTATCTTTCCCAAAGTGATAATGTTATTTTTCTTAGACAAGTAAGTATTTATAGGAAAGAAAAACGCTGGGAAAAGCCTTCTGCTCCTACTGTTTTATCACAACAGAAGCTTACTCTGAAACAACAACAAAAAGTCACAGTAAAATTACATCTAAAATGTCAGTACAGCAGTTATTGTGTTTTAAAATCTATGAGTCTGATAGTTTGCTCAGAAGCTGATTTCTTGGAGGTCTTAATGTTTTTGCAAGACTTTGTCCAGTTTGGTTTGAAACAGTTTTTAAGCTGTGTCCTTTAGCTCCATTCTCCTATTATTTATTTAGTAGAAAGTAAACTCAATAGGAGATTACTGAGCCTGGAAATGGAAAGTAATCATGTACTTTTTTTTTTTTTTTTGAGTACATACTTTGCAAAAGTTTCTTTTCTTCTATTTGGCCTTAAATAAAAATAAAAATCTGTTTCTGTAGCTCTGAAAAATACTAAAGTAAGATTGAGTTTTAATATAGAAAAGCAGATACTGGATCCGTAAGTCATTACATCATTAAGCTCCCTGAAATATAAATAAAATCCAGTGGTAGAAAGATCAGGAGCTTTAAATGACACAGAAGATTTTGGAGAAAATCCCATTTCACTCCTGTCCCCACGGGGATTCGCAGCACCAGACTTGCAGTGTTCATTTCTCAGTACCATAACTTACATATTTTGATCAGGTCCATAAATTCCAGTCTGAAAATTATGTTGCCTTAGGATCAAGTTATCGTCTCTAATGTGTAATGTTGCTGTTACCCCTCCATGTCGTCTGAAAAACCGTCCCCTCTCCTACACTTTATTTATGTATCTTGCAGAAACACTAGTGGGTGACTTTGAAGACAACGTTCTTTGTGTATAAATGTATATGATAAAACTTGGTAATTGAGATGTTTGATGAGCTGGTTTAGCTTAGTAAAAATCTAAATTGAAAAGAACATTTAAAAATACAGTTTGAAAACAATATATAGTATCTCATAGACTCGAAAACTGTTAGCTACCATTTGGTCCACGTGATTGGTAAAGTGGTTTGGCTGGATCATTCCAACTAATTTCTAACAGTCTTGTTGGGGAGGCTATACCAGTTAAAATTCATTTGGCTGTGGGAAAGAAACAATCACATTTAGATAAAATACAAAAGAAAACATTGGGGAATTATTGGACATATGCTTGGAAATCTTGTAGAATTCCTGAAAGTGTTAAAATAAACCCTAGGCTGTGGCTAGCAGGCAGGAGCCAGCCCCCTCTGGGGTCCTTCCACAGCATTCGTGCAGCACCTAAGAGTATCGACATTGAAAGGGACTCAGCTGCCCGTCACTCTTATTGTGTCAATCTCAGTTCAAAATCCCAGCTTCCCTGTGGAGAGTTTCTCACAGACTTGATTTTGGCTGGGGGACCCCACTTATAAATGAAGGCATCCTGCAAGCCCACTCTTGGGCATATACCCAGAGAAAACTCTTAATTCAAAAAGACACATGCACCCTTATGTTCATAGCAGCACTATTTACGACAGCCAAGATGTGGAAGCCACCTAAATGTCCACTGAACAAAGGAATGGATAAAGAAGATGTGGTACATATATACAAGGGAATATTACTCAGCCATAAAAAAGAATGAAATAATGGCATTTGCAGCAACATGGATGGACCTAGAGATTATTCTATTAAGTGAAGTAAGTCAGACAGAGACAAGTATCATATGATATCACTTATATGTGGAATCTAAAAAAATGATGTAAATGAACTTACTTACAAAACAGAAATAGACTCACAGACATAGAAGCAGACTTAGGGTTACCAAATGGGAAGAACAGGGGGTGGGGTGGAGATAAATTAGGAGTTTGGGATTAACATATACACACTACTATCTATATATAAAATAGATAACCAACAAGAACCTACTGTATAGCACAGGGAACTATATTCAATATCCTGTAATAACCTATAATGGAAAAGAATCTGAAAACGAATATATATATGTATATATAACTGAATCGCTTTGCTGTATACCCGAAACTAACATAACATTGTAAATTAACCATACTTACATTTTTTTTTAATGCTTAAATTTTAAAAAAATGTTTAAAAAAGTAATGAGGGCAGTTCCTAGAGAAGGAGGCATCTTTGTGGGTTGGGCATTCACCCTGAGTTGTCCCTGTAACACCCTACAATGTTACTTTAATTTTTTAAATTAATTTATTAATGATATATTAATCATTATAATGAAGTGTCTTGGGTTCTTCATTAAGTTGACTCTTCTCTACTAAAAACTAATTTTTTTACATATTAAAATATTTTAAAACAAAATATTAAACATTTTATAAATATTAAATATTTTAATATTTTTTGTCTTAGATACTATTAAGGCACTTGTACCTTAGCCCTTGGAAATGATTATTACAGATTTCAAAATTTAATTGGCTCTAAACCGATACTGGAAAATGTCTGTAAGGAAAACATGAAGTGTATTTTGATAAACTAACATTTCATTTGGACATTTAGTCTTATTTCAGAGACCCTATTTATATTATCAAATCCCCAAATCTCAGAGTAGTATAAATAGATATTTATTCTTTGATATGTATTCAAAGAAAATTCAAACACTTAAGACTGATTTTGGAAAACAACAAATTAGATTTTGGTTGGAATACCTTTAACAAATGAAAATGTAAGGGCTATATACATCTAGCATGTAGAAACTGGCAGAGAAGAGCTGGTAAATTGAAGAGTGGAGCATTTCTTTCTTCTGTTATTCCCTGAAGTGTTTTGGGAGTGCCTTCTGCATATCTGGCCAGGTGCTGGGTATATAGTGGTGAGCACGATGGAGTTCTTGCCATCTTGGAGCTTAGAGTCTTAATAGCAGAAGCCGACCACAAGCTAGTAGATTAACAGTCACAAAATATGAAGTGCTAAAAGGACAGTGTAACAGGGTGTAGGAATTAAAACCAAACCAAACCCCCCAGATCAACAGCGTCCCTAATGAAATGGAATAGTTGGAGAAGGGCTCCTTGAAGTGAGACCAGAGGATGACCGTGGAGAGTGTCTTGCCGAAAGCCCAGGAGTGCATTTTGGGTTGACCCAAGCCCATCAGAGTGGGAGCAGTCGGAGGCTCTTAATAAAGGCAGGTGTGGCTGAGGCTGAGTGGCTGAGGTGAGGGTGGAGGAGTGGGGATTAATTCTCTGTGAATGTGATGGACTCCACTGAGGTTTTAATCTGGAGAATGCAGCGTTCTGATTTAAAGTTTTAAAAGATTACTTTCAGCTCTATGTGGAGAATAGATTGGACAGGTATGAGAATATCTTGTACAGACTTCCCTTGCTTAACAAAATAGATGCACGGTGTTTCCTTTAAAGAAAACATGGAAGTCAGTGTTACTTATTGTTTTTCTAATTTTTTTTTAATTGAAAGACAACAGGTTATGGCAGGAGTTGACAGACTTTTCCTGTAAAGCTTTTTTTGGGGGGAATTTTACTATTTTCAGAGAGTAAATACTTTAGGCTCTGGGGGCCATGCTGTTTCTGTCACAACTATTCAGCTCTGCTGTTATAGCAGGAAAACAGACATAGACAACACATAAATGAACGGCTGTGGCTGTGACCCATGAAAACTTTATTTCTGGACATTTGAATTTGAATTTCATATAATTTTCATGTGTCAGGAAACATTCTTTTGATTTTTCCCCCCAATCATTAAAAAATGTAAAATCATTCTTAGCATAGGGGTCATGCAAAAAGAAATTTGGCCTTCAGGCCATGGTCTGCTGACCCTGGTTTCTAGTATGAACTCTGTGGCCAGCCTACAGCCGGGGTGAACCCCAGCTCTACAGCTTCTGAACTGTGTGACATGGAAGAAGTTACCTGGGCCAGTTAATTTTCTTACTTTTTTTCTCTTGAGAGATCACACAGTATTTGTCTTTCTCTGTCTGACTCATTTCACTTAGCATTCACCTGCTTCATGGGGTCTCTTACTAGGATAAAGCTAGTAATAAAGCCCTTTAAAAAATTTTAAAGCCCTTAAAACAGTGCTTGGCACATAGTAAGTGCTACATCAGTATTTGTTTAACCAATAAGATTTTTATCCTGAAATCAGAAATAAATTTTAATAAAAAACAAAGTGGCCTCTAGTATAATAAAAATCACATTCGGGCACATTGCCGAGGCCTTAGTTATCCAGATGCAGATCTTGTATGTCGGATCACACCAAACCCAGCAGAAGGAAATGAGTCTGTAGAAGTAGGAGAGCGTCTTCTGAGCAGTTGGTATAGGGCAGGGGAGCCAGAGCTTCAAAGATTCACCCGATTTCTGACTCTTTGCTTTCCAGGACGCAGAGCAGGATTTTCATGGCCGGGGGTGGAGGCTATGATAGATAACGGACTCTGGGCACTGAGGATTGATGGCAGGGAGACGGAAGAAAGGAAGAAGGGAAACAAAGAGGAGAGCAGTAGACAGTAGTAGGGGTGGCAGGACGGAGAAGCAAGATTGGGACATAAGAATTCATAAGAAGAGAAGTAGCTGGAGAGAGAAAGAAGAGGAAAAAGGTGGGTTTTAAAAAATTTTTTATTGACGTATAGTTGGTTTACAACGTTTCAGGTGTACACAAAGTGATTCAATTATATGTATAACTTTTTCAGATTCTTTTCCATTATATATATGTATATATTTTTTACATCTTTATTGGAGTATAATTGCTTTACAATGGTGTGTTAGTTTCTGCGGTATAACAAAGTGAAACAGCTATACATATACATATATCCCCACATCCCCTCCCTCTTGCGTCTCCCTCCCACCCTCCCTATCCCACCCCTCTAGGTGGTCGCAAAGCAAAAGGTGGGGTTTTGTGTGAGGTGTTAATACAAAGTGAATGGGTCAGGAGAGAAAGACTTAAATTGATGACAAGGGTAAAGCAGGTACAAGCTGGTGTTAAAAATGATTTTAAAAGACAGTTTAAGTGACACAAACATTATTTAACACTGCACCAAGTGGGCAGTCTCCATTCCCAAGGGTCCAGAGAGCTGCAAAATGGGGTGGAGGGTAGGAAGCTTTTATAGTGTAAAGAGTAAGGAACAAGGAAGTAAGCATAGAGCCCAGATTTGGCTTGGCTTTGGGGGATTGGCTGACTGGATATACTGTGTTTCTGGAAAAGCGGGGCATTTATAGGGACACGAGAGTTATCTAAGCTTTGGTTTGCTGATGTGGCACCCTGGGCAGAGGTGGCTCCATCTTGGGCCTAGGAAGTCATTTCAGCATCAGCGACACATTATCCCCAACCTTTTCTCTCTGAGGATAGAGCTGCTCAGCAGGCAAACGTTTATGATTGCTTCAGTTCGAAGTTCCAGATGGCTTTTGTGAAGTGAGAAATAACTTTTTGTTTTATTGTGTTAGCCTTCCTTATTTGAAGTAGGCACATGTGAATTTTGGTTGGCATGATTTAGTTCATATCCAGATTTTTAAAGTTTTTTGTATAGCAGTGAGTTCTTAGGCAGGAGGATCTGCTTTTTCTGGGTCCACGTGCCATCGCAGAATCTAGGTTGAGGTGAATATTGATTAGATAGGAAACAAAAGTTTGCATATCCCTTACCCTCAGAGGAAAAACTGCAGCAACGTCCTCTCTCACTGGCTAATAGTATGTAGCAGTATACTGTGTATACTGCTTTTTTGTGTGTGTATAGTATATAAGCAGTACACACATAAATAGTACACATATACGTACATTTCCTCAGTTGTTCTTGGGCCTCTGATTTTTAGCCATCTGAGATGGCTTTGAAATGCTGATTTTAATTTCCCGTTGCGAGTTTTGATGTATTCATGGGCACAGAGCTTACCGCTGCCCGGTCCTGGTTGCTGTGATGGTGGGGCTCCTGCTCTTCAGCATCTCTTCCAGTCACTCTGTGTGTGAACGTTAGAATCGGAAAAGGTGGCGTATGGGTCTCCAGGAGACCAACTCGATGTCTTCTGCTTTTAAGACCATCTCTTGTCTCGCAGACTCCTCTTATAGGTACACAGTTCGCAGAAGAATGGGCCTTCGGGGCCAAGTCCGTGAGCCT
Source organism: Mesoplodon bidens (assembly GCF_964165515.1). Classification (NCBI taxonomy): domain Eukaryota; kingdom Metazoa; phylum Chordata; class Mammalia; order Artiodactyla; family Ziphiidae; genus Mesoplodon; species Mesoplodon bidens. The sequence goes on from NC_138166.1 coordinate 12,784,277, forward strand.
TCTGCTGGTCGGAAGGGACTCAGGAGGGTTGGCCGGCCGCACTTACAGAAGGCGTTCTGTTGGCCTTTACCCTCGGGAAAAAAAGTTTCTGAGCAAATAGTACACTGGTTTTCTTTGAACTCGTTCTCAGATGAGCGCACCAGGACTGTTGGATTCATTCTCCCTCAGATCCATAGTCTCCTTGGTGTGACAGTGCGTGATTGCTTGCTCCCTGTGGAAAATCAGTCTCCGTGGGCGTAGTTATTTTATATACGTTGTGCCTAAAAATGTATTTAACAGGGCTTCCCTGGTGGCAGAGTGGTTGAGAGTCCGCCTGCCGATGCAGGGGACACGGGTTCATGCCCCAGTCCGGGAAGATCCCACATGCCACGGAGCGGCTGGGCCCGTGAGCCATGGCCGCTGAGCCTGCGCGTCCGGAGCCTGTGCTCCGCAACGGGAGAGGCCACAACAGTGAGAGGCCCGTGTACCGCAAAAAAAAAAAAAAAAAAAAAATGTATTTAACATCTAATGCAATATACAGGTAAGAATTTACTCACTTCTAGAGACTTTATCAAGTTTTGAAGGAAAGAGATACATCCTGAAAGAGTATTAAATTCAATGGTAAAGAGTATGAAACAGTATTAAAGAGTATTAAGCAGAATAAAGGCACTCTGTAGATTTTCAACATAGCTGTGACAACATGTTGTCCTTTTGTATGTTCCTGCTGGCTGGAGCCTTGATGTCTTTAGTGATTAGCCAATGCAGACCCTCACAGAATGAACTTGCTAACCTGGGGGAAACACTCCTTTGAAAAACTTTCAAGTAGTGTATTGATGAATGTACACCACCTCCCTGAGACAAACTGTATGACTTGCCCCTATTTAGCAGGCTGGTAGTTAACGTCTAGTCACTAAAGTGAACCTCAGCACTAACCGTTCTTCCTTCTAATATCCTGCTAGGAAATTTTATCCCTTATGAGCAAGGTGAGGAGACTAACTGTTAACTTGGTGTCCTTTTAGATTATACATCCAAAAACTGACGATCAAAGAAATCGATTGCAAGAAGCTTGCAAAGACATCCTGCTGTTTAAGAACCTGGATCCGGTAAGATAAAATCTCAATAGTAGCAACGGTTTTTTTTTTTTTCAGTGTCTGTGTGGAGAACGGTGCAGGATCTTGGATATTTCACCCTCTTTACAACCTAACATCACCCAGGGCGATGTAAAGGCCCCACTGCAGATGTCTGCACAGGAAGTGGGTTGTGTTCTAGGAGCTGGGGAGGTCACTCCTGTCATAGCAAGGAGTGAGCGCCTGTTTGTCGGCGGAAGGCTTCTCATCCCTCAAGGTTCCTTGCTGCAAACACAGCCCTGAGAAGTGGCCCAGGTGAAGAGAGGTTAAGACTTTGCATTCTTCGCCCACTCAACAGGAACACGTAGGGATGTGCAGGGCCCATGGGGGAATGCCTCTTTCACCTGTCAGTAATAGTCATTATTTTAATGTATGACTTTCATATTATACATATTTTTAAAGGAAAGTTTTACTTGGCTTTAAAGGTAGAGGGATTTTTTTTCTTTGTAAAGATTTTGAAATCTCTCGTCTTTGGTTTGGGGTGTATTTCTAGAGTGACCGTACTGTTCAGCCTTTGCCCTTCACCCTGACCTAAATGCTGTGCTTCCTTCATCATGGATTCTGCTTATTCACTGCTATATGGTCCTTTGGGAAAGAGCCCCTGCTGCCATGTTCCCCATGTGAAACCTGAGTCAACTTTGGTAACTTAGCTCGATTCTTTTTTCGGTCAAACTCAACACCTTAATAGTTTTCAGATTGATGCCCTAGAGAAGAGCGCATTAATCAAGACCCATTCTTGAGGTCTTTTGAAAAAGGCCATTTTTATAAAGAGGAAAGTACTGCTTTATACAGTGTCTTCTATGCTGGGTCATATTATACCCTGAAATTATTTTTAAAAGCTCTTTTGTTTCTAATACCATTTATGTTAATGTTATGTCCTCCAGGATCACAGATTATATTGTGTGACTTTGGAGATTTTATTTTAGGGCCACATAATACAAGTTTTGTCCACTTTGATCCACGTCCTCTAGAGTTATCACCAAGTCTGCAAAACTAGGAGCTCTAAAGAAAGGGTTGCTGGTGGTTCTCTCTCATAATGGAAGAATAAGAAATGGGATTAAGATAGAAAATTTAGGAATTTCGTTTATGAATGGAAAATCTTCCTGGTAGTATTAAATAGTATTAAATAGTAGAATAAGTGACTAAAAGGAACTTGTGAAATTTTGATGGGCTTCCAAGTAATCTCAGATTTCATTTATCTAGAATGATAATGATTCTGTGAAATAAAGGACATGAGACTATGATCTCTAATGATCTCCCACCAGAATGAGACCAAATAATTATTAGTGGAAAGATACAACTTTATGTGTGTGTATAAGATGATAATTTTGCTATTGGAACTAAACTAAGTGTTTAATTCTTTTGCTTCAGATACACACAGAAGGCAGCTATGAAATTAATCCTTAGTTTTATCCTTAGGGGTAGGCTTCAGCCAAGAAGGTTCTCTATTTTCAGGCCAGAGCTTTGCGTGGGAGAATTTCAGGGTCACCAAAAACAGTGCTTCTCAAGCTTTAATATGCCTATATATCATCAGAGGATCTTGTTAAAAATGCAGATTCCGGTTGAGTAGATCGGTAGTGGAGCCTGAGAGTCTGCATTTCTCACAAGGTCCCAGGTGATGGCAACGCTGTCAGCCCACAACCATACTTTGAGTAGGAAGGACCAGAGCCCACTGTGAAAATGTTCGAGGTCAGTATTTTGGTACTACCATATGTTATTTTGTTTGCGTGCTTCCCTATTCAATTCAACCAGTATTTTAATGCTTCAGCAGTGACCGAACAGTGATCTTGTGGAGTCAAACACTAAGTGATGAAAAGGCATGAGTGAAATCACTGCCAGTTATAATTTCCTGGCATGCTGCCTATTCTATTCCATCCTCTAAATTAAATTGATTTTTCTTGCCGCTTCAACTTTAACTCTTTTAAAGCATTGTGAAAATTTTGGTTGCATTTAAAATAATTAAAAAAAAACTTTTTCTGGTATATTCTGGCAGGGAGCATCTTTAATTAAAATGGTTATTTTTATAAACATAGGCATTTTTTAAGCCTTTTTTTTAGATTTCGCTGCTCTGATGAAGGTCTTCTATATATATTTTAAAGGTCACAGTTCATAGGGACAAAAAAGAAAAAGCCCGTTGATGAAATTACCAAGTTCATAAGTTATCATTATTGAATGTTTTATAGGGAGGAAGTAAATATATTTACATAGCTGTTTCCAAAAGATCTTTTTTTGAATTTGAGCTCATGCCATCTTGATTTATTTCCCTAGGATCTTAAATCCTTCTATGAATGATACAGAATATAAATAAGTAACAATTAACTCTTCTCAGCAAATAACCACCTGGAATAAGAAATTTATCCCCAAACATAACAGATTGAAGATTTTAAGTTAAGTTCATATTTTAAGCAGCTTTCTAGTTTTTTATCATATACATTTTTTGTCATAACCCAAATGCATTTAAATTGAATTATATATTCCACTTATATAATCTGCCTATCATATGGCAGCTCCTTTCAGGTCAATTCCTTGACCAACAACTGTGTTCCAGGGCCTGTATGAAGGCGTAGGATGCCACAAAAATACTTAGACATGGTTCTTGTGCTCTTGGAACTTATCATTTAGTGAAGGATTCAAATACACATATAAAGCAATTTGGTAAAGTATGATAAATGCTGTAATACGGTCAGGGCGCTATGAGAGGATGAGGGTCTCTCAGCCCCACGTGAGGATCCAGGAAGCTGGAGAGGCCACCTGAGACGAGCCTCAGAAAATGAGTCGGAAATCGCCAGTTGAACGAAAAGCACAGAGCGCGTTAACGCTGGAGTCTAAAGTGGAAGACATCCAGTGGTGGGGCTCAGATGTGCGCGCCGTGTCAGGGAGGAGCACCGTAGCAGTGGACACACACTATAGGCAGTAGCATTTTAAGCAGAGAAAGTAACAGTCAGGTGTGTCTGAGGTCACTATGGTGGCAGGGTAGGGCGTGGAGTTAAAGGCGAGAGACGGATAGGTCAGGAACAAAGGAAAGGAGCTCAGTGAGGAGACCGCACCGCCCTCCGTGCCAGGAAGTGGATCCAGGAAAGAGCCATACTGCGGTCCAGGGAGAAGAAACGCGCCCAACTAAGGAGGAGGGGGGAAGGGATGGTTTCATAAAATACTCAGGACGAGCAGAAGTTGGTACCTGCTGACTGAATGAATGGAGACCTGACAGGAATAGTCTCGGGTGACCCCCAGTGTCTGGCAGCGGAGGTGGTGCCTTTTCCTGAAATGGAAAGACTTGGAGGGAGGCAGGGGAAGCCGTAATTACTAACCAGCAAGAAGAACAGTCTTGGCTCTGCATCCACTGTCCCACTTGACTTTCCTAACGGCGTTGTTTAGCTTGAAAGTCTAGCACCTCCTAGACCTCAGAACAGTTTTCCTTGGAGTTCTGTATATTCATACATTGAGCACAGCATTTATAATTATTAACCTCTTTGAAGATATTCTTTTCATGAATATTTTAATGCTCGACTCAGTAGGCCATTTTTCTTCTGAAATATTTCTAATTTTAGGCAAACTGAAATAATCTTCTTATGCTATACGATAGGCCCTTTCATTAATGGAGAGTAAATTGTTGTTTTTTAAGGGAGTCAAAGCCCTTTTACTGAGCTCAGTCTCTAATTTACATTCTGTAGGCGAATAACATGTGGATTTCCTACAGTAGCTGTCAGTCACGGAGATAAGCCTCTGCATATTAAATACTTCCTATGTTCTTTTCACTCTGTGCATAATTATGGGGAAATTACATTTTGATTGACTAGAACAGACACCTGTCACATAGAGAAGTTCTAAAAGAAATAGATGTTCTGTATTTTATCAGGGATTACTTTTTCATTTATCCATGTACAAAGTCTTAAGCTTGATAATGTTTTAAAATGCAGCTAATTCCAAGATAAGAAAAAAAAATTACTATAGCACTATATTTCATCTTTTTCTCCACTTGACATTCAGGGCTAGAGCTAGCTAATCAATAAAGCTGATAGTCCCCCTTCATCTGCTCTAAACGAGTTGAAATATAAATAATAAGCAAAATAAAATATTAGTAAACCATGTAATCAAACTTCCTAATTTTGATAGGTGACCGTATGTTGCCTGGGTTGATCAACTCCCAGTTAGCACCACATCGAGAAGGCACTGTCTTACTGCCCCTCCATTGGCTTCATCTTCAGCCCTGGCTGCTGTTTCACACATAGGTGCTAGAGATCACATGGGGACCCAGGGTGGGGATGAAAGCCACATCCTGCAAACCCATCACCATCTTTCTTAAAGTTTTTCTTACCCACATAAAGATGTAATGTTATATTCTCTGTTTAAATGGAGAGTTTGGTTTTGTAATTAATTAAAAAATTTAAATCAGTATGCTAGAATTTACAAAAATTCAAAAGGAACAAAAGAGTAGTCAGTGGAAGGAGATCTCCCTTCCATCCCTGTCTCCCAGCAATCCAGTTTCTCAGGAGCCAAGTTCTTTTAGCACTATCATGCATATTTTTCTAGGGTTACCCTATGTATATACAAGTATATTCTTTTTAAAATTTTGGTGGCAGCAAACTCTACACGTAGAGTTCTTGCCCAGTTCTTTTTTTTTTTCTAACAGTTTATCTGTATCTATAGAGTTTTCATATTCTTTCTTAAAATTATTTTTATCAGTATTTATTTTTATAAAAGTTTAAATTGGTAGCATTTATGTATTATAAAGCTAAACCATGAAAACACATTGCATTTTGCTGTTGTCTAATGTATTAACATTGTATATACAAGAAGAGGCACCCCACATAATATTGAAAAAGAAGAACAAAGTTGAAGGACTCACACTTGCCAATGTCAAAACTTTTACCTCAAAGCTGCAGTAATCAAAACAGTGTGTTACTGGCATAGGGATAGACACACAGAACAATGGAATAGCGTTGAGAGTCGAGAAACAAACCCATACATCTATGGCCATTTGATTTCAACAAAAATGCCAAGATCATTCACTGGGGAAAGAATAGTCTTTTCAATAAATGGTGCTGGGATAGCTGGGTATCCACACACAAAAGAACAAGGTTAGACTCCTACTTCACACCAAGTACAAGAATTAACTCAAGGGCTTCCCTGGTGGCGCAGTGGTTGAGAGTCCACCTGCCGGTGCAGGGGACACGGGTTCGTGCCCAGGTCCGGGAAGATCCCACATGCCGCAGAGCAGCTGGGCCCGTGAGCCATGGCCGCTGAGCCTGTGCGTCCGGAGCCTGTGCTCCACAACGGGAGAGGCCACAACACTGAGAGGCCCGCGTATCGCAAAAAAAAAAAAAAAAGAATTAACTCAAAATGGATCAGAGACCTAAATGTAAGCTGTAAAACTATAAAACTCTTAGAAGAGCTTTATAGAAGGGCCTCGTATTCAGAATATAGAAAGAACACTTAGAACTCAACCACAAAAGGATAGACAACCCAACTTTAAAATGTGCAGAGTTCTTAAATAATAGACATTTCTCTAGAGAAGATATACAGATAACCAATAAGCACATGAAAAGATTCTCAGCATGGTTAGTCACTAGGGAAATTCAAGTCAGAACCACAGTGAAATACTACTTCACCCCCACTAGGATGGGTATCGTTTTTTTAAAAAGGAAAATAACAGGTGTTGGCAAGGATGTGGAGAAATCGGAACCTGGTATGTCGCTGGTGGTAAAGTAAAATGGTCCAGGCACTGTGGAAAACAGCTTGGCCGTTTCTCAAAACGTTAAACATAGAATTACCATATGACTCAGCAATTTCACTCCCAGGTATAGATCTAAAATAATTGAAACAGGTGTGCCAATAAATACTTGTATATGAATGTTCATAGTCGCACTATTCACAATAGCCAAAAGGCGGAAAGAACCCAAGTGTCCATCGACAGGTGAATGGGTAAGTAAATTGTGGTGTGTGTTCATATATATATATATAGTGGAATATTATTCATCTGTAAAAAGGAATGAAGTATGATACATGCTATAACATTAGATGAACCTTGAAAACATTATAATGAATGAAGTAAGCCAGACACAAAAGATCAGATATTGTGTGATTCTATTATATGAAATATCCAGAATAGGTAAATCCATAGAGACAGAAAACATATTGGTGGCTGCCAGGGCCTAGTGGGAGGGGAGAATGGGGGATGACTGCTTAATGGGTGCACGGTTTCCTTTTGCGGAAATGTTTTGAAAGTAGGTACAGGTGGTGGTTGCACAACTTTGTGGCCACTCGTCCACTTTAAAATGGTTAATTTTATGTGACATGAAATTTTACTTCCTAAAAAATGTATATATAATCCATCCGAACATGTTGATTTACTTTAGTTTTAAGATTTAATGGTTAGAGCACACTTTAAGGATGAGTTTGGGATTCACATATACACACTACTATATATAAAATAGATAATCAACAAGGACCTACTATATAGCACAGGGAACTATATTCAATATCTTGTAATTACCGATAAGGGGAAAAAAATCTGAAATGTATGTGTAGAACTGTATCACTTTGCTGTACACCTGAAACTAACACAACACTGTAAATCAACTATACTTCAATTCTAAAAAATGGTTTCAAAAAATCAACTGTGGGCTTCCCTGGTGGCGCGGTGGTTGAGAGTCCGCCTGCCGATGCAGGGGACACGGGTTCGTGCCCCGATCCGGGAAGGTCCCACATGCCGTGGAGCGGCTGGGCCCATGAGCCATGGCCACTGAGCCTGCCTGTGCTCCCCAACTGGAGAGGCCACAACAGCGAGAGGCCCGCGTACCACACACACACAAAAAAAATCAACTGTTTACAGAATCGATCAATGAAGCACCTCCTCAAAAATCCCTGGCTTGGGCTTCCCTGGTGGCGCAGTGGTTGAGAGTCCACCTGCCGATGCAGGGGACACGGGTTCGTGCCCCGGTCCAGGAAGATCCCACATGCGGCGGAGCGGCTGGGCCCGTGAGCCATGGCCACTGAGCCTGCGCGTCCGGAGCCTGTGCTCTGCAACGGGAGAGGCCACAACAGTGAGAGGCCCGCGTACCGCAAAAAAAAAAAAAAAAAAAAAAAATCCCTGGCTTCCAGAAAACAGTTTGAAAACCACTGAGCCCTTTTGACAGCATGTGGAAGGTGGGGAGCCTGTCTTGACAGGAACAGGGAGCCCATCTCTTTGCCCTGTCACTGCTAGACAGCTGTCCTTCTTAGGCAGGTCTTTACATTGTTCCAAAATCTCCAGAAACTTCCACCCAGCAGTCCCAGTCCTGGCCTCTGGAATCACCGACATCATCATTGTGGCTGCAGATAGCATGTGTTCGCTGAAGTTCCTCCTACAGCAGGGTTTCACATTTCCTGATTGCCCTTCTTTGAGTGTTCTCGTGCTTGTCAGCAACTCCAATAAAAGATAGGGATCCTAAAATCCATACTTTTTTTATAGCTGCATAGCTTTCCAGTGCATGGATGTATCAAACTTATTTATCCAGAGCCCTGTAGATAAACTTGGGTTTTCAGTTCTTTGCTATTACAATGCACATTTTGCAGTGAAGAATGCCCAGGCACATGTCATTTCACAAATGTGTTATAGAATAACTTCCTAGACAAGGAATAGTGAGGTGACGGGTAGCGCGTTTGAAATGATACCGACTGTTGACAGCGCGCCCTCTGAGACCCGTTCCCATCAGCCATCTGCTGGAGGAACCCTCCTTCCCACACCATCTCCACCAGTGTGTTAGTCTAACACTTTTATCTTTCTGAATCTGGCAGGTGAAAAAGGGTATCTCCTTTCAATTTTGATTTGCATTCCTCTTTATTTTGGAAGAAGTTGAACATCTTCTTGTGTTTTTAAGAGCTCCTTCCCCCTTTTCTGGAAGCTTTGCAGGTCAGGTCTGTATCTTTGATGTTCTAAAACCACACTGTCGTGTGGGTGTGGAGGTTCTGGTCCTTGATTGTGCCGGGCCCTTGAGTGAGCCCTTTCAGTATGAAAACTAACATCCTGTGGTTCTGGAAAATTCATCCCATATTTCTTTGATTATTTTCTCCCCTCTGTTATCTCTAATATCACTTTGTCTGGAACTTCTGTCTTTTCATCTGTCGACTTTCTTTGAAGTTTTTATTTTAATTTACCTTCTTAGTTCTTTTACAAGAAAATTCTGTAATGGGGGGTACATGTTACACATTTGTCAAAACTCACCAAGTGTACAGCACCGCACCAAGGGCGAACCCAGATGTCAGCTGCGGACTTTGTGTGATAATGATGGCAGTGTAGGTTCATCACTTGTAATAAATGTACCTTCTGGTGGGGATGCTGACAGTAGGGGAGAGGCTGGGTGGAGGCAGGGGGTTTATGAGAACTCTTTATGCTTTTTGCTCCGTTTTGCTGTGAACCTAAAACTGCTCTCAAAAATAAAATATTTAAAAGGAAGAAAAAATTTTGGTAATCATATTTTCAGTTTTCAACTTACCCATTTTTCTCTGGCTCTTTTTCTAAATATCCTGTTTTTCATCTCATGGATATAACATTGTCTTGAACATCTCTGGGTATACAAAGTAGAACTTTCTTGAAAGCTCATCACTGTTCTTGAATTTTCTAGCTCATTTGGTGTTATACTGCTGTTTATCTTAGTCTTGTAGGCTACCAGAGGGGCCACGGAAAGCTGATGTGGAGCCCTGAATAAGTATGGCAGGGCTGTCCACCAGTGTCCTGCTGGTTGAGTGACGGGGCCAGCTGTTAACATGGGGGAACCCCTCATCCCAGCAAGTGAAGGTCCTTGTTCCAGGGCACCAATCTTCACAGTAGCTGTTCTAGTTCTCTCTTATATTTAGTTTCTCCCAAGAACCTGACTCTGATCTTTTGTCTGGGAAGAATTGGGGTTAATATTTGGTTGCCAGGTGTTCAGTGTTCAGGGTTGAGGCATTTGGAAGGAAGGTGTCAACTGATCGTGGAGGATTTTGAATCAGTCTACCTGTTTCAGCTGTGTCTCAGTCCTGTTCTGACCGGACCGGTGTTTCCATCTGGAACCTCTGGAGCTCTGATAGGTGGTCAGTCCCTCCACACTGCAGGCCCACCTGCCCTTCTCTGGGCTGCATGCTGTCTCTGCCCCCATTTAACTTCCCTTTGCTCTATAAATCTCTCCTCCAGTTTCCCCTTCCCATTCTCATGGTTGTGGAGTTGTACCTTGATAGTCTCTATGAAATGTTAATGGCGTCTCAAAAAGAAGAGAATCACAGGTGGTCTGTTTGTGCTCTGATCCAGAATATTTTGTTTCTTCAACCTGTGTTTTACACTTGCATCTTTTTCCCCCTCTAATCTGTCTTCAGCTCCTTAATTTGTTTATAATAGTAATTGATTTTGGCCTGGGAGTGACTTGAAGCCTTCTTATGACTTCTGACTTTTCTGTTACTGTGCCCCATACTGTTTCTCCATATCCATTTGTTTTTAACTATTCAAAGGTTTTTGAATTGTTCCTGTATTTGTTCTGAGGAAAGATTTCTTTTGCCTCCTAGTTGATTCTCACTAGCCAAGGTTTATCCTTAAGCGTTGACAAGCACACTTCAGCAGAATAAAAATTTTTTAATAGCTGTTGACTGATAGGTTTGATGTTTCTGGCTTCAGTTTTAATAAATCTGTCCTAGGGAGGTATATGGTTGCTTCTTGAAGAGAACCTTAGTGACAAAAGATAGTGATGGGATATTGGCTACAATCTTTTTTGGTTTTGCTTTTGTTGGTTAGGTTTCTATTTTGTTTTTAGTGCTAAACCAAGAAGGATTGGAGTCAGGATTTAAATTCGCTAAATATTTAGGTAATCTCTATATAAATTCTAGTGATGACTAAAATAGGGAAGTTTTTTAAAAGTTTAGGTATCTTTAAAAGACATTTCCAGTAGTTCTTTATTAACTTGATCATTTTAGTTGCTAAGGTTATATTTCACAAGGTATATATGATGGCTTGGTGGTTAATTTTTCATATTAAAGTGGTAATAGTTGCAAATATTCTGAAATAGACTAATAATTACTTTTATTCAGGTACTGAATATGAGAGTAAATATATAATCATCTGGTTTGTATGTGGTGAGGAGGACTATTCTGTGTATTTTTTTTTTTTTTTTTGCGGTACGCGGGCCTCTCACTGTTGCGGCCTCTCCCGTTGCGGAGCACAGGCTCCGGACGCGCAGGCTCAGCAGCCATGGCTCACGGGCCCAGCCGCTCTGCGGCATGTGGGATCTCGCCAGACCAGGGCACGAACTTGTGTCCCCTGCATCGGCAGGCGGACTCTCAACCACTGCGCCACCAGGGAAGCCCTCTGTGTATTTTTTTTGACAAGACTTAATGGCAGTGATGATATTTCCATTTCTTTGAGCTTGTTGACAGAAGTATAAGCTAATTATGGTTCTTTAAATATAAAGCTAAACATGTTCTAGATAAACCAAGATTGTCTTTTCTTTTTTGAAAAATAGGAGCAGATGTCTCAAGTATTAGATGCCATGTTTGAAAAATTGGTCAAAGAAGGGGAACATGTAATTGATCAAGGTGATGATGGCGACAACTTTTATGTAATTGATAGGTAAGTTTTGTGTAACTTCACTGCTGAAAGGTAATGAACCTTTTGTGGAAATCTCAGTGGCTATTATAACGCCTGACAGATTAATGTATGATAATTGCTATTGCCTCTTTACCCTTATTCCTGTGTAACTGGCCCTACACACCTACAGTGAACCCATGCAGTGAAACCATGCTACATCATGGAAAGAGGCATAGTGTGTGGAAGACTGGTGACTTTTGGTTAATCTAGAAATCCATCATTTACTGGGAGCCTCCTCATTTGTTAACTTCTAACTGAGAGGTAGTGATGCCTGTTCCAGAGTTAGAGATGGCTGTTACTCTGAGAATAGCAGCATAATACAACATCTGGGATATTGAGTCCGTATAACTCAATCTGTTATTATGTTTTCTAAAAAGTTTCTCCTGTTATTACTTAATGAAGTAAAACATGCTAATGGTTTAAAAGATTCAGGTATTTCAGAGGGGCCTAAGGTGAAAAGTTAGTCTCTCTTCCTACTGCTTTAGCATCATCTAATCAGCAGAGGGAGTAGTTTGCGTGTCTTTCCAGAAATTGTTTATGCATTATTATGTCTGTCTATTAAAAACTCTGTAGAGAAGTTATTTAAGTGAGAAGGCCCACGTTTATATTGAAAATCTAATTTCAGAAAATTTAAGTTGTGCTTGACTTCATCAAAGAGCAGTGTGCTTTTCAGATGCAGAGAACAAACGTATGGACACCAAGGTGGGGACAGCGGGGTGGCTGGGGGGGATGAACTGGGAGATTGGGATTGACATGTACACACTGATGTGTATAAAATAGATAACTAATAAGAACCTGCTGTATCAAAAAGTAAAATTAAATTAAAATCAGCTCTAAAAAATTAAAATAAAATTAAAATTAAAATAAAATAAAAAAAGAACAGTGTGCTTTTAGCAATACTTAGGTAACAGCCCTAAGATGTAAAAGGTGTGCAGCCTGGACTGAGTCTTCATTTCTGCACTTCTGTGACATGGTGATGAGGTGTTGATGAGACGTTTGGATTCCCCAAGCACCCCACCACCACCAACGCCCGCCCTGTTTGCACGGAACACATCATCTCCCAGCCTGATCTGTCGGATTACATTTGCTTCTCTGGGCCAAGTTGTGTTCTACTCTGAGGCTCCACGGAAAATCACACCCCCTGCCCCCGTCTGCTTAGCCCTTGTTCCCTGATCTGGGCTCTGTGGGTGGTACCTTTCATGCATCAGTAGCACATGCTCTCTGAGTCCCTCAGTCCCTCACCCCTAAGTCCGTGGCGACCCGGGAGAGCTGCACTAGCCAGGGCTGGGGCTGGACTCGATGATTTTAGAATTGTCCCACATGTAAATTAAAGTCATGATTCTGGTACCATTAACAGCTTTCATCAACGAAACACCTCAGAAATTCACTCAGCTGTTTAATCGTATAGAATTGTAGGGGTCTATGCGAACCCCAAAGGTAGTACAGGAATAATTTTCTTTTAGTAGGTATTTTGACTATAAAAACGCCCTACATTTGTATATAGCACCTTCCCTTTTCAGTTAGATCCTCGTCACCCTTGCGACAGGTGACAACTTTCAGGCCCACAGAAGTGATGCGAGTCGACGAAGTTCACCCAGATGATGAGTGTGGAGCCGACCCAGCGTCTGGGTCTCTTGGCCACTGTGTGTGCTCTTTTCATGACTCTGCCCTGCTCAGGGCTTCCCGTTCTCAGGGGAGAAATCTATATGAAAATGCAGCACATGGTATTTTAGCAGATTTTTAGACTGATACGATTTCAACTGGACCAGTAGCTCACTATACTTCTCGTCAACCCAGTTGTTGTCTATTTTATCCTATTCAAAGTAGAAAACATAGAAAACAGTTTTAGTGCAAACGTGTAAAGAGTATAAATAGAGAAATTAATCTATACTTGAAAAATAACTATTCATGAAACAAATTCCAGGGGGTATCCGTGAAACAGCCATTCTAGCCATGAATTATATTAAAAGCCAGTTATTCTTATTCATGAATATCTTTTGTCTCTAATATCTTATGTGTTTGCTTCTGTGGTATCTTCACCATTCGTAATCCTTTCTTAATCTTAAAAGCACTCCCTGTTTTGTCTTTGCTAGAGTTTAGCCAACAGAATAAAGCCAAAGAATTTCTCCCGTCTGCCCTCACAGGTGTTTCAGCAAGCCTTGAAACCGTGTTCTCTGATAAGATACAGTACATGGAAAAACAGTTCTCCACAAGAAGAATGCAGTTTCCAGAAATACAGGATCTGGATAATATGCAGCGCAGTGACTGTTTTACTTGCCTAGAAAAAGAAACCCAATTAAAAGATAAGCACAGAAAGACTATAAAAAGACCAGGATCACATATTTAGCCTGAATTTCCGCCACTTTTAGATTGTGGGGTCGGTCTAACATGAAGGGCCAGATTGTATAAAGAGCCACAGAGTAAATTTTGCAGGCCTTCTGGGCCATGAGGTCTCTGTTGCAGCTACTCAGCTCTGTTGTCATAGCACAAGTCAGCTACAGAGAATGCAGAAACCACCGGTGTGTCTGTCTTTCCAAGAAAACTTGATTTACGGAAGCAGGCAGCCAGTCTTGGGCCTCAGCTTGCCGACCCCTCCTGTAGATTATAAAGGACCCTGTGAGTGCTGTACAGCCGTGCCTGACCAGATTGTTAGAGCTCTGTTCTTTTTAAAACTTATTTTCTTCTGATCTCAAAAGTAAGACGTATTCGTTTTAGAAACAAAAACTCTTTAATTACGTAGTGAATGTCCCTAGAATCCTCCACAGTTCTTATACTCAGAGATGACTGCAGTCAGCAGATTCGCACGCATTCCTTCAGATGGTTGTCTTTGCACATTGCATTTGGTTTGCAGTCTTAGTTATATTTTTATCATTTATTTCAATACCTTCAATATTTGTTGTTTAGTCTCATTTGCCCCAGACGATGAGACAACAGACACATGGGTGGGCCTTACCCTCGTCCCGTGGATGGTCTCTTCTTCCTGCTTGTCTGGAACTGGTGGTGTCTTTTTCACATATTGATGCCCTTTTATTCCTTGTTGTCATTAGAGGGGAAAGGAAACTAAGAGCCCATCCTCAGCTGTCACCCTTGGGTGTGTCCTACGTCTCAGGGAGGACCCCTGTTGCCTTACTGTGCCTGCGGAAGGCTCCCAGTGCACCCAGCCAGCTCCTTCCTGCTTCTCCCCGATGTAAAGACCTCTTCAAGGATGTAGAAGAAGCTGGGGGCAGTGGCGGATCCGGGAGGAAACTGAATGGCTGGGCCAGGGCGCTCTTCACCCTTCTAGACATTTAAAATTTTAACTGGGTGAATGTGGTACGATGTCCCAGCAATAAGACTAAGCAATAAATGATTTTTTTAAAAAAAGAATGAGGTGGTATTTCCCAGGGCTCATGTTTTATCGTGATGAGATTTTACTTGAATTACTTTTACGTCTTCTTTTTCACATGTGCAACAGAGGAACATTTGATATCTACGTGAAATGTGATGGTGTTGGAAGGTGTGTTGGCAACTATGACAATCGTGGGAGTTTTGGCGAACTGGCCTTAATGTACAATACGCCCAGAGCAGCTACAATCACTGCTACCTCTCCCGGTGCTCTGTGGGGCTTGGTGAGTGAAGTATTTATTTGACCTGAATGTCATTTGTAAAAATCATTATGACAGAAGCCAGGTGGCTACAGTATTTTAGTTCTACTAGGTAGATTTATTTGGGATCATCATCAGTCATCAGGGAATTTATTAAGCAACTACTAGATGCTGAACTATTGGGCACTAGGACTGTGCTGAGTTAAATCTTCATGTTTATTTCCCAAATTGAGTCAGGAGTTTAACCTACTGGCCATGGGAAAGACACTCAGATCCAAAATATTCCTCTTTTACCCACTCTTAAAAACCAACCAGCCACACAAACAAAGGCTTCAGTGCTGTTTTTTCAGATAGCTATCTGTGGTAAATATTATCATCTGTGGTTCCCAGAGTACGGGCCCCTGACCTGTAGCATCTCTATCACCTGGGAACTTGCTAGAAATGCAAATTGACGCCCCACTTACTGATTCAGGCCCGTTGACTCAGAAACTCTGGCAATGGGGCCCAGCAGTCTGTGTTTGAGCAAGCCCACTGGGTGATTCTCATGCATGCTTGAGAAACCACTATAAACTGAGTCTCTCCATGCTGTATAAATTGATTGGTAACAACTTTGCATTGCCAAGCAGCTGTGTGGAGAAAAAATACTTGGTGCCTGTGCTTCTCACGTGGATGCACATCAGAATTTCTTGGAGGTGTTAAAAATAAAATTCTCTTACCTAGACCCTACCACAGACAAATCAGACTCTCAGGGTGGGGACTCTCTGACCTGGGCTTTTAAACAAAATTTCTTAATGGTGCTGTTTCTACAAGACTTAAAAGTTGGTTTAAAGACATTTGGGGGACTTCCCTGGCAGTCCAGTGGCCAAGACTCCATGCTCCCAGTGCAGGGGGCCCGGGTTCAATCCCTGGTTAGGGAACCAGATGCTGCATGCCACAACTAAGAGTTCACATGCTGCAACTAAAGACCCCTGCACACCGCAACTAAAGATCCCACATGCTGCAACGAAGATCCCATGTGCCGCAACTAAGACCCGGCACAGCCAAGTAAATAAATATTTAAAAAACAAAAACATTTGGGTTGTGGGGGAGGGAGATTCTTTTCATAGATGATCTTAGGATGCAGAGTAGCCGACCCAAGGCAAGCTGATTCTGGACTGTGTTTAATCTGCTGCTTAGGGATCACCTGGGAATCCAGTTAAAATGCAGATTCAGATTCACCGGGTCTGGGATGAGGCCTGTGATTCTGCATTTCTCACCAGCTCCCAGGAGACACCAGTGGCTGCCGGTTCCCAGAACACCCTTTAAACAGCCCTGGTGTAAAGGGAGTGTTGACAGTACTTGTATTTCCTTTTAAAATTGTTGAAAACATCCCATCCTGTAGTTTTGACATGTGTTTACTCGTTATTTCTCTCAAATCCTTTTGTGGAAGGAGACCAGGTTGAAGTAACAGGAAGTTTGCTAACAATCTCCTTCCCGAGGACGGTAGCTTCAGAGAAGTTACACATTCAGTCACCACTCAGCCTTTGACTCCGACGCGGATCCAGCTGATAAAAATAGCTCTTGATCAGAGAAACAAGACATATTGTGCATTTCTTCTTCTTAGACCCTGGCAGTTGCTGTTTACTTATTTAAAATGTGATGAGTCACTTTTTAAGTGGTGGAAGCAAAATTGGAATTGTTTCAGATGGAAGGGAGCTGAAGTGTCTTAAGGGTTAGCAAAGATTTGAATACCCAAAGCTAGCAAAATAAATACTCCAAACCCGAGCGGACTTGACCCCTAGGAAGCATTTGCCTGCCCTCACAGTCGCGGTCTCTCTCTCTTTCATTAAGGAAGGTATCCTTTAAAATTTAATCATCCTGATAGGGTTGTCAGCCAGGGTCAGACTGTCACGTGGTAAGGAAGCCTTCTCCCTGCAGGTCCTTGGAACAAGGTCACACACTTAGCGGGTTGGCCCTTTGAATACTAATAGTTCTCAGCTCTGGAAGGAACCTTAAGCTAGGGACAAAGGCCCAGCATTTCCCAGTGCGTGTGATACTTATGTTCTCAGGTAGGATTAAGCATTTTCAGAGATTTTTTTTACTAATCTGTACATGTTTCAAGCTTTATGAAAGTGGGCAGTTTGTGATGATCACCTTGGGGATGTGCATAAGTGCAGTAGGTGTTTTTTAAAAACTATAATAATTAACGTAATCAATTAATACTTCAAACCTGCTTTCTTAGCAGCTCGCCTAACTAGCCCCCTTTCAGCAAAAGCTGAGTAGAAAAGAGGTTTTGCTTTTAAGACCAACAGATTGGAGCGCTGCCACATAAGTGCAGGTGTAAAGATAAGCAGATCTCAAGAGAAAAGTCCTTTGTAGAATAGTCTAACTTTGTAAATAAGACTAGGTCACTGTTAGCCTTGGGGGATTAACTGATCTACAAGACCATGCTGGTGATTCAGAGGGGCAATGATTGATTGAAATGACTAGGATGAAAACATTTGAAATGGGACTTTGTGGATTTTATTTATATGTCACAGTGGGTGTGAAGAGGTGGGCCACTAATAGAAAATTTTTCCTGAGATGTGTAGCTCATTACGGTTAATTTCTAAATTGCTAACCTATTTCTAGTCTTCTCTGTTTTGCAGTAAACGCTGTTCATAAAATGGTGTTGCATCTGGTTCCCAGACCTGATTATATATCAGAATCACTCGGGGAGCTTTTACGAAATACAGATTATTGTAGAGTCCTATATGCAGAGATTTTGAGTCATTAAAGTCTGGTATGTTAGAATAAACCTTTTTTTAAAAACACAACAGCTGATTTTGATGCAGAACCAGACTTGGAAATTATTTCCATATTTTTACTAGTTATCTTGAAAATTTTTCTCTTTTTAAAAAAATGATTAAGAGTACAACAAGTCCAAATTACAGCCCTTATAAAATTATAGTAAGCTAAATTGGAGAACAGGATGTTTAATTTCCTAGAGACTTACATCCTCACTGGCATTTTTCTCCATCGTATCAGTTCATTTAAATTCAGCCCTAATATGTTGGCATAGTAATTTATTAATTAAAGAACATATCCCAATTAATTTTATTTTATATTAAGATGGTGTAGTTATCAGTGTATGCCGAAGTAACAATTTTAGGGGCTCTTAACTGAGAACTAAAATAATGTTTTGTAGGAATTTTTAAAATATAAAATTTGTAGGAAAACCATTTTTGAGCCATCACCTTTAAAGTTTTCTCTAGTTCCTTAATTCAGTGTAGTATCTTTGAGGTTAAGTAGTATAAACATAGGAACATTTTAGAATGATGAGCATAATAAACACTGGAATCAGAGTCTACTCAAGAAAGTTGTAGGTTTTTTTGTTTGTTTGTTTTGTGGTACGCGCGCGTCTCACTGCTGTGGCCTCTCCCGTTGCGGAGCACAGGCTCCGGACGTGCAGGCTCAGCGGCCATGGCTCACTGGCCCAGCCGCTCCGCGGCATGTGGGATCTTCCCGGACCGGGGCACGAACCGGTGTCCCCTGCATCAGCAGGCGGACTCTCAACCACTGCGCCACCAGGGAAGCCCAAGAAAGTTGTAGTTTTTCTGTGCACCTTTTAAAAAAGGTGACAGAAACCCTAGAGTCAATAATTTTTCAACATCTCTTCCATTGTACTTTCATGATTTAAAACCATTTTCTAATACTGGTTTTCATGTATTTTTTACCGCAACCCACAAGAAACACATTAGGAAATGTCACCACCAGTGCATGTGTGTGTGTGTGCCTTTGTGTATAACTGAAATAAATATATAACTCAACACTTTACTAAAAGGGATGCACACTCAGATTTCCTATTCTGTTTTTTTTTTTTTTTTTTTTTTTTATAAAATGCTGGTCATGGGTGAAGGGAGTCAAAAGATACAAACTTCCAGTTATAAATACATCCTGGGGATGTAATGTACAGCAGGGTGACTACAGTTAATACTGTATTGTATATTTGAAAGTTGCTATGTGAGTATATCTTAAAAGTTTTCATCATAAGAAAAAAAATTCTGTAACTATGTATGGTGACGGATATTAACTAGACGTATTGTGGTGATCATTTCACAATACGTACAAATGTTGAATCATTATGTTGTATGCCTGAAACGAATACAATGTCGTATGCCAGTTATAACTCAAAAACAATGCTAGTCATGTCCCACCGAATTCTAACATTCCAGGGCTGTTATCTTCAGCAAAAGAACTCAGTGCTAGTTTGAACTCATAGAAACTGAGTAGAATGGTGGTTGCCAGGGCCGGGGGCGTGGGGTACTGTTATAAAACCAATAAGTTCTGAGGATCCAGTGTACAAATGATGATTATAGTTAACAGTATTGTGTTATATACTTGAAAGCTGCTAAGAGAGTACACCTTAAACGTTGTCACCACAAAAAAGAAGTGGTAATTATGTGAGGTGGTAGAGGTGTTAACTAACCCTACTGTGGTAATCATTTGACGGTATATATCAAATCAACATGTTGTGTACCGTAAACTTCCACAATATTCTGTAGGTCAATTGTATCTCAAAAAGCTGGGGGTGGAAAACGAACAAGGAGCTGGTATATTTTTTAAATGGTGCGACAGCGCCACCTAGTGGGTGTATCCCGCCAGTTACATGTTGGTCAGATCTCTGTTCTGAATAAAAAGTAAACTTGCTTTCTTTAAAAAACATGAATATGGTTCTATATTTATGCTTAAAGAAATAAAATCTGAAATGAGTCATATTAGAAGTGTACTAATGTTAATTTTCTATTTCAAAATCTTCAATTATTGTTTGTTCCTTACAGGGAATAAAATGAAACTATTTCTTCAAACTTTCTTTCTCCATAAAGTCTACCTTTTAACTATCTTTGTATTTGATATTCTGCCTTTAGGACAGGGTAACCTTCAGGAGGATAATTGTAAAAAATAATGCCAAAAAGAGAAAAATGTATGAAAGCTTTATTGAGTCACTGCCATTCCTTAAATCTTTGGAAGTAAGTATATGTTTGTGCTTTTATTTTGTTTTGCTTTAAAAGATTCTATTTTGTTAGGAATACTTAGTTCTGTAGAAGGTTTCTTTGAACAATAATCTATCCATATTTTCATTTGAAAAGATTACAGTGTTTTTATAGCTTAGTATCTCTTTTACTGCCTGTAACTGCATTTGTTTTGTCGTTTACCAGTAATAGACCCCTAGGAGCATCTATAACATATTTATATGTGGTCTCTATCTAAAAGCAGACTTAAACTAATCACATAAATGTAGGCAAGAGCCTTTATAGGAAGAGGTTATCTAAATACAGAATGTCCTCACTGGCCTCTCCTTCTTTATTCCTTTCCTCCTTTTCTCTTAAAATTGACAGTCTAAGGTCTCTCTTTCTTGACAGTCTAAGGTCACTTATTCACATGGTGAACTTGGCAAATCCCCTGGCTTTAAATGTCTATTATGGTGATGCTTCTTAAAATTGACATCCCCTGCCCTTGAACACTAGACTCATTTCTCTAACTGCATATTTAACATTTCTTCTGGGATGTCTAAAAGACATCTCAGACCTAACACGTCCCAAACCTCCTTCCCTCTCTTCCCCACCTTAGCGATAGCAATGCCATCCTTCTAGCATCTCAGCCAGAATCCCTGGGGTTGATGGACCAGTCTGATAACATGTCTCTTTGTTGGCTTGTCAGTATCCACCGAGTAGCAATTCGGGCCACATTTCAGAATGCATATTGGGCAGCTGATCTTCTCTAGCCGCAGATCTCTTTAAATAAAAATAGGTCAGGGGTTGGAAATTCAAATGCCTTGAGAGCCAGGTACATAAAAAGAAGAAACGGTAAACTTGAAAACATGTGCTCCATCTAAAGAAACACCTGCTAGTCCACCAGAGTTTATTTTTGCTGCATGGAAATAAGGGCTGAGTGTTGCTGAATGCCCTGATTTTTCAAGAGAAGCTGGAAATGTAAGTTTTTATGAAAAATTTGTTTAAAATGCTGGCAGTTAATTAATATAACACACACATGCACACACACAAACCCACACACCTGCTCAATTTATTTGGCCTATAGGCTACCATTTTTAAACCCCTGAAATAGTTATGACTACCTGATTAGTCTGTTTAGTATAGTTGTCCTATGTTTCCACGGGGATTGGTTCCAGGACCGCCCCGGTGGATACCAAAACCTGCGGATGCTCAAATCCCTCACGCTGGGCCCTCCTTAGCCCCCGGGTTCCACATTTGTGGATACAGAGGGCCAACTGTATATTTATTGAAAAGTATCTAAATATAAGTGGACCTGCACGGTTCAAACCCATTTGTATTATCAAATACAACTGTATTTGTATTATTAAATACAAATACAGTATTACCAAGTGTATTATCTTTTTTCCTTTATAGGTTTCTGAGCGCCTGAAAGTGGTAGATGTGATAGGCACCAAAGTATACAACGATGGAGAACAAATCATTGCTCAGGTATAATACTCTGTATGGAATTCAGTTTGGGGATATTTTCTAAAAGACTCTTATACACTGTAAGTCGTGATAAAATTTTCATGTGTGTCTACAATTAGTAGGTAGTGATGGGTTAAATGAATATTCTATCAAATGACCTGTTAAAAATGGTTTAATTTACAGCCATCAGGCTATTTGAGTATTTTTATTTTTGTAACTAACTCTTAATGAATATGTATTAAATCATCAAATGGATTTTTGCATAATTTTATATTTGTACCTGACATGAAGGTCACATGTATAAAGAATGTCATTTATAAGAGGAAAACAAATGGTAATCACTCCATGAGATTTATTAATAGGGACCCAGAAGGTTCATTGGAAGATGTAGAATTTTGCACAATCGGTTCATTGGCAAAACTTCCTGAGGCTGCTTCCTGATGAAATAAACCAAGAAGGGAACATGCTGCACCATGTACTGTACTGGCTTACAGGCACTATAGGCACTAAGGGGGCCAGCATGCTCTTTAACCCCTAATGCTTTTCTAAGATCCCATTGGAACCAGAAGCAGTACATACGTATCTTGGTTAGAACAGACCTACCAAGAAGTAGGATTTATGAAGACAGTTAAAGTTTACAGATAAAGCATACTAAAGATAGTGCCTTATATCCTAGTTACAGTTTTGAAGCATTGATTGCATGATTTAAACAGATTTTTAACAAATTCTGTAATTTTTGTATCACAATATTACACTGTATTGTAATCTTTATCTGAAATATCGTCTTTCGAGATATGTGAAACAAGATTCAAGGTGTGTGAGGCTGAGAAAAGAGTAATTATTTTATTTTATTATTATTTTTTAACATCTTTATTGGAATATAATTGCTTTACAATGGTGTGTTAGTTTCTGCTTTATTACACAGTGAATCAGCTATACATATACATATATCCCCATATCTCTTCCCTCTTGTGTCTCCCTCCCACCCTCCCTATACCAACCCTCTAGGTGGTCACAAGGCACCGAGCTGATCTCCCTGGGCTATGCGGCTGCTTCCCACTAGCTATCTGTTTTACATCTGGTAGTGTATATATGTCCATGCCACTCTCTCACTTCATCCCAGCTCACCCTTCCCCCTCCCTGTGTCCTCAAGTCCATTCTCTATGTCTGCCTCTTTATTCCTGTCCTGCCCCAGGTTCGTCAGAACCTTTTTTTTTTTTTAGATGCCATATACATGTGTTAGCGTACAGTATTTGTTTTTCTCTTTCTGACTTACTTGACTATGTATGACAGACTCTAGGTCCATCCATCTCACTACAAATAACTCAATTTCGTTTCTTTTTATGGCTGAGTAATATTCCATTGTATATATGTGGCACATCTTCTTTATCCATTCATCTGTCAGTGGACACTTAGGTTGCTTCCATGTCCTGGCTATTGTAAATAGAGCTGCAATGAACATTGTGGTACATGACTCTTTTTGAATTATGGTTTTCTCAGGGTATATGCCCAGGAGTGGGATTGCGGGGCCATATGGTACATCTATTATTAGTTTTTTAAAGAACCTCCGTACTGTTCTCCATAGTGGCTGTATCAATATACATTCCCACCAACAGTGCAAGAGGGCTCCCTTTTCTCCACACCCTCTCTAGCATTGTTTTTAGATTTTTTGATGATGGCCATTCTGACTGGTGTGAGGTGATACCTCACTGTAGTTTTGATTTGCATTGCTCTAATGATTAGTGATGTTGAGCATCCTTTCTTGAGTTTGTTGGCAATCTGTATATCTTCTTTGGATAAATATCTGTTTAAGTCTTCTGCCCATTTTTGGATTGGGTTGTTTGTTTTTTTGATATTGAGCTGCATGAGCTGCTTGTAAGTTTTGGAGATTAATCCTTTGTCAGTTGCTTCATTTGCACATATTTTCTCCCATTCTGAGGGTCGTTTTTTTTGTCTTGTTTATGGTTTCCTTTGCTGTGCAAAAGCTTTTAAGTTTCATTAGGTCCCATTTGTTTATTTTTGTTTGTATTTCCATTTCTCTAGGAGGTGGGTCTAAAAGGATCTTGCTGTGATTTATGTCATAGGGTCTTCTGCCTATGTTTTCCTCTAAGAGTTTTATAGTGTCTGGCCTTACATTTAGGTCTTTAATCCATTTTGAGTTTATTTTTGTGTGTGGTGTTAGGTAGGGAGTGTTCTAATTTCATTCTTTTACATGACTGTCCAGTTTTCCCAGCACCACTTATTGAAAAGGCTGTCTTTTCTCCATTGTATATTCTTGCCTCCTTTATCAAAGATAAGGTGACCATATGTGCATGGGTTTATCTCTGGGCTTTCTCTCCTGTTCCACTGATCTATATTTCTGTTTTTTGTGCCAGTACCATACTGTCTTCATTACTGTAGCTTTGATACTACAAAGACTATACTAAGTCTGAAGTCAGGGAGCCTCATTCCTCCAGCTCTGTTTTTCTTTCTCTAGATTGCTTTGGCTATTCAGGGTCTTTTGTGTTTCCATACAAATTGTGAAATTTTTTGTTCTAGTTTTGTGAAAAATGCCACTGGTAGTTTGATGGGGATTGCATTGAATCTGTAGATTGCTTTGGGTAGTATAGTCATTTTCACAGTGTTGATTCTTCCAAGAACATGACATATCTCTCCATCTGTTTGTATCATCTTTAATTTCTTTCATCAGTGTCTTATAGTTTTCTGCATACAGGTCTTTTGTCTCCTTATGTAGGTTTATTCCTAGGTATTTTATTCTTTTTGTTGCAGTGGTAAATGGGAGTGTTTCCTTAATTTCTCTTTCAGATTTTTCATCATTTGTGTATAAGAATGCAAGAGATTTCTGTGCATTAATTTTGTATCCTGCTACTTTACCAAATTCATTGATTAGCTCTAGAAGTTTTCTGGTAGCATCTTTAGGATTCTCTGTGTATAGTATCATGTCACCTGCAAACAGTGACAGCTTTACTTCTTCTTTTCCGATTTGGATTCCTTTTATTTCTTTTTCATCTCTGATTGCTGTGGCTAAAACTTCCAAAACTATGTTGAATAATAGTGGTGAGAGTGGACAACCTTGTCTTGTTCCTGATCTTAGAGGAAATGGTTTCAGTTTTTCACCATTGAGAACGATGTTGGCTGTGGGTTTGTCATATATGGCCTTTATTGTGTTGAGGTAAGTTCCCTCTAAGCCACTTTCTGGAGGGTTTTTATCATAAATGGGTGTTGAATTTTGTCGAAAGCTTTTTCTGCATCTATTGAGATGATCATGTGGTTTTCCTCCTTCAATTTGTTAATATGTTTTATCACATTGATTGATTTGCATATATTGAAGAATCCTTGCATTCCTGGGATAAGCTGCACTTGATCGTGGTGTATGATCCTTTTAACGTGCTGTTGGATTCTGTTTGCTAGTATTTTGTTGAGGAGTTTTGCATCTGTGTTCATCAGTGATATTGGCCTGTAGTTTTCTTCCTTTGTGACATCTTTGTCTGGTTTTGGTATCCGGGTGATGGTGGCCTCTTAGAATGAGTTTTGGAGTGTTCCTCCCTCTGCTGTATTTTGGAAGAGTTTGAGAAGGGTAGGTGTTAGCTCTTTTCTAAATGTTTGATAGAATTCGCCTGTGAAGCCGTCTGGCCCTGGGCTTTTGTTTGTTGGAAGATTTTTAATCACAGTCTCAATTTCAGTGCTTCAAGTGCTGTTTATATTTTCTGTTTCTTCCTGATTCAGTCTCGGAAGGTTGTGCTTTTCTAAGAATTTGTCCATTTCTTCCAGGTTGTCCATTTTATTGGCATATGGTTGCTGGTAGTAATCTCTCAGGATCCTTTGTATTTCTGCAGTGTCAGTTGTTACTTCTCCTTTTTCATTTCTAATTCATTTGATTTGAGTCTTCTCCCTTTTTTTTAAAGATGAGTCTGACTAATGGTTTATCAATTTTGTTTATCTTCTCAAAGAACCAGCTTTTAGTTTTATTGATCTTTGCTATTGTTTCCTTTATTTCTTTTACATTTACTTCTGATCTGATCTTTATGATTTCTTTCCTTCTGCTAACTTTGGGGGTTTTTTGTTCTTCTTTCTCTAGTTCCTTTAGGTGTAAGGTTAGATTGTTTACTTGAGATTTTTCTTGTTTCTTGAGGTAGGCTCGTATTACTATAAACTTCCCTCTTAGAACTGCTCTTATGCATCCCATAGGTTATGGGTCGTTGTGTTTTCATTGTTATTTGTTTCTAGGTATTTTTTGATTTCCTCTTTGATTTCTTCAGTGATCTCTTGGTTATTAAGTAGTATATTGTTTAGCCTCCATGTGTTTGTATTTTTTACAGATTTTTTTCATGTAATTGGTATCTCTAGTCTCATAGCATTGTGGTTGGAAAAGATACTTTATATGTTTTCAATTTTCTTAAATTTACCAAGGGTTGATTTGTGACCCCAAGATATGATCTATCTTGGAGAATGTTCCATAAGCACTTGAGAAGAAAGTATATTCTGTTGTTTTTGGATGGAATGTCCTATAAATGTCAATTAAGTCCATCTTGTCTAATGTGTCATTTAAAGCTTGTGTTTCCTTATTTATTTTCATTTTGTATGATCTGTTCATTGGTGAAAGTGGGGTGTTAAAGTCCCCTACTATGATTGTGTTACTGTTGATTTCCCCTTTTATGGCTGTTAGCTTTTTCCTTATGTATTGAGGTGCTCCTTTGTTGGGTGCATAAATATTTGTAAATGTTATATCTTCTTCTTGGAGTGATCCCTTGATCATTATGCAGTGTCCTTCTTTGTCTCTTGTAATAGTCTTTATTTTAAAGTCTATTTTGTCTGATACGAGAATTGCTAGTCCAGCTTTCTTTTGATTTACACTTTCATGGAATATCTTTTCCATCCCCTCACTTTCAGTCTGTATGTGTCCCTAGGTCTGACGTGGGTCTCTTGTAGACAGCATATATACAGGTCTTGTTTTTCTATCCATTCAGCCAGTCTATGTCTTTTGGTTGGAGCATTTAATTCATTTACATTTAAGGTAGTTATCGATATGTATGTTCCTATTACCATTTTCTTAATTGTTTTGGGTTTGTTATTGTAGGTCTTTTCCTTCTCTTGTGTTTCCTGCCTAGAGAAGTTCCTTTAGCATTTGTTGTAAAGCTGGTTTGGTGGTGCTGCAATCTCAGCTTTTGCTTGTCTGCACAGGTTTTAATTTCTCTATCGAATCTGAATGAGATCCTTGCTGGGTAGAGTAATCTTGGTTGTAGGTTTTTCCCTTTCATCACTTTAAATATGTCCTGCCACTCCCTTCTAGCTGCAATCTCAGCTTTTGCTTGTCTGCACAGATTTTAATTTCTCTATCGAATCTGAATGAGATCCTTGCTGGGTAGAGTAATCTTGGTTGTAGGTTTTTCCCTTTCATCACTTTAAATATGTCCTGCCACTCCCTTCTAGCAGAGTTTGTGCTGAAAGATCAACTGTTAACCTTATGGGGATCCCAATGTATGTTATTTGTTTTTTTTCCCTTGCTGCTTTTAATATTTTTTCTTTGTATTTAATTTTTGGTAGTTTGATTAATATCTGTTTTGGCGTGTTTATCCTTGGATTTATCCTGTATGGGACTCTCTGTGCTTCCTGGACTTGATTGACTATTTCCTTTCCCATATTCGGGAAGTTTTCAAGTATAATCTCTTCTAATATTTTCTCAGTCCCTTTGTTTTCCTCTTCTTTTTCTGGGACGTCTATAATTCAAACGTTGGTGCATTTAATGTTGTCCCAGACATCTCTGAGACTGTCCTCAATTCTTTTCACTCTTTTTTCTTCATTCTGCTCTGCGGTAGTTATTTGAACTATTTTATCTTCCAGGTCACTTATCCGTTCTTCTGCCTCAGTTATTCTGCTGTTGATCCCTTCTAGAGAATTTTAAATTTCATTTATTGTGTCGTTAATCACTGGTTGTTTGCTCTTTAGTTCTTCTAGTTCCTTGTTAAACGTTTCTTGTATTTTCTCCATTCTGTTTCCAAGATTTTGGATCATCTTTACTATCATTATTCTGAATTCTTTTTCACGTAGACTGCCTATTTCCTCTTCATTTATTTGGTCTGGTGGGTTTTTACCTTGCTCCTTCATCTGCTGTATATTTCTCCGTCTTCTCATTTTGCTTAACTTACTGTGTTTGGGTCTCCTTTTCACAGGCTGCAGGTTCGTAGTTCCTGTTGTTTTTGGTGTCTGCCCCCAGTGGCTAAGGTTGGTTCAGTGGGTTGTGTAGTCTTCCTGGTAGAGGGGAGTGGTCCCTTTGTTCTGGTGGGTGAGGCTGGATCTTGTCTTTCTGGTGGGCAGGACAGCGTCTGCTGGTGTTTTTTGGGGTGTCTGTGACCTTATTATGATTTTAATCAGCCTCTCTGCTAATGGATGGAGTTGTGTTCCTGTCTTGCTTGTTGTTTGGCATAGGGCGTCCAGCACTGTATCTTGCTGGTTGTTGAGTGGAGCTGGGTCTTAATGTTGAGATGGAGATCTCTGGGAGAGCTTTTGCCATTTGATATTACATGGAGCCGGGAGGTCTATGGTGGACCAATGCCCTGAACTCGGCTCTCCCATCTCAGAGGCACAGGCCTGACACCCAGCCGGAGCACTAAGACCCTGTCAGCCACACGGCTCAGAAGTAAAGGGAGAAAAAAAGAAAGGAATAAAGAAAAAAGTAAAATAAAATAAAGTTATTAAAGTAAAAAGTAAAAAAAAAATTGTTAAGAATAAAAAAATTAAAAAGTAATAAAGAAAGAGCAACCAAACCAAAAAACAAAACCACCAATGATAACAAGCCCTAAATAAAAACTATACAAAAAAAAAGGGACAGACAGAACCCTAGGAGAAAGGGTAAAAGCAAAGCTATACAGACAAAATCACACAAAGCAGCATACACACACATGCTCACAAAAGGAGAAAAAGGGAAAAAATATATATACCTATATATTTTTAAAAAAAGAGAGCAACCAAATCAATAAACAAATCTACCAATGATAATAAACTCTAAATACTAAACTGCGATAAACATAAAACCAGAAACAAATTAGATGTGGAAAGCAAACCCCAAGTCTACAGTTGCTCCCAAAGTCCACCTCCCCAATTTGGGATTCGTTGTCTATTCAGGTATTCCACAGATGCAGGGTACATCAAGTTGATGGTGGAGATTTAATCCGCTGCTCCTGAGGCTGCTGGGAGAGATTTCCCCTTCTCTTCTTTGTTCACACAGCTCCTGGGGTTCAGCTTTGGATTTGGCCCCGCCTCTGCATGTAGGTGGCCTGGGGGCGTCTGTTCCCGCTCAGACAGGACGGGGTTAAAGGAGCAGCTGATTCGGGGGCTCTGGCTCCCTCAGGCCGGGGGGAGGGAGGGGTACAGAGTGCGGGGCGAGCCTGCGGCGGCAGAGGCCAGCGTGACGTTGCAATAGCCTGAGGCACGCCGTGAGTTCTCCCTGGGAAGTTGTCCCTGGATCACGGGACTGTGGCAGTGGCGGGCTGCACAGGCTCCGGGAGGGGAGGTGTGGAGAGTGACCTGTGCTCGCACACAGGCTTCTTGGTGGCGGCAGCAGCAGCCTTAGCATCTCATGCCCGTCTCTGGTGTCTGTGCTGTTAGCCGCGGCTCGCGCCTGTCTCGGGCGCGTTCAGGCGGTGCTCTGAATCCCCTCTCCTCACACGTGAAACAGTGGTCTCTTGCCTCTTCGGCAGGTCCAGACTTTTTCCCAGACTCCCTCCCAGCTAGCCGTGGCGCACTAGCCCCCTTAAGGCTGTGTTCACGCCGCCAACCCGTCCTCTCCCTGCGCTCTGACGGAACCCCGAGCCTCAGCTCCCAGCCCCGCCCGCCTCGGCGGCCGAGCAGACAAGCCTCTCGGGCTGGTGAGTGCCGGTCGGCACCGATCCTCTGTGCGGGAATCTCTCCGCTTTGCCCTCCGCACCCCTGTTGTTGCGCTCTCCTCCGTGGCTCCGCAGCTTCCCCCCACCCCACCCCCCGTCTCCGCCAGTGAAGGGGCTTCCTAGTGTGTGGAAACCTTTCCTCCTTCACAGCTCCCTTCCACTGGTGCAGGTCCCGTCCCTATTCTTTTGTCTCTGTTTTTTCTGTTTTCTTTTGCCCTACCCAGGTACCAGGGGGAGTTTCTTGCCTATGGGTAAGTCTGAGGTCTTCTGCCAGCGTTCAGTAGGTGTTCTGTAGGAGTTGTTCCACGTGTAGATGTATTTCTGATGTATCTGTGGGGAGGAAGGTGATCTCCACATCTTACTCCTCCGCCATCTTGAAGGTCTCTCAAGAGTAATTATTTTAGAAGGCACATAAACAAGTAAATCAATCAATCCTCCCACACTTCCCACATACATACAGATTAGCGCAGTCAGGGATTGGGACGACGTAGAGACAAATTAGAGAACAAGGCTGAGGGTCTACGATATAAATTGAAAAAACCGCAAAGTATAGAGCTTTTGAAATGATTTTTTTCAGATTACTTTGAAATAATTATAGGTTCACAGGAAGCTGCAAAAAGTCCCATGAACTCTTCACTCAGTTTCTCCCAGTGCATCTTGCATCGCTAGTACAATATCAAACCTAGGAAAGTGACATTGGCACAACCTACAGGACTTAATTCATTAGTTTTACATGCAATTTGAGCACGTTTTGAAAGCAAAATTACATGGCTGTCGATAGACTCATTATGATTTAAGATACTTGAAAATTTAACATGAAGCTCATATGAAAACCTGATATAAAGGTAAGGGAAAGGAGATATGTATACTAAGAGTTTATTAAAGGTTTCTTTAGATACTAGTTGTCTTTTAAGCATTTATAAACATACAGGTCTGCACTATAGTATAGTATAATCGAGACTCAACATTCCTTGTGATATAATCTGATACCCTATTTCTTGAATTCTACTAAAGAGTTCTGAAATACCTGAGTTTCTCCAGAATCACTTTGAGAGGCTTAGGGAAGTCAGTGTCTGCTATCTTCCATAATTATACTACTGTACTTAATTCAGAAGGCGTCATTGGAAGTCAAGGCAGTTTGTTTAAAATCCAAAACGAGAACATGGCTATGTGTAGTTAAAAATGGCAACACTTTCTTTTAGAAATCTTTTTGGGGCCTTGAGGTGGCTTGTCAGTAAACTGGCATCTAGAGCTTGGTCCCCAGCCAGATGCAGGACAAACATCTGGGCCCACACATACTACTCCCTAAGAAGTCGGCTTGCTTTCTTCTCTTTGGGAGTCGCTGGGTTATCTTGGGTCGCCATGCTGATGCTTGTAGATTAGGACACACAGAGTGGCACATTTCAGCATAGGAGCAGCTGACAGAGGCAATGCTGCTGGGAAACGGTGCTATAGCATTTCTAACTATGTGCTTTATCCAGGCTGCAGTTCAGGCAAAATTTTTACCTCAGTGTTTTTTTGCCATATTTTCTTGGCTAGTTTTAGCAGAAATACCATGCTAGATAGTATATCATTTCAGATAATTTTTTACAAACGAAATTGTTACAATGTAATTGTCGATCTTAATGTCTCAACTTAGGAGGGGACATAGCCTGCTCCTGTGGGGTTTCACCTTTCAGGCAAATCACGGTGGGATTGATTTCAGGGGCGTGACGGGCGCCAGGATTGCCGTCAGCTAAACTTGCATTTTCACCCTCGGTTTTTGTTTTATTCTGATAGGGAGACTTGGCTGATTCTTTTTTCATTGTAGAATCTGGAGAAGTGAAAATTACCATGAAAAGGAAGGTAAGTCCTAAAAATCCATGAAATGTTAGCAAGAAACATAATAGATTTTCCTTCTGATGTTTAGACTAAAGTTAACTTTTATTTTTCTTAAACTGAGTCAAAGTTAATACTTTCCATCACCTTGTCAGGGTAAGTCAGAGGCGGAGGAGAACGGTGCAGTAGAAATCGCTCGGTGCTCTCGGGGACAGTACTTTGGAGAACTTGCTCTGGTAACTAACAAGCCCCGAGCTGCTTCCGCACACGCCATCGGGACCGTCAAATGTTTAGGTAGGACTCACACAGCCCTGGGCATGCTTGCCCTGGTTGAAATCATTCTGTCTGCGTTGTACGTATTCATGTTGTACGGATTATCTTACTGGGTTCACAAGTTTTATGGTCCCCACAAAATACAACAAGGTTAGGATTCATTGCATTATAAAGTCGATTTGTAGAAGCCAATATTTTTCCTTTAAAAATTTTCACACACTTATATATTGTGTTCTTTTTTATAGGCATGAAATAACATTTTAGTATGTCATTAAAATAAGAATCCTGAGTACCAAATTTTATATCGAATTTTTAAAATAAACAACATACACTGTGTTCCTCCAAAAAAGAAGGCTCAAACAGCATTTTTATAAGGTACACTAAGCTTTGAAGGGCAAGCTGGAACGTCTGTAGGAATACTTACTCGTCTTGTACTAGGAATCAAAGGTTCAAGCTTGTTGGAGCACAATAAAATCTTGTTCAGCTGTTTATTACTTCTGTGTACCACACAGCAGCTCAGCAGAAATGCCATCTTCAGCTGGAAGACATCTATATATGGCTGAGATTTTATATATGAGACATAACTTAGTTTAATAATGAAAAATATAATTCAGGAGGTATCAGTATAGGTGACATTTTCTCTCTTTTTTAAAAGATTTATTTTTTTATTATTTATTTATTTATATTTGTTTTTGGCTGTGTCGAGTCTTAGTTGTGGTGCATGGGTTCTTCATTGCGGCATGCGGGATCTTTGACTGCAATGCGCGGGCGTCTCTCTAGTTGTGGCATGTGGAAAGTTTTCTCTTCTCTGGTTGTGGCGCCTGGGTTCCAGAGCGTGTGGGCTCAGTAGTTTGCAGCACGCGGGCTCTAGTTGAGGCGCGTGAGCTCAGTATCTGTGGTGTGCAGGCTTAGTTGCCCCGTGGCATGTGGGATCTTAGGTCCCTGACCAGGGATGGAACCTGCATTCCCTGCATTGTAAGGCAGATTCTTTACCACTGAGCCACCAGGCAAGTCCCTAGGTGACATTTTCTTCAAAGAAATGATTCAAAAGTAATTAGCTACTCTGTGCTCTTCATCCACAGTTCAGTAGCATAAATTTAGCTTCGATGTTCTTAAGATTTGCAAATATCCTCAGAATTTTCTTAGAGAATTGACTTTTTCAAAGGTTTTAAATAATATATTATTAATCAAGGGTTATTATACTTGGATGAAAAAGAAGACAATTAGAAGCTGACAGGTAATTTCCCTGAGTAGAGGTATTAGACAGTAGGAGTAAAGACGATGTGAGTGAAATCCCATTAATTATTCTCTATAATAAATTATTATATTCACATTAAATTTGAGAAATACAGAAAAGGTAGGAAAAAGTAAGAGTCACCCAATACCACCACCACCCAGCAATTTCCACATCCTATTATAATTCTCATCTTTTTTATTTGTATGGGTTTTCTGTTTTAAAATAGTTTTGTAAACTGCTTTTTTCATCCGTTATAACTTAGGCATTTTCTCAGATTTATTACATCAGACTGTAACATTAGGTAAATATACACATTATGAATTATTTAATCATTCCCCACAGTTAAATAATTTGTAGCCGCGGAGCAACTAGGCCCGTGAGCCACAACTACTGAGCCTGCGCATCCGGAGCCTGTGCTCCTCAACGGGAGAGGCCACAACAGCAAGAGGTCCACGTACCGCAAAAAAAAAAAAATAATAATAATAATAATAATAATTTGTGGAGTTTGGCTCCATTTTGGGGGGTCGGGGAGAGCTTTTTTGTGTGGGTGTATGCAGAGACTACTTTTCCACATATAGGACTTTTCCTGAGAAATGCTTTTTGGAAGTGGGTTTTCTTTTTATGGTTTTTGATATATATTGCCAGATCACTTTTATTTGTACTTATTTACACGTACCAACAGTGCAACAATGTCTGTTCACTCTATTGTCAACATTGCCTTTTTTACTTCTGCAAATTTGAAAGGCAAAAAAAAGTATTTTAATTTGTATTTGTATGATAGTATGATCATATTTTCATGTGTATATTATAAATTCAGTTTTAGAAAATGCTCGAGATAGGCAAGCTAAGCGACATAGAGCACATACTTACACAGTGGATAAAATCATTATTTTGGCTGCCATTTTGAATTGACCATAGTGTAAAAGAATAAAAATCATAAAAGGTAACATTTGGATTCTTCACAACATAGCATCGTAAACTCTGAGAAGGGAAAACAAGATAGAAAGCATTCTCTTGCCGCCCTTGAGTTCATATTACTAAGGTGGTGACATCAAAACTAATTTATTTTTAAAATTCCAAGGTCTTCACATAACAGTCCCTCATTCTTTTAACCTAGATCAGGAACCTCCAATAGGACATCATATTGCCAAAGGACACTGGCTGCTTCCTTTTTGAAGTGGAATGTTTTTATCTTTATGCCTTTTTCTTGTATCTGATATTTATCTTAAAATGCCATTGCGTCATTGACATGCGGAATAGATACCATAAATGACTTAGAAATTCTGCAGATTTGCAAAGAATGTTATTTTTCTTTTATTCTCCCCTCTTCTTAGCCATGGATGTGCAAGCATTTGAAAGGCTTTTGGGACCTTGCATGGAAATTATGAAAAGGAACATCGCTACCTATGAAGAACAATTAGTTGCCCTGTTTGGAACAAACATGGATATTGTTGAACCCACTGCATGAAGCAAAAGTATGGAGCAAGAAGACCTATAGTGACAAAATTACACAGTAGTGGTTAGTCCACTGAGAATGTGTTTGTGTAGATGCCAAGCATTTTCTGTGATTTCAGGTTTTTTCCTTTTTTTACATTTACAGTGTATCAGTAAACAGAGTAGTGATTTAATAGTCAATAGGCTTTAACATCACTTTCTAAAAGAGTAGATCAAAAAAATATCGACATATTGATAAAATGACATTCTACTCCACAAAATTATGATTTGACTGAAAGGTTTATTCAGATGATTATAATATACTGAAAGTATCTGTGTTTAAGAAGATAATTAAAGGATGTTGTCATAGGTAATGTGTGTTCATTTTGACTCACTCAAATTGATATGTTATGACTGCGCCCATGTAAGAGGGAACTTAACTTGACAGTGAATCATGCTTTACAGCATGGCATCACATTCTCTTTACAACTCACTATATATAGTACGTACAATTTAGTAATGTTTGTTTTCGAGTTTTTCTGGCTTGGTAAGTTATGTACTGGCCTTGGCCTATTGGTGAAATGGTATAAAACATCATATGCAATTTAAAACCTTTTCTATTTTTGCAATAAAGTACCTTTTGACTTTTTTGGCATAATGTCAGTAACCTACATATTCCAGTGGTTTTAAGGACAGGCAGTTTAGTCATTACAATAATAGGGAAGACTCCTTTTAGGTGAAAGGTCATTATTTTCCTCACAAAGCATCTATCTATGCTTCCTTTTTCCATTTTGCAGTTCTCTGTATTTGTTATCTTTAAAAATTTGAGTTTGACATTTAATGTCACAAATTTTTTTTTTTTTTTTTTTGCGGTACGCGGGCCTCTCACTGTTGTGGCCTCTCCCGTTGCGGAACACAGGCTCCGGACGTGCAGGCTCAGCGGCCATGGCTCACGGGCCCAGCCGCTCCGCGGTATGTGGGATCTTCCCGGACCAGGGCACGAACCCACGTCCCCTGCATCGGCAGGCAGACTCTCAACCACTGCGCCACCAGGGTAGCCCTGTCACAAATATTTTTAAATGCTCTTTAAACTTATTTGTTGTCTTCTGAAAGCCTAAGGTCTTATTATATATGCTAAAAAAAAAAGTCTCCTATACCAAAAATATTTGGGGTCCTTATCAGCATGCCCTTAAGATATCTCTTTGTTCTTCACTAGATGTACATAATACAATCCTTTGCAGACATCTGCTCCCAGGGGTTTCCTCCAAGGTGGGAGAAATAAATTTTTATAATTAAAACATATATAAAGATAAAAGGAATTTCTGTCCATTCCAAATATACCATTAGGCCTTGCCACTTGCTTTAATGTCGACTCTCTAAAGTGCAGAATGAGCTCAACTGAATAGATTTTTGTTGACAATTGACATGCTTATTATTCCGCTACATAAAATGAATTTAATTATGTTCAACCAAAGGAATATATTCTTACATGATTTCTAGGCCTACATGACCCCAGTGTCTAGAGAGATTAATTCTAACCAGTTGTTCCCTTTTAAATGAGCAATTTCATTTTGGGAAACATGTTTCAAAGAAATATATACATGGGTAAAAAGATTCTGTGGCTAGTGTGGTCTTACTAGAGAATGTTTATGGTCTTGCTCGTATAATGAAAACGTGGTTAAAATATGTTAATCGGATAATGTATATATAAGAAGTATGTAAAGTATACCTTCAGCCACATTTTAGAACAGTTTTAACAATTTTGCAAACTTTCCCACAGGAAGAGAGCTTACTACATGAAGAGGACTTGTTTTCTATTTCAGATTTTAAAAGCCACGTCTGCTAAACAAAAAACACAAAGAACCCCAAATTCCTCGTTCATCATTCTGTATTCTCAATTTTATTCACTTTTTCAAGTTACCTGTTTTGCTGCATAAGCTGATTGTTAACTACAAATGCCTGTTTAATAAAGAACTCTGACCAAGGCTGTAAATGCCAGTTACATTATTTTCAGTATTGTTGGTTATATTTAAAATTTCCTTATAATAAAGCACACTTTTATAATAAAGTGTTTTCAATGAGTTTTTTTATTTTTCCGCTTGTTTCTTTAATGTGACTTCCATAGAGCACATTGTACTATGTGAAAAGCATGACAGAGATACAGCATATGTGAAAGGTAAGCCCTGGGCATCATGCAGCAAGGAAGTATGGTTCTGTAGGGCAATAGGTTTTTAAAAACCTTAACTATTGGTCATATGTGATTTAAATAGTTGTGGTATGTTACAGACTAATTCTGCCATTTAGAATAACCAAGTAAATCTAGCACACTAGGGAATTTATGTGTTAAAGTAATTAAAACACCGCAAGTTTGAGTTGTGAATGCCATTATTTAATCACAGACCAAGAGTCCTTACTATTTGGAAATTCTCTGTTGATGTTTCATTCAAGGATGCATTATGTTGCTAAGAATTATGGGAGGACACTGTTAACACAAAGGTGCTTCCCTTTATGTAGAGAGAGAGTGTGCGTGTGCGCCTGTGTGTGTGTGTGTGTGTGTGTCCTGCCTTTCGATATGAACTAGGGCTTGGTGCATATGCTTTATTTTTAATTTTTTTTAACATCTTTATTGGAGTATAATTGCTTTACAATGGTGTGTTAGTTTCTGCTTTATAACAAAGTGAATCAGCTATATATATACATATGTCCCCATATCTCTTCCCTCTTGCGTCTCCCTCCCACCCTCCCTATCCCACCCCTCTAGGTGGTCACAAAGCACCGAGCTGATCTCCCTGTGCTAGTAGGCTGCTTCCTACTAGCTATCTGTTTGACATTTGGTAGTATATATGTCTTTGGTGCATATACTTTAACATAAATACTACTTGTGACGCATGCTGTGTGAATGTGTTTGGTCCATTCTTTAAACCCTGGCTAGCAGACTATTTAAAATGCTGCAAGTGAAACATAGGGCATGAAGCAAGGAATTTTGGATTTTACTGAAATATGTAGGATTAAGTGCTAAGTCCTTTTCCTTTCTAAAACATCTTTAAAATATGGATATAATTTTTCCACATTTTTTTCAAGAAATGTTATATTTGTAACAAGGACTAGATGGCCTTTGGCATTCTTAAAGAATATGAATAATGTATAAGCCTAGAGTGGTAAGTAATACATCTGGATAAGCTGTATTATCGAGCTTAAACAACTGAAAAAGGGATTCTCTTATCTAAATAAAATGTTAATGTCTAAGAGAGAAATGGAATTATTAATACATAAGGGAGAAACAGGATTATTAACATATAAGGGAGAAATAGAATGATAAGGAACGCTGCCTTCTAAAATAAAAGTGTGAGGTACAGCCTCATGTTGAGTATCAGAAAGAACTTTGATGAGAAGAAATTGGAGGAAAAAAAAAAGAAGGAAATTGGAGAAAGAATTGAGACAACCTTACCTCTTCCACGATACTTTTCAAGGCAGCAAAACTGGTTGAGCAACTGAAACTATATAGTTGTTAGTCTTTACTGGTATTTAAAAAAAAAACACCTTGAAAATAAAATGAATAATGGACATGTTAGCAATAAGGTAAACCAGGTGTTTGTGGAGGACTTGTGTGCCCAACAATAATTATGAGAGGTTAACAATCCCATTTGTATAAGTGAGAAAAATCAATGATTCCATCAAAATCATTTACTTTGTGCATCCATGGCAGAACTCATGGGCAATCGAGGTCTCTTGCTTCCTCCTGCAATTCTTGGTCGGTCACTTCAACAGAAAACCCCACACAGCCTAAAAGTTGTGAGATAATATATTTATTTGGGGACCTTACTGAGGGCTACAGCCCAGGAAACAGCCTCTCAGATAGCTCTGAGGGACTGTTCCAAAGAGGTAAGGGGATATATAGGAGTTTTTGCTGAAAAAACAAAAATGTAGTCAGACATCAAAAGATTACTGCTAATCACACACACACACACACACACACACACATCTCAAGTTAATGATTTTAGTGCTTTTCTATGTATGGGGAGATGCAAGAGTCTGGGCTCATTGAAATTATTCCTCTGATATATATCTTAACTATCTAGGGCCAGTATCCTGTTTTTTTCCATCCTGAGTTCCCCTCAGGGCGCACCGGCATGGGTGGCACCGTGGCTGCTGGCTTGAGGGCAGGCAACATTCTTTGTTTACTGAAATGGTAGGTAATGTCTTTTTGTCCACACTCATATTCTCTTAATGATGTTATTGAGCCTAGTATATAGAGAAATGTGTGTATAAAGTTTCCAAGGAAAACTACTTGACCAACAGATCTGGGTCTTCCTGTCCCTTTTTTATGCTCTAAGTTTGTAAACGTAAAGTTGCTTAGGAAATACTGAAGAAGCATGTAACTTTTATATAAGGGAAGATGTGATGGTGGATGATGTGGAGGTAATTGTCTCCACCTTAAAAATGAAAGGCCACCTGTTAGATGTTGTTCCCAGATTCTGATTTAACCACAGCTGGGACTTGCCGTTTTCCAAAAAGATTAAAACGTCACTGCAAAATGTAATACGTGAAATGTTCAGTTAGTACCAATTATAACTGAGTCTTTAAAGTAGATGCATTTATTACTCTAAATTGTGAAACGAGCAGGACCTGTGGGGTACACAACAAAAGCCTTTTCTGTCCCGTCTCTCGTTTGTAGGAAAAGGCTTCAGCCTCCTAAACTTTCCCTGAGTTCCAGAGCGCAGATTCAATGTTACTAATTAGGGAAGTGAGGGAGTGGGAAGAAAGAAAAAGTAGTAAAGAAACAACAGTGCAGAGAAGGGGCAAGGGTCGTGGTTCCTCTTGAAGAGATACACATAACAATCTGGTACATCTCTGAGTTCTACGGGAACTAAGGTCCCCAAGCAGGTGGAGGATGGTAACTTCAGGCTGAGCTCAAGATTCCTGAAGCCCCGCCCTATTACCTCACCACCAACCAATCAGAGGAAAGTCACACCCTGTGCTCTCACCTCAAATTTTGCCTTTAAAAACTCTTCCCTGAAACCCAACGGGGAGTTTGGGGGTTTTTTTTTATTTATTTATTTAACACGGGCCCCCCCATTCTCTTTGCTTGGCCTGCAGTAAACCTTTTTCTGCTCCAAACTCCGATATGTTTGGCCTCAATGTGCATCAGGCACTTGGCTTTGGTCACAATTGGAAAAACAAAATGGCTTTTTTTCCTAGGTGCAAGCAGAAGGTTAAGAGTGAGCTGGAAATGGTCTCTGAAAGGACAAAAGCAGCCTTGACTCTTGACTGTGACAACCCAGAAGTGAAACCCTCTATGTTTTCTATTTCACATAAAAAAAAACTTACAGAGTAGAACCCTCGAGTGAGTTTATGAGCAGTAAATATGCCCAGGCAAAATCTTGGATAGAGTTGCTTCTAACTGCTGATTTTCCATCTCTGCCTTAAAACCTACCACAGTCCCTGCTGAGGAACAAGAGAGTGAGCTGTGTATCACTAGAACTGCACTGCATCTTTTAGGCCGAAAGCTGACATTTAATACAAGTGGAACTCTCTTTACAAAATGACTGTATTCTTGAAATGTATACGAATGGCATTTTTTAAAGCCAAATAATATCTTAATTATCTTAGGAGAGGTGTTCCCTGTAAAGACATCTTTGGCAAATCTTTTAATTGCCCTTTAAAGCTGAACTGAAATATCTTCCATATTTTTATTACTATAGCACACATTTTGATATGCTA
This sequence comes from Mesoplodon bidens, assembly GCF_964165515.1. NCBI lineage: Eukaryota > Metazoa > Chordata > Mammalia > Artiodactyla > Ziphiidae > Mesoplodon > Mesoplodon bidens. Next base: position 12,824,364 of record NC_138166.1, read on the forward strand.
TGTAACCTGAAGGAGTTGGCGTGTATTAATGAGACAAATACTGTCTGCCTTTGTGTGATTGGCACCGTGAGGGAATCAAAATGAATTATAAGAGTGCTTACACACATAAGATGAGATCTGTTCTCAAAAAATAGTGATGAATCTACACAGCAAGTGACACATAAAGCACGTGGAAGCTTTTTAACGGGGTCAACATTCAAAACAACATATAACCTACAGCATAACATATGATACACTATAAACTAATATGAAAATTCATGCTGCTTATTTTCTCCTTTTATTCACCTGTTCAGCAGGTATCTCTTTATGCCTGGACAAAACGATGCATACGATATGGACCAGACAGAAAGATGCATAAGAAATATGGAAGGAAGAAATAATGTGAATTTGGGGGGAGCTAAATGTAAGCAAAAATGTTAATTGTAGCACATTTAAATATATATTACTCCTATGATCTTAATTGCTTTTTATCAGAGTTGTCTCTAAAATGAGCTACATCTTACTGGCAACTAAAAGAAAATATCAATACATAGAGAAAGGCCTAGGATACCAAACAGACATAAAAGAAACTGTGTGGAAGTTTGTGTTTAGATACAGGAATTATCTATTCTAGAAAATTTGCAATGAAAGACCTGAGAACTGTCCTTTGAGCCGATGAAAACCGTTACATTTCTGCTTCTTGATTTTATAAAGTGAAAGTGGGATTAAATAGAATTGTTGCAGGACTTCCCTGGCGGTCCAGTGGTTAAGACTTCACCTTTAATGCAGGGAGTGAGGGTTCAGTCCCTGGTTGGGGAGCTAAGATCCCACATACCTCTTGGCCAATAAATCAAAACATTAAAAATATATATATATATATAGTAACAAATTCAATAAAGACTTTAAAAATGGTCCACATGAAAAACAATTTTTTAAATAGAATTGTTGCCTTCTCTAATACATTTTCAGTAATACTAAATTGCACAACTTACAAAAACTTTTTGAGGGCTGAGGACACCCATGTTTATTTCTCTAGACTTGGCTGTCCTAAACACCAAATACGTTCAGCTGCTTCCAGGAACTGTGTAAACAACTTTCCTGCCTGCACAGCGAGCTCATCATCTGAACTTGACCCCATCCTTTCCCCTTCTCCCAGTGCCCATCTCTCTTCTTTCCAACATTCCCTATCTGTCAATAGCATTGACAATAGCACTGACACACCACAGATATCCCAGCCAGAAACCCTACCCATCTCAGAAACCCAACAATTCTTCTTTTTAAATTTTTTATTGCGGTAACATTGGTTTATAACATTATATGTTTCATATGTACAACATATTTCTACTTTGGAATACACTACAGCGTGCTCACCACCAAAAACTTAGTTTCCATCTGTCACCATACAGTTGATCCCCTTAACCCATTTTTCCCTCCCCCCACTGTGCCCCTTTCCCTCTAGTAACCACTACTCTGTTCTCTGTATCTGTGTGTTCCAACAATCCTTGATTCTTCCTCCTATTGGTGATTGTGTTATGTCACCCACCCACATATCAACCACTGAAGAAAGGTCTTGCTTTATGGTCATGTGAGTAAAATCTAAACTTTTAATTGCATCAAAAATTACAAACACAAGAGACATATTTCTCAGTTCTGAAATGGCCCTCATCATTTAATTCCCAGGCAATTCCTTACAATTAGAGTTTACCTGAGTACTTTGAACTAAGATAATTATAAAATTAGCTCATTTTATAAAGTATACTAAGATATATGGAAGGATATTTGTATAAGAGTTTAAATAATCTGCCAAGAAAGATATTACCTGAAAAGTTTGGGCACTTAACTATTTTAGTCCATCTATGTGCTCCATTTTCTAATTTAAGTACTTCATTTGAATGATTTCATTACCTTTTAACATTTTGAAGAGCGATTTTTTTTTTTTTTTTTTTTTTTTTTTGGCCACACTGAGAGGCTTGGGGAAGAGGGAGGGGCGTGGAGTGCAGGGGAGTGGAAAGCGCGGAGACCTAACCACTGCGCCACCAGGGAATTCCCCCAACAGCAATATTTTAAATATTTAAGCAGTGCCATGTGCTTTACCTCCTACCTTTCTTAGTCCAGCAAAGTAGTCATTGGTGTACCAAATGTGGTGGAATCCAGGGAAATATATTGTTTAATTTCACCCCTAAATAGGATTTATCTAGTTTTTTTTTTTAACTAACAAACTAGAACTTGATGTTTCTTTATAAAGAGAGAAGTATTTTACAAACTGCTGAAAAGACATTTGGATGTTAGCAGACAACTTCTTGACCTATCTGGGCATAGTTTATGTGTAATATGTGTGTGTGTATATGATATCTGTCTAAGCAAAAGTAGGTGCTATTTAAAGAAACTGATTTTTTTTTTTTTTTTTGCTGTACGCGGGCCTCTCACTGCTGTGGCCTCTCCCGTTGCGGAGCACAGGCTCCGGACACACAGGCTCCGCGGCCATGGCTCGCGGGCCCAGCCGCTGCGCGGCATGTGGGATCTTCCGGGATAGGGGCACGAACCCGTGTCCCCTGCATCGGCAGGCGGACTCTCAACCACTGCGCCACCAGGGAAGCCCTAGAAACTGATTTTTTAATGTCAGTTTTATCATGGAAGCATCTTATGAACAGATGTTCTTTAATATATACATATAAAGATTTTATATCCATTATATAAAATATAAACCTCATTTTATATTTTATTATATATAAATAATATATAAGTGATACAAAAATTCTTTATATCTGTTTTAGTGAGAGTAGAATTTACATATGTAAAGATTTCTAAGGAGATCTTACTGGTTTTGTACTTTGATCTTTATTCTGGCTTAGGAGTCGGCTGGTTTTGTTAGCCATCCAAGAATGAATGATGATGTTCCTGTTAAATATACATAAGGTACTAATGTAGGCATTTAGTTTCCCAGGAGAGTCAGAAGACAGGACTAATTGTCCACTTAGAGGTATAGAGATTCTAACACTGATATTTAATCAGTTGTGACTGAACTATGAGAATTTTACTCTTCTATTTAATGACTTGGACAAAAACGAGAGTATGTGAAAATATTTTATATCTTTGTATCCTTATCAACTAGCACAGTGGTCAACCAATAGTAGGCACTGAATAAATATTTTTGAATGAATGGATGGAAAAACCTTTACAGGGCTATTAAAAGATAATCATTTCTAATAATGTACAATAGCTTGATCTGTAGGTGAAGTTACTCTTCCCATCTTCTGTAGGTGAAGTTATTCTTCCCATCATCCCATTTATTCCACAAATAAAAATATCTCCACTAAGGCTTTTAGTAAACGCTTTCAATTAAAAAACCTTTTAAAATAAGTTAAGGTTCAGCCAAAAGTAGATCTCATGGTTTATACAGTGAAGGAGAGTAAGGAGTGGCACCAGCTCTTGAGAGTTCGTTTTTGGGGGAGGGAAAGCTTTTTAGTTTCCTGGAGCGAGTTACTCATAAATAGCTCAGATTTTAGTTTTCAGTGATCAGGTGAATTCCATGGATTTTTCTTTCTGTCAAGAAATTAAACACTGGAGTTCGTATTTTCAATTTTTCAATTCTGGGGCACAATGACCCTCCACTGTTAAAAAAAAAAAAAAAAGGAAGAAAATAGAAAATAAAAATACACAGATAGCAGGGCCACATTCGAGTCCTGGGGTCACTTCATTAATCTCTGAATGATAGTAAATACAAATCTTGTCCTTTTTACTCAGGGAAAAATTTAGGCATTTTATTGGTCCTCTGAATTACAAAAAAATGTTTGATTACTATTTGTGAATACAGAAAGTGAATCTTTGATCACATGGTAGGGAGGACTATTCCATAATTTCCCTTTAAGGATTCGAACAGAGAATCCCTAAGAGAATTTGGAAACCTGTTGCAATATGGGAAAGTTATTTTGGATTTCCAGATTTGTTATGTGGGTTTCAGATAGATTTAAAAATTCAGGAAATGTAGGGGGTTTGAAGGAATAACCAGCTAGGATTTAAGGCTCCTTTCCAGAAGTTTGACTTTATAGATTTCTCACTAATATGTTTGCTGCTCTTAATTTTAAGCATACATATAGTGATCTAAAGATGTAAAACCTAAAGCATAGCTTAAATGGTTAAACACTAAAGGTTCAAAGGAAAAAAGGTGAATAATGCCTTTGTAATGGGAATGGTAAAAACATCAATTATAGACTAGGGACTGGACAGCCTTATTTAAAGTGAAGGTAACTATAAAGCCAGAGAAGCCATCCTCCTCGGGTGAGTCAGAGCATTAGTAACTTGAGGAACTCCTAGTGAAAACGAAGTGGGAAGACATTCTTCTTTCATCAATGGGAAGACCTCTGGAGAGGAAAACTGGTTAACAAAAACTCACCAGAGAAATTCAGATAACGATTCACAAATTAAATCAGTTTAAGTCACACATTATACCCCTCTGATTACCTTAAACAACGAGCAAGCTGGTCAATATGGAAAACATCGCTTTGACTTCCCTTAATTCCAAAGTCAATAGTAATCGCCCCTCGCCCCTCCCGCCCCGAGCTTTGTAAATTCTCCAGACCCCGAGCTTCTCTCTCACAGTTCATCCCCAAGCCTCTCGGTGCCTGGCACGTAGCCGGCATTCAAAAAATCTTGGGTGAAACTGAACAGAGTTGGCAGAGAAATCTCAAGCTGCTGTCCAGGGAGGGGCGAGGCCAGGCTCAGGATAAAAGAATGCTAAGTCTTCCCACTGGAGCCCAGCACCACCTTTATTATCCCCACTATGCCTGGGGCCGTGATTTGTGGGTGACTGGGTCCCCCACGAGGCAGCGCTGCTTCCGCTTGTGCAGTCATCTCCTTCCCCTCGCACTAAAACAATACCTTGGCCTCCTGCCAAACTTTGAGCAGCGAGCGACTCTGGCTGTTTATGGCCCGGAATGGGTGCTGCGAGAGGTTTGGGGCGGCTCTCAAGTGCTAGCAGAGGAAGAGAAGAGGCCAAAGCTCTAAAACACTCACTTCCTCCGCCCCCTCCCTTTTGTCCCAGACACCAAAACAAACGAGCTGATACACGTGTCCCTATGACTCTTGTTTACTATCAAGCCTGCACTGTGCATGCGCTTCTGGGATATGTAGTCCAATCGGTTCCTTCGATGTGCAGTTCCCAAGAGGAACGCAGCTAGGCCGAGACTACGAACCCACAATCCATTTCGCGGGCAAAGTTTGGCTCGGGTCCCGGCAGTCTCGGCAGCAATCCAATCGGAAGCGCTCACCCTAGTGATTGACACGCCATCTTCTCCACTAAACACAACACAAAAGTCAATACAAGCCCGCCCCCCGAGACGGACCACGGTATCACCCAATGGGAAAGGGAAAGGATCGAATGGCAATTCCACAGACCAATAAGAGGGCGAAGGAGCTGGGAGGAGGCTCCACCTCCGGGGGTTTGAGGGGAGGGGGAAGACGAAGCTTGAAAGACTTGGTAATGGCGACGGGTTTGGTAAGTAGGAAAGTTTCGGTTGAGGACTAAGAGTGGCGGCGGGAGCATTAACGTGCGCCGGGGAAGCCGGCGTCAGTCGGAGAGGGGTACACGAGTTGCTGGTGGTGTTGTCGCGGCCAGGGCGGCCCGCGCCGGGGCTGCCCGCACTCCGCGGCGGGTTTGTTGTCTTTCTGTTCGGGAAAGGGTGGGGGTGGGGAAGGGAGGGGCAGGATCCCGAGGGTATCGGGCGGCCGGGCGAGCTCGGGTCGGCGCTCCTCTTCCTCGCGGCGGGGGCAGTTAACCGTCCGATATCTGCCCGAGGCGAGCCCACCGGACCGGCGCTTCCCGCAAGCTCACCTGGGCTTCGCGGCGGCGCGGCCCATGGGGGTCTCGGGGCGGGGGCTGGGAGGCGTAGGCGAGGACGGTGCTCCGGACCGGGTGGCGCGGTGGGTGGCCGAGCCGGGTGCGGAGATGGGGCGGGCCTGGGCGGGGGAAGGGGGCCGACGCGGCGCCGGGGCTGCCCCGGAAAGTTTGACTTCAACTCCTCGCGAGTGGGCGGAGGGTCGGAGGTTGGCCCGGGGTGGTTGGCCGGTCGCGGGTGGGGGACTGCAGTGAGGCGCCGCCTCTTTAGGGGCCGAGAGGGGCTCGGGCCGAGCTGGGAAGCTCGCGGAGCCGCTGGGCCCTGGGGCTCATTGTTACGCAGTTCGAATGAATGGGCTCCTTGGCGCTTGCGCGGTGGGGCTGAGCTGAGGGGAAAAACAAGCCTGGAGTCCAGGCTGCGGTCACATGATGGGGGGAGGGGAGGGGAACGCGATGAATGGCGAAAGAGGGTGGGGGATGGACTTGGCGTGAACCGGGAGGCACTGCCTCTGTGTGACCGAGAGCGAGGCTTGGCAGGCGATTCCAGTCTCCGCCTTCCAACCTATACTGCTGCCCCAGGCAGATTAAAACAAAACAAAAAATCCAGGCGAAATCGACAGTCGGGGCCCGGTTTTTGTAGCTTCTTCTAACGCTACACGCTGTCTAGGGGATTCCACTTTCCGCGGTGCGTTCTACACCATCTAGAGTTCATTCTTTAGGAGTTTTCAGCAAGAGTCTTTTGTAAAAGGAGCTGTGGCTGCAGGGAGATACTCAAAGACTCTTTAGCTCTGGGAGCCAGTGATGCTAAGAAGGGAGGAGGGTAAAGGGAGTTGTGTATATACTAGGAAGTGTTGGAGTCCTACCAACAATTTAGACTAAGTGCTTTAGATTTATTTCCCTCTAACTAGCAATAACAGGTGATTCCCAACAGTGGTTTTGAAATTAAAGTTACCTTTTGAGAATTAAAATAATTTTAACATTTGTAAATACTTTTCTGTTGTTTAACTATTGATAATGATCTACATTTGTGATGTACTTCTAGTTCTTTCCGTCTTTGCTTTTTGTTATTGTTTTTGATATTTTCTGCTTTAGCTTGCTAACGAGGGTGTTAGGGTCAGCTGTTGCGTTTCCATGATTAAACTACTTAGTTCTTGCTGAGCAGGTAATTGTTGACAAAGTTTTAAGGAAATTTGAATTATATTCAAAAGAATTAAATACACTCATTAAGTTTTTGAGCTACTTTATACTTCTGAGGAAGCCGTTTAGCTACTTTATAGCAAAGTACTTTAAAACAATAGTTTTTGTTTATTCTAACTTGACTAGTATATTATTTATAGAATGAAATTTTGATTTCACTTTCTAGTTTCCATTTTATTTAGTTTCATAAGCCCCATTACCTTTTTCAGCCTGGAAAACTCTTCCCCCTTGTTCACTTCTCAAACTTCTACTGCAGATGTTATTTTGAAAGTTACCTTCTCCCGGGATTTCCCAAGATTTCCCATGTTTCACAGTGCTTGCTTCTCAGACTTCAAACATGGTACTGTCGCTTTAAGAGTTGTCTCCTCCACTGTATTTTAATTTCTTTGGACGTTTTCCTCACTATCCAAATACTCCGTGATGAAGGCAAACGGGCTTTATGAATGAATAAACTGCTAGACGTTGAAGGCCCTGGAGGGAGAATTGCTAGCTGGTCTGCTGTATTTCTGTTTGAAATGAAAACATTAGTACTTTTTTTGCCATAAATTATGATGTTAGTACCATGTTAATGAGACAATACCAGGTATTTTACATGTATTATCTTCTGAGTACGAAGGCGAACATTTATCTAGAATGAGAAGATAAATCACAACAAATTAATTTTTTTAAGCTGACAAATACCTTTGTATATCACAAAATTCAGGAAAAGTGATATTCTTTATTAACAATGATATTCTTGTCTATTCTTGTTTATGCCTGACCCATCAATGATAGTCATATACCTTCATATTTTGATCTGCATTTACTTTGTTATTTCATATCATAGTTTACACTGTCATTTTCTATAGACAAAATAGAAAAATAATTTTCTTCTCTAATACAGTTGATTGAATTTTTAGAAGTTATTGGTAGTAGTTTAGAAAAGCTTTTTCCACAAGTTGTTATACGTAATGTGAAATTTTTTACGGTTACAATCAAGTTTGGGAAAATAAATTTCTTTCATATATGAATTCTTTCATATATGATGTCAAGGTTTTTTCATACAGTGACTCATCTTAAGTACTGTGTGAATTGACAGGACTCTTTTTAACAGGTTTGTGGATAGCTTGTAGTGGTGTATTAGGGGTTTTCTGTTATCTTCATCAATTTCAGTATTTTGTGTCAAGTCAGCACAAAATTAATAAGAGCTTATATAGATGTATTTGGCACTGGGCGACTGATTGGTAGGAGAATGCTTTGGAACCAGGTAAGGGTGTGTGATGTAGTGTCTTATATACTTCCAATAGCTATGAAAGGTAGACAGGCGCTGGTCCCATTTAGAAAGAAGAAAACTGAGGCATAGAAGTTAAACTGTTCAGAGTCATATAGATGGTAAGTGATATTCTATAGTAATATATTTTATGGAAAGAATGCCACCCACTGTTGGGGTGTGGATTTTTTTTTTTTTTTTACCTCAGCACTGTGGCAAACGAGAGTTGTAGAAACATTTCTGTGAAATCTTTTGTTTGAAGTTTCATTGAAAATATTCTAAAAGAACTACATTAAGGCTTCAACTGCTTTTGGTGTAGAAAGTTATGTTTAATATAGTTTGTTATGGAGGCTTATTTTAGCTTGGAATTATGTAATCTATTTTAAATACCACTTCAGTTCCTCACGTTAGAGTTATAAAGTAATTGCAAATTACTGCCTCTTCACCTTCTCCCCGAGAAGAGTTTGAGCTTGATATAGAAGTTCTTCAGGATTAGGGGAGGGCATGTAGAAGATCCTTTCCTTGGTGTCCATAATGAGGATGGAAAGATAAGGAGTCAGGGAAGAATTGGCACTTGAACGTAGTTGAAATTAGATGTCCAACTTATGTTGGTCTACCCCTTTTGTCCTTTTTCTCAGTTTCTTCTTTTTTTTTTTTTTTTTGAAGAGAAAATGGTCCCACCCATTCAGTCATTAGAGCCCTGTTTTTCTCATCCAGAATATTATTATTATTATTTTTTTTTTCTTGGCTGTGCTGCAGGCCATGCGGGATCTTAGTTCCCTGACCCAGGGATCAAACCCATGCCCCCTGTAGTGGGAGCGCAGAATCTTAACCACTAAACCTCCAGGGAAGTCCTTCCTCATCCAGAGTAATACTTTGTTCAGAGCTGTTTTGAAGTTTATACAAAATTAGATGAAGTATGTGGAAATGCTTGGCACATAGTAGATAGGCATATAGTAAAACCTAATTTCCTTCTTTTTCATTCAGTGAGACTTGGCTCTTTTTAGGCATCTCTTCCTCTCCTCTTCCTAAGATTTTGTGGATATTTACTTCTGAAAGTTTGCAAAACAAATGCAGTAGGGCCTTCTCATCCCCACCCAGTAAAATAAAAATTTGTAATATTGAACACGACATTTTAAAGTACAACTGCTGGAGAATTTTACTCTTCCTTTTTGAGAATTCACAGATCTAGTGAAGAGTTGACGTGTACAGAGTTAACTGAAACACAAGATGAGCTATGTCCAAAGTGGTATACAAATCATGAATGAACAATAGTGTTAGCTCTACCAGGAGAAATTTGAAAGAGGAGCTTGTTTATCATAATGAATATCTAATTGGTGTATGTGGGGAGTTATTTTTGAGTACGGACTCTTCTGGTGTTCCTTTACGGTATCAGAGGCCTTGTTTCCCCCTAATACTATAGTTTGACAGAAAACTTATGTTTGTGTATGGCCTTGAATTTTGGTTTCATGTATTTTATTTAATTCTCACAATAGCCCTGTGAGATAAGTAGAGGTACCTTGAGATTAAGCGACTTGCCCCAGGTTACCTGGCTAGCAGGTGAATTTCAAGTCTGTTGACTTGAAGTCTAGGCTCCCGTTTACTGTACAGGAGGTTTACAGAGGGAAAACCTCCACTGTCTCAAGACCAAACTTTTGATAGTCTTGAGCAATGAGAGGTGAAAACACGTAGAACTCAAGTTCAACAAATATTTACTTGGTCCCTTTTGTTACTTGCTTCGAAACTAAAATGTTTTTTTCTAACTTCATTTAAAGAGTTTTGTGAGGGGATGTTGGTAGATTAGTAAGACAGAGTGCTGAAGAAATGCTGGAAGTTGCAAGGAGATATGCGTGCAGAGTGAATGGTGACTGGGCACCCGGGAGCTGCTGAGGCGGAGAGCAAACCTAGCTGGGAAGAATGAAAAAACCAAAGGGCTCTGCAGAGGGAGGGGGAGGACACCACAAACTAACTGCAGTTCTGCCTCCTGCCCGTAAGGAGAGCTCTGAGGACAGGTATACGTGTATAGCGCAACTCTGAATTTCATAGTAAAGGGGAAAAGTGAGAAATTTTTCACATTTAAGATTGCAACTTGGGCTGACTTATGCCAGTCACATCTGTGTATGAGGCATGTACAGATGTTGATATGGAGTTTGAGTCATTAAGCCAGGATAAATTGTGTTCTCTGTACTTACGGTGTTGAAAAGTTTTCTATAGAAAGGGTTTAAAATCTGCTATCTAAACTTAATATTGGCTGTTCATGGGCTTCCCTGGTGGCGCAGTGGTTGAGAGTCCGCCTGCCGATGCAGGGGACACAGGTTCGTGCCCCGGTCCGGGAGGATCCCATATGCCGCGGAGCGGCTGGGCCCGTGAGCCATGGCCGCTGAGCCTGCGCGTCCGGAGCCTGTGCTCCGCAACGGGAGGGGCCCCAACAGTGAGAGGCCCGCGTACCGCAAAAAAAAAAAAAAAAAAAAAAAATATTGGCTGTTCCAAGAACTTACACAGAATAACTAGTTCCTCTCATGTTTGGGCCATTACTAAACAAGGAGTCTGCACTGATACTACCAATTACTGTTTCTTTCATGAGGACTTTCTGGCCACACCGCAGGGCATGCGGGATCTTCCTGTCGAACCCGGGCCCCCTGCAGTGGAAGCTCAGAGTCTTAACCACTGGACCGCCAGGGAAGTCCCTCATGAGAACTCTCAAAGGAGGCTTGGAGCGAGCCTCCATAGACAGAAATTGGGAATGTGAATATCCTGTACTCTTAATACACACTCCCTTAAGTATTTGTTATAGATGTTCCTGCATACTCATATCGTGTTTCCGTATGGTTTTTTAAATAGACTCAAAAAAATGTTTAAAGTGTGGTTCTGATCATGTTAGACCTCTGTTCAAAAGTATGCAGTGGTTCCCATTGTCTGCTAGTTGCTAATAATAATACTGGCCAGTCTGCATTGAGAGTTTGCTCTGTTAGGCACTGTTGTAAGCTTTTGACATTTATGAGTTCACTGAGTTTTTACAACAACCTATACAGATGCTTTTATTATTTACATTTTACAAACAAGTCATAAAGATTTTAAATAAATTGTCCAGGGCACATAGCTGGCAAGTAGCAAATATAATATGAACTCAGTAGTCTAATTTCAAAGTCCTTACCCTTGTCTACAAAAAACAAACCAACTAACCAGCTTTCCTAAATTAGGATTGAAGATTCTGATCCCAGTCTACCTTTCCAGCCTTAGTATCGATGGATGACCAGGAGACACACAGGCCATCCTGCCTTCTGGCTTCTATGTTCTTCTGATTTCATCCAGTACTTTGCTAACTGTGTGAGTTTGCTCATGTGAGTTTCTCTCATTGGGAGCGTCCCATCCTTCCTTTTTACCCATTCATAGCCAAGCCCTGGCTCTGTAGAACTATGGTCATTTGCTTATATCTTTCCACGAAAGTGAAGATTCCTTGAGATTCATGATCAGCTGTTCATCGATGCCCCTAGTATATTGCCTTGTACATAATATGTATTAAATAAATGAATATATACACACACACACACATATTGAGATAAAAAGGAATGTGGCAGTCATTTTTAGCCTGCTGGTTCTCACAACACACCAGGGGTTCTTTTGAAAGAAAACAAGTAAAAACCAGTGCACCAGGGTTGTACCCCAGACCAAATAAACCACATGCTTCGGAAGGAAGGTGGGGCCTGGGCATCATTGGTTTGAAGCAGACGTGGTTCTGTGTGCCACGAGGGTCGAGAATCTCAGATCAAGCTAAGTTTGCTTGGCTTTTGCAACGAGAAGGTGGAGGCTCAGAATCAGGATTTGGCTACTTACGCTTGAGAAGTCAGTTTGTGTTACCACATCTCTTGTAGCCACCAATTTTGTAGGAAATTATTTGTTACACCCTAGCAGACTTGCTGTAACTATATCATAAGACTGTGATTAATCGCTACATAATAGCTTGTACCTACTGGAAAAGTGTTCATTTGGTGGGAATGCTTCCAACATCTTTTAGATAAACTGTTATTTGCTTAAACTAGTGGTATGATCTGTGACTTTTTATTGAGATGTGTTGGATAACTTGTCAGATTTCCCAGGGAGGAAATTACCAAAGCTGAATAGCTAGTTAGTTGTCTGGTCTCCTGTTGTTAACTGTTTCCAATAACTGTCCTGTTCAGAACATAAAGTGCCCATAGTATGCATAATATTGCCCTATGTCAGTCTAGGGATAAAAACTTTTTTTTAAAGTCATTTTACATTTCTTTTTTTACTCACTTTGTTTCATTTCATCCTCACAACTGCTCTAGGAAGAAAAGAGCAGGAGTCATTAGCCCTGTTTTCAGATGGAGATATTGAAGCTCAGTCACTTTAGTTCATAGATTTAGTAAATGATTAAGCTGGTATCAAACCTGTTTCCTTCCACCCACCCCAGTGCCCTTTTCACTACTCCATACTGCATCTCACAGTCAGTATCGTGTAAGGCTCTAAGTGCCCAAGAAATGGGTGATATTTGAGTACAGGCAGAAAGCATCTGAAATAAAATATTAGAAATAAAGTAAGGCAGTGGTCAGTTTGGCTGTATGTGTCAAAAGCCTTAAGAAGATGTTTAATTGCCATCGAACTACTAATCTGTCTCTGGGAATCTAAAGAAATAACCAGATATAAGCAAATACTTAAAAAAGAATGTAAATTCACTGTTATTTAGAAGATTGGAAAAACTGAACATGTTTAGCAATAGGAGGGATAAATAAACTTTGGTACATCCTGATGATGTATATTATTTAACTATTTAAAATAGATTTTTGAAAAAATGAATGACATAGGAAAATGCTTATGAACTTATGTTAAGGAAAAGGTCTCAACTATTAATATATATAATATGAAGTATGAGGAAAAATAAATGATTTTATTTAGGTAAAACGTAGGTCTGTGCATGAAAAAGAGATTGGATTGTAAGATAATCAAAATGTCACAGTATCTAACTCGGGTTGGTGGAATTAGAAATAATTATTATAGGGGCTCCCCTGGTGGCGCAGTGGTTAAGAATCTACCTGCCAATGCACGGGACGGGTTCGAGCCCTGGTCCGGGGAAGATCCCACATGCCACAGAGCAGCTAAGTCCGTGAGCCACAACTACCGAAGCCTCTGCGTGCCTAGAGCCCGTGCTTTGCAGAAAGAGAAGCCACTGCAATGAGAAGCCCCCTCGCCGCAACTAGAGAAAGCCCATGCTCAGCAACGAAGACCCAACGCAGCCATACATACATACATACATACATACATACATAAATATTTAAAAAGAGATAATTATTATATTCCTTTTTTTTTTAAGAAAAGCGTTTTTCATTTTTTTCCACAGTGGTCATACATTTTATAGTCAGGATAACATTTCATGATTTAAAAGTTCATTGGCAAAGCCTTCATAGAAAAAAATCTGTCAGTGTTTGTTGATGATTATGACATGGCTTAGAAAGCTCTGGTATAAATGTCTTTTCACTGCATTTTTTGATCAGCCTGGGCTACGGTACCTGACTTTTACGGTACTTTTTTTTTTTTTTTTTGGTCACACCACGGGATCTTAGTTCCCTGACCAGGGATTGAACTCGGGCCTCGGCTAACCCCAGTAAGAGTTAGTGCCATGTCCAAACCACTGGACTGCCAGGGAGTTCCCGACTTTTGGTGACTTTTAACAGCAGTATATTCTGTTTTATTTTGAGAAAAAAAAAACTATATGGTTTAATTTTTTGTGTATTTCATATTAACTCATTTAGAACATTTTAGAAATGAGATTTGGGGTAGAGCCTGAGAAGTCAGGGAATCTTGCTGCTTCTGTCACCCACGTTAAATGACTAATGTGATCATCGTCCAAAGGCAAGAGTGTAAAAGGTATAACCACAGTTTATATTCTTAATCTTTGTAAACACTGTAGCCTATTCAGAAGGTCAGGTATCTTTTTAGTATGGTTAGGTCCCAAATTCTCATTAAGAAAACATTTTTATTTTTATAAGGAGTATAGTATATGGCCATTTTAAGAAACTCTTTTCTATTTTATTTTTTTGTCTGTTTTTGTGTGTGTGTGTGTTTTGTTTTGGCCCTGCCACGCGGCTTGAGGGATTTTAGTTCCCTGGCCGGGGATCGAACCCGTGACCGCTGCAGTGGAAGCCCAGAGTCTTAACCACTGGACTGCCGGGGAAGTCCCAAGAAACTGTTAAAAATATTTGTTAGAGACTGTAATTTTAAGTTTGTTAAACTTGTTCACTTTCAGAGGATGAGAAAACAAAATAATGAACACAGTTGATAAATACTAGAGAAATTAGAATCTTCCAAAAAATGTGCAAAATAGAACAGACCTTCAGTCATCCATGTCTAAAGGTTTTGAGGGGGATACAGATAGCAATGTGTGATTAAAGATACAACATTGTGATGTCTCTGATTGATTTTATACTTACATTATTTCCAAATCACATGACTTGACATTTTTTTCTTATATTATTTTTAAGTCGGAGCACCATAACATGGTGTGGGAAGTGAAGACAAATCAGGTGCCTAATGCAGTACAGAAACTCCTGCTAGTAATGGACAAGAGAGCTTCAGGAATGAATGACTCATTGGAGTTGCTGCAGTGTAATGAAAATTTGCCATCCTCACCTGGATACAACTCTTGTGATGAGCACATGGAGCTTGGTAAACAAAATGAAGTTCTTAGGAATCTCAGTGAGATTCAGATTAATTTTCATGTTTAGCTAGCTTTTCCACCTACCTTGAACTGATAAAAAGTATGTCAAGTTTTTGTACATTAGAAGTTTTCAGTGTTCTCTTATTATTGTTTGTGAAGTATTACTTAAAACCAACCTAACTTGGGGCTATTTATGGTTATCATAGAGACTCGTACAAATTTTCAAACTAAATTGCCTTTGTGGATAAAGAGGAGCCTTTGAACACCTTATGAAAACCTTGCTGTGTGGCTTTTCAAAAGATGTTACTTTTGAAATATCCGTGTAAGCTCAGCAAATTATGCTGGCCACTATTCTCGCCTGGTTTGTTGGTATGATGGGGAAATTACAGTGGACCCTTGAAATTTGAGGATCTGACATTTGTGATTATCACTACTGCTGAGCTGTTCCAAAGATACGTGATCTGTAGAAGTGTGAAGGTTTGTTGAGGTATGACTTTGAATTGTATTGCTTTGAAGTCACTGTTGAAGACAGTGAACAGGTGAAGAGTGATCTTGGCTTGCTGCCAACTTTTCATCTTGGCTTTGTTCCCATTTAAGATGCATTTTTCTCTGATGTTCCCCAAAACCTGAGATGTGAGTGTCCTCATTTTATAAATGATGAAGTAGAGGGGGTTATATGCTGGAGTCTTCTTTGGGAATTTGGAGATCTTAAAGGTCTTGGGACATAACCTGTTTGAGTGCTAAGGGATGGGTGGGCCCGAGTATTCATTGAGGAGTGGTTACTATTGAGCAGGAAGCCCAGTTCAATCAGGTGGCTGATTCCTCCATTGTCACATTTTAGGTTTCAGGAGGAAATCAGGAACCTAGGGCTCAGGGGGTCAAAAACTTGTACCACCCCTCGTGACTTCAGTTTAAAAGTAGTTTCCGTAACTTGAAAGACAGAAATGAACCCTTTACAGTAAATAAAGATAGTCAAAGAACAGTGTTGGCAGTGAGGGAAGGGAAGCAGCTCCACCACCATGAGGATTACAGAGTGGAATTACCTTAAGTTGGGGTGATATTTTAGCTGCTCTGTGAAGGGGGGATACCTTCTAGTCACTTTTATGAACGGGTGTCTTGAATCAGTACTTGTAAGACATTTCTGTTTTAGTGAGCTATTCTGGGATATTCCCCTGAATAGGAATTAGGAGTATGTACTTTTATAGTGACAGTTTAGGAGAACCCTCAAGACTAGAAGAGTTTCTTGACATATATTGAAGAGACTCAGTGGATCTGTAGAGTTTGTAGGTATGTGTTTCAAAGAGGGTTGTTTCGGTGGGGTTTTTCTTTTTCTTTTTTAAGGCCTGCGAGATGCTTTTTCTCCCCTCCTTTCTTTTTCTTTCTTTCTTTCTTTCTTTTTTTTTTTTGGTACGTGGGCCTCTCACTGCTGTGGCCTCTCCTGTTGCGGAGCACAGGCTCCGGATGCGCAGGCTCAGCAGCCATGGCTCACGGGCCCAGCCGCTCCGCGGCATGTGGGATCTTCCCAGACCGGGGCACGAACCCGTGTCCCCTGCATCGGCAGGCGGACTCTCAACCACTGTGCCACCAGGGAAGCCCTCTTTTTCTTTAATTTTTAATTCAATTTTTTAGAATTCAGTCTATCTTACAGTGTTCATAGCCTTGGCATGTACATGAGTGGTCCTTGGGTACTATTTCTAGTTTTCTTTCTTGGGTAGCTGAGAGTCTGTCATGAACTACCTTTCGGGAACACACTTTCTGGAAAAAATAAGTAATGTTACTGAGTTCAGACTTTCTCATTAAAAAGAAATAATTTAGAATAGATAAAGTCTAACAAGTAGTACCTGAAAATATATAATATGATCTAGGTTTCATCTTTGAAAATTGTTGTTTTCATTTGTTGCAGTAATCTTGTTGGAACAGGTTCAAGTGTGTGAACAATAAGTACATCTGTGTACCCATAAAGCGCCTTTTTCCTCTAACATGTTAACATAAAAATGTCTCAGTGGTATATGGATTATTCCCAGGTGAGCTATAAAAAACTGGGGGAAAAAGTCAGAAAACAAACAGAACAGTTGGTGAACAGTTGTGGTAGTTACATGGTTTGAGTAGTGAAGTCATTAATCCATTTACATTTGCTAGGTTTACTTTTCTGTCAGACTCTGTTGGCCCTTAAATGTATAAGATGTCATTTTTTTTTTCAGTTGAAACTTGTTTTCATTCAAGAAAACATTTTGAATTTACACTTTTCCTCTCACAAAATTAATTAGCTAAATTTGAGGACCTCTCTTCCAACTGTGATTGTAGAATTGTTCCCTGTATTAGTAATTTCCTTCTTATAATTCTGAGTGTGCTTATTTGCAGATGATCTTCCTGAACTTCAGGCTGTTCAGAGTGATCCTACTCAATCTGCCATATACCAGCTAAGTTCAGACGTGTCACATCAAGAATATCCAAGACCATCTTGGAACCAAAATACCTCAGAAATATCAGAAAACACTTACCGTGAAAATGAGGTGGATTGGCTAACAGAATTAGCAAATATCGCCACCAGTCCACAAAGTCCACTTATGCAGTGCTCATTTTACAACAGGTGGGAACATTGGCTGTATTTTAATTGAGAACTTTTATCATTACAAAATGCTCTTTTTTTCTAGTTTTAAAAGTAATAATGCTGTTGACCATCTCATGAGTGGTTTATCAAAGTCATTAGAATTAAGCTCTTTGTCTTAAAATAATCAAAGAGCTATTTCACCCAATGTCATGATTTCATATTTTGAGAATTAGATAAAAGTGATAAGAGAACAGCAGAGTCAAAAATATTTGTAAATGGTTTAAAGTCATCAAAAAATACATCAGACCAAGAATACTTTTATTATATATTTCTACTTAGAGAGATGAAAATTATATTTATCTAAAGAATCATAATTAAAATAGACATATTTTAAACTTTTATCAACCTTGAGTTTGGTTTCTTTTGGTCTAGGTTTATTTTTTTCCATAGTGTATGTGGCCTCATGTTATTTATGTTTGCTAATATTAAAATGTTGAACTTACAAAAGTAGACTCCCACTGGTAGAAACCACTGTTTCATATACCCAGACCAGAGTTTAAGAAAATGAATTAATGGTGCTATGAAATTATGGAAGCTTCCAACTAATATTCCTAGAGAGACCTAAATGGATAATATTTTATTAACTATCCCCCAAATTATAAAATTGGCTATGTAAAAAAGACATAGATAAATATGATAGTTTGTAGGGAAGAGAAGTACCCAGGTTTGCACTCATGTGGGTGGGTAGACCAGAGTCCATAATAGGTGATGTAGGAATAACTGAATTTTGGTAGTGTTCCTAAGTTAGTATAGTTCTTTGCTAAAGAATAAACTTGTTAGGTGTGAAGCCCAGCAAGTTATGCTGTTTTTCTTCTGTTCAGCAAGGTGATTGGTTTTGATTAGAGCAAATTCAATTTAATTAATTTCAGTTTAATCCATGAAGAGTTCCACAGGAATGAAAAGTTGCCTTTCAAAGTATTACTTCCTTTATTGTACCAGTTATCATTGTAATCTTAATAGTCAAAAAGTGAAAAATAGCTTTACAATTAAAAAAAATCACCCTGATTTTACTATTGGACTTTCTTTTTTCCCCAATTTTAGTTTAGAGATAGTACTTTTCATTTTTCACAGTAAACTCACGAGGATTAATAATTTAGTTCATGGAAAGTTGAGTAAAACCCTCAGAAGAAAATTAATGTTGAAAAAAAAAAAACAAGTAAAGGAGTAGCTCCCTAAAGATGTAGATTACTCTCTGCTGCATTTTCTATGCTTCCCCTCTTCCTAGGGAACAAGACCAAGAGTCACGCTCTGCCGTCTTGCCTGCCTTCTAACCCAGTCAGTGGCTGTTCTTGTGACTTCTTGTAGAGTGTTAAACTATGTTAGTTATTGAACTTGGGATGTCTGAAGTTGTAACTGTATAGTACCAAGGGAGTTGAGGACAGGTAAAATTTATATTATCCCTGCGTAGATAGAGGGATGAAGAGACCATGGTGTTAGTGATTCAGACACATGCAGCATATTAATTTTTACAGAACATTTAGGCCATATACATTCTAGAACATTACATTGTTCTCTTTTAAATGGTTAAACAGAAGAACTGATAAACCCATTTTCTTTTACTAGTCACGAAGGCAGGAATGAGCTTAAGGAATTTCTAGCAGTTTGGCCATTCTCTTATACTTCATAAAGATGTAAATGTGTAATAAAAGGAAGAAATTGCGCAAGATGAAATATTAAGTATTTGTATTTTGAAATCCCAAAGTTGATTGGAGAGTAAGCTAAAATGCATGGAAATTTGAGGGCTTTTTACTTAAGAAGTGTTATGAACATGAAAGCAGCGTACAGTTTTATATATGGATCCTCATTTAAAAATTGATTTCTGTGAAGGTATAATAAAAAATGTTAATTAAGTTTTAAAAAATGAGGGCCAATCAGATTTCTCAGAGAATAAGGGAAGAATTGGAAAGTAAGATGTCCCTCCTCTTTTTAGAAAGAGGATTAGTACAGACATGTGTAAACATTTTTCTGTTAAGGACCAAATCCTTAGTTGGCATCTCAGAGAATTGTCCTGATTTGGGACAATTCAGATTTACTTCTTAGACCCTGAAATTTTCCTTGCTGCTGCTTTCCAGAGTCCCGAGTCAGTATACTTTACTGGTCGTCCTTTATGGGCTTGCTGCTTACTGTTAACCCTCTTATATGTTTGTGGGGGAAGGATCTTAGTGTGTTCTGGGGAGCCCCGTGTACTCTGAAGGGAGCACTGGTAAAGAGACTTTTGACAGGAAAGCGGGGCAAGAGGTAACTTGCTTTTTAAGGTGATCCTGGCGCAGAAGTAGCTGGCTTTATGTGTAGATGCTTTGCAGATAGGCTATTTTCTACTATAATAAGTTTAAACATTTTAGCTTCAGGTAGTTCACTGTATCTGCCCAGTGATACAGGTGGTTGGTAGGTAAAGAGTTCCGTGTTGGTCACGTTGAGCTTGGAGGGCCGAGATTTGGTGACCACATCACAGTAGGAGAGAGAAAGGGGTCGGGAGCCCTGCATAAGGGGGCATCATCCTTCATGAATGAAACTGCACACTTGTATGTACTTCGTGATACAAAAATGAGTGAATGAGTAAATGAAACAGTAATTTGGAATTTAAAGTATATTATCTAATCTGAAAAAAACAGTGTTTAAAACGTGTGAAGAGGGTTTGGGTAAGATGTTAAGGAACAACATACTATAGATGAAACCTGATGTCTTTATTAGCGTTTCCCATAGGTGTCTTACATGTAATAACATTGGTGTTAGGAATATGAAGTCCACCAAAAGGAAAGCTTTACTTTAAGGACCTTTGCTTTGTGGTTAAAACGGTTTCTTTATTTTAGATCATCTCCTGTACACATCATAGCTACTAGCAAAAGTTTACATTCCTATGCACGCCCTCCACCAGTGTCCTCTTCTAAGGGTGGGCCAGCCTTCCCTCATCACCACTGGAAGGAGCAAACACCAGTCAGACATGAAAGGGTAAGTTTATTCATGAGGTTAAACTTTATGAAATCTGTACAGCAGCTGAAAAACATGAACTTTCCCTCTCTAAGCAATTCTTCTGAAGCACATGCAGATGGGAAATAGTCTCTCTCGCTGTTCTCCTACTGATCTGGATTCAGTTTTATGTACAGCTCTATTAATGTTAAGAAAGTTTGTTACCAGTGGGAGCATGCATTTAACTAAACTTCCCAGAACTTCAGTTTTTGAAGGCGATTTTTCCCCCTAAGTTTAGAATGATTAAGTTATCCACTAATAAGAAAGTCTCGGGACTTCCCTGGCCATCCAGTGGTTAAGACAGTGCTCCCAATGCAGGAGGCCTGGGTTTGATCTCTGGTCGGGGAGCTAGATCCGGCATGCCACAGCTAAGACCCGGCATACTAGGTAGGTAGGTTAGGTAGGTAGGTAGGTAGGTAGATAGGTAGATAGATAGATAGATAGTCTGAAGACACAGATTAACAAAATACATCTTACAAAGAAAAACCTAGAAAGTTTGTAATATTTTTTCCACAGGCAAACAGTGAGTCAGAATCTGGCATTTTCTGCATGTCCTCCCTCTCGGATGATGATGACTTGGGGTGGTGCAATTCCTGGCCTTCGACTGCTTGGCACTGTTTTTTGAAAGGTAAAAAAATGCTTGAATTCTTTACAGTTTATTTGTGTAGCAAGCACACTAGTCACATATCTAATACTTGTTTTTTACTTCAACTCTAGGCACACGACTGTGTTTTCATAAGGGAAGCAGTAAGGAATGGCAGGATGTGGAAGATTTTGCTAGAACTGAAGGCTGCGATAATGAGGAAGATCTCCAGATGGGCACTCACAAGGTTGATTTAAAATCTTAAAACTTTTACAAGTCTTTCAAAAGGGAACATAGGTTTATTATTAGTCTGCAGGTGTGTCCTTCCATTTGCTTCCATGTTTAAATGACATTTTACATTGGGAGGAGCTCCTGTGACTCTTCTGTTGCTTAGCCTGATGGAGAGGAGAAGCGGCTTTAGGTTTTACCTTTGTAATGAAGCTTTCTTAGATGGGAACAAGAGTGTATTTCTTAGCACTTTCTACACATTTTATTTTGGGGGAAATTAAACTGGCATTAAACACAAAATGAATCAATAAACAAACCAAAGCCTTACCTTAGGTAATCTACAGAGTGGTTAATTCTGCTATGGATAAGTGAGAATTGACTGAGTTACATTTAAAATGACCCATTAAAATGCTGGTATTTTCTGAGTCGATAAGCAAAGGCAGTAGTGGGCAGCAAGCAGTAGGATAAATGTTGGATGAAACCTTTATCTTTGAAATCTTCAATTTCTCCATCTGCACCGTGGGCAGAGAAATTGGGCATGTGAAGTGTGCTTGTGTAAAATTCCTGTTCTGCGCCTGCTGTGCCCTACCAGTGAGCCTCTTGAGAACAGCAGTCCTGACTCGGCCGCCTTCCGTCTCCCCTTCTTGCTGTGAGCATTACATAGTGAAGTTCATTGTAGTCCGGCTTCAGCCTCTGCTGCTCTACTAAAGTTGTCTCAAAGTTACTAGTTGTATTTTGATCTCTAAAGAGACTTCTGCTTGTTCTTCTTGACATTTCTGCAGTGTTTGACATAGTGGATTGTCTTCCCTTGATGTGCGTAGTATGGCAGTGCCCTGCTTCTCCTTCTGATGTCTGTTTGGACTGGTGGCTTGTCTGCCCATGATGTTGAATTGAATGTTCATAAGGTTCTACCCTTCCTCACTCTCTTCACCACTTTTTCTCTGATGATAATGTCGACAGCATCTCCTTGGTGGCCTGTGGAAACTGCTTTAGTCTTGGACTCAGGAAAGCTGGGCTCTTTCTGGCTCTGCCAGCAGCTATTTGCATGACTGGCCTTGGGCAGTCTATCAACGCCACTGGGTATTGCCTTCCTGATCTGTAAGATGGAACTGGGATTAGCTTTTAAGTTCTTATAGCTCTAAGAATTAGAAGATTCTGTAATCTAGTTACTAGTATAGCCAACACTGGATTCACCTTTTCCTTCCCCATCCAGGCCCATTTTTCCCCTTTTAAGAGTATTACTACCCTTTCTTGATTGGCAGATTCAAGACCTTTCTTTCTTTCTTTCTTTCTTTTAATATTTATGTATTTATTTGGCTGTGTTGCAGCATGTGGGCTCTTCGTTGCATCGCGCGGGCTTCTCTCTAGTTGTGGCGCGTGGGCTCCAGAGCGCGTGGGCTTAGTTGCCCCGCAGCATGTGGGATCTTAGTTCCCTGACCAGGGATCGAATGCGTGTCCCCTTCATTGGAAGGCAGATTCATAACCACTGGACCACCAGGGAAGTCCTCAAAACCTTTTCTTGATTGCTTCATTCAAAACATGAATGAAGTTGACTGTTTACTCTCTTTGTATTCAGTTGGTCCATTCTGTTTCCTTAAAGATTTTTTATACTTATCCTTTTATTTCATTAGTTACTTTGACTGGACACTGTAGGTAGCTGTTGGCATGTCTGTCTCCTTTGTTTTCCTGTGAATTTAAGGGTAGGGATCACGTGTTTTTCAGAGCCTGGCACCTGGCATGTACTAAGTGCTCAATAAATATTGATTGAATTTAAATTCAGCCCGGTTCTACCACCACTGCACTTGTCAGTTCAAGACTGTAATGGGGTTCTCTCGTTATATCTTCAAATAAATTGAGTACTAGAGGTACCTTTTATCTGTAGTCTTTGTCATCATCTTAAAATCAACAATTATATTAATAAAAATATTTCCATTGACTTCCCAGTACCTTCTCAAAGGAAAGTTTAAGCATTTTGCCTGTCTTTAAGATCCCTTTACTTACTTAACTACTAACTGGGCCCTCCTTTGCAGTCTTATTTGCCCCAACTCTGAACTAATCTTGTATTTTTAGCAGATACTCAGCACTCTCCAAAGAAGTTATTAGTCACAACTATTCCTGGTGTAAGGCATGTTCTTGTACCTTTCTAAATTGCATCCTTCTTTTAGATTCCAGTTCAATTGGGAATTGAAAGCCCCCCCCAATCTTTTTCTCTTGGAGTTAATATCTCCCTTTATTAAACTCCATTAGCATTATTTGTACTTGGGTTGAAGCACTTATTCCAGTCGGCTTTATATTGTAGTAATATCTGCTTTTCTTCGCTACTGGGTTGAAAGCTCCTTAATGGCAAGGATCCTGTCTTGTTTATTTTTACCTTTTCCACAAAGTCTTACACGTAATAGGAACTTCACTCCATGTTGAATTGAACATTGCCAATTTATTTACTCTATGCATGTATTTCCAGGGCTATGGTTCTGATGGTCTAAAGTTGTTATCACATGAAGAAAGTATATCATTTGGCGAGTCTGTACTGAAGTTGACTTTTGATCCTGGTACAGTAGAAGATGGTTTACTTACTGTAGAGTGTAAACTGGACCACCCTTTCTATGTTAAAAATAAAGGTAGGGCTTCAATTTTCAATTTGTAGTAACTTTTTAAAGAAAGCTTCTTAAATCTATAATTATGTCTCATGGCATAATTCTTTGATGATTAAGAAAAAAATTTTTGAAGGGAAAACTTCTTTCAAACTAAATAAAACTACCATAGGAAATGCCTTATAATAATACCTAATGATGTTTAAATGTCTTCGCAGTAGTCAGGTGGAGCTCTACTTCCTGTGGGTATGAACTTGTAGATTCATGTAGTATGTAATAAGCTCTCTGTTGTTTTGATATAGTTTGGGGAATGGAGTATTCTGGTAATTGAATTTTGGTTGAGGCCAAATATGCTTTACACCTGAATCACATTAACACTGTCAAACGTAATGGTTCAGAGACTATTTCATGGTCTCAATCATCATCATTTATCATTTACTATCTTGTAGGTCAGTGGGAGTGCTGATGGATAGAATTTGATATATTAGTAAAATGCTGAATTAAACTAGTTTTGGAGGGCTTTTGCATTGTTTAAATAAAACACTTGGATTTGCTTTGTGGCAAAGATACATGACTTGTGTTATAAATCTATCACCTACTTTTTTTAAGACTCAGAAGTGACATAGCTATCATATAATAAATAATTTGGATGCTTTCTGTCAATCTCCATCCTTTATATAACAATAGTTTGCTTTAACTTTAGGTTGGTCATCATTTTATCCAAGCTTGACTGTGGTACAGCATGGCATTCCATGTTGTGAAATTCATGTTGGTGATGTATGTCTACCTCCTGGACACCCCGATGCCATTAATTTTGATGATTCAGGTGTTTTTGATACATTTAAAAGGTAATATTGAATTCTTTTTTTTCTCTCTCTGAAAAAAAATTAAAGTTTACTCTTAATCTCCCTAATGATTGCAGTTTAGGAGGTTAAACCTTTAAAGATCTGAGAATTATAAAAGGACTACTTAGAAGACGTATATACAGTTGATCCTTGAACAACACAGGGGTTAGGGGCACTGACCCGCTACACAGTCGAAAATCCACATGTAACTTACAGCCAGCCCTTTGTGTAGGCAGATTCAGCCAACCACGGACTGAGTAGTATTTACTATTAAAAAAATCCATGTGTAAGTGGACCCATGCAGTTCAAACCCACAGTGTTC
Organism: Mesoplodon bidens; assembly: GCF_964165515.1. NCBI lineage: Eukaryota > Metazoa > Chordata > Mammalia > Artiodactyla > Ziphiidae > Mesoplodon > Mesoplodon bidens. The sequence continues at coordinate 12,849,442 of NC_138166.1, forward strand.
AAGGGTCAACTGTATATGAATAAATGAAAGAATACTTGGTAATTAAAGGAAAATAATACAGTTCGAGTTTTTTAAATTAATTATTTATTTTTGGCTGAGTTGGGTCTTCGTTGCTGCATGCGGACTTTCTCATAGTGAGCAGGGGCTACCCTTCGTTGTGGTGCACGGGCTTCTCATTGTGGTGGCTTCTCTTGTTGCGGAGCACGGGCTCTAGGTGTGCGGGCTCAGTAGTTGTGGCTCGCAGGCTCAGTAGTTGTGGCTTGCGGGCTCTAGAGCACAGGCTCAGTAGTTGTGGCACGCAGGCTCAGTAGTTGTGGCTCGCGGGCTCTAGAGCGCAGGTTCAGTAGTAGTGGCGCACAGGCTTAGTTGCTCCTCGGCGTGTGAGATCTTCCCAGACCAGGGCTTGAACCTGTGTCCCCTGCATTGGCAGGCAGATTCTTAACCACTGCACCACCAGGGAAGTCCCTCAAGAGGAGTTTTACGAAGAATGAAATAATGCCATTTGCAGCAACATGGATGGACCTAGAGAGTATCATACTAAGTGGAGTAAGGCAAAGAAAGACAAATACCATATACCATCACTTATATGTGGAATCTAAAAGATGATGCAAATGAACTTATTTACAAAACAGAAATAGACTCACAGAAATAGAAAACAAACTTATAGTTACCTAAGGGGAAAGGGGGTAGGGAGGGATAAATTAGGAGTTTGGGATTAACAGATACTAATATATAAATTACTATATATATAATAGATAAACAACAAGGTCCTGTATAGTACAGGGAAGTACGTAATAAACTATAAAGGACAGGAATCTGAAAAAGAATATGTCTATTAAATATATATATATAAGTGAATCGCTTTGCTGTATACCAGTAACTAACACAATATTGTAAATCAACTATACTTCAAAAATAAAAGACTTTTACGTGGAGTAGTCATGTAGGAAAAGTGACTTCATAAAACATTTAAGATTTGATTAGGAAAATACCACATTATATGTCTAGGAATTAAATAGATCATCTTTGATAGTTAAGAAAAAAAAATATTTGCTAAATCTGGCCAGTTGTTTTGAACCAGACCATAAGTCTGTTAATTGTATCTTTCTTTTTCTTTAGTTAACTCTGTCTTTGTTTACTATTCATTTTGACCAGGGGCATTAGTTGCATGGATTCAAAATTGTAAAAACAGCAAAAAGTTGACATTTGGAAAGACTTAAAGAGGAAAGTGATTTTTCCTGAGATCACCCTATTAGTAAGTGGTAGAATAGGACAAGGACCCATGTGTGCTGACATTCAAGAAAGTTGACCAACTGTCTGAATTTGTGCAGAACTTTTCTGGTTTTAGCACTGAAAGTCCTGCACCACTGGAAACCCTTCAGTCCTGGGAAAACGGGGGCAGTTCATCACCCTCCTCCCAGAAGGAACCCAGAGAAAGTATATGATATCTGGGATTTTAAGACCCATTCTTCCTTTTTCTTTCTTTTTTTTTTTTTAAAGTTAGCTTTTATTTATTTATTTAGTTTTGTCTGCGTTGGGTCTTCATTGCTGTGCATGGGCATTCTCTAGTTGCAGTGCGCGGGCTTCTCATTGCAGCGGCTTCTCTTGTTGCAGAGCTTGGGCTCTAGGCATGCGGGTTCAGTAGTTGTGGCTCGCAGGCTCTAGAGCGCAGACTCAGTAGTTGTGGTGCAGGGGCTTAGTTGCTCCGCGGCATGTGGGATCTTCCGGACCAGGACTCAAACCCGTGTCCCCTGTATTGGCAGGCGGATTCTTAACCACTGAGCCACCAGGGAAGCCCCAAGACCCATTCTTTAAGATAATTATCAAATCCATAGCCCTTTAAGTAGAGAATTTTCAAGAATTTCTGCTGGCCTGAAGATTTTAAATAAATTCAGTTTAATATAATAAAATAAAAGGTTAATATGCTTTTTTATTTTGAAAGCATAAGTGAGGCTTTTTTTTTTTTTTTTTTTTTTGCGGTACACGGGCCTCTCACTGTTGTGGCCTCTCCCGTTGCGGAGCACAGGCTCTGGACGTGCAGGCTCAGCGGCCATGGCTCACGGGCCTAGCCGCTCCGCAGCATGCAGGATCTTCCTGGACCAGGGCACGAACCCGTGTCCCCTGCATCGGCAGGCGGACTCTCAACCACTGTGCCACCAGGGAAGCCCAATGAGACTATTTTTAAAAAAACATTTTTAAAAAGCAACCAGCATAGGGCCTGGCACAGGCTATATGCTCAATAAACATCTGCAAGATTGGAATCTAAATGCTGTTTGACTCTCTTTTATACAGTCTTTTTTGAAAAACAAGACATTGTTAAGGTCCAGTACTCACAGTATTCTTAGGATTTAGATCCGTGATACCTCTAATGTTTGGTGAGAGTGTAAATGGATAAAAAAATTTTGGAAGATACTTTTCGCTTTATTGTCTACCAGTGAATATCAGCAGTTCCATTCCTCTGTATGTACACCATAGACAAGTAAATGCTTGTAGACATGCACTAGGCGATGTGTAAAGTTCAAGCTGTGTTGCTCATGACATGGAAACAGTATCAGTACTCATTCATTGGAGACTGAATGCATATAGTGTGATACAATCATACAGTAGAATTCTTTTTGTCAGTGGAAGTTGAATGAACCGTAGCCATACATTTTAAAACATGGATCAACTTTAGAAATAATGTTAAGTAAAAATTAGTCTGGAATCAGATGTTCTTTGGAAATATATCTAATAAAATTATAAATCTAATTACATTTATATAATCTTTCTATAGTATGTAAAATACACATTATACAGTTATGCCAGGGATCCTCAAGTTCACCCCCAGGTTCAGTGATTTACTGGGAGGGCTCACAGGAGTAGGTACTTAGCCATATGCACAGCTATGATATCTTACATTGAAAAGATATGAAGCAAAGTCGTGAACAGGAAAGACGTGGGCTTAAGTATGGGGAAGCCAGGCTTCCAGTGAGTCCTCTTCCAGTGGAGTCACACAGGACAAGCTTATTTCCCTCAGCAGTGAGTTACAACACGTATGAATCGTTATCTACCGGGAAGCTTATTAGACACGCAGCACCAGGGGTTTTATTGGGAGCTGGTTGCATAGGCTGCCTCTGCCTGGCATATACCAAAAGCTTCCAAAAGGAAAGCAGGTGTTTAGGGTAAACTGTATTTTTTTGTACATACAGTTTAGGAACAGTGAGCCACTCCTATCAGTTGTGGGTATGATGGGAACCCTCCCGAAATCCAAGTTCCAGATGCTAGTCAGGGGCCAGCCTGTAAGTAACCCTTTGAAAGGACAGCAAGCCTGCAATGTTAACTCATTTCTGCACAATGAAACATTGTATAACATGTTAGTATAATTGCTGTTTTAACATAATGTCACTATAGTTTCTATCGTGTTTATGAATGAGTTTTATAATAAAATTGTTGGGAAATTAAGGGGATGATTAACAGTTCAGGAGAATGGTTACCTCTGGGGGTGACAAATGTAGAACTTCAGTGATATTAGAAATATTCTATTTCCTTGTTATTTTAAAAATTTTATTATACACATATATATTCTTTTCCATTATGGTTTATCACAGGATATTGAATAGAGTTCCCTGTGCTGTACAGTAGGCCCTTGTTGTCTGTCCATCCTGTGTATAGCATCAGTCGTTTGCATCTGCTCATCCCACACTGCCAGTCCCTCCCTCCCCACTCTTCCTCCTCCCTGGCAACCACAGGTCTGTTCTCTGTGTCTTTGAGTCTGTTTCTGTTTCATAGATAGGTTCATTTGTGTCGTATTTTATCTTATTATAGTAGTAGTATTTATTTATTTATTGGCTGCACCACGTGTCTTGCAGGATCTTAGTTCCCCAACCAGGGATTGAACTCAGGCCTTTTTGACTTACTTTGCTTAGTACAATAATCTCTAGGCCCATCCATGTTGCTGCAAATGCAAGCCTCAGTGTTTTAGCTGTAAAATGGAGGTGATAACACCTGCCTAACTCTACTACTTGTTGTGAGGACTAGAAATTACAGTATCCAGCTGGCACACAGTAGGTGCTCTTGGTCATGCTGGTCTAGGAAGGGCACTGGAGGAGATGTTAGCTTGCTGAGGACCAGAAGAAGTCAGCAATAAACTGATGAGCTCTTAAACACAGGAGGTGGCTCTATTGTAGAAACGAAGCTTCCAGGTGAGAGCTTGAGTTGAAGAAGCCCATTTGAGACATTGGGTATTGAGGCCCATCTTCTAGGCATCAGGCAGGTTTAGGACAGTCACTTTACCAATCTAGACTTCTTCAATAATAATTGATACCCCAGTTGAGTACCTGCTCTGTGCTCACCTCTGCCTTAAGTGTTTTATACAGTCTGTTCTGCCAGCTGTGCAACACTGCATAGCATATATTATCTTCATTCATTTCAGAGCTAAGTAAACTGAGGCTAGAGGGTTGCCTGCCCAAGGTCATACCATTAGTAAGTGGCAGAGATGGGCTTTGAGCCCAATTAAAATTTTATATTATTATGTTCTCCAGAATGATTTATTTTACCCTCTCGGTCAGTCGTCAGTCTTTTTTTTTTTTTTTTTTTGCGGTACACGGGCTTCTCACTGTTGTGGCCTCTCTCGTTGCGGAGCACAGGCTCCGGACGCGCAGGCTCAGCGGCCATGGCTCACGGGCCCAGCCGCTCCGCGGCATGTGGGATCCTCCCCGACCGGGGCACGAACCCGTGTCCCCTGCATCGGCAGGCGGACTCTCAACCACTGCGCCACCAGGGAAGCCCAGTCGTCAGTCATTTTGAGAGCCTAGTATGTGCTGGCACTCGAGATTGAAGATCAGTTAAGACACAGGCCTGCCTCTTTGCTTCCAGCCTAGAGAAGGGAATGGATGAGGCCGTGTGTACCGTGTGTAGGTGCTGGTTGGGAGGCAGTGTAGCCTGGTTAGCAACATGGCTCTGCAGCGGACTGCCTGGAGTCACAGCCAGGCTCTGTGATAGCTTTGCTGCGGAAACTGGGGTAAGTTAATTTTTCCATGGTCTTCAAAAAAAAAAGAAAAAAGCTGTAAAATGAGGATCATATTGAAGGGAGGGTTAAGTGAGTTAATATTTCTGATTCAGTTAACAGACACTATACTATTGTAGTTTTTCTTTAAGAGTAATAGACAATGACGGGGGGAAGGGGCATCCTAAGCTCGAGGAATGGCATGTAGAAAACAAGTGAGGTGAAATGAGGCACAGTTTAGGAACAGATAGCAAAGAGAGCGAATGCTCAGTATAGTAAAAAATTAGGCTTTTTAAAAAAGATTTTTTATGTAATATAATGCTGTTAGTCATGTCAAAATCTGAATTCTGTGATTGAATATTTCAAGCTACTTTAAATTGTATCCATAATGGAAATGGATGACGGTTATATTTGTACCACTAGATGGTGGAGTTTTCAAATTTCAGTAGTCAATTAGCTTACCCTATGTTTAAATCTTTTGGTATTTCAAATTATAATTATTTTCCTGCAGTAGAAATTAATAATTCTGTGTTAGGTTCATTTACAAATGCTTAAGTTTGCTATTTTTCTAAATCACATATGAGAGGGGCTTAAGATAGCAAAAATTATTTCTCTGGCATAATACTGATTGCTAAGCATTTATTGGATGATTTTGGAGTCATACTTGTAAGTACACTTATTTCATGTAATACCTTTAAAAAAGCAGATGTTGTGTGGTTGATAATTGGTAAAAGTCATTTCTACTGTGTGCAGTGAATGGCGTGCACCTCACTCAGGTAGCTCTCCGTATGTCAGTATCATTCATAATCGCACATTGCTTCACCTGTAGGCGGATACTATTCCTGTAGCTATTATCAACCTGTTGATGGACTGCCAGAATCTCTGTTTCAGGGAGAGAAAGAGGAATTGGGGTGAAGTAAAAGATTTTCTGCTGAGATTACCAGTGTAAGCAGTAGAAGTTAACAGAGTTGGAACAAGAGAATTCTCTTGACAGGTATATTTTTAGGCTGTGGTCTACGTTATTTCTAATTTTCAGATGATGTTTTCAATTAATCTGATGATTATTCACCTTGAGGTTTGCCAACAGCAGTGCAGAGTACCATGGTACTCGTGAGGAAACCTGGGGCTTTGGAGCTGGACAAACAGATCTGGGTTGAGAGCTAGTAGCTCTGAGGCCTTGGCTGAACAATATGTTATCTTTTTTAGCCTGTTTCTTCATATAGAGAGGATAATGATAATCGCCACGCAAGCTTGTTGAGAAAATGAGATGATATGGAAAGCTTATATACCTATATAAACTGAACATACCTAACAAAATGTGACCTTTCCTGATCAACGTGGGGTTTTAAGTTATTAGGCTATGTTATAATATATGGATAGCCTTGAGGGGAGACTAATGCACGTATGACTGTATTTACATGTCATTGTAAACAAATGACCCAGGCTACTGTGCATTTTAAGTTTCTTTAGCTACATTTAACCACTTCTATCTGTCCTTACCCAACATCTTGTCTTCTGTAGTAGTTAGTCCTTAGGCCTGGTATATGCTTGCTACTCTGTTTTAATTTTGTAGTTTTAGGCTTCTAGAGGTCAACAAATTAGATTATCAAATTTGTCAAAAAATGAATCTAAGGTAGGAATAAGTGAGTTGTATGGGATCTGAAGGTGTTTGCTATGAATAAAGTATGTGGATTGTAACAGATTCCTTTGGAGTGGGGAGGCTTGGAAGTCTCTTTTATAAAAACATTTTGTATTAAGGTTAAAAAAATAAATTTAGTAAATGCATACATAAGCTTTCATCTTATAAGCAACTATCAATGGTGAAGTTGCTAAAGTAGTGTTGGTAACATTATTTAAGGTAAAATACATTGAAATTTCCAATCAGATCTTAAGGGTCTTTTTTGTTTTTTTAATCCTGTTTTCACAAATCAGATAACTATACTGAATTAAAATCCTCTTAATGAATTTATATATTTATTTACAGCTATGACTTCACGCCTATGGATTCTTCTGCAGTTTATGTGTTAAGTAGTATGGCTCGTCAGCGTCGTGCATCTTTGTCTTGTGGAGGACCTGGAGGTCAAGACTTTGAAAGATCTGGATTCAGTAAAAACTGTGGCTCCCCGGGATCCTCACAGCTCTCTTCCAATTCCTTGTATGCTAAAGCTGTCAAAACCCACAGCTCAGGGACTGTGAGTGCCACTTCTCCTAACAAGTGCAAAAGACCAATGAATGCCTTCATGCTTTTTGCCAAAAAATACAGAGTTGAATATACTCAGATGTATCCAGGGAAAGATAACAGGTAAAAATAGTGATAATTCTGACTATAATAATTCAGTAACACTTCTGTGCAGTTCATAGGAACTGGGATAGTTAAGTTATTCAATAGCTTTCATGATTGAATTCTGTTTTCCAGGTTGATTTTAAAGTAAAATGTTTAAGTGGAATTTTTAGGGTCATGTGTAACTGTTTTATAATACCTAGACAGATAATTAGGTTAGCTAAGAGGTAAGGATCTGCCTTCTAAAATAATATTAAATGTCACTTGCCTGTTAGATGACACAGTTCTAACAACTGACTGTTCCATCTTTATAGAAAAGACTAGCACCTTCTTGTGTCAGATCTCAGGGATGTACTTATTTTACAACTGGGTCATGCTATGGGCTGTGCAGGCATTGGCAGTTTGTAATGACTGCCAGATGTGTCAGAAGACTACGAGGGGTCCTCACTAGAGCCCAGGGATAAAAATTAACAGTGTGAGCGAGTCCTTCCTACTGTGTGCTTGTGCCCATACCTCATCTCTTAGAATCCTCTACTGCTCGCTTCCTCTCAAACCAACCAAGTTCTCCAAGAATTAAAATTATCTTCTCCATTCTTCCTAGTTCCCTTAACCCTTGATATTCTGAGAAAAGTCAAATGATTATGCACATAAAATAATTCAGCTTTGAATTCCGGTTTTAATGACTCATCTTAATTATATATATATATATATATATATATATATATATGAGATATAATTGACATATGACATTATATTAGTTTCAGGTGCACAACATAATGATTTGCTATTTGTACATATTAAGAAATGATCACAACTCGTCTAATTAATATCCATCACCATACATAGTTAGGAATTTTTTTTCTTGTGATAGGAACTTCTAAGATCTACTTTCTTAGCAATTTTCAAATATACCACACAGTAGTATTTACTGTACTCACCCTGCTGTACATTACAGCTCCATCACTTAAAACTGGAAGTTTGTACCTGTTGACCATCTTCACCCATTTTGCCCACCCCAAATACTTCCATTTTAAAAAGAGAAGCTTCTTATACCAAATGCATCTCTGACTTGGAAATGGATACATACGTGAATACTTTTTAATCAATTTCACTAGTAAATGTGTCAACCATTATATAATACCTTTAACTCGGAGACTATAAAAACTGGTTTTTAATAAAAGGAAATGCAGTGCAATGTTGAATTGCATCGACTTACTGGATTAAAAAATATATACATTTACTACATTTTAAATTTCTTTTCAAGGAATAGAGCTTTCTGTGGCGACTGTTCTAAAGCTCAGATGCCTGTTTTCTAGTTTCCATGTCAGCCATTGTGAAATCTTTTGTATGTACTTCATGCAGTCATTCCAGACCACCTATTTCCTATGAGTGTCATGAAATTAAGGGTTGAGGGTTAAGGTCTTCACAAAAGGGAAACAGTTTGTGTCTGCCTGTTCTGGATGAGACCATTTTATAGTAGGTTTGGGAGCAAGTTAGTAAATAGGAAACAGCTTCAAATTTCTATCACAATGGGTCTTACCAGTTTGACTTTTTCCCCTTTGAGTTTATCCAATTTTCTTAAGTAGTAAGTGTAAATGTGGCCTAAGGTTTATTTGTATTGTCTTTGGAGATAAGTGGTAAGTGTGCATAGTTAGGGCCACCACATTTTCACTGTGGTTGCGTGAATGAGAAAAGGCTTATCGTGACTATGATGGGTTATGGGCACAAACAGAAAGTAAGAATACCTTTCAGTACAAGGTGAATACTTTATGCTGCTGATACTAAACACTGTCTGCCTTAATAATCTTAAACATCTTTGGAAGACAGATGTACCCAATGGTAATTCAAACAAACCATTTCTTTGAAATATTTAACTTTTTTCTTCAAATCTAAGCTGTGTAAAATATCCACAGTTTTTAGCCATTTTAGATATTGGCCCTATTCCAGGAGGCTTTAATTGCCAAGATTATGATGAATGGACCATATGACTTCAGATTTTACTGGAAATGAGTACAGTAGTCTTGACCTTTCCCCTTCTCTATGTTGGACGAGGTTTTTGTCTTTCAACTTTGTTTCTTCCTAAAGTAGCAGCACTTGACATGAGTTTTCTGAAAAATTCTTGCTTTCAACACTGTGTAAATGTTTCTTTTACAGAGCCATAAGTGTGATCCTTGGTGACAGGTGGAAGAAAATGAAGAATGAAGAGAGGAGAATGTATACATTAGAAGCAAAGGCTTTGGCTGAAGAACAGAAACGTTTAAATCCTGACTGTTGGAAAAGGAAAAGAACCAATTCAGTATGTTTCAACAAGTAGTTGCTTAAAGTGATCTTGACTTAACTCCAAAATTGTACTAGCATATTGGAGCAGTTGTTAGAAGCTTTAAAAGGGCGTTGATGCTGTTTCTCAGCCTTCTTATCTTTCAGAACCTAAATAATGTTTGCACACCATCACGTAAGGCAGGCTGCCTTTCGTCATTAGTGCCATTTACTCTTTCAGCTTGGAAAGTAGGAATGTTTGCTAGAGATGCTGAAGTAGAAGAATCTGAAATGAGTATTTCTGGTTGGGTTGAAAGATGGGGGTTATTAACTCATTACTATCACAGGAGAAGAATTTTCTGATTTGGGGTGGTATGTCTCAACAGCCTTTCTTTTCTTAATTGATGATGGGCTGTGGAGGTGGGGGTAAATAACCAGCCTTCATGGGGACTTCTGACATTTGCACAGCATTTCTAGGTTAAAAATCTCAGCAAGGAGAAGAAATAGAAAGGCCCAGGAAGGCTAGTAAACAAGTTTGCACCATAATCTGTATTGGATAGACCTGATTCTTAAAACTTTTCCATTACTAGACTAGCATCTTTTAAGTGTTTCCAGTTAATTACAAGAAAACGTCACATGAATGATAGAACAGAATGAGCTCAATTTGAAATACCATTTAAAGACAAAGGGACAGCAAAGACAAAGCCTTCGCAGCAGGAGGGCTGGCCAAGGATGTTCTCATTCATTCTCTGTATTTCTCTCTTTCTGTATAGTAACGTGGTTCTCATCTGCATAAGAATTTCTTATAAAGCAGCAGTCAGAGTCCAATATGAGGGTGACTGAACTAGATTTTTGAAGTCCTTTAGGGTTCCATGTGGTAGGACTTGGCCTGGATCCCCTTTCCTGTCTGCTTATCCTAGTCGCTCTCTCTCGTCTCAGCACTTTTCATAGATTTTCTGGATGCTTGGACCATCAGGTATTACCAGACTTCAAAAAAATCACCACCTTTGAGAAAGCGATCTTTTTTTAATAGTATGGTTATTAACATTAAATTATCCATCTTAGCTTTCATTTGTAGGATTACTATGTATTGATTTGTACACATTCACTGAGTTATTAATTTTATCTCCACAGGGCTCACAGCAACATTAAACCAGGATGCTTATGTTCTTAAGTCTGTATTTGCATAAACATTGACTGTTGACGGAAGGACTTAAGAAGATCAAGGTCTCACCATTTGTCCTGAGTCCGTGTGACCGTAAGATACTGATAGCATTGAGTCTTGAAATGATTTAATAATGAGTGAGGATTTGCTTTCTCCATTAGAGCATTAAGTAAGCTAAAACTATCAACATTGTAAACCAAATTGCCTTATTTTCTTCCAAACTTCATATATGTCTATCAGGTAATATAGGCTTGAAAATTGATATCCTGTGGTGCTAAAGTACAGTAGAAAGAGAGGAGAAGTGTATACATGTTTTATTTTAAATTGTACAAAGGGGGAATTTAAAAATATGTAACTGCTGTTTATACATTGGCTCCTTACTGCTTATTAATCTGTATTGTATACATAATGGAGTGAAGCAGAAGCCGGGAGTTGGCCTTTCCTTGAGCAACCACCATATGGCTCAGCATCTGTGCCAAACATGGGGGCTCCTAGTCTGGCCAGTGCCAAGAGGTTGCCGGAACGGGGCAGGTGGATGGTGTCAGTGTCCCAGCCTGAGAGCCACCTGCCGCGGCTCCCGGAGCGTGCTGAGTGGACGCGCCAGGTGCCAGCACCCACCCCTTGGCTCGATGGAGACAGCCCAGGCCCAGGTGACGTTAGTGGACAGCGTTGGGGTGTAGTCACTGTAATGGTGCTGTTAACAGTTGACACCATTGTATTTTTAACTTTGTGTCCTGTATCTCCTCAGCCACATATCTTAATATCGTATTTGTCATCGTATCTCTATGGTGGGGGCAGACTTTGCACTTACGCAGTGCAACACGTGCACTTTACTTTCCTCCAACTGTCTACAGTGAGAGCAAACACAATGGCAATACAGCTGCTTATGCTCTGAGCTACAATCATGGCTTTTCATGTTACTTACCCAGTGGTGTTTCTGGTTAGGAATCACGGCTGTAAAATTGAATTTCAGTTCATTACACTTCTTCATGATGTTGCCCCTAAATTTTGCACACTATATTCTTGTATATTATTTCAAATAAAATGAAAAAAATTATTTATCTCTGACTTCCACTGATTGATCCTGACTGAACTTTACGAATGAGTCATCAGAATAACAGGTTCAGGAGATGGAAAATATCTTAGAAGTGGCTTATGGGATTTTAAACATTAAATTTAAGATAAAATGTTAATGACAGGGCAAGGGCAATAGAAAACTAAGGACCTAGACTACCTACTATTTATAAGAAACCTTGTAGAGTAAAAGTTATTTTTAACTTGGCATCTCTGTTACAAAGTTGAACAGCCTCGAAAGTCTGTTTTTAATAAAATGACACACAAGAGTGTAAAGACAGCCTTGCTCTATCTTTATTAAAGATACAGTAAGACACAGTTAAACAACAGTTAGCCCTACATCTTAGCTTTGAGATATGCCAGTGGTTCCCAAACTTGGTTGCACGTTGGAAACACTTCAGGATATATATTTTTTTAAATACTAATGCTTGGCTCCTACCCCCATATGTGTTAATAAGGGGTACAAATTGGGCATCGGGGTTTTTTAAAGCTTCTACCAGTGAGTCTGATACGCAACCATATATGGAAACCACTGGGCTACCTACTTATCCAGTGAGGAAGGATGCCAGTTGGGGAGAAGCAGTGTACTTACTATAAGTTGGCCGAATCCCTTAAGCAGCAGCGGGGACTCTGTGATGGGAAAGAAGTTTTAGATAGCCTCACAGAAAAGCCTGAGAGGAGAGACAAGAGTTTGGTATCTTTCTGGAAAAAATCAGGTCCACAGAGTTGGAAGGTGGTGGTGATGAATCCGTTTTGACATTTTATGCTATGTAAGGTAGAAGGGCTTCAGAGGTAAACAGGAAAGATCAACAGGGAATACAGAAAATTCAATTACATTCTTAAAATAGTAGATGGTCAGTGTCCTTTAGAGTATGTGTTAGTTTAACTGCCAACCTTGGATGGGTTGGCACAAAACGGACAGTAAGAAATACTTCACATGATTACTGAAGAGCAGACATAGCTTTCTGAAGCAGTTGAACCATTATGGGATAAACTGGTGCAAATTCTTTGCCTTCTCTGCTTTTAACTGATTGAACATAAGCTTCCAGGGCACCCCTGAAAACCAAAAGAAAACAAGGATCAGAAGATTATACAAATGAAATAAAAGAGCTCGGAGGATGCCAACACCTGAAAGCCCATTTCTGGAACTACTTCGCCCAGTCGACCAGCCCTCAAACACTCGTTGGTCGCGTTCCTGTGGTCAAGGTGCAGGGCTGTGCACGGTTTTCAGCCTGCGTTGCACTTAGTGGTCTCATCACCCAGTCGGAGGCTCTCTGGCGGCTAAGATTCCCAGTTTCTCTTTCGTGGTCTTTCCTACTGAAGAGACTTCTGCGGAGCCAAGCGCAGCCTGTGTCGACGCGCCGAGCTCACAAGGGGGCGCCCTGCACTGTGCATCGTGCATGGCACTGCCGGAGGCGGGGCCCTCGCTCAGCACACACTGACACTGGCAGGGCTTTTGTATTCCTGTTACCACAAGTAGGATAAATTGTTCTTAGGCTCCAACTGTTGGCCTATTAGGCGACGAGAAGGCAGTCTGAATTTAGCCAAGGGTATGATTATGATGTTCTCATGAATTAGATCGGGGGCTCAGCAAACCAGCCCACAGGTCAGGCCCAGCCCTGTGCTTGTTCGTTTATGCATACTTTTCATTATTGGTCTATCTAAGTTCCAAGTAAAACAATTTTTTGTCATAGCCATGAACTTTCACACTCTTTAGAGCATTTCCATAAAGATGTCAGTTAATACCATAACTCGGCTCACATACTGTCTCAAGGCCCATCTAACATGTAATTAATTCTTCACTTTTATTTGCTCCCAAACACTGAAAATATGCATCCTCTGTCAGGCTTGGCCGTTATTCTCATTCCACTGCAGGGGATATACTTGCCGGGCGCGTGTCCAGCTCTGCTCACACCACAGCCCCTGCAACCCCGCTAGCCACTGCCATGTTTCATACACAACTGCATCTCCAGTCTCTTATGTCCAGCCCTGACCTCCCTCCCGATCTCTGTTCTGGACATCTTCATCTGATCCTTCCAGGTCTCCCTCAAACTCACCTGTCAGAAACCTAGGGCTCTCAGAACCCATGGAACGTACAACACCAAGAGTGAGCCCCAGTGTAAGCTGTGGACGCTGGGTGACCGTGATGTCCGTGTGGGTGCCCCAGCTGTAACAAGCCACTGTGGAGGAGGGGGTGTTGATAATGGGGGCGGCTGTGCAGTGGGGGCAGGGGACATAGGGAAAAATCTGTGCCTTCTCAAATCTGCTGTGAACCTAAACCTGGTCTAAAAAATATCAAAAAAAGGAAAAAACAAACCTAGGGTAAAAAAACCCAGGCGAAGGGTAGCATTCTGCCCTTTCCCCTATTTCAGCAAAGGACACGATCATCTCCCCAGGGTCTGTATCTAAAATTCCCTTTTAGTCCTACACCGGACCAGTTCTCAAGTCCTTTTAACTTACCCCACGTTACCACATCCGGTCCCTCCTCTCCCCTTAGCTTCAGTCTGAACCCTGCCATCTCGTGCCCTAATTGCTGCTGTAGCCTCGTAGGTGGCGGTCACCCTGGTGCCATCAGCCCTGCACTAGAGGACCTGCCACACTACAGCCAGAGACGGCCGCCTGAGGTCCGTGACCTGCCGTGCCCTCTCGCCGTCGGGGCAGTGTCTCCACTCACAACCCCACCGAACACCAGCTTCATCAACAACCTCCCCCGACGCTGTGCAACTGCTGGGTTCCAGACCGTTTGCTGTGCCCTAAGAAGACCCTCAAATCATTAGTTTCCGTTGTTCGTGTTACCGACACAGAGCAGCTCCATCCAGCTCACTGGTGACTCTCAGCCCAACCCTGAGAGACCTGGGTGCTTGTGCAAATACCACTCTGAAAGAAAGATGTCTCTGCCTAACAAGGCTGGGCTCCAAAAAGGGCCTGTTTCCCTTCGACCACACTGGCGTGTCTCATTGTTAGCAAGACATAGCTTCCTCGTTAACGGACCGCCCCTCCCCTCTTTCTTCCTTGTAGAGCTTTTACAGAGGACCAGCCCAAATGCCTTGTTTTTGATAAAGCCTTTCCTAACTCAGCAGCACAAAGCTGAAGCCACCATGCAGTCACATAAAGTGGAAAGGTCTGGGACTTCTGCACCAATAGCGTGGCTTAGCCAGACCCCAGCATCTGGGGACGGATCCCTGAAGGCTGGCTTCAAGCGAAGTAATACTTTACTACTCACGCTAAAGTAATCAAACTAGAAACCAGCTCTGGGGGGCCTGGCAGGCTCTTGGTTAAGAAGCACCGCTGGTACCTCAGGTTCTGCCTCCCCCGCCCCCTGCCCCAGCTCTGTGATCTGGGCTATATGTGGAGCCTATTTGCTCATCTGCAAAGTGGGAAGAATACCTACATGATTTAGTTATGAGAGTTAAAGGATCGTACTGTGAAGAACCTGGCTCTCTTCAAAGTACATCTATGAACCTAGGAAGCACTCAAATACGGTTTTCCCCACCGCGCTTCGGATGGCCTCAGATCCTCCATGTAAGGAGCAAGTTGTGTACGCTTCTACCGTGCATGACCACATGCCGTGTAAGGATCTGTGTGTGGGTTAGCTTCCCTCTTAATATGTACCAACTCTGAGGCTTGGGGCTGTTTTCTGCATTTATGTAGCCCCAGGACCTAAGTGCTTGCCAAATGCAGGGTGAATGAATTTAAAAAGTGAATTAGATACAGGAAGACAGAACTGTAATGAAAAAGACAAAAGCAATGAAGAAAGTAAATAAAAGAAGCATGAGTGCAGGGATCCTCAAAAGTACAGGCAAGCAAAATGGAATTTAATGCCCTTAAAGAACAATGTCCTGTGAGATGCCTTATTCGTGTCAGGGCTGAGCCTTAGATGAAGCTGTTTCTCTGTGAAAAAAACTTGTTTCTTTTAGTAATGCTATTTAAGTCGCTATGGCATCCTGGGCAAACGCCCCACTCCCAACATGGAGTCCCTCCAGATTCACAGAAGGTAGAGAAACCCCCAAGGGCTCCAGCTGTCTTTGAGACAATGGTGTAAATGTATCAGTCTAAGAAATTAATGCACTGAAATTCACAGAAACTGTAATTGTTCTGCAATGAATGGGTCAGAGTCATTTTTATCTAATTAATGGACAAAAATCCACTTAGCAGTTTCATCTGCTTTCAAAAGGATAAGATATTACATAAAACTAGACAATATGTGGAAGAAAGTTCAGAAATGAGTTTGGTTTGTGTTTTTGGTTTTCGTCAAAAACACCATCAGAACTACGGAGAGAAAAAAGATTAAAGCTGCCCTCCCACGTAAAATCAGAGCAAGATTTTCAAGCAATTATTACATTACTTCATTTGCTTGAGCAAAACATCAGCTTTCTTGGAAGTCGGGCCAAGCATTATGTAAGAGTCTCAACTCTGGTTTGTATCCAAAATAGGAAGATTATTAAAGTCACCCTTATTGAAAAAAGAAATTAGTATAGGAATTGTGCAAACAATTAGTAGAGGGAGGGTTTGCGGTAACACGGCAACGCTGCCCAATGTGATATAAACTAACCAAGTGGAGGATTTTACGGAACACACAAAATTGATTTTTGTCAGGCAGGACCTATCAGTGTGCTTAGTACAGAGATACCTAGATGACTTAAAAGACTACCATGTGCCTTCGCAGGCCTTCCCCTGACTCCATCCTCCCCTGGGTCTCACCTCAGGCACCCAGTTCCCAAAACTGGAAGGCATCTCGCGCCATAGGAACACCAGCTCCTGTGAGACCAAACTTCCCCTTCCAACAACAGGGATCCCGTGGTTCTGCAGAAGTGGAGGAGCTGAGGGAATGGCTCCCAGCCTGTGGGCCCTGGACGCCCAGAGGAGGGCAAGGGGTCCAAGGATGCACGGGGCACTGAGAACTGTCTGACGGTTGTACAGGTGAAAAGTACCAATAAGCAAATAAAGTCTGTAAACAGTTTTGACACCATAAAGGTGTTCCCCTACTGAGACTCAGGAAAAACAAAGGAGAAGAGGCCACAGTCAGAAGAGTTGCCGTCCCACTGCCAATGTCAAGAGTCGGTGCGTATGCTGCCAGTCCTACCTCTTGTGCGGAACTTGAGAAATCTTCCCATCACAACCTCAGTCTTCATCTTTGCCGAGAACGTATTCAATACCTGCAGACCCCCAGGAGCTCCCCAGGCTGCCGCCCCGCCCCCGAGGGCGCACATGCCTGCCTGGCAGGGGCCGGGAGGTACCATGTTCCCCACTTACCCCACTCGGCCCCAGGAGTCACTGATCACTCCACTTTTAAAATTAACTTGACTAGGATCCATTCAAGCTCTAGAGAAATGTCTGGTGTCAAAAGGAAGCAGCAAGGAAGGCAGAAGAGAGGTCATTACTTGCTGTTCGGCAGCAGCAGCTGCTATACCCTCGCGACGTGCCCTACTTCTGACGACTTAACACACTGCGCCGGGAGGAGGTGAGTCTACAACAAGGTTTGCCCCCAAAGCTAAAACAAATTTACTGACATTTAAAGGGCATTACTCACCCTGGGTTTATCTACAGGGGCGAGAAATTCATCCAGTGGTGCTTCAGTATGCAGGGATAAAGTCAGTTTTGCAATAACAGGTAAGAAAGAACGTTCTCTAGGACAGAGCTTCCTGCTTTGCCAGCAGCCTGGGCCGGAGCAGGAGCGCAGGGTTTGGAGCCCCCGAGGAGGGCTTCATTCCCTGCTCAGGACCGAAGGCTCTGGTATCAGCCATGTGTGGCGTGATGCACAGGCCTGATTCAAAAGCTTGACAGCATTTCTGAGCATGGTTTTCGGTTGCTAAATATAGGCTCAGCAACAGCACTGCCGATGAAATCACTCGGGAGACATTTTTAAAAAGAAGCAAAAGGAAGCAGATTTGTGATGTGCCCACAGCAGGACAACTGTTGTAGGTGAGCTCACCTGGGAACCAAAGTACAGATCGAACGTGAAGGGAAAAGAGCCAGGAACACACTGTGGGAAATGATGGGCTTTAAGGAGTGGACAAAAGAAGACAGTTCAGCAAACGAGACTGAGGGAAAATATGGCCACAGAGATGAGAACAGAAACAGGTGACTGAGGTGCCACGGAAGATCCAAGAAGGCAGGGCCTGTCTTGGTTTGCCTTGTGTCCTCAGGGCCTGGCACATGGTGAGTATCAATAAAAATAAGTGGAAGCGGTCAGTTGATGAGCAGTTTCAAGAAGGAAGTGGTGGTCACTTCTAGCTAAAGCTGCAGAGTGAAAATGAGAACAGAAACATCTGCATTTGGTGGCTAAGAGGTCTCTGGAGATTCTGGTGAGGGGAATTTCAAAGGAGAGTGCTGATGGAAGGGAGATGCTCAGTAAGTCGTATGTGACAGCGCAAGCATCCCACCCTGGGCATGGCGGGGGTGTACGGGGGATGGTGGGTGTGTCTGCACGTGCGCGCACACGTGCATAAACACACCTGAGAGGCACTAGGCTGCTGGGGGTCCTTGTTTTCTACTAATAACAGTATCACGTTTACTCCCATGTGCGTTCCACGACTTCAGTAACTGCCCCACGTGACAGAAGTGACAAGGAGTCGCTTCATAGTTGAGGTTGGTTTTCAAAACAGAAGTGCATGGTTCTTAGGGGTGCATCAGGCACGGGACAGCACAAGAGGGGATGTGAAGGACACGGAAAGCAAAACCTGACGTGGCCCCCAGCCACGCGCCCCGGCGGCACTCCAGCAGGTGAGGCGCCTGCCCCGGGGGAGCACAACGTGGACACGCCCACCCGGGCCCTCTCCTTCCTCCTCCCCTGCATCCCCCACGCCCTGAGCGGGTGCCCCTGCAGCGCACGGCTCTACCTGATGAGGAGGAGCCTGTCCTTTTCAGAGGGATGGTCATCCAGCCACTGGGAGAAGCGTGCGTGGGACCACTCGGCCCTCTGCAGGGTGGAAACACAGTCAGAGGAGAGAGGGTGAATCCCATCCTGTGACAGCACGCGTGGGTTCAGAGAGGCTCGCAGGGATTCCCGGGGTCAAATGACGCCAGACACCTGCCCACAGGCGGGCGGCATGGCCCTCGGGGCACCTTCCTGACTCCCAAAGAGCCTTTTGGGTTTGCCAATTGAAGGTGGGTCAGAAAAGTAAACGGAGCCTCCGTCAAAAAAGCTTTATGGGGCTTCCCTGGTGGCGCAGTGGTTGGGAGTCCGCCTGCCGATGCAGGGGACGCAGGTTCGTGCCCCGATCCGGGAGGATCCCACATGCCGCGGAGCGGCTGGGCCCGTGAGCCATGGCCGCTGAGCCTGCGCGTGTGGAGCCTGTGCTCCGCAACGGGAGAGGCCACAGCAGTGAGAGGCCCGCGTACCGCAAAAAAAAAAAAAAAAAAGTTTTATGAACCTAAATTACTTGTGTCACTATTATTTAAAGGGCTAATTCTAGATGCAGCAGGCAATTTTTACACTGCTGAGAAAGTAGGGGCTGGGCAGTGGGAATCTTTCTTCCTTCCTTAGGCATTTGCTGCCGAGACAGGAATCCGAGATTACGTAAGGCAGGAGAAGGCCGGGCACCTTCAGTTGGGGCGGGGAGTGGGGCGGCAGCGGCACATTCTTCACTTCCTTACCTGGAAGGGGGATCTCAGCTCAGGGGGTGCTCTTGTGAACAAAAACTGAATAATGATGCTGAATGGAATAATGTCCCCCAGTGCAGGGCTACTGGCCACGTGTTCACTTGTCTGGAAGAGCAGCGGTCTAAAAGAGGGAAATGCAGAAGTTATTTAATGCTATTCGATACAGAAAGAGGTGACTTGGTAGAAGAATCGTAATAGCATACTAGTAGAATATAACTGCACAGTAGCATAATAGCACAATACGCAGTAGAAGAATGAATAACAGCAGTCTTCCTGCACTGGCTAATCCCAAACCATTTCTTAACCCCCTGTTTAGCCCAGAGACACACACACACACACACACACCCCACACACTCTGGCAGGAGGACCTGCCCTGCAGCTCCTTCCTCAACCCCCAGCTCACTGCCTCTGGGTCTGACTTTACTTCAAGGTGACTCAGCAAAATCCCCTCTTAGAGCTCATCTGATTAATAGGCTAAAATCAAAGCACTTAGCTGAAGCTGTCAAGTAGTTATAACTAATAGGTTTGGTCCAAATGTTCAGTTTTTATTTTATATGAAATCCTGCCTTGGGCTATAATCTAATGTGGGCAAATTCAAAATTTCAATACATTCAAAATTCAGTTTTCTATACAACTTTTCAAAGGGCAATTACGTCCTTGTGTATACGACATTATTCTCTCACTGACCATCCCTCCCTTCTGACACACTGTGTGTCTGGGCGTCACCATCCACAAAGGGCCGCCCTCATTTTATTGTGCTTCACAGATTTGGTGTTTTTTACCAAACTGAAGGTTTGTGGCAACCCTGTGTTGTTAGATGATGGTTAGCATTTTTTAGCAATAAAGTATTTTTAGTTAAGATATGCACCATTTTTTAGACATAACGCTACTACACACTTAATAAACTATAGTATAAACATAACTTTTACATGCACTGGGAAACCAAACAATTTGTGTGACTGGCTTTACTGTGATAGTTGCTTTATGGCAGTGGTCTGGAACCGAACCCGTAATATGTCCGGGGTACACCCGCATTTTACAGGAGCCTGCAGGAAAATCTATCCCGTTACCCAACCACCTACCCCCTTGTCAAAGGCTGGCAAAAATAATTTGAAACTTTTACTGACTCTTCCTTGGCTTTGGGCTCTGATGGATAAGAGTTAATTAAAGGCCAAGCTGTAGGGGCTGACTCTCAAGAGGAAAAATGGCAGCAACATCTCCTGACTGAGCAGTGATTCTGAAGTCTGTAAAATAGCTCTGTACCTGGGCTCTTTCTTCACCCCACGTAATTTACTCCAATCTACAGCTGAAGGCCTGGATGAACCAGAGACACGAGCTTCTTCACCACACTGATGATACACTCAAGAGTCAGCAGTGCTCTCAAAAGATAGTTGGTTCTGGTTGGATCCAGAATATATTGGAAAAAATGTCTTTATGTTAACTATTCTATAAAATTTATCCCTGGTAGGGATTTTTCTAATTTCAACTGTTTTGTAAAACAACATTATTCTATGATTTATTGTCTTTAACTACTGTGGAAACTTTTTAGTTCATCCGTGTGGCCCGTCACCAGACTTCCACAAAGCTCTGAACCAGGTCCTCCGTGGGAGCAGGACTAGGGTCTTTCCACAGCTGTGGGCGGTACACTTCCCTTGAACACTTCCAAGGGCAGCCATCTCACAGAGATCCACGCTGCAGAGCCTTAGGCAATGAGTCCAGCACCTACTCGGGTATGAAAACGTCGCTGAGGGAATTCTGGTTTTCCTGGAGGCATCCCTGTTTAAGTCCTTCTCTGTGTGTTGAAGACCCTGTCTCCATCTAGCCGAAGCTCCTAGTTTTAACAGCAGCAGCAATGGCTACCACACAGAACACTTATTTAAAGCTTTAGAAACGTGAACTCATTTATTCCTCCAAACAACTCTATGAGGTAGGCACTGTTACACCCCCATTTTACAGATAGGTAAACTGAGAGGAAGAGAAATCAAGTAAAAGCTAGGAAAGGGCAGAACACAGACTCAAACCTGTGCAGCCTGGCTCTTCATTTTGCCAGGCAGCCTCTTTTAGGATATCAACTGTAGCAACTACTCATCATGTTTTTAGAACAGATAGACTTATTCTCAGACAGAAACAAAGACCCCTGGAGAAAGTACAACTTCAAACTGTTAACAACTCCTATATGGTAACCTGAGCAAAGTAATGTTTCCAGGACACCGTTTGAAGGCCATGCAGTTATTATCTCTTTAGGTATCCCCAAATTCTCTCCATGGGTCAAGGACCTCCAGTCACCCACATAATTGAACCATATCATCACGGTCTCTCTCGGAATTATTTTCACCCGGCATGACCTGAAGTTCTTCGGGGTGGGCGGGGGGGCGGCGATGAGTGCTACGGTCTCAGAGGCCTCTGGAAGCTGACTCTGGCGGGGAGGGGAGGAAACTGTGCCCCAGCTCCACTTCCCGTAGCCTGGAGAACCCTTGTCCCGGCAGGGGAAGCTGAAACATCTCACAGCCCAAGGTCACCGGGTGCTGAGCAGCTGACATTCCCAGACTCAAAGCCAGCCTGGGGCCAAGCGCGTGTTTGAGCTGTAACAGGGCAAAGAGCCAGTGGGGAGGCGGCTCCTCCACTGAGTCACGGGCTCATCCTGCTGGCGCTCCTGAGAGGCCACCCTGAGGATGTGGGCAGACGGGGGAGCTTGTGCCTTCACTTCTCTCCCAGCTGCCCCTGGTCTGGTGAGAGTCCTGCCCTGCCCCAGTAAAGCCCAATCTTTGCCTACAGCGTGTGACATGGTAGGATTCATCCTGAACGCTAGCTCATGACATGAGGAGACCCGGGGGGGAGAGGCCAGTCCTGTATGACAGTCCTCCACTTACTAAAGGGCAGCCACATGGAATCCTTTCTGCCTCAGTGACAAAAAGATGACCAAGAATTTTGGTGCCCACTCTCTCGGTGCTCCCTATATGAAGTTCCACGTACAAAGGCTTTAGAATTAATTACTAAGAAACACTGAACTTTTTCCTAAGAATTGATATACTTCCTTCCTCCCGAAAGTGAGAATTACATAGCTGATTCTGTTCTTCTTTTATCTTTGGCTTCAGGAAGTTTAAAGTCAAATTTGAAACTTATCTACCACAATTAAATTAGTTTTATGGTTTGAATAGTTGTGTTTTTCTTTGTTTTCCTTCTATATTCTTGATGCAAACTGCAAACAATCCAAGGGCAGGAAGCGAAGAAGGATGGGAAAGGGAGAGGGAGGGAGACGGAGAGGGAGGGAGACGGAGAGGGAGGAAGGATTGGTAACGCGCCACGGCCGCAGCCCAGCCGAGCCACACACGAGGCTGCTGGCTGCAACACCTGCACAGGGCAGGCCTGACAGAAACCAGCTCACTTTGAAACAGCATCTTCTGGTCAATCACTTGTCCCGTTGGAGCTCTGAGTCACAGCTGTTATTTTTCTGCCAAGACCAAATTTTCCACTCTAGCCACTAACAGGACAGCCAAAAAAGCCACAGAAAGCACAAGTGGACTTGATTCCGTATTACGCATCACTGACATAATTACCTGTAAGCACTGAATGAGATATTTTATTTCTGGTGCTTGTTTTAAGAAGCTGAAAGAACACAGAATGAGAACCTCCCTTCTCCCTGATTCCAGGTGGAATCTGAAATACCGGCAAGTTCAAAAAATACATCACCATCTGAGGTGATAAAAGGAACAAAAGGAAATTAATTAAGGTGTTATAAAACGCAGATACCCCAAATGCCACAATATCACCCTTAGAGAAAATTACTCTAAGTAGCAGTGTTTTCAAGGTTAAACTTTACAGGCAGCTGGTATTTTTTTTGTTTGTTTGTTTAATTAATTTATTTACTTTTGGCTGTGATGGGTCTTTGTTGCTATGCCTGGGCTTTCTCTAGTTGCGGCGAGCAGGGGCTACTCTTCGTTGCAGCTTGCAGGCTTCTCATTGCAGTGGCTTCTCTTGTTGTGGAGCACGGGCTCTAGGCGTGCAGGCTTCAGTAGCTGTGACTCGTGGGCTCTAAGCGCAGGCTCAGTAGTTGTGGCACACGGGCTTAGATGCTCTGCAGCATGTGTGATCTTCCCGGACCAGGGCTCGAACCTGTGTCCCCTGCATTAGCTGGTGGATTCTTAACCACTGCACCACCAGGGAAGTCCCCAGTTGGTAGTCTTAATTAACCAAGTATTAGGTCCCATTAGAAAAAAATTGTACTTCTAGTAGAAGATCTCCACATTTAAGTGATCCAGAGCTGTGTAGCTGTCAGTCTTCTGTTAAGGCCAATTACGGAGCCGAACAAGACTCGAGTCCTGCTGTCCCGCGTCCACAGCCAGCATCCGGGGTTCCTGGGCTGTCTGCCGCCACCCGCACCGCAAAGCCCCTTTTGGTGAGGGCAGCCCAGACCACTGAGAATGTGCACTGAGACGCGGAATCAGCAGAGAAATGAGCGGGGCAGGAGGGGAGGACACGGGACTCCTCCCTGCACTGGACATAGTGAGGGCTTCGGAGGGATGGGAAGAGGCCCAGATACGGTGGCAGGAGGGACTGTGTGTGTCCCAGGAGAGAGCGGAGCAGGAGGCTGATGACTGGGGGGTGAGTCAGGGCTCAGAGCAGAGAAGTGAGAGGCCCCCAGGTTCCTGTCTTGGAGTCTAAGGCTGTCCGTCCCAGGGGACCAGGACAGGAAGGAGGCAGGGGTTTCAGGCAGGCGTTCTCTGAGAATGAAAGCCCACATTTGGTTCAAGGTTCCTGCAGCATCTCCTGGAAGGCTGTCTGCAGTGGAAGATGGGAGATGCGGCATTTCAGAAGCAGGAGGTCACCGCCAAAGTGGGGAGTTTAGATTCTCTTTCACACTCTCTGACTTCTCCTGGAAGAATCATATAAGCGTGCACATACTGCTCTAGGACCCTTTGGAGTGCAAACAAGCGCGGACTTCTGGGATAAGACGCGGGGCTCGGTGGTTGCGAGCACAGGCAGTCCTGGGTCTGAAATGCAGCCCTGCAGCTCACACACAGCTCTCACACGTGCAGCCCGAAAGCTTACACCCCTCAGCCGTGACTGCTGCCTGGGGGTTGTCCCTAACTCTCATCTGTTGTGCTGAGGGCGGAAGGAGAAAGTACCAGGACAACGCTCAGCACAGGCTTAGCATATAATAATCAAATAATGAGTGTTAGAATAAAAACGACAATAAATGAACTACCCAGTCCTCCACATTTACCCGGGTGCTCCTAGCACTGCCGAAGTATTGGCAGACAGCAAAGCGAACCAAGCCCCAGATGTGGCTGCCTTCTGTCTTCAACACTGACGTCAGAAACTTGGAATTCAGAATCCAGAAGCCTTGGGGAAATCGTGATTGCCGAGGATGGACTGAGCGGAAAGACGGAACAGAACACATCTGGGGCTGGAGGTGCTCGTCACGGAGGCTGCAGAGATGGCCGCCGTCAGGTCTGCAGACCCGCAGGCAGGGGCCGGCGCGGAACCTCACGTGGCAGATGATCACGGAGGTGACTGCAGACACGGGAACCCTGACCCCTCCTCCAAGTGAAAACTGCTGACGTGGACACGACACTCTAGAGTTACTAATGGTCTTCCTTCTCTGGGCCCCTCACGCTAACAGATCCACCAGAACAGCCCCTATCTCCTGACAGCTCTCAGTGTTCTTCCACTAAACCCGAGGAAGCTTCCAGCAGAGCAGGCTGTGGTTATAATTCAGGGACCAGGCTGTTCCCTGGGAGCAGGCCTGCCGGAAGGCAGGGTCTGTGTCCCGGGCGGTGAGAGGCCTGTGGCTCTTCCTGTCCTTTGTCTCACAACGATCTGCACTGACAGGCCCCTGGCCAGGTGGAGCGAAGGCAACCTCCCTCACGGACACCTCTTGGGGGACACCGTCATGCTGCGGAGGGGTGGACAGGGCCAGGGCCTCGTGTGTCTCGTGTACAAACACAAACCACCCAGGGGCAAGTCCCTCATGTCAGCAGCTTTCTGAGGCGGCATTCTCTCCGGGGTAAACGATTCCCGCTGCCTGGGAAACCCATGTAGACAGTAAAAGGTAAATGCCTGCAAGAGGCCTGCCAGCCTAATTAAAGAGTCCACTGACATTACGTCCAAGACAAGTGCCCTGTGGCAGACGGCTGCCTGATGAGGGGAGGGAGCGCCTGCCAAGGCCGGGGTGTCTGGGGAGGGGGAGGGGAGGCTGCCCCGGGGGTCTGCGCTGGAGACGCCCTGCCGGGCACCGTCACCCTCCCTTGCACTGGGCCTGATGCCCTCTCCTGCAGCCCCTGCCTCTAAACCTGCCGGGCCTTTGGTTGTTGGGCTGCCTGTTTTTCTCGCCCCCCGACCCTTACTGTATAACGTTTTAGTATACTTTATATTATTTTTAGGCTCCCTTGTTATTTTTAAATGGATGAAACACTGCAAGAGGGATTGTTAAATATATCTGTTGACTTTTCTAACTACAAATATAAAACAACCAAAGCAAAAAATGTGAAAAATATAGGAAACCTCTAAAGGAAAAATCACTAGTAACAATGCTACTCAAGGTAACATTTTGATGTTTAGCCTTGATTTTTCCTCTCCAAACACACATGCTATTATTTTAAAAATAGTAGGGATCCATACCATACATACTGTTTAGTAGCCTTTTTCATCTCGTGATGCATTAGGAAGTATTTTTCATATTCTTAGATATTAACTAACAACATTAACTTGTTAACGGCTGCATATGCTTGATCCTATGAATGTGGCATATTTTATTTAGCCAATCTCCTACTGACTGCCACTGGGCCGGTGCTGATGCGACTCGGAACCTTTAGGGAGGAGACCCATGAACAAGAGCCCAGGTCAATTACGTACACGACCACTGGACGACGCCTTTTCCTTGTCACAGCACACAGCACAGACGGCAGGGTTCACAAGAATGGGCCCTGCCACTGCAACTGCTCAGGACTAATTTTAGAGAAGAGACAGACGTCTTAACAAGGTTTTGCAGGTAGCAAATCAAGTGCCTGGGTTACTAGAATAAAGACGACTCTGTATTGACTCACTCCTCTCTAGGAAGGGACTCTGCAGGACCTCCACATGGGGAAGCTGTCCTAAGTCAATCATGACAACTGCAGAGAAGCTGGCGGAGCTGGGGCCTTTCCCGGCCATGTATACAGGCAGAGGCAGGGGCACTGACATCCCTTTTCTCCAAAGATGGGACCTGAAACCTTCTTTTCAGACTAGGGCTAGATTTGAACCCCAGAATATACTACACTTTCGTTTTATTTCCTGATCCACTTAATCTTAAAATCTTTATCATATGGTGTCCAAGACCTCTCAAACAACTGAGAAAGCTCTAGGATCAATCCGGGAGATTTCTGTACATTCAATATATCTTTAGGAATATACTGATAGATATAAATCTCTGTTAGAATTTTTCACTGAATTCAAGATATGGAGAAGTCTTCATAGGCAAAGTACAATTACTCTTATTACGTATGTGCCAAGGCCTTAGGAGCTGAGCGGTGTGCTGGAGGAAGCTCAGGGTTACCAGAATCCCAGGAGAAAAGGGCATATATCTTTATAGATGGAGAGAGGGACAAAACTCAGCCCCTATCACTAGAGCAGCTGAAATTTAACAATAGAGGGCCCTGTGAAAAAGGTGAGAAACCATGGGCTGCAAAACATCAGTGGGCCATGAAACCAATTAAATGGGTTAAAATAACCAACGAAGTGAAAAAGAAATGTCAGAGAATATCACATGAAGTGAGAGTAACTACTGTTTCATGGCACACGGGTGTGTGCGTGTGTGTGTGCCTGGGTTTGAGTGTACTTGCATGCAAGTATATGCCAGATGGTAACATAAAATCTCTCTTAATGTGAGTCAGGGTCAAACTTTGGAAACACATCTAGATTGACCATTGTCCCATGAGAGAAGCTAGCTATAAAAAACATAGGATTTAAAAAAATTATACAGTAACCAATCATTAATTTTTTATTCCATAAATAGATACTAGAAGGTGTCACTATTCAAACTTTAAACGCTCCTTTAAAGAGTCCTTCTTTCATGTGAAAACTGGGAGGGCTGACAGAAAATCGTAAATGAATTAATATAGAACTGCTCTTATGTGAAACCTTAGAACGTGTATCTCCATACTGTGACACAACTTCAAAAGCACTTGGATAAAGGCCGTCTTGCCTCAGCAAATAAGATAAGCACTATTTTAATACATACATGTGGAATAAACAACTAAACATGGGAGCCAGCACTATCAAAAATAATAGTCAAATCTTAACATAGCAAATCCCTAATCACAGCTTTTCCCATGCCTTTTTAAATACCTAGTTGGTTGATATCCCTCAACATGCTAAGATTCTGTTACTCAGGGCAGCATTTGATCATCCAACCGGGATTGCCATGTTACCATCATACTCAAAGTAAGTGACTTTACAGGAGTTTTGTTAAGGTTATTTTGATGGTACACACAGAAGACTGGTGGATCGGGTACTCAGTACCTCTTAATCTTTCGACTTGTCCATATTTGGTAGTGCCAAACCCTAAGGCTTCCAAAATATTTAAATACTTTATAAAAGGTGTGAGCTAATCAAAAGAAGGTATCTGAAAACACTTGTGATCCCACTTTAAGTTTTTTTGAAATCCAACTCAGATGGGCATCTGAGAAAAATATTTCAGGCTCTTGTGCTGGCATTAAAAAAAATCACTGCCAATTACTCACAGGCAAAGTAAAGGATAAGCCTTCCCTTTCAATCAACAACCTTGGGTTCATTACACTTGAATTTTCTACCAAAAGCTTGGATGACATAAGAGAGTGAAGCAATCTTTTAAAGAACATACTGCTTACTGATTACTCTAGTTTCTAGTACTGAGTCAGTTTATAGAAAGCCACATGCCTGGACTCTCTTACCTATCTTTATAAAGAAACATTCAAAAACCATTATGCTTTTGGATATTATGGAGAGCTGATATCAAGGTTTCCCATCTGGTATGCTGTGGTCAGAAAATGGTTGTAAGTATTAGGTTGATCCCCTTGGCCCTCAGGGTTGGTCATCGTTTTATATGTATATATTTTCTATGTGTGCCATGATGTGAAAAAGTTCGGCTTACTGAATAAACAGCCGTATGAACAACATCTTTTTATCTTCTAAAATCTGATACTTAAGACCTAGTCATTAAGCTATTCAAGTCTTTAGATCATGAGTTTGAATTAACTCATTGTTTTTCTTTTTGAACTGGTTTCAAGTAAGCTCAATCCCAAATTTTGTGCTCAATTGCATTAGCCATCTTTAGCCTGAATTATCTACTACATTTACCGTCATTCCCTGCATTTCACCACTAAACTCAGTTCTTCTAATATTCATTCTAATAGTTTTGTTAGGGAATGCAACTTATGACCTTTTTAGAAGTAAACTGAATTGGAAATGATAAATGAACCAATAATACTTTCAGAAAAAGACATCTATAAATTATGAACTGCCTAGTATTACTACTCAATATATTTCTGTAAGAATGGAGAATAAAAAAAATAAATCCCCCTAGAAAGAGCATAATAAAAAATTTACCAGCTCAATCTTATGCACTGCAACTCAGAACTAACACATACACAGACATACATACATACACTAGTCATCGCCTATAATACTATATAAATTTCTGGTTTGAAGAATAACTTTCAAATGCCACTGTTGTACATCACAAAATGGTTGAATAATGGCAATTTCATACAGATGGACATGAACAGGGAGGATTTATCTGCTAACAGGATATGGCTATATTAACAGCGATAATAGAATTATGTCTCACCTGAATGACCTCAGCATTCGATAGGATTTTCCTAAATCAGATACTCTTCTGCAGAACGGACCCACAGCCAACTCCATCTGAAATATTAAAAGATATCCCCAGCTTTTTACATAAGAATCTTGAAGTGAACTGGGGACACACTTGGATCACAGAAGGTTGTAGCTTGCAGTTAACTTAAATTTTATCTTCAATGTGAGGCAGGTTTTGAAAGTCAAATTTATTAAAAGGCAAGAGCTTAGATAACTTCTGCATTTATTTACTAAAGAGGCATACTTCCTTCAAGAAGAGAAAAGCATCTTTTGTTATGTAAGAGGAGAAAGTTTAGATTGTTTTTCTCCACTGAAAAATCAGAAAAAGGAAGGTTTTCAAGCCTGCCTGTGTGGCTATACTTTAAGCAGACATCATAAGCCTTTGTACATGAACATATATGATGTCCCTTTTCACCAGGCTGGCTCAGGGGGTTAAAAGCACTGACTCTGGAGGCAGCGCATTTGTGTCAGAATTTCTGCTCTACAACGACTAGCTGTGTGGCCCTGGACTTAACCTCTTTACGTCCCAACTTCCTCATCTGTCGAATGAAGGTAATGCCTATCGTAAAATTATGCAAGTAAAATAGATAATTTCACAAAGCACTATGTGCACGGCATGTAGTAAGTGCTTGTTAAATGTCAGCACTTATTATCAGTATTTTAAAACTTCCCCCTTTTAAATGTTAGTGAATTAATTTGTTTCCTGACTGAAGAATTTAGCAACTACTACTTTCATTTCTCTTTATTTTCCTCCTTTGACTGGAAATTTTGTCATTAATTAAGTTTTAGGCTACCTGTTCTTTATCCACCAAGCGCACATGCAAAATTTTTGCATACGTGGTACCCAGACGATAAACCATCTCTCTATACTCGCTATAAACAGGACCCTGGTAAAGAATAATTTAGAAAATGACTGGGGAAAGGCTGCTCCCTGGTAAAATCAACATCTTTCTTCAGGAAAAACATATGAAAGAAAAATGGGGTTTCTGTCTTGCTGGCCATCTTTCTGAAAAACTGTTCAAATCTCCTTGACATTGGAAGACCATGGAGACCTAATCACTCACTCATTTGAGAAACATTTTTGACTCCAGGCACCAAGCTAGACATGGGGATAAGAAGATGAATTAGATGGTCTTGCCTCTGAGGAGCTCTCTCAAATTTATCAAAGAAGGGGATATATATTTATTTAAACAATGTAATTTTTATTCATCTAAATTTTAAGAGAGGTATGTGTGTGTGTGTGCATACACATGCACACACACATACTGATTACTATTAAGAGAAATGACAAGTGTGAAATCAAATGTACGAACTGAGTGTCGGGGAGAATTGCAGGGCAGCTTTCTTTCTTCAGATGGTCTCAAGGGTGAGTCGTGACTGGTGAATTTCTCTCCTAGCATACAGAAGACACAGTATATATACCCTGTAGGCTCTAGAGGGAAACCAACCTCACATGATTGGCAAGCTCTCTAAAATACAAAAGAATAAGTAAATAAAAAGAGAAATCTGAGGAAGAAAAGTCAGACTCTTGCCAACAATGCAAAAGAGAGCAGCCTCGACCCAGTGTTCCTTGGGACCTGTTTATTCACTCAATGGGAGTTTCTGGTTTCCTACAGGATGTGGCATTTATTTTATAGTCAGCGCAAAGTACAAATATGGTATCATGTACCTATGACTGTGTGTGTGTCTGTGCATGTGTGCATATAATGGTTTCTTACACACTGAAATCATGTGAAGTATTTTTCATGAAATGTTTTTGTCAATTTTTTTTTCAGTTACCCTAGTGGGCTTCATCATTTTCAAAGATTAAACCAAACAACCTTTGCCTTGGCACTTGAGCAAGACTGAATGTTAAAACAAATAAGTGGCTAGGAAAAAATTACGGTATGAGAGAATATGACCTCGAATGGCTGGGTCACCTATGATGCCTGCAGATTTCTATGCCATAGGACAATTTCAAAACGTTAAATGTTCAAAATAAAGTTTTCATCCATCAAGGACCTCTAGGGTACTAAAAACCATCTTCTTCTGCCAGAGTTCCATTAAACAATAAAGGCCATGTTTCTGAAGGGCAGGAATGTTCCTTTTAGAGGAGGTGACTGTGCAATTAGCTGTGGATACAAACATGGCATCAGCAACTGCCTCTCTCCAGCTCTCCTGTTTGGAGGGAACGAACAGTCAGCTGCAGGCGTGGTGAACTAATTACAGAGCTGCTCCGTGCCCACCGCAGACATTTGGTTAACCACAGGGCATCTATGGATACTCCCAGGGCATTCCTGCCCTGATACTGTTCAGGAGAAAAGGCAATAGGAGTTAGAATCTTGATTATCTGGGGTTCTTCCCTAAATTTATATTTGCAGGCAAAAAGCAAAACAGATATAAATGTATAGTATTTAAAGGGCACCAGAAAGAAAGAGAAACTGCTCAGAGTGCCACTGAGCAAATGATTTAATGTCAATGTCAAAAGCCATCCTTTCCCTCAGGAAAGAAACACAGCTGAGGGGCAGAGGGGAATGTGTGGTTCAGAGGGCAGTATGGACAAGTCCCCAGAGAGATTCTGAATCAGCAGAACCCCAGTGGCCTTGGACCAGCTTAGTGCTTTAGAAGTGCTGTGTGATTAGTGTAAACACAGAGACCATGTGGTCGCAGTAGGGAATTAATTACCAGGAGGAAAGCGCCTCATGCCCGTGACCTGATTCCTAGGAGGTATGTGCTGGGCACCTCCCTCATCGTGAGCCCCCCCAGATGGCTCCCTGCAAATACATACTCTTTCACCTGTGCCACGACGCCAGTGGGGAGAAGTTAGGATTCCTACAGAAGTCTTTAAAACATATCATTATCTGTCTTTGCAACTGGACTTTATGCCAAATAATCAGTATTCCCAAACCTACCCTACTGGAATCTTCTGAGCTCTTTCTCTTTCTGTTATTTATGCCAGAAAAGCAGGCACTTTTATCACAAGAACTCTTTTCAAACCCATAGAGGATTTGTGTGGTCTTGATTCCAATGGCCTCAATGGCTTTGTTTAATTTTGAATACAAATCGGTAGAACTTTCAGTAATGAGGCAGCCAGGTGATGCCCGTCATGAATATAAAAGTCAGGGCAATGTCATCTCAGGGTTTTGATTCACCCCAGAAAAATGCAACCAAGTATGAAACCCGAGGGACAATGCCACATAACTGCAGTTGTGGGAAGAAACCACATCACATGAAACAAAAGCCCTCAATTCACTTTAATGTTTTTAAAATATGGGGGCAAGATATAACAGCTGGATAATACTTGCCAAAGCTACTGGTCACAACCATGACTGACTTCAGAAGTGCTGGCACCTGTCTTTCCTGCACCCACGACCCACAGGGCCAGGGAAGCAGCCGCAGAGTGAGTGGCACGAGGCTCTGAAACGGGGACACTATCCCGAAGTGAACCAAGGAATCAGCCCCACGGAGGGTGCAGCAACCAGTGTCACTGCCAGCCTGGGAAGTAAACTCTGAACACCCGAGTAAGAAGTGGAAAACGGAGGCTGCGCTGGAGCATCCGTTAGTAATAATGATGGATGAGTTTCGTTTATCTTAACGGAAGGGACCTGGGGAGAGGTCTGGTTTATAGGCAACATGTCTTCAGAAAGAAGGAATGCCAAATAAAATTCTGAATGTGCAGTTTTAAGGAAGGTGGGAGCTCAACCCTGCCCCTGGATGCTACGCATTTTCAACAGGTGCCAGCTGTGGTAGCAAGGATCACAGGACAATGCTCTCCAGCTTTCAAAACTCACAAGGTCACACAGCATTAAAATAAAAACAGAAACAAAAGGCCTTCTTCCCATAGCACTCTCATTCTGGCCATCTCCTGCTTGGCTGCCACTCTAATTGTACTTGAAGTGCTGCCTCCAGGAAAGTGACTCAAGAACCAGCTGGAGCAGAATGCAAATAAACGGGTGGGGGAGGGAGCCCAGGGAAAGGAGAGGACAGGAAAAGAAAAACAAAATGCAGGAGGAAAGGGGGAAAGAAGAACAGACCCCCATTTGAGTTCAGCTCACAGTGTTTTTAACAAGGAAGAGCAGGTCTTGGTACCTCACTGTGTTTTCACTTTGATAAGCAGCCTGTAATCCCAGACAGGGACAAGTACGACAATATACAGAATTTACCTGTAACAACAGACGTACAGGTGCCTGAGAATTAAGCTGATAAAAACGGGAAGGGTAAAAGGAGTCACACGAATGGTACCATTTACTCTCAATTTTCATGCTGAGGTCACTAAAGGCATATTTCACAAAGGAAGGCTCTTGACTCTGACCTACTGGTCTCAGGCATACCATTTGGAGATGAAAATGACTAATTTGAGACCAGTTAATATGCAAAGAGCCTGGCTCTTGAAACATTATGATATGTACCTGTTCCTTATTGTAACTGTCAGGTATGAGGGCGTGTCTACAACCACCGCCTGGTACAAGCAGCCCGCCACA
This sequence comes from Mesoplodon bidens, assembly GCF_964165515.1. Taxonomy (NCBI): domain Eukaryota; kingdom Metazoa; phylum Chordata; class Mammalia; order Artiodactyla; family Ziphiidae; genus Mesoplodon; species Mesoplodon bidens. The sequence goes on from NC_138166.1 coordinate 12,883,098, forward strand.
TCCTTTCCTCGGAGTAGGAATAATGAACCAAGACTTGCTCCCAGATACACACAGGAATAAAGAGGGACATTACAATTTGTCTGTCTTTATAAACAGGAAGGATCTGGCACAGCGCTAGGAATAATCCATTCGAATAACTATTTAGACTAGTAAAGCTAACTAACTGCTTTCAAAGGCTTAGAAAATAAGTTCACCTTTGACGTGCTATGTAAATACGAATTGTTTCTGAATCTTTTTTTAATGAAAGTGGATGTATGAGGTGTCTTTTCTCTGCCTCTGATACTATATTTATAAGGCTTTTAAAAAGTCTGTCTAAAGGACAAAGAAAAAAACCTTTCTATAAGAGCTGATTATGGTTCTGCTATTTTAATGTGCCTCTACCTCATTCAATCAGATAGCGTGGAATGACGTCAAGGTGGCCATGCACAAGAAAGGTACTCTTATTTAACAGAGGGGGATCAAATAATTCACCTGGTCCTCTGTGCTTCTAAATGAATTAGAACACCGCCCTGGAGGACCATGCATGTGTCAGAGATCTTTCTCTTTACATGACAACAGACAGCCCCTTTCTACTGTTTGAAGGATAAATTTCATTGTCTGTATTATTTCCCAACAAGGTTAATCAATTATTCTTATCAGTACTGACCTGGTGGGATAATAAAACAGTGAGAAAGCCCCATGTTATGTAAAAATGGGAAACGCTGCTCTACTGTGGGACAAACTACTTAGCTTAACCTTGAAATATCAAAGATGACTGATGATCCTTTTGTTAAAGACAGTAAAAAAAGCTGGTATGAAAGTATCTTTAAATTCTTTCCTTTTTTACCAATTAGGTTTAAATTTACTTTTTTCATGTTAAGAACTTTCTTCAGTTAAAAAACTGAAGACCATAGATGGTCTTTTATTTAATGGATAATACTGAGGCTGAAACATTTTCCCCTTTGTAGCTATGCATCAACTTACCTGTGCAAAATCAGCAGCAAGACGCATTTTCCCACCTTCACCAAGAGGTCTTATGAGACTGGCATTTCGGATAAAAAGTTCAATGGCTCTTTGGGCAATAGCTTCAGTGTTGTCAAAGACAAAATCCAAGCATTCAAAGTGTTTAAAGTAGTCACTCATAACTCTGGCAATAAAACCTTGAAGCTCCTTCATGTAGAGAGAACAGGGAACATCAGGCTTTCCTGAACTGGGTAATGATCTGCAAAAGAAAAAATCAGCCAGTACACTAAAAGGCACTATTTGATATTGGTCTCCCCCTCTGCCTGCTATTTCACTCCTAAGCAATTTTTTACTTTAAAGGTAGGAAAGGCATTGTTTATTTTTGCTAAAAGTTAAAGAGCATAAAACAATGTTTAGATTATATTCTAAAGACTGTTTTAGGATGCTAGGAAGATGACTGAAAGAATCTTGGAATCCATTTACCAAAAGACTATTAAAAATGATACAGACAACCATCTGTCTTGGATGATTCGCAGAAGTGCCTTATGCACTCTGACCTCTCAAGGTCTCTTCCAGCTTTACGACTCTCCATCCACTCACGTGGTTTGCCTGGTTAGTGAATAGATCAGTATTAGATACTGAAATAGGATTTTACACTTGGTGGCAACAGAAAATGCTGCCTTCCCCAAACAGATTCTTGGCAAAGATATCTCTGCTCTTGTGCTATTTAATCCAATCAGTCCAATAGTAGAATTCTGACTGTGGAACTGGTTATGTAACAATACACATGGTATGCAATTTTCTCCTCCCAGATGATGTTTGGAAAGGCTTTAATTTGGATCAACAGATGATGCCAGCTGATGCTCCATGAAATACTATTTATAATTTATAAGTGTTTATAATTGCTCTTTAAAGAATATATGAAAAGAATGTGCAATATTTATAGGAAAGAAGAGTTATGCCAAAATTAGAAATCACCTGATATTAATTAGCAAGCCAGTGAGATCACTGGCTATATAATGCTGAATCTTTTTTCAAAAAATAAATCATACTCTGAGAATGATGCAGAGAAATTGGCAATGGTCTAGGGAAGAAAAACAGATATGATTCAAATGCCTAGAGCAGGAGAATGAGGTGAACTTAATTATTTTAAAATACAGCAATGGTTATTATAAATGGGATGCTAACCAAAGGTCTTCCACATCCAGAGAGCAGATAGAAATAGAGAAAGCATGCTGTGTTCCAGCAGGAAGAGACTTTGTTCAGGTGTAAGAAAGAATGTCCTAACTATGGCAAGGCCATTGAGGGGGCATGGTGGAACACTGCTGTTTACAATATCATAGGGTGGAATGCTGCTTGGTACAGAGTACAGGGACAGCCTTAGTAAGAGATGGCAATCTTCACGCGGGGTTTGGTTCTGCCAGATTCAGACCATCATGGCCTATCTTTATTCAGGTTTTGTCAGCCCCAAAGGCTAAGTTTAAAAAAAGAAAAAAAAAGGAACCCATCTCTTTCTAATCTTGTGCTTTATCAAAAAGCACTGTCATTATCTTGGTACTACTCTGGAGGATTGTTTCAAGAATTCTAATCTGTTTAGGTGATATCATTTCCCTGAGGATTAGAAAGTGATATACTAAACCAGGTTCCGTAAGCATGTGTCAATGTAAGCAAAATAAAATGATCTATTAGAAAAATTCTGAAATATGTATTATCAATTCTCAGCATGGATTAGAAGTCTGACTTAAATTGACTAGAATAGAAACCTTGCTTGACAATCGCTAAAGCTCAGCTTTCCCAGTTACATCAAACCTTTTAGTAAGAGGTTCTCAACTGATAAAGTGAGCAGAAACGTCACGGTCTTAGTAACGAGAGCCCGCATACAGAGGCAGACGGCAGAAGGACTGAACAAACACACGCCTGAGAAGTGGCACCAGTTGTTCTGGGGTCAGTGCGTGTTCTCCCCTCCTCAGAGGTGCTCATCCACCACTTCAAGGATCTAGGGTCCTCCTCCTGTTACTGACTTCCCTCTCCCATTCAAAGCTGATATCAGACACGAGTCATTTTACATTAAATAACAGAATTTCAATCAATGTACTATGTCAGACATTTACAATTTAAGCTTTATCTAATTTGGAAAGACACACACAGGTCCCACTAAATACATTTAAAATACCAGGAAATTGTGTTGAGGATTACTTTTTAATTAGCAGGGGATTCTGTCATCATACTACAAATAAGGTTGGCCTAGAAGGTAAACCTGATTTATTCCTTTTACCGTGAGTAGGTGTGAAGGGCTTGGAGGGGCAGGTAGTCATTATTATTTTTCCAAGTGTGATCCCGGAAGATGGCCCTACTATAGAAGTGATTCCACTTGCTGAATAGTTTCATCCAATGTCACCTTATATTTCATATAAGCCATACATATATGAAATGACGTGACAGAATTACTAATAACAAGGTTCTAGAAAGTGGGAAAATCCTTGCCATGAATGCTCCACACTCCTGTACGGCCATGTATGGAAAATAACTTTCAGTGGAACCTCATATGTCTGCTGTACAGAGAGTGAGCTGAAATGGAGCCGTTAATGGCCAGTTGGGGAAAAAAATTGAGGACAATGTTATACGTCTTAAAATAATGCTGCATACCTGTGGCAACCTATCGGTTAAAGACCCAATCTGGCTCACTAGTATTTAAGCAAACTAATAAAAACGTATCTACTTGGGAAACCAACTTTTTTTTTTTTTATTTTTATTTTTTTTATTTTTTTCTTTTTGCGGTATGCGGGCCTCTCACTGTTGTGGCCTCTCCCGTTGCGGAGCACAGGCTCCGGATGCGCAGGCCCAGCGGCCATGGCTCACGGGCCCAGCCGCTCCGCTGCATATGGGATCTTCCCAGACCGGGGCACGAACCCGTATCCCCTGCATCCGCAGGCGGACTCTCAACCACTGCGCCACCAGGGAGGCCCAGGGAAACCAACTTTTAATGTCTAATGTGTTATCTGCAGGCACCAGCTGTGGCTCATCAATACAATTACTCAAGTAAGCACCTGACCACTCTTGTTAGAACAAGCCTTCAAAATTACTCCAGTTTTGCTTCCTTTTCAGAGGCATTGATGATTGGTCTAACTGGGACATTTCAGATCATTTCTGAACAAAATTCCTTTCCTCCCAAATACTGGTAATCAGCAGTTTTATATTCCTATTTCCAAATACCACAGCATTTTTGTGTAGAACCCACTTTACCCTTCTGTGCTTCATACCATTATTAAAAATAGAGACTGACCTTTTCACCTTTCAAAAGATACTTTGTAAATGAAATAATAAATGATTTGAAAAATTAAAAGACAGTGTAATAATCACATAATTTTTCTACGAACAGCTAGACTAGTGGCTAGAAATTTAATAAAGTAGATACACTATTAAACGACATGAACATAAAGAAATAGAGCAGTTAAAAAAATAGTAACTAACTATGCACTAGGAATAAAAAACACATATGTACACTAATATATGAATATTTAGCTCTAGAGTATGGTTAAGCTTTTTAAAAAAAAATCACACTAAGCATGTGCAAATAACTATTTCAAATCCTCCACAGTTTTCTAATACACTAAGTCAAAACCATTTTACTTTACTTAAAGAGATTTCAGTAAACACTAAGCTAGGAACTATGATTCTTATTCTCAAGACACACATGATATGGATAAGCAGTATACATATGAAAGAGCTGTGGAATAATACCAAATTGCTTATGGCTAGGAGTGACACGACCAGATTAGACTGCCACAAGACTCTGACAAAGGAAAATCATCTTTGCAGGGGGTTGGGCAGGACCTCGCCCTCAAAACCAGAGCAGGAATCGGACTAGCAGAGTGACAGAGGCAGGACATTTTATACAAGGAATACCGTGCCAAGACCAGAGGCTCAAGTACAGCTTATTTGTGAGAAGTAAGGAAAAAGATACAATTGCAAAGAGGAGATAGTACTAAATGTCCTGAGGTGCCAAGCTGAGTCTCGCAGATGTTAATGGTTCTATGTGTCAATGACAGGAGAGCAATGATGACAAGAAGAACTGAAAACATTTAACCTGCTAATGGTGCTCAATGAATCAAGTAGGATAAGGATGGAGGCCAACCCCATCACAAGAGGAACACGGTTCTAGACTGGTAGAGACTTAGGGAGTAGAGGTGGAGGTGGGCATGAAAAACAAAGGTACTGAAGGCTAGTGAACACTTTGGCTGGAGGTCATTACCCAGAAAAATCTTCTTGATGCATAGTGATGATGATGGCCTCTATAGCATCTCCCACGGAAGTCAGCAAGGGTTGCACAGCATTTCCCATAAGAACATGGACCGCCTGAAAAGAAGATTAAATTAAGGAGAGGCAAACTTTAAATAGATCTAACACAGAATCTGAAATATGAGAAGCGTTTTGACTAAAAGTTTTCACATTATGTCAAATTCGAACTATATACAGTTTAACTCTAATACCCAGCAGAAGTCTGCTCTTCTCCTAACTGTTGTCAGTAATGAGTTTTCAAGCTTAAAATATGTGGAACATGGCACTGAAAAATTTCAACTCCACCACTTTTCTCATATTTTCAAAAAGTTTAATGCTCAAATGAACCCCTGGAGAAAGAAGAAGAGAGGGGTAGTGCCACTTATGAAGCAAAGATCACATGAACACACTTTTTTTTCTAATTTCCATTCATTTATTCTTTATATATATTTTTTAACATCTTTACTGGAGTATAGTTGCTTTACAACGTTGTGTTAGTTTCTGCTGTATAACAAAGTGAATCAGCTATACGTATACATATATCCCCCATATCCCCTCCCTCTTGCGGAACACATTTTTTAAAGTTTCTGAAAAGACTGAGGCAAGACCAAAAGTAATTCTTCAAAATCGGAACAACATCATATGCTTTTGACCAGACTGAATATAATAAATATATCGGTGATTCTTAGAGGGCAGAACAGTTAGCCTTTTCATGGATTAGATTTCTATTTAGAGTTCTACAGCAGTGAGTCTCAACTGGGGGCAATTTTGCTCCCCAGAGGACATCTGGCAATGTTTCAAGACACTTCTGATTGTCACGACCGGGGTCGGGTAAGGGTGCGCTACTAGCAACTAGTGGACAGAGCACAGAGACGCTGCTAAACATCCTGCAGTGCACAGGACAGTCCCCCACGACAGAGAACTACCCAGCCTAAAACATCAATAGTGCTAAGGTTGAGAAACTGTTCTCCTGTGAGGTATAATTATCAATTAGGTTATATAAGACTCTAGGCCTTAGTTATAAGTTTGTTTTTTTTTTTTTTTTTTTATGTTGGGGGTAGGAGTTTATTAATTTATTTATTTTTGCTGTGTTGGGTCTTCGTTTCTGTGCGAGGGCTTCCTCCAGTTGTGGCAAGTGGGGGCCACTCTTCATCGCGGTGCGCGGGCCTCTCACTATCGCGGCCTCTCTTGTTGCGGAGCACAGGCTCCAGACGTGCAGGCTCAGTAGTTGTGGCTCACGGGCCTAGTTGCTCTGCGGCATGTGGGATCCTCCCAGCCCAAGGCTCGAACCTGTGTCCCCTGCATTAGCAGGCAGATTCTCAACCACTGCGCCACCAGCGAAGCCCCAGTTATAAGTTTTTAGTGTGAAAATATGACTGGGCCTCAGTAAACATTCAAAATCTAAATTTTAAGTATATTATATGTGCTTCAGTCATGATTACATACAATGAAGATGGATGACTCTGGCTCATACAAATGACTGAAATCAGTGAGAAAAGGTTAAACAGGACCCTTATTCATTAAATTCCTAAACGTCATCTCCAGCCCTTAATCTCTGATAAAAATAAACATGTATACGGGATTGAGAGACATGCGCTCCGCATTTTCTCTCTAAGCCCTCTCCCCTCAATCCCTTGGCTCTCTTTACTGAAATAAAGGACGAAAACAAACAAACAAACAGAAAAAGAGAGAAAGTGTGTGTGTGTGTGTGTGTGTGTGTGTGTGCGTATGCACTTACAGTTTGCCCTCAGGGAGCTCACAATCTAGTGACAAAAGGTAACAAGTTGTAGTGATATCAGTACTCTACAGAGTGCTACGGGGACATGGGAGAGACACCCAACTTATACTGAAAGGATTTAAAACACAAACGGTGTTGCGTGAACTGAATTTCAAAGATCAAAATGGGTTAAGAACCAAGTGTGTGTGTTGGGAGAGGGTGGGAGGCTGGTGGGGGCCATATGTCAAAGGCACAGGAGCCTGGGGAAGTTGACGCTTTTGGGGAACTGCAGGTGTTCAACACAGAGTATGAAGTGGCTGCCTATGTGGAGGAGAGACAGAGAGTAGATGTACTCTGCGTAGGCTGCTAAGGAGATGGGAATAGATCCTGAGGGACTAGGAAACCAACAATGGGTTTTAAGCAATGAAAAAAAAAAACATGGTTAAAGCTTTGAATTGGGGAAAAATCATGCTGGACAGCAGAGTACATAAATTAGACCAAAGTCGGGAGGATACAGTAGGAGTATAGATGAAAAGAGGTGAGTGCCTGGACCAAATCAGAGGCAGCAGGGACAGAGATGAGGAGTCAGGGTGGAGACACTGGGAAAGGCAACTGAGGACTTGGGAACCAGATGTGAGAAGTACGGACTGTAAAGACTGAAGGGTACACTCAGAGTTTTTCTTCCTTAATGACTTGGTGGCATTATCAACTGAATGTGTAAATGCAGAAGCAGCTAGCTGGCTGATTTAGGGACGGAGGGAGAAAATAATGAGTTCAGTTTTGGACACGAGTTTGAAGGACGTACAGGGAAATCCACATGGGCCATCCAGTAGGTGCTGAGATCTTTACAGCTGTAGTTTCTGGCAAGGTTTGACTAGATATGGTTGTCTTTAGCTTCTAAGAGAGGAGATGAAGCCAAAAGAGTCAATGAGATCCCAGAGGATGATTTGTAGAAAAAGGCCAAATGCCATTTTAAGGTCATCCAGAAGAGGAACCTTTGACAGATTAAGAGGGGTAATAGCATGTATTCAGTATAGGTCACACGCTGCATACTGTACTATGGGCTTCGCGAGTAATCATCCCACTGAAAACTCAATTATTCCTTCCTCTAAGAATTACAAAAATCTCTAACTTACAGATGTGGAACCTAAAGTAATTTGTAGATAGGGAAACTAAAGTCAAGTTAAGGAGGTGTCCAAAGCCATCAAGTGGAAGAGCTGGGATTTTCTAGGTGCATTTGACTCCAATGAGCTTTTGGTTACATCAATACGTTGCCACTGGGCAGAGAAGTAAGAAGAGATCCTGGAATACAGTGAAAATAAATAGGAGATTTCAAGAAGGAAGGGCAAGTTTTCTGTGCTAGTATGAAGGAGTGAGTACCGAACTACAGATCGTCCTACAAATAATCATGGAAAAATACCAAAACCAAAACAAAAAAACCTACTGGAGGCTTCTGGAGATGGAAAAATGCAATTCGTTTTAGTGGGGTGTGTAAATATATAGCAACCAGAAGAGACTGAGTTTTCCCTTTTTCGTGATTCTGCTCTGAGAGTGACTATCGTCATGGTAGTAGCGAGGCTGGGTGGCTAAAACTCTGAGAGAAAAACCAAACCAAACCAAACCTGCAGTCTTTCAGGTCAAAGGAACAAGGGGAAGGAGCCCTGGTTCAACCAGGGCTGCTGGAGAGTGAGAGGGGAACCTCAGAAAGGAGAGAGCCAGAGAAGAAGAAAGCCTATTTTTCTATGTGTGAATTCAGCACTAGTCTTCAGCTGACTTGACCATGCATGTGCAAGGCAAACTACAAATGGCTTGCAACTAAGGCTTAAAGAACTATACTGAGACCTGAGACACAGCCAACTACAGGTTTGACAGTGCACAATTTGAGTCTACACAAGTTAATTAGCTGCTAAAGCAATGGTCAACATTTTTAGGAGCAATATATAAAAATACTGAGTCTATACAACACAACGCTCACATTGTCTAGGATATATTAAAATGACTACATACAAAAAGCTAGGAGATGTCATCAATTCTAAAGGGAAAGACAATCAATAGCTGCCAACTGTGAAATGATCCAGACTCTACAATTATCAGGCAAGAACCTCAGTGAGACAGAGAAAACAATGCCCATAATAAATAAAGTAATAGGAAATCTCAGCAGAGTGACTGAAAATGTAAAGGAGAACCAAAATGGAAATGTTAAACTAAAAAAATCACACTGCATGCAATGGGATGTACATGTACTTCAGTAAATGCAAAGTTTCTATAGTTTAGGTGACACAGTACAATATTAACTGTAAAAGACTGTGGAAAGTTGAGGATGCATATATCCACAGAAGAACTAAGAAGAAAATGAAGAAGAGGTATAGGTGAAAATCTAAGAAATAAATTAAAATGAAATTCAAAAAAATAATTAATAATCAAATAATCCAAAAGGTGGCAGAAAAGGTGGAAAAGAGGAAATAAAACAGAGGGGACAAACAAAAAACAAATAATAAAACTATATACCTAAATAAAACCTTATTGATAATTATACTATGTTAATGGAGTAAACACTCCAATTAAAAGGCAGAGATTATAAGAACAGAAAAAAGGCAAGACCCACTGTATACTGTCTTCAAGAGATGTATTGAAAAAAATAAAGACACAGAGGAGTTGAAAGTAAATGGACAGAAGAAGATAGAGTAGTTAAATTGATATCAGATAAAACAATGCATGACAATAAGTATTAAAGCTAAAGGATATGTCATAATGACAAAGGGTGTTCATCAGAAGGCATAAAAATGATAAATACTTATATAACAGAGCTTCAACACAACTAGTAATAGAGCTTCAAAACGGAGGAGTCAAGAATCAACAGAATGAAAAGGAGACATAAGCAAGTTCACAATCATAGAAAATTCTAACTCCCATCTTTCAGCAATTGATAGAACTACATAAAATAGCAGTAGAGGCATATCATATAAAATCTGAACACATCACTACACCTTAACTGATATTTACAGAATGATACTAAACAACTGAAGATTACATGTTTTTGTGAAGCACACATGGTTCATTCATCAAGACAGACCACATGCTAGGCCATAATACTCAATAAATTTAAAAGGACTGAAATCATAGAGAATATGTTTTCTGATGGTAAGAGAATTAAATTAGAAATTAATATCACAACATTGTAAATCAACTATACTTCAATAAAAAGAGTGATTAAAAAAAGAAAACAATAAGATATCTAGAAATACCATAAAAAATTAGAAATTAAAAGAAAAAAACATGAATCAAAGAAGAAATCACAAAGGAAATAGAAAATACTTCAAACTGAATGAAGATAAAAGTGCAACATAATGAAGTTAGAGGGAAATTTACAACTTAAATTTTTTGGGGGGTGGGGGTCTAAAAACCAATGGTATAGGGTCTCAAAAAAACAAACAAAAAAGGCAAAGAAAATCCAAAATAAGAAGTAAAAAAAGACAAAAGCAGAAATCAGTGAAATAGAAAGACAAACAGTAGGGAAAATTAATAAAGCCAAAAGTTGGTTCTCTGAAAAGAGCAATGAAATTGATAAACCCACAGCTAGACTGATAAAGAAAAAAAGGATAAGAGAACACAAATTATCAGTATAAAAAATGAAGAAGTTATCACTATAGGTCCTATAGACATTAAATGGACAGTTAGAGAATATTATGTACATTATTCTGACAAATTAGATAACTTAGATGAACAGACAAATACCTTAAGTCACAAAGTATCAAAGCTCACTCCAGAAAAAAGATAACCTGAGTAGTCCTGCATCTATTAAACAAATTAAATTTGTAGTTATAAACATCCTACAAAAAAACTACAGGCCCAGATGGCTTCACTGGTGAATTCTACTAAGCATTTAAGGAGAAAACAATACAAATTCTACATAGATTCTTTCAGAAAATAGAAAAGGAGGAAACACTTCCAAAACCAGACAAAGAATTACAAAAGAGAAAACTATATACCAATATCCTTATGACCACTTTAACAAAAATTAAGTATATCAAATCCAAGAATACATAAAAAGGCTAATACATCATGATCAAGGTTGGTTTGATATTTGAAAATAAATTCCTGTATTTTATTAACAGAATAAAGAGGTAAAACTGTATGATCATTTTATACAGAAAAAGCTATTTGATGAAACAGCACCATTTACAATTTTAAAAAGTCTCAGTAAACCAGGAATAGTAAAGAACTTGTTTAAAATATCCTCCTTTAAGTAGTAAACACTGAGTGCTTTCCCCCAGGTCAGGAACAAGTAGACAAGTCCACTCTCACCTGCTCTAGGAAACACAGTACTGGAGGTCCTAGCCTAGCAGGTGAAACAAGGCATGGAAAACAGGCATCAAGACCAGAAAGGAAGAGGGCTTCCCTGGTGGCGCAGTGGTTGAGAGTCCGCCTGCCGATGCAGGGGACATGGGTTCGTGCCCCGGTCTGGGAAGATCCCACATGCCGCGGAGCGGCTGGGCCCGTGAGCCATGGCCGCTGAGCCTGTGCGTCCGGAGCCTGTGCTCCGCAACGGGAGAGGCCACAACAGTGAGAGGCCCACATACCGCAAAAAAAAAAAAAAAAAAAAAAAAGACCAGAAAGGAAGAAATAAAATTGCCTCTATCTGTATTATGATATGATGGTGTACACAGAGAACTTTACAGCTGGGTGAGGTTTCCCACTTATGGAAAATATAAAACAGAGAAGAGAGCATTGTGGGGAATGCCTTCATGTAAAGGACGGGTAGAGGGTTAGTAGCTACCACAGGAAACTGAGAAAGGATACTAGATTATATTTCATAAGCTCTTTGCAAAGCAGGGAAGTGCTTGCCTAAAATAGCAAATATTACAAAAATACTGAAGCCTCAACAATGCAGAATATTCCCATATATAGAACATCAAACCCACACAATAAGGGAGAACTGTCATATATAAACTTCATAGTATACTATCTGCACAAGATGATCTCAGTAACAAATGGATCAGAATTATTGGGCTAAGGTGTTTTAATGCTACTTATACCTGAGATGGTTATAATGAAATGACTCTAAATGTATAATCATTAATATTAATTATGTCACCCATGACATAGGAGATAATGCTTGTAATATGAGATGATGAACTTTGAACCTAAAGTAACATTTAATTTTGGATAAAATCTCAGCAAGGTAGAGGAGACTATTATGTGTCTACCTATATTTTTTAGTAAGTAAAAAAGTATGTTTAGCGCTTCCCTGGTGGCGCAGTGGTTGAGAGTCCGCCTGCCGATGCAGGGGACATGGGTTCGTGCCCCGGTTCGGGAAGATCCCACATGCCGCAGAGCGGCTGGGCCCGTGAGCCACGGCCACTGAGCCTGCGCGTCCAGAGCCTGTGCTCCGCAACGGGAGAGGCCACAAGAGTGAGAGGCCCGCGTACCGCAAAAAAAAAAACAAAAAAACAGTATGTTTAATATTTTTTCCATCAAATAATAAAAGCATACAGATTTTTGGTTCTTGGGTTGCACTTATCCATTGTAACATCCTAATTCAAAGTAATGCACTAAGTTTCCTACAATTTTATGAAAATTCAAGATTCTCTTTTTTTTCTTTGAGTCAGAGGATTCTGTTTGTTCTTCACTTATTATGCCATAAAGATTTTTAATGAAATTTAGTTAAAAAGCAAGGCCAAAACTGTTTCACTGAGGTCTGTTAACATAAGAAATTCGGTCTCTAATCGACAGGGTCACTGCAGGAGGGCCGTGAACAGACCGGTAGTCGTTTCTTACCCAGTTCTCAAAGACAAAACTGGCGCAGCCTCAGCTAACTTCGGTGCCCAGCAACATCAGACACCAGTCCTGGTGAGCAAACCTCAGAGTGAAGGCCACAGCTCAAGATGAGGGCAATTTCCCCTGCACTGGCCTCAACCCCCGGCCTAAAGTGACTAATATGAGGAATAACCTTCATTGTAAGTTAAAAATACAGATTCAGAAAGTCTACCCAACACTGAATTACAGTGTCTGAACAACTTCTATTTTTGACTTGTCCAGGAGACTTTTATCATCAAGCAAAGTGTAGGCAACTCTCTCTTAACCTCCAGAATGGACTTTCTCAAACCACGTGTATAGATGCATATTCTAAATATATACAATTATATATGTGTATATATTTATAAATGCTTATACAGTATGTATGGGGTACAATGTAAAATGTTATTTATCTTGGGGAGTGATCAAAAACTGTTTGACAGCTATGGCCAGAAGACAAAGACAAATGAGTAACTATATTGAAAAAAAAAAAACTACATGTATTCCCTGCCTGGAAGCAAGAATAAAACAAACCTTTTGGTTTGTCTTATTGGTCCGATTTTACAGTATTTTTTGATTATCAATAAACTGGACAACTCTTACTAAAAACAATTATTTTTATTATGGCAGCTCTAATACTACTTCATCATAATGAGATAAGTACATTGGGAAAAAGAAAAGGATTCAGAGAAAACATCCAAGTGTACTTTTTCTATGTTGGAGGAAAACAGACTGTCTCCTCCTACCTCATATATGAATTTAGTGCCCTTAAGTTTTGCAGCCTGTTAAATCCCCATCCATGTCACCCATGGACAGCACTTGACCTCGGAATTTCCCTTCTCCTTCAGGACTTGTGACACGGTCCTCTCCCAATTTTCTTCCTCAATGATTGTTCTTTCTTTGTATCCTCTTTACTCTCTAAATATTTCTCCTTGGAGTTTACTGGTGGCAGACCATCTCTCTTTCTCCTTCCCTCTTTCTCTCTCTTAACTCTACCCAAGTGATCTAAATTCAATCTAATAGTTGACATTTACTACCTTTGTGTAGGTATACTGTACCATTTTATATCAATAGATGCAGAAACTAAGGCAAGAGAAAACTTATTAACTTGTCCGAGGTCATACAGCTAGTTAAATAGCTCAGATGGAATTCATACACAGGCAGTTGAGCTCCAGAGTCTTTATTTTACTTAGTAGAGTTTCCAGGCCTTGGCATAACTGACATTTTTGGGCCTGATAATTCTGTGCTGTGGGGAGCTGGCTTGTACACTGCAGGATGCTTGACAGGATTCCTGGCACTAGATGCCAGGAGCACCCCACTCCAGGTCACAATCAAAAGTGTTTCCAGGGCTTCCCTGGTGGTGCAGTGGTTGAGAGTCCACCTGCCGATGCAGGGGACACGGGTTTGTGCCCTGGTCCGGGAGAATCCCACATGCCGCGGAGCGGCTGGGCCCGTGAGCCATGGTCGCTGAGCCTGCGCGTCCGGAGCCTGTGCTCCGCAACGGGAGAGGCCACAACAGTGAGAGGCCCGAGTATCGCAAAAAAAAAAAAAAAAAAAAAAAAGTTTCCAGATATTGTTAAATGTCCCATAGGCGACAAAAATCGCCCTGGTGGAGAACCACTGCTTTACTGGGATAATACTGGGCTGCACTGCCCTAAGACACAGTGAATACTTATAACTCTCTTGCTTCTCTTGCTTATGATACAATTATCATAAGTGCAACACAATCTGTAGACACCAACAGGGTCTATTTTTAAATTCTAGAAAAATATAAACACACATGTAGCCTCTCTCTTTAGGATAATCATCAACATGCTACTTTTGGCATATGGAGAAGATTCTAAATTATTTTTAAAATGTGACATCTCCCACTCATCCAAACAAATAACTAAAACCCATTCCGATCTATAGAGTCAAAGATTAAATTACATTCTTTTACCTTTAGGGCTGAAATTATAGTTTGCTCAGCTGCTGGTGGGAATGAGCTCTGACTGGAAACCACCTAGAACAAATCCAGTTATAGTTTTGCTTAAGTTATTTATTTTTATAAATACTAATTTTGATCATCACATGATAAAACTGTTTCCACAAGCCACATATAAAATATTATCATTACTTTAGAGAAGTATCTCATACATGTTTTAAAAGTCCATTAGTATTTAGTAGTTAGGATAGGTCTAAAAATGTTTTCCTGTATAAAGCAAATATCTACTTCAAATAACTGAAACATTAAGAATTCTAATAGCTAGCTTTCCTTAATTATAAAGTTTTAACTTGAAAAAGTCAGTTTAAAGCCATATTTACTTATTTCTTAAAAAAAATCACCCTTTGTAGGCTGACTATAATTTTTAAC
Source organism: Mesoplodon bidens (assembly GCF_964165515.1). Taxonomy (NCBI): domain Eukaryota; kingdom Metazoa; phylum Chordata; class Mammalia; order Artiodactyla; family Ziphiidae; genus Mesoplodon; species Mesoplodon bidens. The sequence goes on from NC_138166.1 coordinate 12,898,184, forward strand.
AAGTGTCAAATGTTTCCCTTTTTACAAATCAATACCAACATTATGAAAATTCTGAAATGATCAATAAAGACATTTAAATCAGGCTAAATAAACACAACTTTGCATTGCTTGTGGTTCTTTGGAGTAATAATTAAAGGAAATGGAAAATATATATTCTTTTCATTTACTTTTGTTATTTACTTTTCTGAGATTTACCTGTTAATAACCCTTTAAATATATTTTGTTTAGTGTGCAAAATACAAATTTTGGAAACCCCTAATTGATAAAAGCACTTGTTAAAAAATTTAAGTAAATGAAAAACTGTCACATAATTATTCTAAAATACAAGCTAGCATATAAAAGCTCATATTTAGAGGTCAAGGTTTTAAGAACATCATCTAACCTTTGGCTTTTTCAGGTCTTCTAACTATCTCTCTACTTACCAAATATTTTGAAAATCATTAATAGAGAGCAAACACAAGCAACTCAAGAATCAAAGAAGGGGATGAAAGTGTTGCTTTCCTAATAATTATGTTTACAGTTCATCTTAGACATAATATATAAAGGAAAACAAGTTAAAATTCAGTCATTTTTTTAAGAAGTAGTAGATCAATAGCAAAAAAAATATTTTTTACTCATAAATAGTCTTCAATGATTATATCATAGGAGTTCACTGTTTTTAATGCATCTCCTCCCCCACTTTTTTGTAAAAGGTAGAACCTTTCTGACATGTTAGAGGGCTTACGAGTTCTTACTATTACTAGATTTGCTATAATTTACTACCACCCATATGATACCAAATCATGTGGTTTAATGGGTATAAAGCACAAATAATTTACCTTTAAATCATCTGTTCAATAAACTTAACTATACCAAGCAACCTTGAGGATCTACAGTTCATGTGTTTTAAACTAACTATATAGACAAAAAGTCATACAAACAATAGAGGCCAGGATCAAAGACTGTTTCGAGAAGGTTCATGCCTCAGCTTATTTTACAATCACATTTTCATTGTATTCTTCTGCAAAATATTAAATAATAATTCATTATTGTCTAAATTTAAGGCAAGAAGAAAGAAGAACTTGAAATTAAGTCAAAAGAACTTAATTAAAGTAGAGGCTACCTTTGTTACCGATTGGTGCAACTTATACAGTGAATTCACGACTGCCACATTTCTTCTCTGCCCCTCAGTAAGAGGTCCAATCACCTGACTTGCATCTCCTTGGGTGGAGAGCTGCAAGAATTCAACACAAAAAGAAATTACCAAAATGACAGTTCATATTTACTGGGGGGAAGTTCATGGTCCCCTGAAAAAGAAAATGTTAACTGGAAATATTCAGGTCAAGCTTTGGACTTTAGGCATAGCCAGGTACCTCTGTAGATTTAACGCCATGGACCTGGAAGCCTAATTAGTCTTGCACAGGAAGAACATCCTTCATCAGTACTTCATAGCTGGTGGACTCCTGAGGCAAGTGCGACCTAAAAGCCCAGGATGTGCTGTTATTTTGATACATCAGCATAGTTTTTCTAGGGAATACCTTCTGCCAACAGTTTTTCTATTAAAAAACGGAGAAATAAGCCATCCAAAAAAAGAAAGCAGAGAAGGAAGGAAAAAAGAAGGAAGGGAGGGAGGAAGGAATAAAAGTAAACCTACATCCTACGTACATTTGACAGCCATCATAATAGCCTAATGAAATGAGTGGTAAAAAGAGGGTATTACACTCATTTTTCCATAGATTAAAAAGGAAGTTGCTTAGGATTATACCGTGTATGGATGATCAGTAGGAGTGGTACTAATGCATGCATTTTAGGGAAAAGGACATGGAATTTTTACCGAATTAATCTAAAACTATTATAGTTCCATTTAAGAAAAACATCCACCTATAAACGATTCTCATATTAATCAGGTTTTAATCCAATCCTCTATAACAATTATTATTTAAAGGTCAATTAAACTTGATCAGGAAAATAAAACATGAGGCAAGTAACTGTATATACGGATGCACATCTCAAACATGAAAAATTGGCCTTTTAGGGAAGAGGTGAAAATAAGAGCATCTTCCCTTTTTTATAGTGATAAAAATAAAATATGAGGGAAATACTGTTTTTCTTTCTACTCTCCTTTGATACACACACATAAATTTTCAAAATTAAATTCAATTCCCACTTTATCAATTCCTACTTATGGCAACAAAATACAATTTAAAAAAATAAAAAACTGCAATTAAAATAAAGAGAATAATCCTTCATTGAAGTTATCATCCATGATGATGGCTTTAAGTCAACATAAAGTTTTCTGACATTAGGTTAATAACTCCAACTTATTTTGCCTTTCCTCATAGACAGATAGTTACCAAATTACAATCAGGTTGTGTCCTAAATGGTCATTTGTAAGTTAGTAGGCTGAAAAAAAAAAGCCATATTTTTCCTGTAGAAACTATGTTAAAAATCAACGGTTAGGGCTTCCCTGGTGGCGCAGTGGTTGAGAGTCCGCCTGCCGATGCAGGGGACACGTCGGGTTCGTGCCCCGGTCTGGGAAGATCCCACATGCCACGGAGAAGCTAGGCCCGTGAGCCATGGCCACTGAGCCTGCGCGTCCGGAGCCTGTGCTCTGCAACGGGAGAGGCCACAACAGTGAGGGGCCCGCGTACCGCAAAAAAAAAAAAAAAAAAAAAAAAAAAAATCAATGGTTAGACCTCAGATGAGCCCATATAGCCCAGTTTAATCTATAAGGTGGTAAACTAATACTAATAGAAGCTCTGAGCTCCCAGGAGACAGCAGATGATGGGCTCCGAGCTATGGTGAGGGTGGGGAAAAGCTCCTGAAGCCACTTTGGAGACTTGAGTGGCAATGGTCAGGGGCATCAATGGTTATGGTAGACTCAGGGGTTAGATGCTAAATATGTACCTGTCTATAGTAGGCATTTAAAAACTATGAGTTCTAGCTGTACAGTTTTAAAAAATCCAATCTCTCTTCTCTTGAGATTCTCTCCAAATAATTTTGAAGTGCTAACAAAGAAATGCGAAAAGAACCTTTCTGATACTATCTTATTTCCACTTATTTTATGTATTCCATATTTAATAAAGAGACAGGCTCACTGCTAGAAAAGGATGGAGGTTATTTTATTGATAATAATTGATCATAGTTTTAGGGTTTAAAAGTATAGAAAGGCCCATTTTACACCTATTAGGATGCTATAATAAAAAAGACAGATAATAACAAATGTTGGCCATGATGTAGAGTAACTGGAACTCTTGTGCATTGCTGGTGGGATTTTAAAACGGAGCAGACGCTCTGGAAAACAGCCTGGCAGTTCCTCAAAGGTAAACAGAGTGAAAATACACCCAGCAATTCGACTCTTAGATATATATATACAAAAGAAATAAAAACATGTATACAACTATTCACAGAAGCATTATTCCATAGCAAAACAGCCTCAAAATTGAAACAACCCAAATGTCAACCAACTGACAGATGGATAAATAAAAATAAGATGTAGTATATCCATACAATGGAATGTTCCTCAGCAAAAAGAAAGGAATGCAGTTCTGATACATGCTACAACATGGAAGTACCTTGAAAATAAAAAGAAGCCATGTACAAAAGGCCACATATTAAATGATTACATTTACACGAAATATCCAGAATAAGCAAATCCACAGAGACAAAAAGTAGATTAGTAATTGGAAGAGGGGTAGATGGGGAGTGATTGCTAATGGGTAGGAGGTTTCTTTTTGGGGTGATGAAATGTTCTAAAGTTGATTGTGAATATACTAAAAAACAATGATTTCTACACTTGAAATAGGTGAATTATATTTTAATAAAGCTGTTTTTTAAAAAGTATAGAAATAAAAATTCCCACACTACAAGGGTTATCAATGAATACCTTGAGAGCCTAGTGAAAACTAAGGTTAAGATTAGATGGTTCAGTTAAATAGATCTACAAAGTTCAATGAAGAAAATACTATAGTTACAGGAGCAAAACAATGATAATATAAAAGAACTAAAAATGAAATATCACCGTGCCAAAACCAAAGAACAAAATTTAAACATCGAAGTGAAAATATAACACTAGAAGATTGGAAACAAAAACAATATGCTGCTTATCTTGGCCTGACAGCACAGAACAGAATCAGTCCAACACCTCAGCTAAGTGGATCACCCTGGTTCTCTCCAGCACCACTCCTGTCATAAACTTTTTGGGGAAAATAATTTCAAACTTACAAAATGTTACAAAAATAAAAATAGTGCAAGGAACACCCATTTATGCTTTACTCAGATTTACCTATTGCTAACATTTTATTTCATTTGCTTTATTATTGGTAGTCTTTCCTTCTCTTTCACACACACACACACACACACACACACACACGTATATGCATATTTTTTTTCTGAATCATACATACATTATGGCCCTTTGTCCCATTTCAGTGGATAGTTCCTAAGCATAGCGCTACTCTTTTACGAAACCTCAGTTCAGTCATCGACTTCATAAATTTACATTGTTAACAATACTTTTATCTGGCATCTGCCATGTTTCCAAAAAGTTCTGGTCTCTTTTAGTGGGAAGTGGTATTAGAGACCAAGATCTGGGCCCTAGGTGTGCTCACTGCTACTTACTCCTATAAAAACTCTTAATCAGGGCTTCCCTGGTGGCGCAGTGGTTGAGAGTCCGCCTGCCTATGCAGGGGACACGGGTTCGTGCCCCGGTCTGGGAAGATCCCACTTGCAGCGGAGCGGCTGGGCCCGTAAGCCATGGCCGCTGAGCCTGCACGTCCAGAGCCTGTGCTTCGCAATGGGAGAGGCCACAACAGTGAGAGGCCCGCGTACCGCAAAAACAAACAAACAAACAAACAAACAAAAAAACTCTTAATCAATTCAACATGTATAGAGATGATTGCTTCAAGCCCCTGGACTCTTACTTAGTTCCTTGTCTTCACCCCCTTCAAGTTATACAAACTATATAGTGAATTCCCATATACAGATAACCTAGACTTCACAATGAACACTCTACAATTTGTTTTATATCACGTACCTATCACCTATCTTCAACTCATTTTATATTTTTGATTCATTTCAAAATAAGTTTTAGACATCAGTATACTTAACCCCAAAACAGTTAAGCATGTGTCTAATTAACTGGAATTCAATATTTACTTCCTTTTTTTTTACTTCTAAGGTAAAATTTATGTGATGAAATGCAGACATTTAGTGTACAATTCACTGAGATTTGGTAAAGTGCTTTACGTGTGTAACGTTAACCACATCACTCCAGAAAGGTCCTCCATCCCACTTCCCACTCAACCCCACTCTTTTGGTTTGATAAGTCTTGGCTTTTAAGTGGGGCTACATTCACAGACAATAGGGAAAGATATTTTTAACGAGTTCCAAAGACAGTATTTCACATATTATTCAGTCTTTTACCAGCTCCCGCTGCCTTCTTCTTGGGAAAAACTTTTTATTTTTGCTCACACATATTTTCAAAACCACTAAAAGGCACAATTTATTTTTTCTAACATTTTATTATGAACACTTAAAGACTTGTACAGTGAACACCCATATACTGAACACCTAGATTCTATAATAACATTTTATAACACTTGCTTATGTTATTCATCCCTCTATCCATTTTATTTTATTTATTTATTTTTGGCTGTGTTGGGTCTTCATTGCTGCACACGGGCTTTCTCTAGTTGTGGTGAGCAGGGGCTACTTTTCATTGTGGTGCATGAGCTTCTCATTGCAGTGGCTTCTCCTGTTGCGGAGCCTGGGCTCTAGGCACGGGGGCTTCAGTAGTTGTGGCAGGTGGGCTTAGTAGTTGTGGCTCATGGGCTCTAGACACAGGCTCAGTAGTTGTGGCGCACGGGATTAGCTGCTCCGCAGCATGTGGGATCTTCCCAGACCAGGGATCGAACCCGTGTCCCCTGCATTGGCAGGTGGATTCTCAACCACTGTGCCACCAGGGAAGCCCCCATTTTATATTTTTGATGCATCTCAAAATAACTTGAAGACATCACTATATTTGTTACCACTGACTTCATCTCACTGATTAGTTTTATCTATTCTGTATTTTTACATAAAGTTTTTTTGGGTATATGAATGTAAAGCTTTTTTCACTCAGCATAATGTTACTGGTTTTCACCCATGTTTGTTCCTTTTTATTGCTGTGTGATATTGCATTGTATGAATTTATCTGAGTTCGTTTTATCCATTCTCCTATTGTTCCTAGAATGTCTGCAATTAAATGAACACTAGACTTAGGAATCTAGACTTTTCTCTACCACTTGCTAGCTGAGTAACTTGTGGCTTCGATTTCTTTATCTGTAACATGAAACTAACAATAGAGTCAATACCAAAGTATGCTTTGTAAACTGTAAAATGCCTTAGCAATGTAAGGCATTATCTTTTTTTGGCTGCGTGGCTTGCAGGATCTTAATTCCCCAACCAAGGATGGAACCTGTACCCCCTGCAGTGGAAGCGCAGAGTCTTAACCACTGGACCACCAGGGAAGTCCCAAGGCATTACCATTTTTATCTCTAGACAATTCTATGTCTGGTTCTCATTTTCTTCTCACTTCTCCTTTGCTTAGACCTTTCCCCTACAATCCACTCCTCCAAGCTCTACCTCTCTCAGTACTGGTGAGGGACTACAGGCACAGACTAGGACTGAGGAATTGGAAACAAAAGCCACTGAAACTATCTAGAGGAACAGACTAAATTATTTTGGCTCCTTTTTGGTTATGTTAAGAAAGCATCTTGTCCAGAGTAGGCATCCTCTATTTCAGAAGTCTCCACCCATCTTCAGCCATTTTAACTTTTACTGTTTCAAGCTATTTCCTTCATTTGATCTCCTTAAAACTTACTTTTCACGAATTCACGTGTACGTTCAGCAAGTAGAAGATGCTCATTAGGTATCTGCTGAATAACTGAATGGCCAGAATAATGGTTTCTCATTGCTGCTTTTTCAAAGTCCACCTTATTTGAGATGAATTAAATTGTATGGAGGTGCAAAAACACAGTTTTGGCTGTGAAGCATTAGGAACTAGGGAACTAGAAAGGTAAAAGCAGTAAGAGATTCAATATTCTAAACTATGAGAAATGTACATACTGGTGCATCACGTTACACTATTTAATATAGCCTGGAAAGATGTCAGAAAGCAAAAGAGCAGCATTTGAGTTTTAAAACACACACACACACACACACGAAAAGAAAGCGATTCCAAAGGCTAAAGGAATCCTTAATAATTAAAATGGTTCCTATGTGCAAACAACAAGACTTACTATTCCTTTTTAAGTTTAATTATCTGAAGAAAGTATTTTTCACAACTTCTAATTCTGTACATCTGCTCACTAGGAACTTTGTGTGAATTCAATGCATGAGAAACAACTGAAATTAAAGTCCTGAAACAATGGTAAGTTATACTGTTAACATGAAGAATGTTTTTATATAATTTTTAATTTGTAGATGAAATGACCCCAAGATCGCCCTAACATCACAGCTGAGGGCTACAAGTAAAAGACGATTCAAGAGATGAGTTGGATGAGAGCTTTAAATTTCTATTCAGATAATCTACCGAAAATTACTTTTGGGGAAATTATAAAGTTGGTGATTTAGAAGAATGTCTAAAAAGAACAAGAAAATATATTATGGATTAGTTATGAGTTACATACAGTTAAGTTACTTTCCAGATATTAAGGAAATACTACTAGTGTTCTATTTATCCATAATTTCCATTACTGCTAAGAAATGTCAAGGGATAACTCCTTTTTATATGGATTTGGTCACAATTCTTCTAAATATTTCTTTGCAATCATATGTAAAACAAACGAGGAAAAAAGTATGTATTAGAATTTCATAGGTTTAAAACAGAACAATGCGAAATGTATACTAATCTACAATGCTTCCTGAATAAAAACAAGTCAAAACATTTTTATATTAAATCAGATATTTTAACAAAAACTGAAATAAGCTCTGATGAACCTTCAGTTATGGTTATATCTATGCTTATTTTTCTGAAAGTGGTGAGTGTATTTGGATTACAATTACCAAATTTTTAAATGTAATGTCATATTTATATTAGAACAAATTCTTTTGATCTAATGCATGCTTTTTATCCAATTTTGGAGTTCACAGAAAAAAAAATTACACGCAAAAGGCAAAGTATTATTAATGTTGTTATTCTACTGGAGTGTATAAAGGGCAAATAGCTAACTCTCCGATTGCACTCCCCACCCCCACCCCCACACACAGAGAAGACATCAGTAATCAACTGTGGCCCTGTTATGGCCTCGTAACACAGTGCTCCAGGTAGTGACTACAAATCTCTTAGACACAGGAGATGAAATCTATTTGTAATCCCTGAGTAATGTCATATGAGTTTTCCTGGACATTTTGGCCAATGATTCTAAGTGTATTCTATGGTTCACCTAAATGCTTTCTAGGTCAAGAGATGCTGATAAGCAGTATATTCCAAGAGCCTCAAAACTGCTGTATCCTTTCATAGCCCACTATAAGAAATGTATCCTAAGAAAATAGTAAAGCTATATGCACAAGGATAATGTTATTTATAAAACAGAGAACTTGGAAAATACTACGTGTCTAAGAATAAGAGAATAGTTGGGTATATGAAACAATTCACATGCTGGAACAAACAACAATGGGAGGTGCTTACGCTATAGTGTTAACTGTGTAAAAAAACAAACAAAGAAAAGCAGATTTGTCTGTGCAGCAGTTTTGTCTCAGAAAAAAAACTAGAAAGAAATAAAGCAAAAATATTAAAAAATAGTATGAAGCATTACATAATGTGCAAAATTACCAGAATACTAGTAAAAAGCACTGTAGAATTCCATACAATCTAAAAGGTTCATTTGTAGAACACACTTAGAAAGTGTTATACAAGATAATTTCCTCCATTATAAAAATGGAAGATGTACAATTCCATCCCTGAAAGATTTAAGATAATATAAGAAAATAAACTGCTTTGGTAACTGTTTACTTCCCCAAAAGAAGATTTTTGGAAAAGATAATCCCTTTTGATCTACTAATCTGTGACACAGATTAAAATAATTTTTATTTATATTTACTTATCAAATGCTTTCATCATAGGTTACCTGGTTTAGAGTAAAGAATAAAAGAATTATAATTAAATATCACTTAGCTTATTATAACATGCCAATTAATTGCACTAAAAATATATACACACACACATTCACAATTAAATTACTGTCTAACATCCCTGATACTAAATACAGTTTGTAATACATTAGAAATTGAATTGTATTTGAAATTCAGACATAGGCATGTTTCTGCAAATCTATATAGCAGAGGACAAATCCACAGGTTTACACAGCAATTCTTCATTTTCCTGGCAAGTCAACCTAACTAAACTTCCCTGACAAATAAAATTAATTTTCTTAGGTGCTGAAACTATCAGAAAATATTTTTACGAAAATCTCGCTACACTGTATGTCAATACTTTTCTGGTTTCATAAATAAGACACACTGAACTTATACCTTAAGAAGTCAAATTCTACTTAACTTTTGTAAATGTTCACTAGTGAGTGGTGTTTTTGTGCTATTACACATCTTTATTTTAAAAGTAATTCTATCAGAGCTTCGTAGAGTATATATGGCTGCTTGCCCCTTCACTCATTAAACAGCTTTAGGTTACCGTATCTTTTGAAATTTTGTGTTTCCTTTTCCTTTTTCTTTAAATTTTGATGATATTAAGAATCCTAATCTTATTCTTAAAGTGTCAGTTTCCTCTTTTTGATCTTATTTCCCCTCATCTTGGTCTAACTTGCTGCAAAGTGGGAAGCTAGAGGACTAACCACATGCAAGCTAGGAGACTTCCCCATAAATTAAGGTCATACTTTAGTGCATGGACACTGTGACATCAATTCTAGAAGTTCAAAGGATGTTTTTAGTTCTTTCCTGGTTCTTATTTATATTTCAGACTGTTGAATTTGTCAAATATTTGACTACTTGATAAACAAAAAGAGGTGTTACTACATATTTGTCTAACTGAAAATAAGGACAGGTACATTTAACTACAGAATAGATTCAATGGTAATGTTACATCTTGACATCAGACTAAACCTTCACACAGACCTGATATCAAAGAGGTGACAACTTGAGATGGGTTCCCTTTTGGACAATTAACATATAACTAAAAAGCTTGAAATCAAATCTTGTTTACAGACAAGAGGTGAGTAAAACCAGCACACAGGAATCAAATATAGCTTTGTAATTCAAAGCTATATTGCTGAGACACCCTGTATTACTGTTAGAAGACCCTTTTATCAACCTACCTTTCTCATCAACCTACCTTTCTCATCAACCTCCTCTAGATCTTTTCCCAAGCTCCTGTCCTTTATGTCAAAAACTCCACCTGGCACATGGGATTTGATAACTACAGTGGGTAGGGAAGGCAAACACAATTTGCTAGGAATGGATCACTTGGAGTTTTTACTTTTTTTTTTCTTCAAAGAACCTTACGCTTTTGAACAACAGATGGAGTTTCCACCTACCCATGACTGATCACTGGCTCCTAAAACACGGGCCTTGTTAATTTAATTTAGAATCATAAGTCTGTATATTAATTCTTTGAAGAAGAGAGAACGGTTCATTGTCAGGTATACTGACCTTTTCCATTTTCCAATAATGAATACAAAGACTAATTTATTAATCAACAGGAAAACTCTTTGCATATACATATATTATAGAGAATAAGACGCCTTTGACTCAAGGTAATTTAGGTTTCATACACATTGAATTTCAAACCACAGAATTTCCAAAAGAAATAAGTTTATTACCCTTAGGGATATAGATAAACTAAAATATCAGAATCCCACTATTAAGGCCTAAGCTAGTCAATAAAATTTAAAAAAATAATTAGTAGTTTATACATTTGTATATAGACTAGTACTTTCACAGTTTTGAGATATAAATTCTAATGCAATTAAACCTATAATCTTGTATGCATTATTAATTTTCATAGCAAAGAAGTTCTTTATATATAGTCTAAAGGTAACTTTCAATTTAACTATTCTTAATAATATAAAATTATTGGGTTGGCCAAAGAGTTCATTTGGGTTTTTCTGTAACATCTGATGGAAAAACCTGAAGGAACTTTTTGGCCAAGCCAATATATTATTGAGCTCCAAGCTAATGAGGCTCTCTCTAAATATTAATCTTAATAGCACTGTTTATAATGTCAAACCAGAAAAAAAAAGGTTAATTACCTGATTGAGAGCAATGATTATCTAAACTACAAATTTATTTTGCAAAATCTGGCGATGTCATTCTGTTTGTGTTTGCCACAAATGACTATGATTGTCTGAGAAGTCTTTTTCTTTTTTTAACATCTTTATTGTAGTACAATTGCTTTACAATGGTGTGTTAGTTTCTGCTGTATCACAAAATGAATCAGCTATACATATACATACATCCCCATATCTCCTCCCTCCTGCGTCTTGAGAAGTCTTAAGGGAGTAGCTCTGCCATTCTGCGGTGGCCTGATTAACCTCCTTAACCCCATAACTTCCCATTCTGATAGTGGATTTGTCGATTTCTCTGTGAAATTCCATCCACTTTGTCTTATTAGTCTGAGGCTGTGTCGTAAGGTGTATCATAATTCTTATACCCTCCTAGTAAACCGTTCTTGTTCTCATTTTATGACCACCCTCTCCCCAACCCCTAATAATGCTTTTTGCTTTAGAGTCCATTTTGCCTGCTGTTAATATAGTTATATCAGCTTTTGTCTAATTACTATTTGCCTGAAATATCTTTTCTCCAGTCTTTTACTTTCATTCTTTATATGTCCTTATGTTCTAGGTATATCACACAAAACTAAATTTAATTATTAGTTCTATCCAACTGGAGAATAGTCACAGGCCAGTTTAGTCTATTTACATTTACTGTGATCAATGATATATTTGGAATCCATCTTACTATGAACTTTTTATATGATTTTTTTTTTGCTTCTTTTTATTCTGTTTACTTTTCAACTTTTTACTGAACTGGTACCTTTTTTTTTTTTTTAACCCATTTTCCCCATCAATTAAATTAGAATTTATACGTTCTATTTCTATTCTTTCAGTGGCCATAATTAAATTGTTAAAATTCATACTCAACTTAAGTCAAAGTATCTATGGCTTTACAGTCCTCCTGAATAACACAAGCATTTTAGAATGGTTTCAAATTCATTATCCCTTCCGCATTGTAAGCTCTGATGTGGACTTGTATTTTAGGGGGTTCTTTTTGTTTGCATGTCCCAAACTAGTCACTATTATTTCTTTTTTTATGCAGCTAAGGCTTAGAATTACCTACATATTTACCAATTGTTTGTGCTTACTATTCCTTTTTGCATTTCAATCCTTCCTTTAGAGTTACATTTCCTCCTTCAGTGTTCAACCATGAAAGGGCTTCCCTCTCATTGAGAGTGAAGGCCAAAGCCCTCACTACATCCTGCAAGGGCTGGCATGATCTAGAGTTGAGGTTAGAGTTTCAAGGATATTAGATGGGCTCACAGGAATTCTAGGAAAGCCAGAGCATTCAGTCAGTCTCTAGTCTCCCAGTATCCAGGAATCCGGGCATATAAGCAAAGCTGAAGGACAGAGTGCTTAGAACTAGAGGCCCTGGGTGGAAGGGGCCACTTCCCGGTGATATAACCAAAGTCTGCAACTAAAACTGCTTCAAACATCTACCAGACTTCTGTTGGCTTTTAAGCCACTTGCACCTGCCTCCTCAGCCCCACTGATTGTGATCAATCCCTTTGGCTGCTAATTAAATTCTTTCTTCTGTTTAAAACCTGCGTATCGTAAACAGTGAAACAGAGCTAACTGGAAAGTATAAACTGAAAAACAAAAGTTCTCCGGGAAACATCCTTAGTCCAGTCCTCCAGGGTCACACACTAACACTTTCTTGTGGTCTTCTATTTTAAAAAGGAAAAAGAAACAGAAAAGCCTTTATAAAACAGCATTTATTTTATATATCTATCTTATTTACAGGTGGGACAACTAAATGTAATATTTTCACCTTCTTTTTCTAGCCTAATAATATACCTTGAGACTTTTCCAAATGAGCACACAGAAATCTTCACAAGACTACAAAGAATTTCTCTCACTGATTTGTAACTAAACTCCAAACTATTAATATTTTCTTGAAGCATCTTATTTGTACGCTTAAGAAAGGAAGCAAGAGGATCTAAACTCCCCGGAGTGCAATATTCCTTGTCATTACTGTTACTCTTTTAAGGTTATTAGAATGATTACAGTTAGCAATTAGATTTCCCAACTAAATAGGGTTCTTGGCAAAGATAGGGTTTATATACGTTTTGAATTAACAGAAGTGAAACATCTATATGCTAAGTAAAATAAATCAAAGACAAATACTGTATGATATAATTTATATGTGGAATCTAAAAAATATAACAAACTAGTGAATGTAACAAAAAAGAAGCAGACTCACAGATACAAAGAACAAATTAATAGTTACCAGTGGGGGTGAGGGGCAATATAGGTGTAGGGGATTAGGAGGTACAAACTCTAAGGTATAATAATCTACAAGGATATATTGTACAACATGGGGAATAGGCTTCCTTATTATGAGGGTATAGAAGCTCTCAAATTTCACCCCTTTTTGGGAATCCACTTTTTTTATACTGTGATGCCCTAATGCACATACACAATATTAAAAAAATTAATAAATTTGTATTCTTTTTCTCCTGTTAACTTGCCTATTGTCAGTTTATTTCATAGACCCAGCCATCAAACCTAGAAGGGTGGAGGGAAAGTCTTTCTTCCCCTACATGTACATTGACTTTACAAAAGTCACATATAATTCTAGAACAGGGTTTTGGTTTTATTGATTTTTCCCTATTGGTTTTGTTTTCAACTCTTTGATTTCTGCTCTCATCTTTATTATTTCCTTCTGTTAACTGCTATTGGGGGGGGGGGCTTTCCTGGTGGCACAGTGCTTAAGAATTTGCCTGCCAATGCAGAGGACACGGGTTTGAGCCCTGGTCTGGGAAGATCCCTCATGCCACAAGCAACTAAGCCCGTGCACCACAAATATTGAGCCTGAGCTCTAGAGCCCGCGAGTCAAACTACTGAGCCCGTGTGCCACAACTACTGAAGCCCACGTTCCTAGAGGCCGTGCTCTGCAACAAGAGAAGCCACCACAGTGAGAAGCCTGTGCACTGCAACAAAGAGTAGCCCCCGCTCACCACAACTAGAGAAAGCTCGCGTGCAGCAACGAAGACCCAACTCAGCCAAAGAAAATTATAAATAAAATTTAAAAAGAAAATCAAACTGCTATGGATTTAATTTGTCTTCTTTTGCCCTAGTTTCTTGAGGTGGAATATTTGAACAGTAATTTGGGACCTTTTTCTTTTTGCCCCCCATATAAGCATTTAATGCTATGTATTTCCTTAAATTAACTGCATCCCAGAAAATTTGATATGGTATATTCTCATGTTTATTTAATTCAAAATATATTTTTATATTTCCCTTTTGACCCAGAGATTATTTGAAAGTATGTTATTTAATTTCCAAATATCTGAGAGATTTTCCAGATATTTTTCGGTTACTTTGAGGGGAGGGGTCACAGACCTCTCTGAAACCTCTTACAACATTTTTCCAGAAAAAACTCATATAAAATAACATTTTATAATTTCCTGGGGTTCACAGATCCCCTGAAAACCCTTCACAGAACTCCTAGATTAGCAATTCCTACCCTAAGACACTGAAAAATAATGTTTAGAAAAGGTTGTCCACAAAGGAGAAGGCAGGTTTTCTGGAGCCCTATCACAGGGAGGACACTTTCCACAGGTACCAGTGTTTCAGGTATGTCTCAGAAAATAATCTAAATTGGCACAAGTTCATACTAGTGAGTTTAGTAAAAGTTGGCTGCCCAAAAGTTAGCTGCTATGTGCTTGATATAGTAAAGGGAAAAGACAATCAATAATTTCTAAGATGCAAATGAGTTCTTTTATACTCAAATGCAGTGAATTTTAGCTTGCATCCTAACTTTTAAAAGAAAGTGTCTTTTTGTTTGTTTCTTCAAATTAAGACTGCTGTTTTTCTGCTAAGAGAGAGCAGGAGCACACAATCTATAGGTAGACAGCAATACATTTTCAGCTTTTCAGCACCTTGAAGTTACAAGTATGTCATAAAATTTAGAAGAAATATGAGAACTAGCCTAGTACCTTGAAAGCTCTCAGAGGCTCCTCTGTGAAAACTGTCTTCCTCTATGGTTACTCCGTTTGTCCCCGTTGTCTGGGGGTTTTATAGTTGCCCTTTCAACCATGCCTCCCTCCCGACCACTACCACCACAGCTCTGCAATTCACAATCACATCTAATGCTGGTGGCTCAGAGATCCCATCGCACTGGATACTGCAAGAGCCAATCCCTGAGCGTGTTTTGGCTTTGGTTCCATTTGCAAGGCCATCTTGCCTCGTGTCACACTAGGCTGATTCCTATGGCAGCCCTAGGAGGTAAATATAGGTTTTCTATCTTATTTGTAAGTGTAGCTATATCTTTGTCATTATACGCATTTGTATGACTGTGTGTACTAGGGAATAGGGTACTCTGAGCAAATCACAGCCTAACCCTGACTAAATGCTGACAACTTTCTCTCCCAGAAACATACTTTAAAATAGTATAATTTTTTTTTTTTTTTTTGCGGTATGCGGGCCTCTCACTGTTGTGGCCTCTCCCGCTGCGGAGCACAGGCTCCGGACGCGCAGGCCCAGCGGCCATGGCCCACGGGCCCAGCCGCTCCGCGGCATATGGGATCCTCCCGGACCGGGGCACGAACCCGTATCCCCTGCATCGGCAGGCGGACTCTCAACCACTGCGCCACCAGGGAGGCCCATAAAATAGTATAATTTTGAAGTATACGTTAGAGAATTAAATTATATTCCTGTACCTTGAAACAGGGATAAGATTATACCTTCTTGATCACTAAGATGCTTGAAAAGATATAAAAGCTCTATAGTTTTAAGATCACTTCCAATTCCAGTAAAAATGGACCAGGTAATTCAGACTAATCCTGTCAATGGCAACACCTAGAAGAGCTGAATTATATATTTAAAAAACCTTCATGGTATCAAAGTGCTAACATGGCAGTGAAAACTCATGGGGGCCTGATCCAAATGCCCAGTTTCAAGTCTCGCATTACTTCTTGTACTTTCTGGAGTTGACATGGAAAATTCTATTTGTTTTATTTGTTCACATTCTGAAATAAAGGAAGAGATAAATGAGAGTATATTTTGTAATGAAAGACATAAGGAAAAATAGGAGAGGGGAAAAATTAATATTATATGCTTGTGGTAATGTAAACAAGTTTAGGACAACAAAGATTCGAGAATACAATATATGATAAGGGAACAAATATATGTCATCACATAAGGCATACATAAAAAGGCTCATAATTTTTAAAAGTAAATTAATATTAATTAAAATCATTAAGTAAATTATCATAGTAATGAATTTCTATCTTCTTTGGGCTATGAAGCTGATAGTCATATGCCATAAAAATTTCATACACACTTAGGAGTAAATATTTGCAAATCATATATCCATACAACTCAACCAAAAACCAGTCTGACTGAAAGAAGGGCAGAGGAACTGAAAAGACATTTTTCAAAGAAGATACCCAGATGGCAAATGGGTACATAAAAAAGTGCTCAACATCACTAATCATCAGGGAAATGCAAATCAAAATCATAAAGAGGTATCACTTCACACCTGTTAAAATGGCTGGTAAGAAAAAGATAAGAAATAACAAGCACTGGTGAGGATGTGGAGAAAAGGGAACCCTGTGCACTGATGGTGTGAATGTAAACGGGTACAGCCACTGTGGAAAACAGTACGGAGGGTCCTCAAGAAATTAAAAACAGAACTACCATATGATTCAGCCATCTGAAGAAAATGCAATCACTATCTGGAAAAGATATATGCATCCCTATGTTCACTGAAGCATTATTTACACTAGCCAAGATGTGGAAACAACCTAAGCGTCCATGGCAAATGAAGGGATAAAGAAAATGTGGTGTATATGTATAATGGAATATTATTCAGCCACAAAAAAGAAGGAAATCCTGCCATTTGTGACAACATGGATGGACCTTGAGGGCATTACGCTAAGTAAAATAAGTCAGATAGAGAAAAACGAAAGCCCTTTGATTTCACTTATATGTAGACTCTAAAAAACAAAACAAAACAAACTCACAGATACAAGCTGCTAGAGGTGAGGGGTAAGGGGTGGGGGAAGTGGGGGAAGATGGTGAAAAGATACAAACTTCCAGTTATAAGACAGTAAGTCCAGGGATGTAATGTACAGCAGGGGGACTACAGCTAACAATACCGTATTGTATATGTGAAAGTTGTTAAAAGAGTAAATCTTAAAAGTTCTCATCACAAGAAAAAAAAAGTTAGGGTGTGCACCTGAAACTAATATAATGTTATGTGTCAATTATATCCCAATACATATATACAAACAAATATTTTAAAAATTTAATACACACTATTAAGATTCAAGGAAGGAAATTAGGCCATTGGGAATTAAAAAGAAAAGCTCATTAACTCTCTTTTTCTGTTGCCAAGTTCCCAATTTGGCTTTGTGATAGATGGTGTAATTGGCCCCAAACCTTCATCTCTTTCTGCAGCCATATCCTTTGCTATTTAATATCGCACTGTGGCTGGGTTGCTTTGGTGAGCCAGACTTACGGGGCTATTTTCTCTCTTGTGCCTCTGCCTTCACCGTGAGATCAAGCTCAGAATAGCCTGCTGCAGGATTAGAGACATGAAGAACAGAGTATTAACTATGGTTAAAGCCAGCCTAGATCAGCAGCTGGCCTGGTGTGGAGTAAACCCAGCCAAAGTCAGCAAAGTCACCTAGCTTCCCCTCACAGGCCCCAAGACGTACAAGCAATAAATGCTCATTACATGCAACTCAGATTTTGTAGCTATTATACAACAATTTTGTGGCAACAGTTAAACAGACTTTTGCAGACTTTAACTGATAACTGAATTTTTAACTTTCTGCTGAAAGTATTTCCTAATTACAACACCATTATTTGACATTTCTCTCTGTCTTCACTATGGCCTACTGAATCTTAGACAGCATAACTACTTACTACTGACCTGACACAGCCCCCAGAAAATCAAGCTCTTACGAGCTGGGGAAGCAAGTCAGAGAGCTGTCTTAACGAAAAGAAGGAGTGATCCTAAAATACACCAACATAAGAAGAGAGGTAAGAAAGAGTGGAAAGCTGTCTAAAGAATCAAGAGGGTAGGTAACCCAAGGGATCAGTGTATTTGTATTATAGCTAAAGCACGTTTGGTTAAAGAGAATCTACCGATACGTTTCCTCTGCTTGCACCTAACATAAAAACTCTTCCAAGTGATTTTATATTTTTTAAAAAATCTTCTACTTGAATGTTAATAACACAGGCTATTACCGAATGATATTATATGGAGCAGTATCCAGGTAGACGACATTTAAATCTGCATTAAACAATCCTTTTAAAACTAAAAAAGTTAAACTCCTATGTTTCTATATCATCATTTAAATATCACACATGCAGGTTTTCTTCCATTGTAAGAATGTCAAGTCTCTAAACTACTTGTTAATTATACAAAGAATAAAGTGTATATTTACAAAGCTTTTAAAAAACCCTACTGTTGTCTAGAGCTACTGACCTCATCATAGACAGCTACTGACCTGCTCTGAAGCTGAAACCTCCCCTTAAATGTCATCCTTATTATTGTTTCAAATGGTCTGCAACCTAATTAAATGCCAATCTACTTTTTCACAATTTATAATGTTTGACATTTATACTGGGATTCTATATGTCATGCCCAGAAACCATCAGATAATAGTTATTATTAGAAAATACCCTAACAATTTACCTTTTAAAAGGAATACTTACTAGTATTATTTGCCTATAATTTTGTTATCACAATAGTTTGTAAGCCTATATATTATCAAGGTATCACAATAATTCCCTTATATAATAATACTTTAATTTTCTTTTAACATATAGAGAGCAAGGAAAACACTGATTCAAACTTGTGGTAGCAAGATCTAGTGACATTTTCTACTAAAGTTCACATTTCAGAACTATACAAATTACCAATATATCACCATTATATAATCAATTTGTTCAATCATAAAATATTATGATATATACATCTATAGGTGTGTGTGTGTATTTGGAACATAAAATTCTACTTAGTAAATTAATTATAACTTCACAGTTGCTGTCAAGACAAATGAGTAAGAATTCTTAAATGAAGACAGTCTAAAAAAACAATGATCTCATTTTCACAAAACAGCACCTTGGAAACATACTAAATTAAATACATGTTAAAGGAAGTAAACCCTAAGACTTATAACTCACATATGCGAATTCAAGGCTAAATCCCTGTTATTTCTAAATTAAATCACTAAACCATCTAAATATCTGCTACCATCTGAATGTTCGTACCCTCCGCCCACCAATTCATATGTTGAAACCTAATGCCCCAGGTGGTGAGGGTCTTTGGCAGCTGATTAGGTTATGAGGGCAGAGAACTCATGAATGGGATTAGTGCCCTTATAAGAGAGGCTTGAGAAGGCCCCCTTGCCCCTTCTACACTGTGAGCTTACAAAATAAAGATAGCCATCTATGAACCAAGAAAGGGGCTCTCACCAAATACCAAATCTGCTGATGCCTTGATCTTGGACTTGCCAGCCTCCAGAACTGTGAGAAATAAACTGCTGTTGTTTATAAGTCACCCAGTTTAGGGCATTTTGTTACAGTGGCCCGAATGGACTAAGACACTATCCGTTAAGAATAAAGAAGTAAACTATGATACTTAAGTATACTATGCATGTATTAAAATAGCAGATATACATCTCTGTGTTATATTGCAAAGTGGGTAAGTAAATCACAAAACAATACTACTTAAGTAAAAAAGAAAGATGTATTTGTGTTGTGGTACAAGAGAGTTTTAAAGCTTGGTCTAGACTCAAATTGGAGTTTGAATGCTAGTTTTAAGACTTGCCTGCCAGCATTGCACTTTTAGCAGTCTATATCAGCCAGGCTACTAAGCTTTCTCAGCCTCAATTTCCACATTTTGTAGTGGCAGATACTGATACTTCCATTTCAAGGGTTGTTGTGAGATAAATGAGATAATACATTTTAATGCCTTGGCACAATCCAAGCCACTATAGATGTTTAATAATGGTAGTTATTTTTACGGCCCTATCCTAACCTTAAAAAATGAATTCTCTGGTACCATTTAAGAGTCAGAAAGAAAGATGTAAGGATTTGTCCCTATAGAGCTTTAGGTTTTTATGACACATAACTCTGGTGATTAATAACAAAGAAGACTTAGAAAAACAAATACATGGGTAATGATAAAATAATTTCAGATTATTATAAGCAAATATATGTACTACGTATATAACTCATATATGTTATATTCTACTATATCCTAAGACATTCAAATAATAAGGTTGAAAAGAAAAACATATAGCTTTTTTAGGCATATGAAAGAATATATCCGAAAACACATAATGAGTTTAGATGGCCATAAAGACGGTCCACACAAAGGATCAACTTGAGAAATCCTTTTACCATCCTTTCTCCTGATGTGAACTAAAGCTATAGTTAAGCATGTTAAATGTTCCGATAGCCAAGAAACTTCCACAACTAACCTTTAGGAAAATAAATTTAGGATTCTGGAAAGCTGCTCATGCTACATTTCAAGTTTTGTATTTTCAAGTTGCCCTTTTAAAAAACACACTGTTGTTAAAATTCTAGCTTTCCTTTATTTCACAGCTTAAACATTCATTAATGATCTGATTTCTGTCACTTTTCAACCTTGTGGACTTGAGACTTAAATATCTCACCAATAAAAAGAATTCTCCCTTTATAGACTTATACCAAATTACAAGTCAACATTTCCATTTACAGATAGAGTAGATATTCTACTTTAAAACATGTTTCAATCTTTCTCTCACTAAATATTTAACACTTGGCTATTTTCTTCTAAATGTTTTCAGTGAAATAATTGTAAAGGAAGAGGAATCTGGCAAGATCAAAGAACAAAACTTGTCAAATTTAAAAACATAGAGGAGTGGCAGAAATAGTGTTATTAATAGCCAAAACACAAGAGATGAACATTAAAACGTTACTTGTCATTACTCAATAATATTTAAAATAATAAACATATGATGCTCTTTGAACTGTTATTTAATGCTTAGGCTTTCTTTAAACACTAAAATGAAAGTAGAAAAGTAAAACCACCTTAAAAAAAATTCACTTAAAAAAATTTTAAGAAACTGTGAACCAAGATGGTGGAGTAGAAGGACGTGCTCTCACACCCTCTCGTGAGAACACCAGAATCACAGCTAGCTGCTGGACAATAATCGACAGGAAGACACTGGAACTCACCAAAAAAGATACCCTACATCCAAAGACAAAGGAGAAGCCGCAATGAGATGGTAGGAGGGGCGCAATCACAGTCAAATCAAATCCCATAACTGCTGGGTGGGTGACTCACAGACTGGAGAACACTTATACCACAGAAGCCCACACTGGAGTGAAGGTTCTGAGCCCCACGTCAGGCTTCGCAACCTGGGGGTCTGGCAACAGGAGGAGGAATTCATAAAGAATCAGACTTTGAAGGCTAGTGGGATTTGACTGCAGGACTTCGACAGGACTGGGGGAAACAGAGACTCTACTCTTGGAGGGCACACACAAAGTAGTGTGCGCACTGGGACCCAGGGGAAGGAGCAGTGACCCCAGGGGAGATTGAACCAGACCTACCTGCTAAGTGTTGGAGGGCCTCCTGCAGAGACAGAGGGTGGCTGTGGCTCACAGTGGGGACAAGGACACTGGCAGCAGCAGTGCTGGGAAGTACTCCTTGGCATGAGCCCTCCCAGAGTCTGCCATTAGCCCCACCAAAGAGCCCAGGTAGGCTCCACTGTTGGGTTGCCTCAGGCCAACAAGCAACAGGGAGGGAACCCAGCCCCACCCATCAGTAGTCAAGTGGATTAAAGTTTTACTGAACTCTGCCCACCAAAGCAACTCACAGCTCTACCCACCACCAGTCCCTGGCATCAGGAAACCTGCAGAAGCCTCTTAGATAGCCTCATCCACCAGAGGGCAGACAGCAGAAGCAAGAAGAACTACAATCTTGCAGCCTGTGGAACAAAAACCACATTCACAGAAAGATAGACAAGATGAAAAGGCAGAGGGCTATGTACCAGATGAAGGAACAAGATAAAACCCCAGAAAAACAACTAAATGAAGCAGAGATAGGCAACCTTCCATAAAAAGAATTCAGAATAATGATAGTAAAGATGATCCAGGACCTCAGAAAAAGAACGGAGGCAAAGATCAAGAAGATGCAAGAAATGTTTAACAAAGACCTAGAAGAATTAAAGAACAAACAGAGATGAACAATACAATAACTGAAATGAAATCTACACTAGAAGGAATCAATAGCAGAATAACTGAGGCAGAAGAATGGATAAGTGACCTGAAAGACAGAATGGTGGAATTCACTGCTGTGGAACAGAATAAAGAAAAAAGAATGAAAAGAAATGAAGACAGCCTAAGAGACCTCTGGGATAACATTAAACGCAACAACATTCGCATTATAGGGGTCCCAGAAGGAGAAGAGAGAGAGAAAGGACCCGAGAAAATATTCAAAGAGATTATAGTCGAAAACTTCCCTAACATGGGAAAGGAAATAGCCACCCAAGTCCAGGAAGCACTGCGAGTCCCACACAGGATAAACCCAAGGAGAAACACAAGGAGGCACATAGTAATCAAATTGGCAAAAATTAAAGACAAAGAAAAATTATTGAAAGCAGCAAGGGAAAAACGACAAATAACATACAAGGGAACTCCCATAAGGTTAACGGCTGATTTCGCAGCAGAAACTCTACAAGCCAGAAGGGAGTGGCATGATATACTTAAAGTGATGAAAGGGAAGAACCTACAGTCAAGATTACTCTACTCAGCAAGGATCTGATTCAGATTCAATGGAGAAATCAAAAGCTTTACAGACAAGAAAAAGCTAAAAGAATCCAGTACCACCAAACCAGCTCTAAAAAAAATGCTAAAGGAACTTCTCTAATTGGGAAACACAAGAGAAGAAAAGGACCTACAAAAACAAACACTAAACAATTATGAAAACGGTAATAGGAACATATATATCAATAATTACCTTAAATGTGAATGGATTAAATGCTCCAATGAAAAGACACAGGCTTGCTGAATGGATACAAAAACAAGACCCATATATATGCTGTCTACAAGACACCCACTTCAGACCTAGGGACACATACAGACTGAAAGTGAGGGGATGGAAAAAGATATTCCATGCAAATAGAAATCAAAAGAAAGCTGGAGTAGCAATTCTCATTCAGATAAAATAGACTTTAAAATAAAGAATGTTACAAGAGACAAGGAAGGGCACCACATAATGACCAACGGATCAATCCAAGAAGAAGATATAACAATTATAAATATGTATGCACCCAACATAGAAGCACCTCAATACATAAGGCAACTGCTAACAGCTATAAAAGAGGAAATCGACAGTAACACAGTAATAGTGGGGGACTTTAACACCTCACTTACACCAATGGACAGATCATCCAAAATGAAAATGAATAAGGAAACAGAAGCTTTAAATGACACAACAGACCAGATAGATTTAATTGATATTTATAGGACATTCCATCCAAAAACAGCATATTACACTTTCTTCTCAAGTGCGCATGGAACATTCTCCAGGGTAGATCACATCTTGGGTCACAAATCAAGCCTCAGTAAATTTAAGAAAATTGTAATCATGTCAAGCATCTTTTCTGACCACAATGCTATGAGATTAGAAATGAATTAAAGGGAAAAAAATGTAAAAAACACAAAAACATGGAGGCTAAACACTATGTTACTAAATAACCAAGAGATCACTGAAGAAATCAAAGAGGAAATCAAAAAATACTTGGAGACAAATGACAATGAAAACGTGACAATCCAAAACCTACGGGATACAGCAAAAGCAGTTCTAAGAGGGAAGGTTATAGCTATACAAGCCTACCTCAAGAAACAAGAAAAATCTAAAATAAATAATCTAACCTTACACCTAAAGGAACTAGAGAAAGAAGAACAAACAAAACCCAAACTGAGCTGAAGGAAAGAAATCATAAAGATCAGAGCAGAAATAAATGAAATAGAAACAAAGAAAACAATAGCAAAGATCAATAAAACTAAAAGCTGGTTCTTTGAGAAGATAAACAAAATTGATAAACCGTTAGCCAGACTCATCAAGAAAAAGAGGGAGAGGAGTCAATAAAATTAGAAATGAAAAAGGAGAAGTTACAACAGACACTGCAGAAATACAAAGCATCCTAAGAGACTACTACAAGCAACTCTATGCCAATAAAATGGACAACCTGGAAGAAACGGACAAATCCTTAGAAAGGTATAACCTGCCAAGACTGACTCAGGAAGAAATAGAAAATATGAACAGACCAATCACAAGTAGTGAAGTTGAAACTGTGATTAAAAAACTTCCAACAAACAAAAATCCAGGACCAGATGGCTTCACAGGTGAATTCTATCAAACATTTAGAGACGAGCTAACACCAGTCCCTCTCAAACTCTTCCAAAAAATTGCAGAGGAAGGAACACTCCCAAACTCATTCTACGAGGCCACCATCACCCTGATACCAAAACCAGACAAAATACTATAAAAAAAGAAAATTACAGACCAATATCACTGATGAATATAGATGCAAAAATCCTCAACAAAATACTAGCAAACAGAATCCAACAACACATTAAAAGGATCATACACCATGATCAAGTGGGATTTACCCAGGGATGCAAGGATTCTTCAATATATGCAAATCAATCAATGTGATACACCATATTAACAAATTGAAGAATAAAAACCATATGATCGGGCTTCCCTGGTGGTGCAGTGGTTGAGAGTCTGCCTGCCGATGCAGGGGACACAGGCTCGTACCCTGGTCTGGAAGGATCCCACATGCCGCGGAGCGGCTGGGCCCGTGAGCCATGGCCGCTGTGCCTGCGAGTCCGGAGCCTGTGCTCTGCAGCAGGAGAGGCCACAACAGTGAGAGGCCTGCGTACCGCAAAAAAAAAAAATATGATCATCTCAATAGATGCAGAAAAGCTTTTGACAAAATTCAACACCCATTTATGATAAAAACTCTCCAGAAAGCGGGCATAGAGGGAACCTACCTCAACATAATAAAGGCCATATACGACAAACCCACAGCAAACATCATTCTCAATGGTGAAAAACTAAAAGCATTTCTACTAAGATCAGGAACAAGACAAGGATGTCCACTCTCACTACTATTATTCAACACAGTTTTGGAAGTCCTAGCCTCAGCAATCAGAGAAGAAAAAGAAATAAAAGGAATACAAATTGGAAAAGAAGAAGTAAAACTGTCACTGTTTGCAGATGACATGATACTATACATAGAGATTCCTAAAGATGCCACCCAAAAACTACTAGAGCTAATCAGTGAATTTGGTAAAGTTGCAGGATACAAAATTAATGCACAGAAATCTCTTGCATTCCTATACACTAATGATGAAAAATCTGAAAGAGAAATTAAGGAAACACTCCCATTTACCATTGCAACAAGAAGAATAAAATACCTAGGAATAAACCTACCGAGGGAGACAAAAGACCTGTATGCAGAAAACTATAAGACACTGATGAAAGAAATTAAAGATGATACCAACAGATGGAGAGATATACCATGTTGTTGCATTGGAAGAATCAATATTGTGAAAATGACTTTACTACCCAAAGCAATCTACAGATTCAATGCAATCTCTATCAAATTACCAATGGCATTTTTTTACGGAAGTAGAACAAAAAATCTTAAAATTTGTATGGAGACACAAAGACCCCGAATAGCCAAAGCAGTCTTGAGGGAAAAAAAAACGGAGCTGGAGGAATCAGGCAATATGGTACTGGCACAAAAACAGAAACATAGATCAATGGAACAAGATAGAAAGCCCAGAGGTAAACCCACTCACCTATGGTCAACTAATCTATGAGAAAGGAGGCAAGGATATACAATGGAGAAAAGACAGTCTCTTCAATAAGTGGTGCTGGGAAAACTGGACAGCTACATGTAAAAGAATGAAATTAGAACACTCCCTAACACCATACACAAAAATAAACTCAAAATGGATTAGAGACCTAAATGTACGACTGGACACTATAAAACTCTTAGAGGAAAACATTGGACGAACACTCTTTGACATAAAGCACAGCAAGATCTTTTTTGATCCACCTCCTAGAGTAATGGAAATAAAATCAAAAATAAACAAATGGGACCTAATGAAACTTAAAAGCTTTTGCACAGCAAGGGAAACCATAAGCAAGACGAAAAGACAACCCTCAGAATGGGAGAAAATATTTGCAAACGAATCAATGGACAAATGATTTATCTCCAAAATATATAAACAGCTCATGCCGCTTGATATTAAAAAAACAAACAACCCAATCAAAAAATGGGCAGAAGACCTAAATAGACCTTTCTCCAAAGAAGACATACAGATGGCCAAGAAGCACATGAAAAGCTGCTCAACATCACTAATTATTAGAGAAATGCAAATCAAAACTATAATGAGGTATCACCTCACACCAGTTAGAATGGGCATCATCAGAAAATCTACAAACAACAAATACTGGAGAGGGTGTGGAGAAAAGGGAACCCTCTTGCACTGTTGGTGGGCATGTAAATTGATACAGCCACTATGGAGAACAGTATGGAGGTTCCTTAAAAAACTGAAAATAAAATTACCATAAGATCCAGCAATCCCACTACTGGGCATATACCCAGAGAAAACCACAATTCAAAAAGACTCATGCACCCCAATGTTCACTGCAGCAGTATTTACAATAGCCAGGTCATGGAAATAAACTAAATGCCAATCGACAGAAGAATGGATAAAGAAGATGTGGTATATATATACAATGGAATATTACCCAGCCATAAAAAGGAAGGAAATTGGGTCATTTGTTGAGACGAGAATAGATCTAGAGACTGTCATACAGAGCAAAGTAAGTCAGAAAGAGAAAAACAAATATCATATATTAATGCATATATGTGGAACCTAGAAAAATGGTACAGATGAACCGGTTTGCAGGGCAGAAATTGAGACACACATGTAGAGAACAAACGTATGGACACCAAAGGGGGAAAGTGGCCAAGGGGTGGTGGTGGTGGTGAGATGAATTGGGTGATTGGGATTGACATGTATATACACTGATGTGCATAAAATGGATGACTAATAAGAACCTGCTGTATAAAAAAAAAAGTGATCAAATGTATTCTATTGGAAAAAAGCAAATATAGACCATGTTTACTGTCTAAAAAAAAAAAAAAATTTAAGTCTGTGACTTTCTGTTACCCTTTAGCATTGTAGGATGGTAGGCCTGAGTAATTTAGGGTCACAGACTATTTGACCAACAGCATCAATTCAATCCAGTGTTTTTGATATATTTTAATTTTGTTAAAGCCTTTTGCCACCACTGCCTTAACTGAAGTCACATGTTACATTTACCACTGCCCCCGCCTGTCACAGAAGAGTGATATATTTTCCATACATATGCTGGCTCTTCTTTATAATGTTGTTGTCAGGTGGGACCATCTCATAAGGATATTTTTTTCTGACACTTCCAGTAATTACGCTGAACTCTACTGGATATAATACCGAATTTCATTTATAGCAATAAACCATGTTTTTAAAAGTAATAAGTATCATAATAAAGCTTCTATAAAAAAAAGTTTGAGAGAAAAATTAGTCATCTAATTATCTATAAAGAGCTTCCATGGTCTCTGTAGGGCCAGCTTTCAATAAACAAAGTTTAAAAAAAAAAGATGCTTCTAAATTATTTGTCAAAGCTGCAAGAATAATTGAGCAGAAAATAGCACCACATTAATATGCAACCACAATGGAGCCATCCATTGGAACTGAAAGCAGGAAGTCTCATGAAATGACTGTTAGCACCAAGGATCATTTTATGCAAATTCCTTAAGTTCAATTTGTTACCAACCTACTCTAAAAATTATTCCAGAACCAACTAGAACTACTAGGATATAGGTAAAGCCAGATTACAACTGACCCTTGAACACATGGGTTTGAACTGGGAGGGTCCACTTACATGCGGATTTTTTTCAGTAGTAAATACTACAGTACTACATGATCCACAGTTGGTTGAATCCACCGACACGGAAGGTATGACAAGGAGAAACTACGTATACGGAGAGCTGACTATCAATTATACATGGACTTTTGACTGCAGGGAGGGTAGGTGCCCCAACCCCCAAGTTGTTCAAGGGTCAACTGTACTTCATTTTACAATGTTTCAATTGGAGCAGTCAGGGAAGCCAAACAACAACAACAAAAAAACATGGTTGGCTATCCCTATAATGACAGTAGAGATACCACATTTTGGCACATTCTCTAAAATTAGTCCATCAATGACAGTTAAAGATGTACTAAAGCCTTACTCCTTGGATTTCAGTTAGCATACATATCTAGTAGTTAAATATGTATGCTTACCTTTAGAACATTAATGTGGAGAGTTAAGATTATGATTCAGGAATGCAGTTATTATTTTAAGTATATGCAAACAGCTGTTTCAAAAAGAGTAATTTTGGAGCTAAACTTCCACAGTCTAGGGTTCAAATCTTTAGAAAGTAAATCAACATTTTTCTTTTACAGTTTTAAGCACTTCACTTCCTCCAATCATTTTCTAATGGTTCGAGTCAATTTCACACTAGGTAACAGCACATGAATGATATCTGGGGTGAGTGGTCTCATGACAGGAAATTTGATCAATCTGAAATAATTACACTTAAAAATATACATAATTTAGCCCATAAAGTGGCACATGCATTTTTTAAAAAATCTTATAAAAAACCTGCCTGTATTTTGTAAGTGTAGCAATGGTAGGAGGGCCAATTTTTAAGAGGTAAGATTTTTTTCTGGTTTAAATTCATAAGAAAGTTTCAAATATTCACTATAAAATTTTCCAGTAAATTAATATTCAGTCAATTCAATATTTATAGTTAGTCAAGTACTGTATAATTAGTAATTTTAAACAAAATCATGAAAGTTTACAGAAGGGATTATCACTTACCAGCTGCTCCGATTTTACACCATACAACTGGATGGTCTTTGCCACGTTTTTTGAAACAGCTAATGTGAGGTCTGCATCAACAGCAGCTACATTTAGTTCACTGGAGAAAACAAAAACAGACTTTAATTATTAGCAACACAGTTCATCAACCAAGTAAAGAGCAACATATAAACTTAGTCCCAATAAACAATGTGGTGATTTTTTTTTATAGATTCCACTGGTTGCCTCCAAGAACTGATTGATTGCACTGTTTCATTTTCCCTCCTAAATTCAGCATTAGGAAAAAGTGCTCTAAGACTGTCTGGTTAATGACCAGTTTGTCATTAATAAAAGCACGTCATGTGTGAGTTCACGCTGTGATTAAGAGAGTAAATTGTGTGCAGATTTTTCAAGTAGCACTCTTGTTAATACTGATAAGTGCAATTAGAGACACTGCATGTCACAGACATCTGCAAGGAAATTACAGCTCTTGAATGGAAGTGGTGACCTTGGAAGGACAAAGGCTAAAAATATAAATTACACGATACATAAAGATACTCAGTTTCTGTAGAAATTATGCCAATTCATGCTATTTTGATAAAATAGCTTTTTAAATATATCAAAAGCATAACAAGGATTTAAATTGAAATTTTAAAAATTTGGATTCTTAAAGTATTTCTTTGTCATGCTTATTTTCAATTTAACATTGGATTAATTGGGACATTTGAGGTAATTGCAAAAAAAAGTTTTTACAAAGACCATGGAAAGTTAACTTTTTAAAAGTTAATTTTTAATTAAGAGTTAAAAATTGCATGAAAATGCATATACAAGTAGAAAGCAAGAAAAGTAATTATTGTCTCTCAAGTAGCAGAATAAATCTTGGCACTTACCAGGTTGCCTTTATGAAGAAAGTGAAGGACTTTAAAACAACATTAGTGCTTACCATGTGTGACAAAAATGCCCTTTCATATACCAGTGAGACATAATTTTTTTTTTTTTTTTTTTTTTTGCGGTATGTGGGCCTCTCACTGTTGTGGCCTCTCCCGTTGCGGAGCACAGGCTCCGGACGCACAGGCTCAGCGGCCATGGCTCACGGGCCCAGCCGCTCCGCGGCATGTGGGACCTTCCCAGACCGGGGCACGAACCCGTGTCCCCTGCATCGGCAGGCGGACTCTCAACCACTGCGCCACCAGGGAAGCCCGAGACATAATTTTATTAAAGTTCACTTTCACATTCTATTAAACAATTGGCATAAGCATATAATTTTATTAAAGTTCACTTTCACATTCTATTAAACAATTGGTGTAAGTATGCTTCTTCAAGTCCCACCTTACAATCGATCACAGCATTGTCAAACTGCACCAGGGAATGGGAGAGATACCTCTTTAACATGTCCATAAATTGGTAAAGAGATCAAGTTCAATCCATGACCAGTTTTGTCACTACCATATGAAACAAATAACGGAGACATTAGGGTATAAACATCTTCAGTCAGGACTTTGGAAAGTCGAGATAACTGTGGAAAGATTTAGGATCAAGATGCTGGGCAGGAAAAAAAAAAAAAGATGCTGGGCAATTTCGACGCTGTATTTAGATAGATACGCACATTATACCTGTGGCTTTTTAGTCGTACTCTCACATGCCTCAGAATCACCATCTTCAAATTTATAATCTAAAAGAATCTAGACTTTTATACCTTGGTTCTATATTGCCTAACTACTAATTTTACTCCTCAAAATGTTCACCTATAAATGTATAGACCTACTGTTATGACAACTTGTTATTACGACAGGAACTGAGATAGTCTCAACTGCAGATTAACCTGGGGGGGTCCGTAAAATGTCTACAAGCAACAGTATAATACATTGTCCGCAACCATTCAGGTGGCATCTCTGCTAGGATATCTTCCCTTTTGAGAGTTTTAAAAGCTGTCACATTCACTTAGAAAGCTTAAAATAGCAAACACAAGTAGACAAATCAGGATTATAATCCTTGTATGCCATGAAGTTACTTTCTGGATTTAAGATAAAAAAAAGCTGATCTCCATGCTTTAGCTTCTCAATTGGTAAAATTATTTTTATATTAACTTTCCTATGTAATATTAGAAATTTACTATGGCATAAAGAATTAGGTTGTTTTACTTTGTATCCTTGACAAGATACAGAATAATGATAATTGACTATTTTTAGACTGTATTTAAATGGTTTTGTTAATTGGAATCTCAGGTATTGATACTTACTACATGTGCACTCACTCAATGCAAAACTCTTGATTTAATTTCCAGACTAATTCTTTGAATAATTTGAGATAAATTAAAGATATACTGCCATTATACATCACTAACAAATGTGGCAGGCATTTTATGGCATGCCACTATATGAAAATACATACCTTGCTATGGTTTTAATGATACCTTCAAGTTCGTCGGCAGAAGGAGGGTTACGACCACCAGGGGGAAAAACCAAGTTGATCGGATCAAAGAGTCGAGATAAGGATTTTGATAGATAAGCAGCCTCATAGGGTTGTAGTGAGTCTTTCAAAGCCTTTCCTGGACTGTGGGAACAAAGTTTATTAAAAATGAACTTAAATTATACAAAACTAAGTGCTAGTGTATCAGGTTGTAAATGCCTTTCTTAAAAACATATCTCCTATATAAAATGTAACTCTATATGAAGAAAAGAAAAAAATTTGTTTAAAAATGTATAAATATATTTACATAATTAAATGCTTATTAAGAACATTTTAATTTATACAAAATTCCTGGGCATAAATGTTATATAATATGCACCAGTACCTACTGTAGTAAGTTTGTCGCTTGAAACTAAAAGAGTAACACTGTAGAATCTTATTAATTCTAATGGGGCCATGTCTTCACTTAGCATGTTTCTATAGAGCATACAAGAGAGGCAAGTCTGCAGAGACCTGCTCCCACCAGCTCAACCCTTTTCACACACAACAGCTGCCCTCTCATAAGCTCAGTGACTAAGAGGGAAGTATACAGGTGGAGGTTTTTATCAGCCTTCTGATGCCAAAACTGATACTAACAAGAATGAGGACAAAATAAAAAGTGTTTGTGCAAGTCCCACAATCACCCAAATACCCGCAATTGTAGTTCTAAGTTAATTTGTTTTACAACATTCTTCACAAACTAAAGTCTAGCCTGCTAAATACTTCTTCCCTCCTCAGTCCTCCTATGTCTTCAGTTATTTCTGTTGATTTTCATTTACTTGTCCAACTATCGGATCTTATATTTTACCTCTGACAATTACTATCAAATACCTATAACCACATAATTAACTCTGTATCTTCTCACATCACCCCTGTTTATGATCCTTCCACTGGCCTTTCCACTCTCTTAAACAAACAGACAAAAACAAATCCCCCTTAATCCTAAATGTTCATCTTGAAAACATTTAACCTACTCCTTCAGGTAAAGGAAACTTGGCTTTCTCCTCTTCCACCCTTGCTGGTCAGCTGACAAGACCTGGAGGTCAGAACGCTCCTGGCTCCTACATCACAATTCCATACTTATCTTAACACTTTCTCATTCAATAAGTATTTCACTCAACACATAGCTCCGGAGAATACTACTTGCCAGCCCTCACTGAGTGCCGGGAAGATAGAGACGCAATCTGCTTTACAGTCCAGTGAAGAAACGTGCAGGTAAAGTGTGAACTATAATAGCTTCCGTAACAGATGATGAGAGAAAGACCACAACGGGCACAGGGAAGAACCAGTGTCTAAATGTGTCTGAGGCAATCCTCTACTCAAGTCCAGGCCAGCTATCTAAATGTCTTCCCTATTTTTGCTCCGGTCCTTTACGGACCTTAACAAGCCTCTTCTCTCTTCTGCAGAAATGTCAGCACTAAATTATAAGCACTAACATTCTCCTTGTTCTCCAAGGATCCTTCCAGAAGGTCCTGCAGCTCTACCCCAACACCAAAGCTGCCAAGGCCCGGCTGGCTGTCTGCCAGCAGCCAGTCCTCAAGCAGCTCGCACGGGAGAAGCAGCTCTATGCCAACATGTTGGAGAGGCTGGCTGAAGAGGAGAGCAAGACCAAGGCTGCGGTCGTTGCAGGAGAGCAGCCTGCGGACACCGAGATGGAGGAGGCGCAGAAGACGACCCGGCAGGGGGCAAAGCACAGCCTCCCCCAGCCCTGCTCCAGCGGCTGCCTGCCTCCCCTGCTCCCTACCTTACTCCACCCTGTTAGTTTTGGAAAACCTGAAGAATCTGGCAGGGGGAAAAAAGGATCCTTGGTGATTACAATGTCAAAACAAACAACTTTTCTGAAACCTGTCCTGTACTAGAAGTCTACTTTCATTTTAGCTTTTCTATGGCGCTTCCATGTTTGAGTCATCGTTTTGAACTGCTCCACCTCTGACGTCGCCAAGCTCGAAGACAACTTCCCACGCCCCCACTTGCCACCATCTCCTTCCCGTCTACAATTTGCCAGGTACTTCCTAGATGCGGGAAATGTAGCAATGAAGTCGGTTAGAAAAAACTCCCTGTCCCCTTAAAGAGACTTCTGAGAACACAATATTGTAAATCAACTCTACTGCAATAAAAACTAATAAAAAAAAAAAAGAAAAAAGACTTCTGAGAAACACACAAAAAAAGAAATAAAATTTTTAAATGAGTTAACTACGGAATACAATGGAGAGTAAAAAATTCTAAGAGAAAAAGGAAGTAAGGAAGCCAGAGACCGTTTTTTTTTTTAAATCCAATTTTACATAGGGTGAGGCAAGGGAAAGCTTCCTGAGAAGATGTGAGGGAAAAGATGGAGCAAGTTATATAGATTTCCAGGGTAGGCGCTTTCTATAGGGAGAGAACAAGTGCAAAGGCCCTGAGAAGGGACTTAGACCTGGCTGCATTTGACAAAAAGTTAGAGAAGCAGGCACTTAAGTGACAGGAGAACAGTACAAGATGAGGTCTAAGAGAAAACGGATGCAACAAATCATGCTGGGCTTTGTATATCAATGAAAGGGCTAGTTTTTACTCAAAAGAACTTGCTCTTTGACCTTACAGTGATCTGCGCTACGGAACCCTATGCTCATCCTCCACCGTCTCAAGGTGCTTTCATTAGCATCCTGATTTTTCTAATTTACCTTCCTTTCAAAGCTCTTACGAAGAAAATCGCAGTTAGATGGTCTCTGTATCTGCTGCTAAGCGTTCCACGTATTGCAGAGAAAAAGTAAATTGTTTATATTAAATGTTTATGCAAACCTCTTAATTTCAAGAGACCTGAAGCTCCAGGTATTAAAATTCTACTTCTGCATCCCTTCACTCTCCACAGCTGGCCATCTGCCTCAGCTTTACACTAAGACCAAAACCAGTGGCAATGATCCTGATACGAGCTTATTTTTTCCTTTGTAACTTCACCTACCCTCGGCGATTTTCCTCTTATCCCCAAGCAAAAGTAGCTTTATTCCTTTGTTCATATCAAAACCTCTCAGAAGAATTACCTACCTCCTTCTTTCCTGTTCTCTTTTTTTAAAACTGCTTTATCAAGATTTAATTTACATTCAATTCAACCATTTAAAGTGTATAATTCAATGGCTTTCAGTATATTCACAGGTATGTGCAACCAGCACCATGCTCAATCCTAGAACATTTTTATCACCTTCAAAAGAAACCTCATATCCTTTAGCTTTAATCTTTTACCCCCCCTCACCCCATCCCCAGCCCTAAGCAACCACTAATATGCTTTATATCTCTATAGATTTCCCTATTCTTAACTTTCACAGGAATAGGATCATACAGCATATGGGTTTTATATCTGGCTTTTTTCACTTAGCATAATTTTTTCAAGGTTCAGTCATGTTGTAGTCAGTTCTGCATTCCTTCATTCATGTGTGGATATATCACATGTGGTTACCCATCTGTCTGCTGATGGACATTTTGGGTGTTTCTATCTTTTGGTGATTATGAATGCTGCTATAAACATTCATTACAAATTTGTGTGTGAACACATTTTTAAAAATTTTTAAAAATCTGCTTAATATGCTTTGTTTTTATTGTGATAACATATACATAACAGATGGGTGCTGTGCACAATAAGGAAGCGCCCACCTATTGATCTCTGTCTGAGGCTTCACGTCAGCTAACTGGCAAGCTGAGGGCAGGATGAGAAATGCTGCACTTCTGCTCTTCTTAGGAAGAAAGCCCTCCAGTTAGGAGTGGCGGGGGAGGGAGCCCTTTGTTCTTGGCTGTCACAGTCCTGAGTGGAGCCTATGCCTTGCTGAGCTGGGAAGAGGGAGGGAGGAACACCAGTCTTGGTTCTAATATCACAGGCTCTTATGGAATTCTTTCTACCAAATTTTCATAGACTTTCTTGAGTCAGTGATTTTTCATTTTCTGTTTGCTTTTAAAACCATTTCCAGACACTTTAAATTGTTTGGTTTTTAATAGTTTTCACCAGATTCACTGTGGGGTGGGTCAGCGGAGTGGGGACGGCTGTCATCCCAGAAGTCAATCTCCTCCCATTCTGTCTTTCATCAATCCTAATAATGCTTTCGTATCCACCATTCCACATCTAGGCCTTGAACAACCTTATTTTGCTATATCTAGAGGTCACTTCTCAGTCCTAAGCTTCTTCAGCTTTTCAAAAGCATGTGACACAGTTAACCATTCCTCCTCTGACTGAAATGAACTCATTCTTTGGGGTTCCACATAACTTTCAGTTTTCCTCCTATCTCACCATTGTTTTTCCTCTTAGTCTTGCAGGCTGCCACTCCTCTGCACAATCTATAAATTTTGGAGTGCGTATCTTGGGCCAAAATTCCCTTTTCTCTTTATATATATCTTCCCTATGGAATCTCCTCCAGTCCCAGGATTTTTAAAGATCTGCATAGTGATGACTCTCAAATATGTATTTCTAGCCCTGATTCACATTCAAGTACCTTTTCAACAACTCTGTAACAACTCAATTTGCATCTCTGATTCAACAGTTTCAAAAGAAAAACCTTAACACTACTCGATGGGGAATTCCCTGGCAGTACAGTGGTCAGGACTCCACGCTCTCAACGTGGAGGGCCTGGGTTCGATCCCTGGTCAGGGAACTAAAATCCCACAAGCCGTGTGGCATGGCAAAAAAAAAAAAAAAAAAAACAAACCCACAAACAAACAAAAACGAAACAAAACAAAAAAACACTACTCGATGAAACAATGTCTTCCAATCATTAGGCTTCTCCCAACTTGTCCACGCATATCCTTGATTCTTCTTTTCCTCTCAAATGCGATCTACCAGCAAGTTCTGCTGGCTTGCCCTCTAAGCTATATCTTGAATCAATTTGACCAGTTCTCACCATCTCATCCACTTATCCTACTTCAAGCCATTATCATTTCTTGTCTGGATAAACAAAACAGCTTCTCTTTCCCTGTGGTGACACTCCCCCTTAGTTGTCCACAAGGAAGCCAGCATGCTAATTTTTAAAATGTTTATTAGTTCATCTCATTCCTCTGTTTAAAAGCAAAGGTTTCCAGTGTTTTGAATAAACTCTAAACCCCATATCATGGTGAGTAAAGCCCTACATGATCTTAGGTTTCCCCTCCTCTCCGACCCAATTTTTTACCCCCCACTCTCCCTCATTCATTGTGTTCAGCTTTCTATTCCTCAACCTCCCCATCTTAATTTTCTCATACTCTAAATTTGCTCTTCTCTCTGCCTGCAAAAATCTTACTCCGCATCTTCCATAGTTGATTTCTTCACATTATCTCGATCTTGGGTCAAATGTGACCTTTTCATAGAGGTCTTCTCTAACCACCCTATATAAAACACTGTCACATTATCTTGTTTTATTTTCCTCATAGCAAGAACAGCTCTCAAAAGCTCAGCATGAATACTCAATGATGAAAAATGTTAACCTGGTTATTTGTGCCTTGATTCTATTCAGATTATTCTAAGGGCTTGTTCCATTCATTATCTCTTTTCTTCACTTTCTCTCTCCACTGGCTACTTCTATCTATAAAAACTCTCAGCTTTCCCTCTATCATTAAAAACAACAACAAAAAACTTTCCTTTGGCTCAGCTACCATGGTCAAATTTATGTTTGTTTCTTGCCTCACTTCTCAAAAGAATATATAAATCATATTGTCATTGTTTCCTTATTATATCCTCATTATTTTTTGGTTTCTGAGAAGAATACAGGTCATAAGTCCTCTTCCCCACCTTACTGAAGTCAGTCTCCAAAAGGTGATAATGATGTCCCAAAACACAGTGGTTTTTTTTCATTCTGATTTTTTTCTCTACATTGCATTTACTGCCTTTCCTCTATCCCCACGAGTAACATATGCTCATTTTAAGTAAAAGCAGAAAAT
The DNA here is from genome assembly GCF_964165515.1 of Mesoplodon bidens. Taxonomy (NCBI): domain Eukaryota; kingdom Metazoa; phylum Chordata; class Mammalia; order Artiodactyla; family Ziphiidae; genus Mesoplodon; species Mesoplodon bidens. Next base: position 12,935,666 of record NC_138166.1, read on the forward strand.
ACAGAATAAAAACTCTACCTCTTGGACATAAAACACTATTACCTTGTGCTATGTATATTTCCAGAGCTTTTCAGTGCCAACATATGAATCTAAAAATAAAACTAAGCCAGAAATACAATGATACTATATACGCTATTTTGTATACTTAAAAAAAACCTTAATGCATTACAAGATCTTTGAAGATCAAGAGATAACTTTTCAGTCTTCTTGTCCCCTCTTTCCATTAGCCCTCACTTAATCTCCATGTTTAGCATGAAAGAGTAACTGAAGAGAACAACAGTGTCTCCTTCTATCATACCAGCCTACCCTCACGCCACTTGTTTTCCCAGTCAAAACTTCTACGTCCTGTATTTTACCAGTCAGAACTTCTTACTACAGCGGATACAATTCAGCTATAAGTATTCAGAAGAAAAAATTTTTAAGATAAACATTAAAATAGCACTCATAAATCTAACCTTTTTCTTACAAGGTCAGTGATCAGAATCTACTGTTACTTGAGTCAGTCTCATCACAATAAATGATTCTAGTGTTTAAAGATGGTGTGCAAGCCAATCAATTGATTTGGTGCTCAAAGAGAAATGTGAAAACAATACTCTTTTTCAATTTAGGAGGAAAGCTGGCTGGTTTAAGCTTATTGAGATGGTATAATTTTTCTCATGTGGCTTATAAATATGGCTACATATACTGTACTTCATGAATAATCTAAGAGATTTTCAGGTTTAATTTTGACTGTACTTAGCTTTTTCCCACCAGATGGAGAATCTAACCCAGCATAAGATATATTTCCGCTATAGTTCCTGAACACACCATTTCCTTTTATATCACATTTATGCCAGTGGTCCATCAATAATGGTGCTGTCTGATGTAATTACAGGTTATCTTATAATATCAATTGAATGATAATGACCACATATGCTCATCTCTTAGCTTCTATTCACCTTAATTGGTGATATACTTTAAAATGAATCTTAATCAGGAACCAGGCTGCTCAACTAAGGATAAATTTCAACTTCTTCAGTTAAAAGTGTTGTGAAGTCTTTTAAAGTAAATAAATAAATAGTAATCATTACAAGTATTCACAAAGATTAGCGTTTTCCCATTTTCTAACTTATAATAAAAAGAAAAGACAAAATCCTTAACAGGCCAACAAACAGGTTTGATTAAACAAACATACTCATAATCTGGCTTCTTTGGTATGAATATGTCTTGTGTATCATCTTCCATGTGTTGTAAGTCAGCACAGAGGTCTGCAGTTCCACTTGAATTAAAATTTCCTTGAATACTTTGGCTGTATTGTTGAAGACGCTTCCATAAGTCATTATAAAGACGCAGTAATTTAGGGTATTCTCCTTCAAATGCCTGTTTCAAAAACATAGAAGCTGCCAAGCAAAACAATAAAATGGATTAGATAAATGATAAAAAATAAAATGTAGCAAATAAAAATTTTTTTGTATGTGAAGATGGTGCCAGAAATAGCCTATACTATATGACAAACCAAAGATGTGTTCTAATAAGGTCTTTCAAAATAATGCCAGTAACAGTAATTTTCCTCCCAGATTATTTACTGCACGTGATATGTGGACCATATATTTTGAAAATTAATCTATAAGGAAATAGACAAATCAACAATTACAGGTGAAGATTTTCTTTCTCTCAATAAATGATAAAACAAGTACACAGAAAATCAGTAATTGACATTTACACAATACTTTACCCAAAACAGCAAAGGAGCCATTATTTTCAAGTACACATGAAACATTTACCAAAATCAACAATTTCTGATGCCAAGAAACAGTCTAAATAAATTTAAAAGGTTCCAAGTCATACAAAGTATAAAAACCAAAACAGTTTTAGATTAGAAATCAGTAACAGAAATATTTTTTAAATCCTGGATAAATACCTGGAAGTGGAATTGCTGGATCATTTCTGTTTTTAATTTTTTGGAGGAACCTCCATACTCTTTCCTAGCGGCTGTGTCAATTTACATTCCCACCCTTCTCTCCACAACCTCATCAACACTTGTAATTTCTTGTCTTTTTGATACCAGCCATTCTAACAGGTTTGAGATTATACCTCATTGTGGTTTTGATTTCCATTTTGCTGATGATTAGTGATGCTGAGCATCTTTTCATGTACCTGTTAGCCATCTACCTGTTGTCTTTGGAAAAATGTCTACTCAGATCCTTTGCCCATTTTTTAACGGGATAGTTTGTTTCTTTGCTATGAGTTGTATGGGTTCTATGTATATATTAGATATAAACCCTTTGTCAGGTATATGATTTGCAAATATTTTTTCCCATTCAGTAGGCTGCCCTTTCATTTTGTTGATGATTTCTTTTGCTGTACAGAAGCTTTTTTTTTTTTTTTTTTTTTTTTTTTTTGCGGTACGCGGGCCTCTCACTGTTGTGGCCTCTCCCATTGCGGAGCACAGGCTCTGGACGCGCAGGCTCAGCGGCCATGGCTCACGGGCCTAGCTGCTCTGCGGCATGTGGGATCTTCCCGGACCGGGGCACGAACCTGCGTCCCCTGCATCAGCAGGCGGACTCTCAACCACTGCGCCACCAGGGAAGCCCCTGTACAGAAGATTTTTTGTTTGATATAGTCCCACTTGTTTATTTTTCCTTTTGTTTCCTTTGCTTTTGGAGTCAAATTCGAAAGAAAATCACAATGAGACATGACTATATATCTGTTAGAATGGCAAAAATTTTAAAAAAAATCAAATGTTGGTGAGGATACAGGAACTGAAACTCTTGTATACTGTTAGTAGAATGGAAAAATTGTATTATCATTCTGCAAAACAGCCTAGCATTTTCTTAAACTGTTAAAGATATACCCACCACATGGTCAAATATTCCTCTTCTACATGTTTATCCAACAGAAAAAAAAAAGTATATGTCCATATACAGACTTCTATATTAACATTCAAAGCACCTTTACTTGTAATAGCCCCAAATTGGAAACAACCCAAATGTCCATCAACAAGTGAATGCATACACAAACTACAGTATATCTGCACAATGGAATACTATCAAGAAGTAAATACATAATACAACATGGATGAATCTAAAAACAATCATGCTGCATGAAAGACAAACAAGAATACACAATACATGCTGTATCATTCAATCTGTACACAGTTCTAGGAAAGGTAAACCAATAGATAGTGACAAAAAGCTGGTCAGAATTTGCCTGGGGAAGAAGAAAGGAGATGGCGGGGAGAGGAATTACAAAGGGGTACATGGAAACTTTTGCGGGTGAGAAATACATTCATTGATCTTGACTTGTGATGCTTTCATGGGTGTGCATATATGTCAAAACTTACCAAACTGTACACTTTATGTTCAGTTTACTGTACACCAATTATACTCTAGTAAAGCTGTTTTAAAAAAAAATCTTGGAGAGGACTTCTGTGAAATCTCTCCTTGCTGATGAAGAGGCCATTCACCACGGCCTGAGTGTCCCCACACATTCTTGCAAGTTATGTCAATGCGAGGCCCTGGTTGCTCTTTATCCAGGCCATTTATCAGGTTTGCATTTGTAGCAAGCAACCTTGAAACATGAGGTAACTTTGCCCTCCACACAAAGAGCAGGCTTGCTTACTGCTTATGGCAAAAGCTGGAGATTGTCCAAGCTTAAAGTTCTCACCTGTGACACAAACTCACAGCATATGTACCATTCACATGGGCCCAAACTGTGTCTCCCCAGGAGGCCTGGAGGCACGGGGCACCAACATACAAATATGCCCATACTCACGCGGCTTGCTGTGCTGTGAGTAATAAAGTTCTGCTCTGACCCAGGAGTCTCATGTCTTCTGAAAATATTCGGAACACTTTGGCAGGCTAGCCTTTTTAAGTAGGGTTAAAAATCTCAGATCCTTCACGGTTCTTGAACTCCTCTAATCTAAATAATATTCCTTTTGTTATATTCTCATAACAATCTGTTCTTTGTCTTCTTTGCATTTACCACAATTTCTAAGTTTACTTGTTTAAAGTATGTTTCCCCTACTTGACCGTAAACTCCATGAGGACAAGGACAATACTTGTTTTCTTCAATGCATATTTGGTACTTAACACAATGCCTGAAATAGTAGAAATTAAATAAATATTTCTTAATGATAAACTAAGTTTTGCTTTTTAATGGACAGTATACTCACTTTCACAGAAATCTTATCTGTATAGAACAAATCACTGTTGAGGGTTTCAGAGAGCTGAACTTTGACTATACTGTCTCAGTAAATGTGACTGACTAATCAATTCTAAGATACTTAAGTCAAACATATTTAAAGCTTACAAATAAATATTGTGGTAAATCCCAAAGCTAAATTCTACCTTACTTTCTTCTATAAGTGGTTATCAAGTATTCACATCAATTACCTATAAACCTGATTATAATCAATTATTTTTTTGATAAATGTAGAACACACACTGCACGTCTTAATAATCTAAGAAATCATTTATAGATAGAAAATGACAGTTACTAATTCCCAGTTACTTAGTAATTCATTACTCAGAGCATGCCCTGTGTGAGCAACTCTTCTTTTTGGGTAATAACTAGTGATTCCAACACAGCACTAACATGGAGATGAAATTCATCTTTATTCCAGTACCTTCTTTTATGATGATTTCTCCATAGCAATGAACACTATAAGAAATTATTTATTAGTTTGTGTTGACCATGTTCCTCCTTTACAATGCAAGTTTAATGAAAACAGGGATATTATGTGACTTGTCTCTGTATTTCCTTTACCTAGAATAACACCAGGCACTGAATTATTGCATGAACAAATGAATGGAAAAAAGAATGAAGAGGGGTCTAGGTATGGAATTAAATCATTTCTCCAGATTCTAACAGTCTAGGCTTAATTGCCTCACTACCCCCAGACCCCCTGGTTCAACCCTGATGTTTGCTTAATCCCAGAGTTGCAGCACTCACAGCTCTTGCCTTAGTCTTGAGCAGCTGTGCTAAATATCAGCCTGTATATATGCTTCTGCCACTGCATCTCCCTGTGTGAAGACAATACCTCATCTCTCAGCCACTAACTGGGGTCCTGACCAAGAATAGGCATCACTCCTTAAAACTCCCACCAACCTTCAGACAACCAAATTCTGGTCAATGTAAAAACTGGAAGGTAGATTTATCCACTCAAAAAATATTTGCTGATCATTTACTATATGACAAGTACCGTTGTAAATGTTGCATATGCAGTAGTGAACAAAATAAGCAGAGTTCCTACCCATGAGGAGCTTATATTCTAGTGAAGGAGAAAGACAATAAACAAATCAGTATGTAACATAATGTCAGGCAGTGTTAAGTGCTTTAAAGAATAATAAAGCAAGGTTAGAGAACAGATAGTGATAGGGAGCCGTAGTCTATTTACTGCAGACAGGGAGGGCCTCTCTAAGTGAAGCAAGGATATGACCCATCTGGATATCTGGGGAAAGAATGATTCAGATGGAAGAAACAGCAAATGCAAAGGACTTTAGGTAGGTTATCCCAGTAGAGGCCGCTGCTCTTATTTTAGCAACTTGCCAAGCTCTTTAGATACCTTGGCCTGAGAGGGTCAGCCTCCACACCTAGGTTGAGTCCCTCTTTTTTAAGTACATTGCTACTCATTTCTAGTTCACTCCTTTCCTAACTGGCTCAATTCCCAATAAAAACTGTCAGCCTTGCACATAAATCACCTAGCACTATGAAAGTAAAGGAGGCTAGTAATATACTGGGTTTAGTATGTCTTGGAAAATATTATCTGCTTCATAACTGAGTTAGATATCTATTGCTACATAAGAACTTGCCACACACGTAGCTGTTTATTTTTAAAAACACACATTTATTATCTCATAGTTTCTGTGGGTCAGACGTACTGCGTCCTCTGCTTCAGGGTCTCTAACAAGGCTGTAATCAAGTTGCCAGCCATGGCTGGAGTCTCATCTGAAGGTTCAACTGGGGAAGGATATGATGCCAAGCTCATGTGGTTGTTGCAGGATTCAGTTCCTTATGAACTGAACTGGATTTAGGGTCTCAGTTCCTAGCTTGCTGTTGGCAAGGGGTCAATCTTAGTTCCTCGCAAAGTGGACCTCCCCAATATGGCTGCTTATCTCATCAAAGCTTGTAATCCAAGAAGGCAATAGAGAGAGCTTGCTAGCAACATGGAAGTTATGCTCTTATGTTACCTAATCACACAAGGGATGTCTCCTTTGCATATTCTATAACTATAGAAGGTATACCTGAGCAAGTTGTACCTGTACTCAAGGGGAAGAGATTATAGAAGGCAAGCATCACTGGGGACCATCTTAGAATCTACCTGCTCCAATAAAATGAACCATACTTTATTCACATCAACAAAAATTATATAAAAGTCAAATACTGAGGGCCAAACAGCAGTCTGATAAACAGCTACTTTTCAAATACTGATATATTATAGACTGTATTACTCCTTCCTAATTAAGACAGTTTCATATTAAAAAAAAAAAAACCTGTTTAAAGTATTGTTGAAAAAAACAGCCCAAACACACTATACAGAAATAGTTCAGAAGTAAATTAAAGTACCAGAGTGAAATATGGGTAAGTCAGTTGTACCCAAGTTAATGAGTTTTACTATTACTCATAAAAAGAACTTTTCCTACCGAGTCCCAGAAATCTACTATAGTCCAAGACATATATTAAAAGCAAATGAATGTTTATATGAACTAAAACTGATTGTAAATAATTTTATTGATTAATATGCCTTCTGATTTAATTTTAAAATTATGATTTAATAAAACTAAAATCAGAATAGAAAAGAGACCTTTTTAAAACTCAAAGAAATCCCATTTAAGATGAACAGATATTAAAATTCAAGTTTTAAATGGAAAAGCTGATCAAAGCCTAAATCATTAAACTTTGAATGAAGAATCTGAGTTAAAACACACACACACACACACACACACACACACACACACACCCCTAAGATTAGCCACTTGCAAACTATATACACAAATTATATATACATACACACATAATTAGGATGGAATAACTGTCTGAAAATAACTGGCTATGGCCCCTAGGAAGTTTCTTAGTTTTTGTTTTTGTTTTGTTTTGTGTTTTTTCATAATAGCAGCAGCACAAAGTTATGGAATCCAGTACCAACTGGGTATGCTATTGTGGTATTCTATACCACAACCTTTCCTTTTAGCAGGAATATAAAGCATACACATTCTCCTCCAACTTCTTAACTAGTTAACCTTGAATGCATTTAAGATATGAAGGTGACCACCCTCGTTATCTCACAATAAAAATAACAGTCACAACAAAAATAAAGGTCACCTTCAACTTCTTACCCTCCATTCCCCTATGTTTCTAGTCTTCAACTTTCTTCACAGGAACAACTGTCCATTCTATACAAGACCAATTCTTCAACTTCCACGCTTAATCTCATCCCATTTCATCTCCTCCAAGACTATTATTCTCTTCTGTATTTTCAGCTTCCAATCAATTAAAAAAAAAGATTGAACATGCTCTCATTGTATTAAAAAAAACAAAAATACAAATAACATGGAATATGCTTCCCCTTGACCCTTTAACAGTTTACGTGTAGCCGCTGCCCTGTCACCCCTTGCAAGTGTAGTCTACACACAACTCCTTGCCTCCTCCAGGCTGCAACCAGACTTCCAACTGCCACAGTGCTGTGGAAACTGTTTTGGGAAAAGTTACAGTATCATTCTGACTGCCAAAAACAGTGGGTACTTTTCTGATCTCCTCTCACTGGATCACTGTTGACCACTCTCTCCTTTGTGAAACTCTCCATAATCCCATTCTCTCCGGGGTTTTCTACTCTACTGATTTGTTTTTCTTACTCTTCTTTGTTGATTTCTTTCCTCTGCCTTAAATATTTTCCTTGGAGGGCTTCCCTGGTGGCGCAGTGGTTGAGAGTCCGCCTGCCGATGCAGGGGACACGGGTTCGTGCCCCAGTCCGTGAAGATCCCACATGCCACGGAGCCTGCGCTCCGCAACGGGAGAGGCCACAACAGTGAGAGGCCCGCGTACCGCAAAAAATATATATATATTTTTTTCCTTGAAACTTAAAAAAACTGTTACTATAGAATTCAAACATATAATATGAAGAGAACCTCTACGTATCCATAACTTATCAACTTGATCTTGTTTTATCTATAACCCTACCCAATCCTCCTCCACTACTGCCAGCTATTTTGAAGCAAATTACAAACATCATGTCATCCATAAATAGTTCAGCATGTATCTCTGATAGTAAAGACTATTTTAAAAAAATAACCATAGTTCTCTTATCACACTTTAAAAATTAACAATCAGCGATTGCATCTGCATGATAGACTTGTGATTTTGGTTTTTTTTTTTTGGTTTGTATGATTTAGGACCCATAAATAGTCCATATATTATAATTAGTTGATATATCATCAAGCCCCATCTATCGTTCCTCTCTTTCTTTTTATTCCGTTTAATTCTCTATTTAAGAAACTGGGTCATATATCCTATACAGCTTCCCACAGTTTGGATTCTGCTGATTGTACCCTCTGATCCCTGTATTTACTGTAGATTATCAGCTGGATCTAAAACAGTACATTTCCACCTTGGCTGCATATTGAAACAACTTTGGAAGCTTTAAAAAATCCTGGTGCTTGGGTTTCACCCCAGAGACTTGAATGTAATTGCAGTCTAGGCTTTGAGATTTTTAAACATACTCCAAGTGATTCTAATGCGCAACCAAGTTGAAAACCACTGCAATAGATAAGAGATTTGATCTGATTCCAGGGTCAATAATTTCTGGTAAGGCTACTGCATATGTAGCATATGAACTGGTGTACCATTTACCTTTTTTATATTAACAGTCCATTAATAATCATTGCCCAGATCTACTAAGAGACTGCAAAATGAAGATACTATAACATTCTTTGTACATTACAGGTGATATTTTTATAAATAAAAACTTATGAAATCAATTATTCAGTTTCTCTGAGATATTGTTCGTAGGAAAGCAGGAAGAATGTTTTTCTTTTCCCTTTATTTACCACTTTTCAAAGTAAGGAGTAGTACCATCAAGGGTACGCAATAAGTATTTCTTCACTTACATCATTATGAATTCATGGATTTAGATGTACGTGATGGATTTAAATCACTTGTGATTGTTATCCTTATTGATGTTAAATTTATTCCTTCTCTGGTAGATTATCTATTCAAATTGCTTCCTGAGTCCTATTAATTCAATCCTAATACTCTTGGTCTTCATATCTTCTTTGCTTTCTAGTATATGGGGTTACAAAATTATCCTGCACATTTCTTGCCCCAGACTGAAAATCAGTCATTTCTCCAAGGACCTTTAATTTCTTTTAATGGGAAATCAACATTTAAAACCACAGCATTGGTGTCAGAAGGGTTCAGTACTAATGAAATGGTCACTATTTCTAGGGCTTTTCAGTAGACAGAGCTACGAAATGTATGCAAATCAAATAATATATATATATATATGTATTTTAATATCTTTATTGGAGTATATTGCTTTACAATGTTGTGTTAGTTTCTGTTGTATAACAAAGTGAATCAGCTATATGTATACACATATATCCCCATATCCCCTCCGTCTTGTGTCTCCCTCCCACCCTCCCTATCCCACCCCTCTAGGTGGTCACAAAGCACCGAGCTGATCTCCCTGTGCTATGCGGCTGCTTCCCACTAGCTATCTATTTTACGTTTGGTAGTGTGTATATCTCAATGCTACTCTCTCACTTTGTCCCAGCTTACCCTTCCCCCTCCCTGTGTCCTCAAGTCCATTCTCTACGTCTGTGTCTTTATTCCTGTACTGACCCTAGGTTCGTCAGAACCATTTTTTTTTTTTAGATTCCATATATATGTGTTAGCATACGGTATTGGTTTTACTCTTTCTGACTTAATTCACTCTGTATGACACACTCTTGGTCCATACATTTCACTACAAAAAACTCAATTTTGTTTCTCTTTATGGCTCAGTAATATTCCATTGTATATATGTGCCACATCTTCCTTACACATTCACCTACTGATGGACACTTCAGTGGCTTCCATGTCCTGGCTAATGTAAACAGTGCTGCAATGAACATTGTGATACGTAACTCTTTTGGAATTATGGTTTTCTCAGGGTATATGCCCAGTAGTGGGAATGCTGGGTCGTACGGCAGTTCTGTTTTTAGTTTCTAAGGAACCTCCACAGAGTTCTCCATAGTGGCTGTGTAAATTTATATTCCTACCAAAATGGCAAGAGGGTTCCATTTTCTCCACACCCTCTCCAGCATTTATTGTTCATAGATTTTTTGATGATGGCCATTCTGACGGGTGTGAGGAGATATCTCATTGTAGTGTTGATTTGCATTTCTCTAATGATTAGTGATGTTGAGCACCCTTTCATGTGTTTGTTGGCAATCTGTATATCCTCTCTGGAGAAATGTCTATTTAGGTCTTCTGTCTATTTTTGGATTGGGTTGTTTGTTTTTTGGATATTGAGTTGCATGAGCTGCTTGTATATTTTGGAGATTAATCCTTTGTCAGTTGCTTCATTTACAAATATTTTCTCCCATACTGAGGGTTGTCTTTTCGTCTTGTTTATGATTTCCTTTGCTGTGCAAAACCTCTTAAGTTTCATTAGGTCCCATTTGTTTGTTTTTATTTCCATTTCTCTAGGAGGTGGGTCGAAAAGGATCTTGCTGTGATTTATGTCATAGAATGTTCTGCCTATGTTTTCCTCTAAGAGTTTTATAGTGTCTGGCATTACATTAAGGTCTTTAATCCATTTTGAGTTTATTTTTGTATATGCTGTTAAGGAGTGTTCTAATTTCATTCTTTACACGTAGCTGTCCAGTTTTCACAGCACCACTTATTGAAGAGGCTGTCTTTTCTCCGCTGTTGCAGTTGTTCAGTCAGAGATGAAAATGAGTCCTACACACGAGATGTATGCGTTAAAGCACAGTGGTAGAGGGCTGTTGCTCGCTCAGGCAAAACAGCAAAGCCCTCAGTCCACTGTGGCGTATTTATTTAACCTTTATCTGACATCTATTATACTTTTTGTAATTAAAAGCACATTTTAAGAGCTAGATGTACTTTACTTATAACTTTATCTAATACAAAAAGGTTCTATTTAGCACAGGCTGTGTCGTCCTTGAACATCTAAACAATGCACCTCCTTATTTCCTTATGTTCCCGATTATACCAAGGACATGCGGGGATCAGTGCCCAGAACAATCAGTACTGCTTGCAGTCCGGAAACATTCGCACGCACCCAGCTTGCTAGGTGAGCCGATTCTTGGGTCACATCTCTTCCCATGTCCTCAGTTACCCTTCTACATCCACTGTATATTCCTGCCTACTTTATCAAATATAAGGTGACCATATGTGCGTGGGTTTATCTCTGGGCTTTCTATCCTGTTCTGTTGATCTACATTTCTGTTTTTGTGCCAGTACCATACTGTCTTGATTACTGTAGCTTTGTAGTATAGTCTGAAGTCAGGAAGCTTGATTCCTCCAGCCTCATTTTTCGTTCTCAAGATTGCTTTGGCTATTCGGGGTCTTTTGTGTTTCCATACAAATTGTGAATTTTTTGTGCTAGTTCTGTGAAAAATGCCATCAGTAGTTTGACAGAGATTGCACTGAATCTGTACATTGCTTTGGGTAGTAGAGTCATATTCACAATGCTGATTCTTTCAATCCAAGAGCATGGTATATCTCTCCATGTGTTTGTATCATCTTTAATTTCTTTCATCAGTGTCTTATAGCTTTCTGCATACAGGTCTTTTGTCTCCTTAGGTAGGTTTATTCATAGGTATTTTATTCTTTGTGTTGCAATGGTAAATGGGAGTGTTTCCTTAATTTCTCTTTCAGATTTTTCTTCATTAGTGTACAGGAATGGAAGAGATTTCTGTGCATTAATTTTGTATCCTGCAACTTTACCAAATTCATTGATTAGTCCTAGTAGTTTTCTGGTAACATCTTCAGGATTCTCTATGTATAGTATCATGTCATCTGCAAACATTGACAGTTTTACTTCTTCTTTTCCAATTTGGATTCCTTTTATTTCTTTTTCATCTCTGATTGCTGTGGCTAAAACTTCCAAAACTATGTTGAATAAGAGTGGTGAGAGTGGGCAACCTTGGCTTGTTCCTGATCTTAGTGGAAATGGTTTCAGTTTTTCACCATTGAGAACGATGTTGGCTGTGGGTTTGTCATATATGGCCTTTATTATGTTGAGTTAAGTTCCCTCTATGCCTAGTTTCTGGAGGGTTTTTATCATAAATCAGTGTTGAATTTTGTCAAAAGCTTTTTCTGCATCTACTGAGATGATCATATGGTTTTTCTCATTCAATCTGTTAATATGTTTTATCACATTGATTGATCTGAATATATTGAAGAATCCTTGCATTCCTGGGATAAACCCCAATTGACCATGGTACATGATCCTTTTAATGTGCTGTTGGATTCCGTTTGCTAGTATTTTTTTGAGGATTTTTGCATCTATGTTCATCAGTGATATGGGCCTGTATTTTTCTTTTTCATAACATCTTTGCCTGGTTTTGTTATCAGGGTGATGTTGGCCTCGTAGGATGAGTTTGGGAGTGTTCCTCCCTCTGCTATATTTTGGAAGAGTTTGAGAAGGATAGGTGTTAGCTCTTCTCTAAATGTTTGACAGATTTGCCTGTGAAGCCATCTGGTCCTGGGCTTTTGTTTGTTGGAAGATTTTTAATCACAGTTTCAATTTCAGTGCTTGTAACTGGTCTCTTTATATTTTCTATTTCTTCCTGGTTCAGTCTCAGAAGCTTGTGCTTTTCTAAAATTTGTCCATTTCTCCAGGTTGTCCATTTTACTAGCATATAGTTGCTTGCAGTGATCTCTCATGATCCTTTGTATTTCTGCAGTGTCAGTTGTTACTTCTCCTTTTTCATTTCTAATTCTGTTGCTTTGAGTCTTTTCCCTTTTTTTTTTGATGAGTCTAGCTAATGGTTTATCAAATTTTGTTTATCTTCTCAAAGAACCAGCTTTTAGTTTTACTGATCTTTCTTATTGTTTCCTTCATTTCTTTTTCATTCATTTCTGATCTGGTGTTTATGACTTCTTTCCTTCTGCTAACTTTGGGTTTTTGTTGTTGTTCTTTCTCTAATTGCTTTAGGTGTAAAGTTAAGTTGTTTGAGATGTTTCTTGTTTCTTGAGGTAGGGTTATTTTGCTATAAACTTCCCTCTTAGAACTGCTTTTGCTGTATCCCATAGGTTTTGGATCATCGTGTTTTCATTGTCATTTGTTCCTAGGTATTTTCTGATTTCCTCTTTGATTTCTTCAGTGATCTCTTGGTTATTTAGTAGCGTACTGTTTAGCTTCCATGTGTTTGTATTTTTTACAGTTTTTTTCCTGTTATTGATATCTACTCTCATAGTACTGTGGTTGGAAAAGATACTTGATATGATTTCAATTTTCTTATATTTACGAAGGCCTGATTTGTGACCCAAGATATGATCTATCCTGGAGAATGTTCCATGAGCACTTGAGGAGAAAGTGTATTCTGTTGTTTTTGGATGGAATGTCCTATAAATATCCATTAAGTCCACCTTGTTTAATGTAACATTTAAAGCTTGTGTTTCCTTATTTATTTTCATTTTCGATGATCTGTCCATTGGTGAAAGTGGGGTGTTAAAGCCCCCTATTATTATTGTGTTACTGTCGATTTCCCCTTTTATGGTTGTTAGCATTTACCTTATGTATTGAGGTGCTCCTATGTTGGGTGAATAAATATTTACAATTGTTTTATCTTCTTCTTGGATTGATCCCTTGATCATTATGTAGTGTCCTTCTTTATCTCTTGTAATAGTCTTTATTTTAAAGTTTATTTGGGCTGATATGAGAACTGCTACTCCAGCTTTCTTTTTTCATTTGCATGGAATATCTTTTTCCATCCCCTCACTTTCAGTCTGTACATGTCCCTAGGTCTGAAGTGGGTCTCTTGTAGACAGCATATATACGGGTCTTGTTTTGTATCCATTCAGCCAGTCTATGTCTTTTGCTTGGAGCATATTTAATCCATTTACATTTAAGGTAATTATCATTATGTATGTTCCTATTACCATTTTCTTAATTGTTTTGGGTTTGTTATTGTAGGTCTTTTCCTTGTCTTGTGTTTCCTGCCTAGAGAAGTTCCTTTAGCATTTGTTGTAAAGCTGGTTTGGTGGTGCTGAGTTCTCTTAGCTTTTGCTTGTCTGTAAAGCTTTTAATTTCTCCATCAAATCTGAATGAGATCCATGCTGGGTAGAGTAATCTTGGTTGTAGGTTTTTCCCTTACATCACTTTAAATATGTCCTGCCACTCCCTTCTGGCTTGCAGAGCTTCTGTTGAAAGATGAGCTGTTAATCTTATGGGGATTCCCTTGTATTTTATTTGTTGCTTTTCCCTTGCTGCTTTTAATATGTTTTCTTTGTATTTAATTTTTGATAGTTTGATTAATATGTGTCTTGGCATGTTTCTCCTTGGATTTATCCTGTATGGGAGTCTCTGTGCTTCCTGGACTTGATTAACTAATTCCTTTCCCATATTAGGGAAGTTTTCAAGTATAATCTCTTCAAATATTTTCTCAGTCTCTTTCTTTTTCTCTTCGTCTCTGGGGCCCCTATAATTCAAATGTTGGTGCATTTAATGTTGTCCCAAAGGTCTCTGAGACTGTCCTCAATTCTTTTCATTCTTTTTCGTTTACTGTGCTCTGTAGTAGTTATTTCCACTATTTTACCTTCCAGGTCACTTATCCGTTCTTCTGCCTCAGTTATTCTGCTATTGATTCCTTCTTGAGTATTTTTTTTTTTTTTTTTTTGCTGTACGCGGGCCTCTCACTGCTGTGGCCTCTCCCGTTGCGGAGCACAGGCTCCGGACACACAGGCTCCGCGGCCATGGCTCGCGGGCCCAGCCGCTCCGCGGCATGTGGGATCCTCCGGGATAGGGGCACGAACCCGTGTCCCCTGCATCGGCAGGCGGACTCCCAACCACTGCGCCACCAGGGAAGCCCCTTGAGTATTTTTAATTTCATTTATTGTGTTGTTCATCATTGTTTGTTTGCTCTTTACTTCTTCTAGGTCCTTGTTAAATGCTTCTTGTATTTTCTCCATTCTGTTTCCAAGATTTTAGGTCATCTTTACTATCATTACTCTGAATTCTTTTTCAGGTAGACTGCCTATTTCCTCTTCATTTGTTTGGTCTCGAGGGTTTTTACTTTGCTCCTTCAGCTGCTGCACATTTCTCTGTCTTCTCATTTTGTTTAACTTACTGTGTTTGGGGTCTCCTTTTCGCAGGCTGCAGGTTTATAGGTCCTATTGTATTTGGTGTCTGCCCTCAGTGGGTAAGGTTGGTTCAGTGGGTTTTGTAGGTTTCCTGGTGGAGTGGACTGGTGCTTGTGTTTTGGTGGATGAGGCTGTATCCTGTCTTTCTGTAGGCAGAACCACATCTGGTGGTGTGTTTTGGGGTGTCTGTGAACTTAGTATGATTTTACGCAGCCTCTCTGCTAATGGGTGGGGTTGTGTTCCTGTCTTGCTCATTGTTTGGCATGGGGTGTCCAGCACTGGAGCCTGCTGGTCGTTGGGTGGAGCTGGGTCTTAGCATTGAGATGGAGATCTCTGGGAGAGCTCTTGCTGATCGATATTACGTGGGGTCGGGAGGTCACTGGTGGTCCAATGTCCTGAACTTGGCTCTCCCACCTCAGAGGCTCAGGCCTGACACCTGGCCGGAGCACCAAGACCATGTCAGCCACACGGCTTACATGTAAGTGGGTTAAATTCTCCAATCCAAAAGCACAGGGTGGTCGTCCTTCTGTGCTCTGCTCGGTCTTCCAGCCGGGCATTGTCCTCCGTGCCTGGTCAGTATGGATAATCTGCTTAGGATCCAGGTCCAGCTGCATTCCCTAGCGTCTAGAAGAAGCAGCCGTCGCCCCCATCCTCTCCTATCCCTGCCGCAACTCGTCACCAAATAATATATTTTTAAAGAATAAATACCTTATCAGTTGATCTCACCCATTTTTATATGTTGTTTCACCTATGTTGAAAATCCAGATTCAGTTTGATACCAACATAATTATTTATTTACACCACACCACACAAGCAACTGTCTGAATCTAACAATAACAATATGATCAATAACATGGTTATTAAAAAGAGGTAATGTGTTTTTTGGGAAGTTCTTGTTATCCTGTAAGTATATCCCACTAGGGCTATAAAAAATAATTACTGTGTTTAGGGCTTCCCTGGTGGTGCAGTGGTTGAGAGTCTGCCTGCCGATGCAGGGGACACGGGTTCGTGCCCCGGTCCGGGAGGATCCCGCATGCTGCGGAGCAGCTGGGCCCGTGAGCCACGGCCGCTGAGCCTGCGCATCCAGAGCCTGTGCTCTGCAATGGGAGAGGCCACAACAGTGAGAGGCCCGCGTGCAGCAAAAAAATAATAATAATAATTACTGTGTTTAAAAGTAAAGTAGTCATAAAATAGGTAAACAACAAGGACCTACTACTGCTGGATAGCACAGGGAACAATATTCGATATCCTATAATAACCTATAATGGAAAAGAATCTAACCAAATATAACCAAATCACTTTGCTATAGACCTGAAACTAACACAACCTTATAATTTAAATATACTTCAATTTAAAAAAGAGATTAAAAAAAAAAGTAAAGTAGTCAAATGAGTAAAGTAAAAAGTCAAATTAAAGACTGCCTCTCTGTGTGGTTATGCCACCAACTGGACACATTATTGCATTAATATTTTCCATTTTACTTTTGATTTTTAGTAATTTCTTCTTTCATTTTAATTTTGTTTTATAACTATATAAAATATTTATATAACTTCAAAACTAAATCTCCACAACAAAGTATACTCATAGAAGTCTAGGCTTCATCCCTGTCCTCTCCTACGTATTCTTCACACACTCCCACCCCCAACTACTGGTAACCATTTTGTTCTGGATTTTACGGTTTATCCTTCTATTTCTTAAAAATATGGGCCAAAATATGTATTTACTTATACCATTCCCTATTTTTTTTTTTTTTTTTTTTTTTTTTTCGGTATGTGGGCCTCCCACTGTTGTGGCCTCTCCCATTGCGGAGCACAGGCTCCGGACGCACAGGCCCAGCGGCCATGGCTCACGGGCCCAGCTGCTCCGCGGCATGTGGGATCTTCCCAGACCGGGGCACGAACCCGTGTCCCCTGCATCGGCAGGTGGACTCTCAACCACTGCACCACCAGGGAAGCCCACCACTCCCTTTCTTATTAGCACACTGTAGACATATTTCTCTATAACTTGGAGATTGCTCCATAGTAGTATATAAAGATATTCCTCATTCCTTCTTTTTTCTTTCTCATTCCTTTTTATAGCTGCATGGCATTCCATTCTATCGATGCACCATAGTTTGTTTACCTAATCCCCTAGTGATGAACATTTGGGCTGTTTTCAGTTTTTTTTCCAAATAATAATGCAATGAACAGCCTTGTGAATATGTCTCTTCATGCTTTTGCTAGTGCATTTATGGAACAGATCCTTAGAAGTAGAGTTGCCAAGTAAAAAAGCAACTGCTTACATAATTTTGTTAGATACTTATATACTTTGTTAGATAATTTTGTTAGAAATTCCCCTCTATAAGGTTTGTATGCTAATTAGCATTGCGTGAGAGTGACTGTTTTCTCGTAAGTTTGCCATGTGTTATCAAACTTTTTTTTACTTTTTTGCTAGTTTGATAGATGAGAAATGGTGTTTCTGTATACTTTTATTTTGCATCTTTCTATTTATAGGTGACACTGAGCATCTTTTACAAACACTTAAACAATACCTACACTTTTTTGGGTAGGGTTGTTGGCCTTTTTCTTCTTATTTTAGAAGCTTTTTATATATTAGCGATACTAACTCCTTTTCTTTGATGTAAGTTATAAATATTTTTCTAGTTTGTCATTGTCATTTTATTTTGCTTAAGGGTTTCTTTGCCATGTAAATTTTTTAACATAGTCAAATTATCAATCTTTTCATCACTGCTTCTGGATATTAAATCAGAGAAGCTGCTTGTTCACTTGTGTTTCTTCTGGCACTTGAACGGTTTCATATTTTACATTTAATTCTTTGATCCACTTGGAATTTACCCTGCTATGTGAGTAAAGTGGGGATTTTTTTTCTCTTAGCTCTTTTTATCTCAATCTCCCCTTCAGCGCTGAGCACTTTATTCATTTCCATAACTACTGGATCACTTTTATCCATTCAACAAATCTCCATGGAAGATTTAATTAAATATCTTAGTCTCATATTTGCTTTCTTCTTTCACCTCAGTGAAAGCTGCTTCATAGTTTATAACTAATGATATAAAATGCTCACTGTAAAAAATCAAATAAATAAAGGCATAAGGAAAAAAGTAAACATTACCTGGTATTCTATTATCCTACAATGATCATGCTAACATTTTTTCACCATGCTTCTGTGTCCCTGTTTATCACATATACATACTGTTGTTTGTGTTTTAAAAGTACTTCATATTTTAGGGTCTCGTTTACCTTACAAGTGCTTACTATTTTTTTAATGAGAAGTATTTTTATTTCACAGTTTGGTTTTCTCCTCAGATTTCCTAATACTTAAAGCCTTTAATATTAATTTAACACTTTAGGGATCCATTTCAACAGGATGTTTATTTTGTATTAAGCACTGTGCTATGTGATAGGAATGTAATATGGAATAGAAGTACACAGAGACGCTTTCTCTAGAGCCTAGTGGGAGATACAGCGAGGCAAGGAGGTGAGCCAGTACAATGCAGTGGGGTAAGGATTGAAACTGGGAACATGTCAGAGTTTTGTGGGAGCAGATAGAGGATATCATACCCATATTTGAGTGTGTGTATGGGGAAGGAGGCGTCAAGGAACACTTTATTTCTAAACTGAGAATGGAAAGATGAATGTGACTTTTCCAGATGAATGGGGGATATAGACATATGTTTCAGGTATTTGTAAATACTGAGAAGAAGGAGGGTGATTCATTCAAGAACTAAAGCTCAAGGATAGTGATTTAAAAAATTAAAAAGGAAGAAAATGATTGCTAAAGAGAGGAAGGGACCAGAGAAGTCAGGTTGGGACCGTATCCTGAGAGTAACAGGGGTAAGAAGAGTGGAAGAAGAAGAGTTGTTAAGACCAGTGTTCCCATCTTAACAACTAAAGAAGCCAGAGATATTGTTTAAAATTCAAGCTTGCCCCATACAGAGAACCTCTGCTGGAGAAGAGGGAAAGTGGAAAAGCTTTTAGTGGTTTGTGGAACCAGAGTGACAATTTTTAAACTTAAAGATTCTCAACCCAAGCATCCTATGGAAGATTTACTTAGTTACGCAGTTGCAAGGGTAGCTGGGGAACTAGGTCTAAGCCTCAAAGCACACAGGTTAAAATATCCTTCATATTTGTGGAAACATATCTTAGGAAACAAAGACCACCTGGGGGGAGAGAAAATGCTACCAACAAAGGCAGGTCTTCCTTCCCATGAAGACATTCAGCAAATTGTGCAGTTTCACGTGGCAGGAGGCTAAAGAGCTTGTCTGAAAGCCACAGGAGGACAGAAATAGATAACCTCAATATTTCAGGGCTAAGGAGACAAAGACCCTCCAAATTCTCAATTAGAGGCATGGGAGAAGCATGCCTAAAAAAAGGGGAGAATTAGAGATATACTGAGTCCTACTAAAACTGCAACTACCCCAAACCAACACAATCCTAGAGTGAACTGAAATGGTCAGCCAAAGAGAGAGAAAAGAAACGAACAAAATACTTCATAATATGCAAATAAAATCCTATGAATCAGTAAGACATACAATTCTATAGAAAATCAACAGACGTGTAAAAGAGCATATGCAAATGGCCAATGTATATATGGAAAAATGAATAATATCATTAATCACAAAGGAAATAAAAATTAAAGCTACAATGAGATTTGACTAAACATCCACCAGAATGGCTAGAACAAAAAACAGAAAATAGCAAGTGATTCAGGCTGTGGACAAACTGGGGCTCTCATATACTGTCAGTGGGAGTTTAAATTGGTACAGTGACACTGGAAAACTTTTTGGCAGTGTCTACTAAAGATGAACATATGCATACTCTATCACCTACTATATTCATTTCCTATAGCAGCCGTAACGAGTCACCACAAACTTGGTGGCTTAAAACAATATAAGTGTCTTATCTTGCAGTTCTGGAGGTCAGAAGTACAAATTTGGTCTCACTAAATCAAAATCAAGGTGTCAGCAGAGCTACCTTCCTTCTGGAGGTTCTAAGGGAGTTTTTACTTGACCTTTTCACCTACCTCCATTCCTTGGTTTGTGGTCCCCTTCTAGCAGTTACATCACTCCAATCACTGTTTCCACAATTACATCTCCTCTTCTGACTCTGCTACTGCCCTCTTACCCTTCTAAGGCCCTTGATGACTACACTGGGCCCACCCAGAAGATTCAGGATAATCTCTCCATCTCAAGATCCTTAAGTTATATCTGCAAAATCCACTCTGCCATGTAAGGTAACACATGCAAATTTCTGGGAGGGCTATTATTCTGTCTACCACACCTACCTATTTTCCATTCCTGGGTTTATTGCCAATAAAAAAGGACAGAATTGTCACAGGTAGCATTATTTAACAGAGCTCAAAATGGGAAACCACCCAAATACCCATCTATAATATGGTGGATAAAATATAATATGGCATATTGACCGAATGATTTATTTTACAACATTGGGAATGACTACAAGGACATGCAACAACATGGAGGACTCTTAGAAACATGGAGCAAGAGACGTCAGAAAACAAGATTAAAACTGGATGATTTTATCTGAATAACATAGCAACAACTGGGCTTCCCTGGTGGCGCAGGGGTTAAGAATCCACCTGCCAATGCAGGAGACACGGGTTTGAGCCCTGGTCCAGGAAGATCCCACATGCTGTGGAGCAACTAAGCGCGTGTGCCACAACTACTGAGCCTGCACTCTAGAGCCCGCGAGACACAACTACTGTAGCCCACACACCTAGAGCCCATGCTCTGCATCAAGAGAAGCCGCCGCAATGAGAAGCCTGCACACCACAACAGAAGAGTGGCCCCTGCTCTCCGCAACTAGAGAAAGGCCCGCATGCAGCAACGAAGACCCACCACAGTCAAAAATAAAATAAATGGGGCTTCCCTGGTGGCGCAGTGGTTGGGAGTCCGCCTGCCGATGCAGGGGACACGGATTCATGCACTGGTCCGGGAAGATCCCACATGCCGCGGAGCGGCTGGGCCCGTGAGCCACGGCCTCTGAGCCTGCGCGTCCGGAGCCTGTGCTCCGCAACGGAAGAGGCCACAACAGTGAGAGGCCCGCATACCACAAAAAAAATAAATAAATAAAATAAAATAAATGAATAAAAATAAAATAAATGAATTATTGCTCATTTAAATAGAAATAATTAAAGCAAAAAAGAAACCCATCTCTACCATCAGAAATTAGTAGTTACTCTTCTTAGGAGAAGAAGAGGCAGAAACTAGAAGGGGGCATGAGGGGAGCCTCTGGATTCAGGTAATATTCTGTTTCTTGATCTTGATGCTGTTCTTGATCTTGGTAACACAGCTGTATTGAGATTTGAAAAATTCATTTAGGTATATAAGTATGATACACATACCTTTTCTTTATGAGTACCGTTGGCCCTTGAACAATACGGGTTTGAGCTGTGTGGGTCCACGTACGTGTGGATGTTTCAATAGTAAATGCTACAGTGCTACCCAATCTGCAGTTGGCTGAATCTGCAGGTGTGGAACCACAGATCTGGAGAGCCAACCATAGTGATACATGGATGTTTGATTGCACAAAACGTCGGTCCTCCTAACCCCCATGCTGTTCAATGGTCAACTGTATTATACTTTAATGAATGATTTTTAAAAAGAGAAGTCAATGAAAGACTTTTCAAGTCTTTTAAAATTTATTTTTGCAGTTTTATTTAGATATAATTGACTTATAACATTTATTAGTATGTACAACATAATGATTTGATATATCTGCAAGATTTTATCAGAGAATTATATGATCAATGGAAGATTTTATCAGAGAATTATATGATCAAATTTGTCCTGTCAAACAAAGTTTCTAAAAAGTTGCTTGATCACTAGACTTACTTTCTGCCAGGTTATACAAACTTTCAGTACTTTTAAAAAACACTCCTCTCAAGCTCTCAAATCTAGTGACTTCTCTTTTTCAGCAAGCTCCAAGTTTTCTTCTTTATGTGCTACATGGTGCTCAGGATGGTCCCTTGTAAACTCATTAGAGCTCTGTAGCAAAAGAATGCTTCAGTTGCAGGGATCAAAATTCTAAAAGGTACTTAAAATGAGGGTGTGAGATCTATCTCCTAAGTATATATATTTAAGTTGTACATTAACTTTTAAGAAACGCATCACAGGGACTTCCCTGGTGGTGCAGTGGTTAAGAATCTGCCTGCCAACACAGGGGACACAGGTTCAATCCCTGGTCCAGGAAGATCCCACATGCCGTGGAGCAACTAAGCCCATGCGCCACAACTACTGAGTCTGCGCTCTAGAGCCCACGAGCCACAACTACTGAGCCCACGTGCCTCAATTATTGAAGCCCTCACACCTAGAGCCCGTGCTCTGCAATAAGAGAAGCCACCGCAATGAGGAGCCCACGCACCGCAATGAAGAGCAGCCCCCACTCACCGCAACTAGTGAAAGCCTGTGCGCCACAATGAAGACCCAATGCAGCCAAAAAAAAAAAAAAGAAATGCATCACAGTAAAATCTCATTTAACATGGACACCATTCTAACATCTTTTTTAATCTACACTAAAGTATTCATAATTGTATAGCTTGGTTATCTCCCTATTTCAAAGGAAGAGTGGACTCCCGACTTATCACTGTAGCTTTAAAAAGGTAAAGATAAGGAGTTTTACCATATATTTTAAGTCTTAAAGCTTTCTATATCTTCAAATGTGCGTATCTCCTAAAGCGTTTCTCTTATTCACACTTGATGTTCCAAAGCACTACAGATATATACCATGTAGCTTTCTTAACTGTATGAATCAACTCCTTGAGTTGCTTAAGAGTTTTGATAGATTAATATTGCACAAAGGGTTTTAAATTTTTTAAATACATTTACTTGCCAGAACATTTTAAGCATATTTCAAAAAATGTTTTTAAGTGCTTATGCTTTTATAAAAGGGCACTGGCATCTTTGCTTCTTTGCTTCCTTCCTTTTTGTCTTTCGTCCTTCCTTCCAGTCAACAAGCATTTATTGAAGGCTTACTGTGTGCTAGGTACACTTTTAGCCATTGAAGATACTACTACCATGACCAATATAGTATTCCATGTCTTATGGGGAATTAAATTCTAGTGGGAGGAGGGAGGAGTTCAGACTAAATAAATAAATAGTGTATTAGTAAGTGATGAGAGCTATGGAGAAAACTAAGGGGGATAAGACATTCTGGGAGAATCACATTACAGAGAAGAATTATGAAGTCATTTCAAAGAGTTCAAAATGGTAATGTTTATTTTGCTTGTTTCTATTGAGACTTGAAAAATATACGTATCATAACCCAACAGGTTGGTGAACAAACATTATTATCTGGAAACTACAATGAGAAATAACAGACATAAAGCTTAGAAATCATCTTGGAAATAACTACTAGCCATAGATAATTAAAGCAGCACATTTCCTATAGAAGCTATTCTGAATCTTCACGGTGACAAGTTCAGGCCCCTTTCCTTTTAAATAAAGTAAATTCACTGTCAAACCCCTAGATTATGTTTTATTATATCTAGTAGAACTTATTTTTATTAAGCATGAACATTTAAAATCAGAAGGAACATGTTCCTAACTAGGAAATTTTTCCTTTAGATATTTTCTGCCAAATATTACTTACTTAACACAATCTGTTACACTGTATATAATCTTCAACTCTGCAGATGATTGCACCTCCTTTGTATTGCCTGTCTATAATTTTAAACAATTACTACAGTACACTCCAGGGACTATATGTGCTACATAAATGGACTCTGTCTCTTTCTCCAGTCTTGAAGCTGGGCAAATGCAGAACTTGTAGGCCTGTAGGGTGCAGCCCAACAGCTTCTCAGGTGTTTATCACTTTATTTTAATTTTGTAGTATTTTTCCTCAAGGAAAAGGATTAGAGAGAACATACCTGTTCCTCACACAAGACTGGGAGGAGTGCCTGTTCCTGAAAGCCAAACTAAAAAACCTCACAATTCACAGAGTATTTGGTAGAGTCTACCCTCCGTAGTGGGAAATAATTAGCTCTAGACTAAACACTGCTCAGGTTTTGCCAATAAATCTAAAAAGCAAGCCTCAAAGGAAACAAATTATTTTTTAGTAACTTAACAGTACCCGAGAGTAAGAATACTTAACAGGAAGACAAAAGTATCTAGTACTAAACAAGGTAAAATTCATGTGTGATACTGAATCACAAATTATTAGACATGCAAAAAAGTAGGAAAAAATATTAATGAGGAAGAAGAAAATTCAATCAACCAGACCCAGAACTGAGAGAGAGGACTGAATTAGAGACAAGGGCATTTCCATTCCAGTCCCACTCCCTAGAGTTATACTCTCTTAATATCTGTGTGATTTGTTGGGATGAAGTTTACCTTATACAATTTCTACTAAAAATGTGCTAAATCAACCAATAATAAACAATACTGGAAAATGTAATGGTTAAAGGTTTGAAATATTTCAAGTATCCTAAGGTTATTTCTTTGGTATGTTCTTACCATATTGAGAGAAAAAAATATTCAAAATGTTAATTAAGTTTACTCATTAAAGAAAGAAAATAAAATACTGTCTACAGGGCTTCCCTGGTGGCGCAGTGGTTAAGAATCCGCCTGCCAATGCAGGGGACACGGGTTCAAGCCCTGGTCCAGGAAGATCCCACATGCCACAGAGCAACTAAGCCCATGCGCCACAACTACTGAGCCTGTGCTCTAGAGCTCAGGAGGCACAACTACTGAGCCTATGTGCCACAACTACTGAAGCCTGTGCACCTAGAGTCCGTGCTCCGCAACAACAGAAGCCGCCGCAATGAGAAGCCCACACACTGCAACAAAGAGTAGCCCCTGCTCTCTGCAACCAAAGAAAGCACATGTGCAGCAACGAAGACCTAACACAGCCAAAAATAAATTTTTTTTAAAAAAGAGAGAATAGGAATATACCAATCTAAAAAAAAAAAAAATACTGTCTACAACAACTCCAAGGTTTTGTAAAGGCTTTGAAGTGATAAAGTACAGTTTTAATGAATGCTTGAAAACAGCAACAATGAGGTTTTACATTGCTTTCTTTTATTCTAAAAACTGAGGTTTTAATGAATTTTGTAATTATGCTTATATATTTTGTAGGTCAATTTACATCTTTGTGTTTTCTACTGGTATGTGAGTAAATGTATTCCACAACTGGCTTATAGCATGAAAGTTAAATATTAAAGAAAACATCATAACTGGTTTCATGAAAAACCATTACTTTCATACATGGAGTAAGAAACTATTGAAAGGCTGTATTTATATAATACTCTATTTGAATATTTGAAAAACTACCTCCTAAAACTGATAAATTGGACATTTTTCAAAAATAAAAACTTTCGTCATTTGAAAGATACTGTTAAGAAAATGAAAAGGCAAACCACAGACAGGGGACTATATTTGTAAAACATACATCTGAGAAAGGACTTGGAATCAGATATATAAAGATATTTTAAACTCAATAATAAGAGGACAAGCAATAAGCTAAAAAAATTAAATAAAACTAAAAAGTCAGTAATTTTGACAAACACTTAACCAAAGAAGATATACAGATGGGAAACAAACCTATGAAAATCTGGTCATCAGTAGTCTTTAGGCTAGTGAAGTTAAAACCACAATGAAAGTCCACTGAACACTCACAAGAATGGCTAAAATTAAAATGACAGGGCTTCCCTGGTGGCGCAGTGGTTGGGAGTCCGCCTGCCGATGCAAGGGACGCAGGTTTGTGCCCCGGTCTGGGAGGATCCCACATGCCGGGGAGCGGCTGGGCCTGTGAGCCATGGCCGCTGGGCCTGCACGTCCGGAGCCTGTACTCCGTGGTGGGAGGGGCCGCGGCGGTGAGAGGCCCGCGTACCGCAAAAAAAAAAAAAAAAAAAAAAAAGACAATATCATGGATTGATGAAAATATAGAAGAATTATCATACATTGTTGATGGGGATGAAAAATGGTCCATCTATCTTGGGAAACAGTTCAGCAGTTTTTTAAAGTTAAACATATACTTATCAAATGATCAGGAAATTCCGCTCTATGTGTTTACCCAAGAGAATGAAGACATATGTCTACAAAAGACCTGTATGTAAATGACTGTAGTAGCTTTATTCATAATAAGCCCAAACTGTAATAAACCAGTTATTCCACCAACTGGAGAATAGATAAATTGTGTATATCTATACAATGAAATTCTAATCAGCAATAAAAAGAAATGGACTACTGGTACATGCAACAACATGAATAAACCTTAAAATAACTACGTTGCTATACAAGAACTCATACTGCATGATTCCAGTTTTATGAAAATCTAGGAAAAGCTAACTCATACAGACAGAAAGCTTACCATTAGCTGCCAGGAGCCAAGAGGTAGGAATAGGAGATTAACTATAAGAGTACATTAGGGACATGGGGGTGGGGTGTTGGTGAGAGAAATGTTCTATATCTTAATTGTGATGGTGGTTATCAGGATGTAAACATCTGTCAAAAATTCATAGAATTTTCTGCTCAAAGTTGGCGAATTTTATATATGTAAATTACATCTCAAAAAAGCTGACCCAAACAAATACCTAAAGCAGGGAGAAGCACAGTATTCTTTGAGTAGGGTGATTTGTAGAAGTAAATAGAATGAATCAGTCCTAAATAAACCCTCTGCTTAAGTTCTGTCTGGCCACACACAAATGAAGACCTTCCCTGTGGTCACTGCCTTGCTGCACACTCCTTTAGAAGTACGGAAGCAAGGTAGTGTGGTTAATTCAATCCGGAGTTGTCAGGGACTAAATAATGTTTACATTACTAGGTACTCTCAGCAAATGTGAATAAAAAGTTAACTACATACAAACTCTGAAAACACTTTTAAAAGGCCTAGGTACATTCAATGCTCTTACATTCAGTGATTAGACAAAAACACTTATATGATATTAGCTAGTTTGTATACTTCATTGTTTAGAACTACCCTGTGCCATTATTTCATGACAAAAACAAAGTAAGAAAAATTTGCTGGATTATATTTGGTTAAGCAACTTTTAATTCATGATGTGCGTATTTCAGCTGTTCATTCATCAAATCTTCATTTTAACAATAAAGGAAAAGCTAGAAGGTCTCTACCTTTTAATATCTCTTTGTTAGGAATTAAAATACTCTACAAGCTTTAACTAAATTCTTCAACATCAATCACCCTTTACATAGGAAAAATTCAGGTTCCTCTGACTGAATTATAGAGAATTAACTTATTCTTCTGGAGCATTTTATTTCACATCCTAAGTATTTTAAAAGTGTAAAAAAAGAATTTATTGCTTATATAACTGGATATATAGGTAACATCAGAAATGACAATTAGCCAGGAGTTTTTAAAAGATATGTTTTATAAACTAATAGAGCAAAACTTCTTGATATTAAATTTTAAAGTAACTGAAAAACTGTGAAATCAATTTGCAAAATAAATACTGTACTTACAGTTTGTTGCTGTCTGAAACTGAGAAGAAAGTGCTTGAGTAACTGAATTCCAAAATGTGTATAAAATTTCAGCATGTCCATCCTATGACCCAAAAAAAGGGGATGTATTATTTTTTTTAATTACAATGGATAAGACAGAGCATCAAAAAAGTATTAAAAATGTATTTAAGTCTATCAAACAATGGAATTATTAAGTAACTAAGTAGAAATATATAGATGAGTCAAATCATGTCTCATGTCTTCATCCTTCTCTGCTACTTACTAGCTGTGTGAGCTTGGGCAAGTTGCTAAATCATTCTGTGCCTCCCTGCCCTCTGTAAAATGGAGATAACAGTACCCACACTACAGGATTATTACAAGGATTTTAAAAGTTTATTAAAGTAAACTCTTGGAACAGTTCTTGACATATAATAAATCTTCAGTGAATGTTATTATTATTACAATTATTGTCATCATTTTATATACAGAAGGCAATTTTTGTTACCATAAGAAAATGAAGAACAAGCATGCTTAGACCAAGAGTGACCACCAAGATACAATTCACCAATTACGAAAGAGAACTGCCTGAAGTATAGACACAATTTTGTTTTTGTTTTTTTAAGTCACAGGAATTACTATTACTCAGCTTAGCAGGATACTGTCACTCAACTATTAATACATATTTTAGAAAGTAATTACTAAAAAGAAAAGATAAAGATTAGTTTAAGTGTCATTTGTTAAAACCGGACAAAGTACGTTAATACTGTTAAAAGAAAATGACACTTACAGAAATTTTACCAAGCCCTTTAAGGTACTTCTACATGTGTGGTAATATTATATCAAATTGCCGTTATTCTACTTTTGAAGTACAACAATGCCAATTTCACATGGTTCACCCTAGTAACATAAATATGTATAATGTTCAAATATGACTACTGTCATTAAAAAGAATAATTAGGAAATTCATTCATTCTGCTTTAGTTTTGTACTTGCAAAGAATGAAATTCTACTTTTCAAGGTTATAAGAAAGAAAATGAGCCATGAAAAATACTGATTTCTCACTTTTATGCCTATGCACATATCTATTTTCTTTGTCATTTGTTTCTTTAATAAGTTTTGTTTTGAATTCAAATGGGTATTGTGTATCATAAAAAGGCAAATCAAATAATTGCTAATTTCTTATGCAGTGATCACAAAATAGATTCAGATTAACAAGATTTTATGCAATATGTGTATTGTATATCATACACTTTAAAGTGGATGTTTTTCCAACAAGGACCTACAGCACAGAGAACTATATTCAATATCTTGTAATAACTTGTAATGGGAAAGAATCTGAAAAAGAATATATATACATATATAAATAAATGAGTCACTTTGTTGTACTGAAACTAACACAACATTGTTAATCAATTATACTTCAGTAAAAAAAAATGTTTTTCATCACATTAAAGAACCATTTTAATACAGCACATTAACAAAATGAAGGACAAAACCACAAGATTATCTCAACTGATGTACAAAAATGCATTTGACAAAATTCAACACACTTTCATGATAAAACCACTCAACAAGCTAGGAACAAGCTAGGTAATTACCTCAACATATTAAAGGTCATATATGAAAAGTCTACAGATAACATAATGGTAAAAATATGAAAGATGTCTAAGATGCGGGAAATTTGGTGACTATATATATGCGTCTACATACACACACATACATACACTTAAAAAAGTAAACTTGGGTCAATCTTGCTTAAGCATACAAATACAAAATTCTCAGATATAACAGCAAATTGATTTCAGTATTTGAATTATATACCTAAACAAGTAGGATTTATGTCAGCAAGGTACCTATCATTAAATATTAGGAAATATATTAATATAATAGCCCAATGTCTCCAGAAGGAAATCTACAGGATCATTTAGCTGAGTTAATAAAAGGCAATTAATACTCTTTAATTAACAAAATAATACCCAGTCCTCATATGTTTTAAGTTCATAGAAAACAATGCATGAAACGATTCTTATACTTTTAAAATTATGATAAAAATCACAAATTTTACCATCTTAACCACTTTTAAGTGTACAGCAGTGTTAACTCTATGTACCTTGATGTGCAACAGATCTCTGGAACTTTCTCTTCTTGCAAAACTAAAACTCTATACCCATTGAGCAACAGCTCCCATTTTCTTTCTCCCCCCAGCCCTTGGAAACTACCTATCTACTTTCTGTTTCTAAGAATGTGACTATTTGAGATACCTCATGTGAGTGGAATCACACAATATTTGGTTTTTTTTGTGATTGGATTATTTCATTTAGCATGATGTCCTTAAGTTTCATCCATCTTTAGCATGTAACAGAAGTTCCTTCTTTTTTAAAGACTTAATAATATTCCATTGCATGTATGTATATATGTGTGTGTCTGTGTATCACATTTTCTTTATCCCTTCATCCATCATCAGACACTTGGATTGCTTCTATCACTTGGCTATTATGAATAATGCTGCAATGAACATGGCTGGGCAAATCTCTCTTCAAGATCCTGTTTTCAATTCTTTTGGATATACTGTGTATCTCCAGAAGTGAGATTGCTGGATCATACATTAATTCTGTTTTTAATTTTTTTGAGGAACCTCCACACTGTTTTTCTTAGCAGCCACATGATTTTACATTCCTATTAACAATATACAAGGATTCCCATTTCTCCACATCCTCACCAACACCTGTTTTGGAAATAGTCATCCTAATGAGTGCAGTGATATCTCATTATGATTTTGATTTGTACTTCCTGATGATTAGTGGTGTTGATCATCTTTTAATATGCTTGTTGGTCATTTGTATGTCTTCTTCAGACAAATGTCTATTCAAGTCCTTTACACATTTTTTTAGTTGAGTTGGGTGGTTTGTTGTTGTTGAGTTGTAGGAGTTCTTTGTATATTATGGACATCAGCCCCTTACAAGATATATAGCTTGCAAATATTGTCTCTCATTCTGTAGGTTGCCTTTTCATTCTGTTAATTGTTTCCTTTGTCGCACAGAAGTTTTGAAGTTTGGTGTAGTCCCATTTGTCAATTTCACTTTTTTGTTGCCTGTGATTTTGTGTCATATCCATGAAATCACTGCCAAGTCCAATGTCATGAAGATTTCCCCATTTTCTACTCTGAGTTTTATAATTTTAGGTCTTACATTTAGGGCTTTAATTCATTTTGAATTAATTTTTGAATACGGTTTTAGGTAAGGGTCCACTTTCTTTCATTCACACATGAATATCCAGTTTTTCCAGCATCATTTGTTGAAGAGACTGGTAATATAAAGTTTGTGTGACCCTCTTTATTCTATATACCATTATTTGTCTTATTTTATCTGAAATTAATACTGTCGCTATTGCTTTCACTTGAGAAATGTTTATCAGTCTATTTATTTTTATTCTTGTCATGTCACTGTTTTTTGACTCTTATAAACAACGTATTCTATTTTTAAACACTGTTTTATCTTTTAATAAGAAATTACAAACTAAATATGTTTAACTAATAGGTTGTTTCTGCTTTTAATCTCATTTTATGCTTTCTTTGTGTTTTCTTTGTTCTGTGGATGATTTTTGTTAGCTTTTATCTTCTCTAGAGGCTTTTTCTTTTATTTCTTTTGGATGTGTCATTATCTATTCCTAACCATAAATTCCTTTGATGCAAATCATCTTTGTAATTCACAGAATTACTGAAATAGATTTCTAGAAGTAACAGGAATTCTTCAAGGCTTTTTAGAATTGCCTAAGTAAACAAGAAAATTCTAAGTCCTAGACATGACCTTTTGAAAGAAAACATAGGGTCCCAGATAATCTGGCTACTTCTTCCTTTTTAGTGACAAGTCACTCAAAACTTCTAAGCCAAGAAGTACGTACTTTTAACTTAATCAGAGAAGAACTCAGACAAAGCGTCCATGCATTAGAATGTATGTGAACATTGGCTAGGAAGTTAACATTTTCTGAATGTCCATTATGTAACAGGCACCACTGAATGTTATCTCATTTTTTAAACACTACAACAACCACAAGAATGTAAGCTCCATGACAGCAGAGGTCCCATTTTGTCTTTCTTACCACTCTAATTTCAACATCGAGAATGTGACCAGGACATAACAGGCACACAATAAATATTTACTGAAAAAATGAGTGGAACGATCTTATGACATTTTTAGTCCCTTTCTAGAGTGAAAACAAAAGTCAAAGAGAAAAGGTGACTTGCTTAGAATTACACAGAAAGTAGTACAGTAGTACAGAAAGGAGTAGAACTGGGATTTGATCTAAGGTTTGTTTGATATACTAACGTATTAGTCCCCTTTAACTTGACTTACAAAGCCTTGTATGACATGACTGCCCCAGCCTACTTCTCTTGTTACATATCACTGAGGTCAAAGATCCAACCAGCACAAATTCCTTCAGGTTGCTGAAGGTTCTTCTGTAGTTTCTCCCAGTTACCAGCTTTTAATCCAGCACCTTCATCAGAGTCAGTTTAGGTGTCTCTTCTCTTGGTTTCCCCAGGTTTGGTGCACTCTGTTATATACATTTATAGCATCCCATGTTCCCCACCATAATTATATTTTCCTATTTAAATATAGGAAAAGAGCAGTGGTTAAGAAGAGGAACTCTGAAAGTAGGATATTAAGGTTCAGATCCAGTCTCTACCACTTCTAGAACCTGTGGGGCATCTGAGCAAAGATGATCTAGGCCACTAAATACGTACAAATCTCTGGCTTAAGAACAAGATCTAAGCTGGAGAAGGAGATTTAGGTGTTATCAGCATTTGGAGGTGTTAGAAACTATTAACATGTGTGAGCTTTTCCGTAGATTGCATGGGGCATGAGAGGAAAAGAATGTTGAGGATAGGACCCAGGGGAAAAACACTACTTAAAGGTTGGGGAAGAAATAATTTAGAGTGAAGAAAGAGAAGTGGTGGAGCTAGATACTAAAAAAAAAAAAAAGATTGGTCACAAGTTAGTGACTGCTGAAACTGGACAATGGGTACATAGAGAGTCACTGTCCTATACTTTGGTTCTGTATGTTGGCTTCTGTTTGAAATTTTATGAATAAAATGTTTTAAAAGGAAGGGTAGGTGGAGAAGGAGGAATCAGTGAAGGATTCTGAAGAGATGTAGTATCTGTGAAGGAGGAAACCAGTATTAGAAGTAGTTATTACCTCTAAGGAGTGAAGTAAAAGAGTCTTACAAATGAGTAGAAGGATTTGGTAGTTGGGTCATTAAAATTCCTTTAGTAACAACTGTTTCAGTGGAACACAAGCTTGATTTCAGTGGTTTGGAGCAAAACTAAAACAAGAAAGTAGAGACACAAAGTACATTATGGAAATCTGGGCATGAAGAGAAAATATACTTTGAGGGAGATACAGGACCAAGGATTCTGTTCTGGTTTTGATTTTAGATGGTAGATCCCTGGGAGGAAGTAACTGGGAAAGGTTGATATTGGAGAAAGCAGAGAATGTCCTAGACAAGGATAAGATGTAGAATGCGAACAAAAGTAGAGGGGTAAGTCTGAGAAAGAGAAGATACAATCAACCTCTATCTTTGATACCGACGGGAAAGGTGAGGATCAGTTCAGATAAAGATTTTATAAGACAGTGAACTTAATGAGACAAGGTCAGAGGGAACCAGACATAACTAAGTTACGACCAAAACAGAAGAGGAAGTAAAAGATTTAGCAACAAGTCTGTGTCAGAGATCTCTGTGGAGAGATCACGTTGTGAATAAGAAAGCTTACAGACTTGATCAAAGAAACCAAACAGATGTGAATTTTATATTAGCTCTTAATCATCTTCTGGATAAAAGCAGAGGGATCCTGGGGAAGCAAATATAAAGCAAAGAAAAAAGTTATCTTTACTGGAAAATAGCCTTCGGGGGAACCATTTTGCTGTGTCTGATTACAAAAGAAGGAAGGTACAGAAATTCAGAAGGGACTTCAAGATGAACATCACAGAACAAAATGAAAAGCCAGAAGAACTTCAGTAAAATCAAAATGTTGGCTTTTATATGCATATTGTTCAAAGATAAAGGAATACTTACAGTACAATCTACTTGTTGTTTTTTAAAAAATGGGGGCTTAGATAAGGTGGTAGTGGGAAGAAGTGAAAAGTAGTCAGATTTCAGATACCTTTTGATGACAGAACAGATAGGACTTGTTAAAATGTATAGAGCTAAATATTATAGAAAAACCATATACAAAATGTTAACAGAAGTTATCTTGGGCTTCCCTGGTGGCGCAGTGGTTAAGAATCCTCCTGCCAAGGCAGGGGACACGGGTTCAAGCCCTGGTCCAGGAAGATCCCACATGCTGCGGAGCAACTAAGCCCGTGCACCACAACTACTGAGCCTGTGCTCTAGAGCCCATGAGCCACAACTACTGAAGCCCGCATGCCTAGAGCCCATGCTCCGCAACAAGAGAAGGCACCGCAGTGAGAAGCCCGCTCACCGCAACGAAGAGTAGCCCCCGCTCGCCGCAACTAGAGAAAGCCCTCACGTAGCAATTAAGACCCAATGTAGCTAAAAAATAAATAAATAAATTACTTAATTTAAAAAAAAAAAGAAATTATTTCTGGGCGATAGGATTAAACATGATGCTTCCTTTATTCTTTTTAATTTTTTGGAAGAATAATTAAGATAATCTAGTTTAATTCTAAAGAATAAATTTTTGATGTAAAAAATTCAATACTGAAACACACATGGTAAAATTTAAAGCTTCTCTTCAAACTCAAATCCCTTATCCCACACTTTCCCCTAGAGATCACTGTTAAACTACAGTGTTAAAGGGTTTTAAAACCCTTTCTATATAGTTCTCAACCTTTCTTTTCATACTGCCCCTCCAAAAAGAAAACTAAATAATTAAATATACATATACATATTATATAATATGTAATAATTATATACATATAATATGCATATTATATACATGTGATATGCATATTATATACAATAATCATATACATATAATATGTAATAATACATATTATAATAATTATATAATATAACTGCACTTAATTTAAATTTAAATTTAACTTAGTTTCTCCCTGATGACAGATGCTAAATACTAAGGAGTAAGATTTTGTATGGCAGGACTAACTCTGGAGACCACAAGCCAATGTAATATATAAGATTTTTTGTGCCTCCCCCCTCCCTCCAAAAAACAGAACTTTTTCTCCCTCCTGGGGTCAATATTGCCCTTGTTGAGAATGCATGGTGGACTGGTATTTTAAATAGACTGTCACTCAAATTAGATTTAGTATGAACCACAATCTCCTCCAAATTTTTCCCCTGGCTTCCCTCACCATGTTCTCTTTGGTTTCCTCCTCCTCTTGAGATACTCCTTGTGGCCTCCTCTGTTACAATGTATCCCAAACTCACTGAATGTAAATATTTTAAAATATACATTCTAATATATGTTTACTTGTTTAAAATTATATAAAAATACCACTGCATTAATAAAATATGTGCAATATAAAATGTACGAAAATAGTTTAAAGGATGAAACTTGTAAAAAGGACAGGCAGAATTTATAACTATCTTCTTCCATGTCAAAATGTATACACACTTTGGAAACCAGAGTTCTACATGAGTTTTATATGTTGCATTTTCGAGGTAGACTTCTTTTCTCTCTATAGCCGGTCTTACCCATTACTATGGCTTTGATTGCCAATATGAGCCAATATCGTCCAAATTTATGTCTCTAGCACAGGCCTCTCTTCTGAGCTCCAGACTCCCATATTAAATTGCCTAACTGACATCTTCACTTGGACGTCCCATGAGCACCTGAATACAGAGCTTATCTTCCCTCCTAAATGTGCTCTTCGGTTTATGCCCTCAAATGAAGTCACTCCTATCTACCACAACCCTGTCAAACCTGAACCAATGATATCGTCCTTGACACCTTCTCCTCCATCTCACCACTTTTAATCCATCACTAAGATTTGTCAGTTTTACCTCCTGAGTAATTCTCAAATGACTGCAATTCTCTCCATTTTCATTGGCATCAATGTAAATTATTGTTATAGGCTGAGTTTTGACC
Source organism: Mesoplodon bidens (assembly GCF_964165515.1). Taxonomy (NCBI): domain Eukaryota; kingdom Metazoa; phylum Chordata; class Mammalia; order Artiodactyla; family Ziphiidae; genus Mesoplodon; species Mesoplodon bidens. Next base: position 12,971,435 of record NC_138166.1, read on the forward strand.
CGACAAAATTCATATGTTGAAGTCCTAACCCCCCATACTTGAAAATGTGACCATATTTTGAGATAGGTCTTTAAAGAAGTAATTAAATTAAAATGGGGTCATTAGAAGGTCCTTATAAGAAAAAGAAATCTGAAACACAGACACATACAGAAGGAAGATGGTGTGAAGACACAGGGAGAAGACAGCTCTATGGACATTTGTATACAAGTCTTTGTATGGATATATTCTTTCATTTCTCTTGGATTAATAACTAGGGGTATATTGCTAGCTCATATAATATATGTATGTTTAACTCTTTAAGAAACAGCCAAATTGTTTTCCAAAGTGGTTGTAAATTTTACACTTCCCTTCAGCAGTATATGAGAGTTCTAGTTGCTCCATATCCTCACCAACACTTGGTATGCTCAGGTCTTTTAAATTTTAGATATATGCTTAACTGACATCTATCTCTAAAGTGTCTATTCAAATCTTTGGCCTATTTTTTTAAGCTGGCTTTTTTTGTTTTCTTATTGAATTCTGAGAGTTCTTTAGACATAAGTCCTTTATTAGATATGTGATTTGCAAATATTTTCTCCCAGTTTATTCCTTATCTTGTATTCTCTTAATGGAGTATTTTGCAGAACATAAATTCTTAATTTTGAGTAAGTCCAAAATGTCAATTTTTTTCATTTATGGATAGAGCTTTTGGTGTTGCATCTAAGAAATCTTTTTCTACCCCTAAGTCACAAAGTTTGTTCTGTTTTCTTCTATAAGTTTTAGAATTTTAGGCTTTACATCTGGATATCCAAATGTTTCAGTGTTACCTGTTAAAAAGACTACTGCGTCAAGACAGAATTGCATTTGTAACTTTTTTTGAAAATCAATTTTCCACATATGTGTCAGTGTATTTTTGGACTCTCTATTCTGCATCAATGATCTATGTCTCTAACTTTATGCCAATTCCACATTTTCTTGAGTATGGTAGTTGAGTCTTGAAATTAACAGGTACTGTTAGCCCTCCAATTTCGCTTTTCTTTTTCCAAGTTGTGTTGTATCCCGAGTCCTTTGTATTTCTGTTTGAATTTTAGAATCAGCTTGTCAATCACTCCAAAACACCTGTTGGGATTATAGGTCAATTTAGGAGGAAGGGACATCTTAACAACAGCAAATCTATCAACACATAAATAAGGTATCTCTATTTCCTTAGGTCTTCTTTAATTTCTCTCAGCAATATTTAGCGTTTTCAGTGTCCAGATGTTCATCTTTTGACACATTTACTCCTAAGATTTCATATTCTTTGATGTTACTATATATGGAATTATTAAATTTCAATTCTCAATAGTACATTGCTAATATATAGAAGTACAACTGATTTTTGTATATTGACCTTCTATTCCGTAATCTTGCAACACATCACTTATGAGCTCTAGTAGCCTTTTTGTAGATTCCATCGAGTTTTTTTTTTTTTTTTTTTTTTTTTTTTTTTTTTTTTTGCGGTATGTGGGCCTCTCACTGCTGTGGCCTCTCCCGTTGCGGAGCACAGGCTCTGGACGCGCAGGCCCAGCGGCCATGGCTCACGGGCCCAGCCGCTCCGCGGCATGTGGGATCCTCCCAGACCGGGGCACGAACCCGCGTCCCCTGCATCGGCAGGCGGACTCTCAACCACTGCGCCACCAGGGAGGCCCCATCGAGTTTTTAACATGGATAATCTCATCATTTGTATATAAAGACCATTATACTTTTTCATTTCCAAACTGGAAGCCTTTTATTCCTTTTTCTTGTTCATTGCACTAGCTAGGAAAATGCTGAACAGAAGTAGTGAGAGCATAAAGAATCCTTGTCCTCCCCCAAATTTTAAGGGGGAAACATTCAGTATTCACCATTGTATATGATTTTACCTGTTCATTGTTCCTAAATGCCTTTTATCAGGTTGAGAAAGTTCTATTCCTAGTCTGCTGAGAATTCTTATCAGAAATGGATGTTGGATTCTGTCAAATACTTTTCTGCATGAACTGAGATGATCATGTGGTTTTTCTTTTTTAGTTTGCTGACTTTCCTTTTCCAATTAGCCTCATACTAAAGCCTCATTCAATCCTCCATAATTTTCAGCCTCCCCTTTGTTCCATACTCTTGTCTGTATGCTGCATTCTAGATAATATCATCAATTCTAACTGCCAGGCTAATTCATTTCCTGGTTTTACGTAACATCTGTTTAACCTATCTGCTGAATTTTTTATTTCAATGATTTAATTTTTAATTTCTAAATGTTCTATTTGGTTCTTCTTTATACCTACCTGATCATTTCTTAAGTCACTTATTTCTCATTTTTTATTCCATTCTTTATTTCAAAAACATATACAGGTATTCTAGATTCTTTGTCAGTTAATTCTAACATCTGAAGTCCACAGTGTCCTTCAGAAGTTCTTTCGGAGTCTAAAACCTGTCTTGAATTTTGTTTATTTTTCCTGCTGACTCTCAATCATGCTTCTAGTTTATTTATAGGACTGGTGATTTTTAACTGTGAGCTCATAGTTGGCTGACCTTAACATGTGGAGAATCCTAATAGCTAAAACTAGAAATGCTTTCCTCTTCAGGGGATCTGCATTTGTTTGTGAGAGTAGGTACTGTTACCAACCAAGGACCATGTCTGCCACAGTCACAGGTCTCAGCTTAATGCAAGACTATCAGCTTCATTCTTCCACCTTGCTAGAGCCTAGTGGACTGATCCCATCATTGACATGGACATTTGACTGCAGGGCAACTCCAGCTTTTGCAATGACTTAGAGCTCACAAATCTCCACTACAGTTTCAACTACTTTATCTGCTAATGTATATCTGTATATGCATATGCCCCTCAGAGATTCTCTTACTTTTTGCAGGGCCAACAGTACATTACAAATTATGCTTTTCTTGGGGCTTCCCTGGTGGCGCAGTGGTTAAGAATCCACCTGCCAATGCAGGAGACACTGGTTTGAGCCGTGGTCCAGGAAGATCCCACATGCCACGGAGCAACAAAGCCCGTGTGCCACAACTACTGAGCCTGCGCTTTAGAACCCACAAGCCACACCTACTAAGCCCGCGTGCCACAACTACTAAAGCCCGTGCTCCGCAACGAGAAGCCACCGCAAGGAGAAGCCTGCGCACCGCAACAAAGAGTAGCTCCTGCTCGCTGCAACTAGAAAAAGCCCGCACGCAGCAACAAAGACCCAGCGCAGCCAAAAAAAAAAAAAAAAATTACGCTTTTCTAACTTATCTAAAATTTGTTTTACTGCAGGGAGAGGGCCTTTAAAAATAACTGGTCCCCATGCTAGTAAAGCAAAAATCTTCTAACCTTTATATATAAGAGTATTTATTGATAATACCTGACTTAGACATGTAACTGGCTAATTGCTACTTGATTATTTTAATCAAATTGCGATGCCACTGATAAATGAGTTAAACATTTTTCTCATAATATTAAAAAGATTCCTAATTTGGGTTCCTTACAATTTTTTTCTGAGTCTTAAATGCTATAATCAAATCATCTGATACATCTAAAAGGGCAAAAGAAAACATTCTTTTTCATAGTTAAAATCCTCGTTAGTACTATAGCTGTGCAAAATGCTGAACACATTCCAAATATATCCTAATGCATCCTACACACATGATTACAAGATTCTGTTCAATGGTAAAAAATGCTGGCTTAGAAAATGAAAGTATCATATCTACACTCTCACATATAGCTAAACTGGCTTAATTCTGCAGATGAGAATCTACAACCTGTTTTCCACCGTATGGATCCTGAATAACTTGTCAATAATTTGTTATACTCACTTTCAAAGTGTTACACATAGTATTGATGATTATATACTGATACTAGAACTTTTGACAGGTTTTAAAAGATACCAAAATTGAATTTTTGATGTCTAATAAACAGTCTAGAAATCTAATTTAAGATGAGAAGATTTATCCATTCAAGTAATCTTTGGAAATACAATATAAAAAGGGGAAAGAAGTATATCCCACATTTAAATGCCATGAGGAATTAATATGATAGGTATAAAGGTGTCTGCAAATTTATAGTATGAACTGAAAATAACAGGCTAATTTTACAAGTTAGCCAGAACATTTATTAAATTAAGCAGCAGCAGCATTAGTTACCTTAATTAAGGAAAAGTTTTCAAAAGGCTTTACATTAACACTGTATTCTTAAGATTTATTATACTTGACATAATTGGCCCAGTTTTATTTTATACTCAGTCCATTTATGCCCTCTTTACACTATGATGTATTCTTTATAACATGATAAACATCTACTACAAAACTTCCTGAACTAATAAAGCATTCCAGAAACCATCATCATGTAGGATTTTTTTCTCCTCTTGTATATACCTAAGATTAGATTCTGAATACTAATATGTACAGTTCTCTCTATCATCTGAAATCAGATATCTTAACAAACAGCAAGGCAGATTTGGCAATATTAACCTCAAAACTAAACGTTTTTAAAGTAAACCCATTTTTTTGTCTACTAAAAGAATATAAATGATTTAACAATTCTCACAAGACCTCACAGAACAGAATGAAGGAAAACCATCCTCGTTGTTTTTATGACTACAGAATTACCAAATGTTAGATCATAAACCCATGATTCTTTAGTAAAGTGAGACATATAATCATGACACATTCATAGTAAATCCTTGATACTGTTTTATTTAAGGAAGCATGATTTCTTAAATTTCTAATTCTCAGCATGAATATACATGCATATCATGTTATTAGAACTATTAAAAAAAAACTGACCTTCTCCCACAGTAAGGTTCTTTATTACCATGCACATGGTAACTTTATGGCCCCTAAATAAAAGTTTCAAAGTTTAAAAAAAAAGACTGAAATAATAATCATGATAGCAAATTATTGAGCCAATCTCTGAATTAAGTCTACATTATCTAACTTTCCTTCAGAAAACCTCAGCTCTACAAGTAGTATTACCACCTCCATTTGATACGTGATGGTCTTAAAGATTATAGGACCTATCCAAGGTTGCATAATCAATGTAGGAAATCTTAGCTCTGTCTGATACCAGGGCCCAAGGACCCAGCTCTTAATCACGGTACTGTCCTGCCTTTAACACTACTTGAAGATGTATTCAGAAATGTAACCTTGAAACTACTTGGCTATCCAAAGGCTAAAAAAAACTATACTTAACCCTATAAAAATTACTTTAGAATATTTTAAGCACTTGGATTGACTGTAACAGATAAATTTTAAATAATGAGCATGGCAAGGCAGTTCATTTGCCTACAGATAAAGTCTTAGGAGCTTAACTAATCAAGTTTCTCCCATAAATATATATATATATATATTTTTAATCCATAAGGAGGGCTTCCCTGGTGGTGCAGTGGTTGAGTCTGCCTGCCGATGCAGGGGACACGGGTTCGTGCCCCGGTTCGGGAAGATCCCACATGCCACGGAGTGGCTGGGCCCGTGAGCCATGGCTGCTAAGCCTGCGCATCCGGAGCCTATGCTCCGCAACAGGAGAGGCCACAACAGTGAGAGGCCTGCGTACCAGTAAAAAAAAAAAAATCCATAAGGAAATATAAAATAAATCCATGAGATACCACTACATACCTATTAGAATAGCTAAAATCCAAAACACTGACAATATCAAATGCTGACAAGGATGTGGAACAAAAGGAACTTTGTTTCTTTGCTAATGAGAATGCAAAATAATAAAGCCACACTGGAAGACAGTTTGGCAGTTTCTTACAAAGCTAAACATAGTCTAACTATAAGATACAGCAATCACATGCCTTGGTATTTACTCAAATGAGCTGAAAATTTATATCCACACAAAAATCTGCGCATGAATGTCTGTAACAATTTAAATCATAATTGCCAAAAAATGGAAGCAACAACACGTCCTTCAATAGGTGAATGGGTAAACAAACTAGGTATATCCACAGAGTAAAATATCAGTCAGTGATAAAAAAAAAATGAGCAATGAAGCAATGAAGTCACGAAGAAACCTTAAATGCATATCACTAAGTGAGAGAAACCAGTATGAAAAGGCAACCTACTGTATGATTCCAATTACATGATATTCTGAAAAAGACAAAACTCTAAAGACAGTAAAAAGATCAGTGGTTGCCAGGGGTTAAGGAGATAAGTGGGGGAAGCATGAACTGGTGGAGCATAGAAGATTTTTAAGGAAGTAAAACTACTGAACCTCTTTTGCATGATACTATAAATGGTGGACACAGGAAATTATGTATTTGCATAATGCATTATGCATCTTGCATTGGTATAGTACATTTGTTACAACTGATGAACATGACTGATAAATTATTAATAATTAAAGTCCATAGATTACATTAGGATTAGCTCACTGTGTAGTACATTTATAAGTTTTGTATAATGCACAAGAGATGTTATGATAACCTAGCAAGTATCAGATGTATTTTCTGCTCAATTTTTTGTACACCTAAAGCTGTTCTTAAAAATAAAAATAATTACTTTTTAAAGAAATCTACAGGTATTGAACTACAGCAAAAGAATAGTAAATTACAGAAATTATTTAACAAAGGAAAATGTAAAGTACAGTTTTGTTTTGGTTTTTTTTTAGAAAAGAAACAAGTTGGCAAGAAGTCAAACATGGAAATTCCATCACACTTTATAGTTAATTACAGAAGCATTAGAATCAACTGGTTTAAAAGCAAAGAAACCTGGAAAATTAATTCTTAATTTTCCTACTTGACATGAAATTAATAGTGTAATTTCATTTATATTTAAATTATAAACCAAAGAGAAAATATCTATTAATTTAGCTTTCAGTGAATTTCAAATGTGGACTACAAATTATAAAAATTTAATACATAAATTTTAAAAATCTGTTCTGGTAGATTGCAATCTAAAAAAAATTATTTGCTAGAAATTATCTTCCTAGGAAAAAAGCATTAATTTCTAAATAGACATTGTAGAAAACAAATGGCATAAATTCTAAATCATTTCATCTTGAATTATTTACACTGTTTTGATTTTTTAAAAATATATTCAGAGGTTTAAAAGGCTAAACCACTAAATTAAAAAGAACTTTCAATACCAGGAAATATCCTTAAAAATCTTGAAGCTGCAAAAAAAAAATCTAGTAGTGTAAGAACATTCTGTTTATAACATTTTCCTCAAAAACAGATTACAAAATGATTTAGAGATCTTGGTTCAGAAACTGCTCTTCAATGACCCAAGATATACACCATCACCTACTCAAGTTTAAAATTTTATGAAGATTTTTAAGGATTATCATTTGGGCCTCAAATCATTCTAAAAATCCTATACTTTTTATAAAGGTTCTACTGCCACTGATAATTATTTTAACTAAATAATACTCTTACATTGTAGTTATATAATTAGCAAAAATACCTGTTTACAGCTTTTTAATGAAGGAAAAGACTAAAAAAATTATAGCAAATATAGTAAATTTTATGTGCTATCTTTGCAACTTATGACATATTTTCCTTAGAGTATTTTTACTTCTCTTTGGTCCTAGAGTTCCCAAAATTGCAGGGTCACAAGTTATTCTGGACTTTCCAAAAAAGATTGGTCTATTCTGAATATAGATGAGTATACTGAATCCCAAAGGGACTAAATTTTTATTCATAAATATCACCTTACAAGAAAAAACAACAACTAAACTGTAAAGTTACATTAAAATTTATAAAAAATGTAGATATGTATGTGTGTATGGTGTATGACTACTGTCTTAAAAAACGTAAGAAGAATATTTGGAAGAGCAATCCTCTCTGGCTTTAATTAAATAAGAAATATTTTTAAGTAAATGAAAAGGGCGAATAAAATGAAAGCATATATCCCTATTCCTCATAATCCTTTTTAGTTAGAAATAATCCACATGCATTTAAAACCCGGCCCAGGGTTCATCCAGTATAATAACTGATTGTTGACAAGCATTGATGTGTGAGTTTTTATGTAGAAACTTTGCCCAATGCAGCAATATCACAACAACTTTCATATATAACCTACAGCAGTCTTAATTATATTAATTAATTATATTCATCATGCTGCACATTACATCATTCCTCGTACTTATTTATCTTGTAACTGGAAGTTTGCACCTTCTGACTGCCTTCATCCAATTTCCCCTTCCTGGCTCCCCTCTGGCAACCACCTGCTTGTTCTCTGTATCTATAACTTAATTTCTATTTTGTTACGTTTGTTCATTTGTTTTTTAGATTCCACAGTATTTGTCTTTCTCTGTCTGACTTGGTTTATATACTGTTACTATAATATATCACAGCCACAAGCAGGACTATGTACTGAGTACTATGAATCCTCCTAGCAAATCACCAAACTTGGGGATGGTTTTGGAGATCCCCAACACAGGAAATAAAATATTTAAAATTCTGAACTACAAAGTAAACTACCTACACCACGATGATAGAGACTTAGAGAATCTTTTTCTTTGGTGCACTAGGTGTTAAGATTTAATGAACAGAATATCTACTTATTCCATTCATCACTATCAAAAACATATCAAAATGAATGAATAAAATGTAGAGTCAGAGATTTCTATGCATGGAAGGAATTCTTGTGGCCCACGAGGCCAGTAGATTGGTAGATGACAGAAGGGAGACTTCAGAATATGAAAAAATAATACATTAATGTGCTTTATAGGAAAAATTAACAACTGAATGGACTGTACCATCTTCAGAGAAGACTTCATAAGGCATTATAACAACCACTAATTAAATCTCTTATAATACCAAAAATTTTTATCTTATTCTCTATCGGGACTTTAAAAAACTTCTACAATAAATCATTTATATTATTAAAAAATGGGAAATTACTATATGCATTTGAGAAATTATTCTATAAATAGTATTAGCTAGCATCTATTCAATAAACAAACATGCAAAGAAAACTTGTGGTTTTCAAGAAATATACTTCCCTTTAGCTATCTGGCATGTAGCCTCTCTGTCAGACAGGAACACAAATAATGCTGGCTCATTATCTTCCTGCATTCTTTAATAAAGAGAAAAGAATACTTTCATTTAAACATACCTTAACTATTTCTTCAATGAAACAAATGTGAGAGACAGGGTCTCTCTTCTTGGCTAATATTTTTTGCAGATGTTGTACCTAAAAAGGGGGAAGAGAGGGAGAATGTATATAACTGAGTATTTTCAAATGAACCAAGTATTAAGCATAGGCATTAGAAACAGTAAGGGAAGGGAAAAGACATTTTGCTAGAGCCCTTACATATATTATAATTAGGTAATGTAGGTATTTTGAACTCTCAGAGATTTTAAGAAACTTGCCCAAGGTCACACAATTTAGAATAACCAGGAATTAACCCATAATTAATGTTATTTTCACTCTCTCAAATATTTACCTGGCCACAAACAGTAAAAATATGATCCACAAGTTTCTCCATATTGGTCCAAAGGGAAGCACGAAACGCTGCAGTGTTTCCTGGGGCCGGCATGGTAGATCGTCCAGGTGCCCCTGTTATGAGCAACAGAAAAACATGAAAAATAAAAATTTCCAAATATAACAAAATGTACTGATATGTTATTATGAAAAGCACATACAGGATAAAAGATGAGAAGTTCCTTTTTGAAGAAATTATAATTTCTTATAAGTGACATAAAAAAAGAATCTTAACCTTTTGTGTTTAAGAAAGGAAAATACGATCACACACACACACACACACACACACACACGCACGCACGCACGCACGCGCCCAGGAAGGATAATACAGAAAACAGGAATTAATAAGAAAGGTTTCCTAGAAGGAGGAGTTGAAGAGGTGGGAGGTAGTACCAGGTGAAAGGAACAGGAATAGAAGCGGTGAGTCTCTGTGAACCATACAAACGTCTTACATGCTGAAGTTTCAAAATAAATTTAAATTTTAAAAGAATGAAAAAAGCAAACTCTAAAACTAAATACAAACAAATATAGTAACACATAAAACTAATGGTACTTCAAATTAATAATACAACCACCACACACAGGAAAATAATTAATTCAAGTAATTTTTAATTACAGCATCCTGACTTTAGTAAGATATATTTTAGGGGCAAAAAGAATCGCAAAGAAATACTGTACTTTACTTAATAGATGTGTTGCTTGATAGTAATATTGAAACTAAGTCTATTTTAGAATGGTGCAAATGAAGGTTCTCACTATAAACAGAACAAAGATACAAATGTGTAATGGGGATTGGAGGTATTTGTCAATTCTATTCAGTAAAGGACAGAGAGACGACAACTCCTTAATAGAAATGAGCATGCATGATATCCAAATTTCAATCTCTATGCACCATTCCCCAATAAAAGAAGCCAAGGCTTACTGAAGAAAAAAGTGATTCTGTATCTGGAGTGGTAAAAATAGAAGGTGAACCTGGTGCATACTGGGCCAGAGAGCAAAAAAAGCGTTCAAAGTTTGAGGAAAGAAGCATTCCGAAAGTCGACGGAAGTAACAAGATGGTGAATTGTTATTCTAGATAATAAAGATATTACAAGAAAATAAAACTAGAGACCACTACTTCATGAACACAGATGTAAAACGCCTCAACAAAATATTAGCAAATAAAATCTAAAAATGTATAAAAGAATTTTACACCATAATCAAATGGGATTTATCCCTGGTATGTAAGCCTGGTTCAACATTCAAAAACCAGTTTACAGGGCTTCCCTGGTGGTGCAGTAGTTAAGAATCAGCCTGCCAATGCAGGGGACACGGGTTCGAGCCCTGGTCCAGGAAGATCCCACATGCGGCAGAGCAACTAAGCACGTGCGCCACAACTACTGAGCCTGTGCTCTAGAGCCCGCGAACCACAGCTACTGAGCCCTCATGCCATGACTACTGAAGCCCATGCACCTAGAGCCCGTGCTCCGAAACAAAGAGAAGCCACCGCAATGAGAAGCCCGCGCACCACAACAAAGAGTAGCCCCTGCTCACTGCAACTAGAGAAAGCCCGCGTGCAGCAACAAGGACCCAACACAGCCAAAAATAAAATTAAATAAATATAATTTAAAAAAAAAAGTTTACATAATCCATCACATCAGCAGACTAAAAAAAGAAAAATCACATTAATACATTTGATCACAGTTGACAAAATCCAACAGCCATTAATGGTAAAAACTCTCAATAAACTAAGTGTAAAGGGAATTTTCTCAACTTAATAAAGACTATCTATAAGAAGCCTGCAGCTAACATCATACTTAATGATGAGAAATGTTCCCATTAAGATCAGGTACATGGGGCTTCCCTGGTGGCGCAGTGGTTGAGAGTCCACCTGCCGATGCAGGGGACGTGGGTTCGTGCCCAGGTCTGGGAAGATCCCACATGCCGCAGAGCAGCTGGGCCCATGAGCCATGACCCCTGAGCCTGTGCATCCGGAGCCTGTGCTCTGCAATGGGGGAGGCCACAACAGTGAGAGGCCCACGTACCGCAAAAAAAAAAAAAGATCAGGTACAAGGCAAGAATGTCCCCTTTCACCACCACTTTTCAACATTATACTGGAAGTCCTTGCTAATGTAATAGGCAAGAAAAGGAAAGAAAGGTGTACACTGGGAAGTAAGACATAAAACTGTCTTTGTTCGCAGATGGTACAATCATCTGTGTAGAAAATCTGAAAGAACCAACCAAAAAAGTCCTGGAATTAATCAGTGATTATTTGTAAGATACCAGGTCAATGAACATAAGTCAATTGCTTTCCTATATACCAACAATGAACAAGTGGAATTTGAATTTGATAACAAAATACCATGTATGTCACTCCCTGGCCTAATGAAATACTTAGGTATAAATAAATCTAACAAAATAGGTACAAAATCTTTATGAGGAAAGCTACAGAACTCTGATGAACAAAATCAAAGAGGAACTAAGTATATAGAGAAATAGTCCATGTTCATCGATGGAAGAATCAATATTGTCAAGATGTCAGTTCTTCCCAATTTGATCTATATAGATTCAAGGCAATCCAAATCCAAATTCTAGAAAGTTATTTTTTGGATATCAACAAACGGATTCTAAAGTTTTTATCGAGAGGCAAAAGAACCAGAAGAGCCAACACAATATTGAAGAAAAAGTTGGAAGACTGACTAGCCAACTTCAAGACATTCTATAAAGCTACAGTAATCAAGACAATGTGGTATTATCAAAAAAGACAGATAAATGGAACAGAATAGGGAGCTCAGAAATACATCCACATAAATATAGTCAAATTATCTTTGAAAAAGGAGCGAAGGCAATAAATTCGGCAAAGGTAGAATCTTCAGCAAATCATGTTGGAATAACTCGATAACCACATGCAAAAAAATGAATCTAGACACAGACCTCACATACTTCACCAAAATTAACTCAAAATGGATCACAGACCTAAAAGTAAAGTGCAAAACTGTAACACTCATAGGAGATAACAAAGGAGAAGACCCAGATGACTTTGGGTATGGCAATGACTTTTTAGATACAATACCAAAGACATGTTCTATGAAAGAAATAACTGATAAGCTGGACCTCATTGAAATTAAAAACTTCTATTCTGGGAGAGTCAAATAAGAGAATTAGAAGACAATCCTTAGACTTAGAAAAAAAGATATTTGCAAAAGACACATCTGAAAAAACTCCTACCCAAAATAAAAATTCTTACAACAGTAAGAAACACACCCAATTAAAAAATGGGCCAAATATCTTAACAGACACCTCCCTCACCAAAGAAGATGTACAGATGGCAAATAAGCATATGAGAAGATGATCCATATCTTACAGCATCAGGGAAATGCAAATTAAAACAACACTGAGATACCATTACATATCTATTAGATGGCCAAAATCTGGAACAGTGATAACACCAAATGCTGGTGAGGATAGGGAGCAACAGAAACCCTCATTCACTGATGGCATGAACACAAAATGGTAAAGCTAGTTTGGAAGACAGTTTGGTGGTTTCTTACAATACTAAGCATACTCTTACCACACAATGCAGCAACTGTGCTCTTTGGTATTTACCCCAAGGAGCTGAAAACTTGTGTCCACACAAAAACCTGTACAAAGATGTTTACAGCAGCTTTTGTTCATAATTGCCGAAACTTAAAAGCAACCAGGATGTTTCACTAGGTGGATGGAAAAATAAACTGTAGTACATCCATACAATGGAATATTATTCAGTACTAAAAAAAAAAAAAGAGCTATCAAGCCATGAAAAGAAATGGAGGAAACTTAAATGCTTATTACTAAATGAAAGAAGCCAATCTGCAAAGGCTACATGATGTAGAATTCCAACTATATAACATTCTGAAAAAGGTAAAACTATGGAGACAATAAAAAGATCAGTGGTTGACAGGGCTGGGAGTGGGGAGATGAATAAGCAAAGCATAGATGATTTTTAGGGCCATGAAAATATTGTTTGATATTATAATGATGGAAATACGTCATTCATTATAAATTCATCCAAACTCATAGATGTAGAAACCTAAGAGTAACCCTATTGTAAGCTATGGACTTTGGGTGGTTATGACATGTCAATGCAGGTTCACCAACTGTAACAAATGTTTCACTCTGCTGGGGGATGCTGATCATGAGAGAGGCTGTGCACACATGGGGGTGAGGGTATATAGGAAATCTCTGTACCTTCCTCTTAATTGTGCTGTGAACGTAAAAATACTCTAAAAAGCAGTCTTAAAAAATAAAATTTTTAAAAAGGATGAATGAATAAAGTGAAGGTCCCTAAATATACCCCTTCGTTCCTGGTCTCATTTTCCTTGCTTTCTCCCCAGAGCTCATGTTATTTTGAAATTAATGATTATTATTACAAGGCATATATTTATACATTCATTACATCTGCATGTATGTAAAGCAATACATAGCACCATCTGTCATGTTCTCATGCTTTAAATACAGTATCATACTGTATCTTTCTGCAACTTGCTTTTTCATGTAAGGGAGCTGAGAATTATCTATACTGATAAAATTTATAAATTTAAATATTGTATAGTAGTCTACTTAACAAATAAGCAAGTTTATTCATTTTTCCAATGAAGGAAAGATTGTTTTCAATGTTTAGCTATTATGAATAATAGTAATAAAAATTCTTATACATATGTGCCAGAGTTTCTCTAGGGTTTACTCTTAAAAGAGAAATTATAAGATCATAAGGTATACCTATTTTTAACCTCAGTGACCAGTTTGATAAAACTGAAAAAAATGTTTGAAACATTTTATTCTCCTACAGTCAGAGTACAAGAGTTTCTGCCCTCATCCAACATTTAGTTCTGTTTTAGATTTAGATGTGCCAACCTCATGACTGAGAAATAGTATCTTGCATCATTTGTTTTTCCCTAATAACTAGTTCATATCCTCTAAAAAGAGGCTGAACATCGTTTCATGTTTACTGGATATGTTCTTCTGTGATCTGCTTATTCATATTCTTTATCTATTTTTTCAATTGAGTTATTTATCTTTTCCTTAGTGAATTATAAGCTTTTAGATATATTTTGGGTAACGTGTTCCTGTATAATTATAATGTTATTTATTTTGTAAGTTTTGAAACAATCTTCCACATATAGAAAATTTTAAAGTATAGTAAAAAATATTTTTCCCTGAATCATTTGGGAATAAGTTACTGACATGAGGCCCCATCACCCCTGAAGGCTTTAATGTGTATTTCCAACAAAAATGACATTCTACTACATAATCTCAATATAACCAACAAGATCAGGCAATTAACATTAATCCTGCCAACGTAACATTTTAAAAAATAAAAATAGCAATGATTATTCTTTTCAAAAATAATAAAGAGTAGGGTTTCTACATTAAATCATGGTATCCACTCCTCAACAGATGATAATAAGGCTTTTAAACTCTTTATTCTTTCAGAAAAAGGGAGCATACATTAGCACTGACAGGATGTGAATAATTGCTTTCATTTTTTTCCTATTCTTGACAACACAAGAGGGAATGAGATTAAACTGCTTCTGGAAATTTAAACATTAGATCAAACTTTTTGAGAATAATTGCTGGGAAAAGCTGAGAGTAAAGTCTCCTCTGGCAATTTCTTTTCAAAGCTCTCCTTCTGGGATGGTCTTAATACAGACCTATTCAGAGGCTAGGGCTAACCTTTAAAAATCCCTTTAAGGTCTAAGATTCTTTTATCTCTTTCTATCTAGTGCAAATTATTTATGAGGGACATATATTCTGTGTTATTTAAGGTTATGTTTATATAGCAAACATAAAAATAATAATCAATGACTGCAAATATTTTTAGTATTAGCCCTATATCAAGAACTGTTATTAATTTTACATGTATTATTTATTCTTAAGGACAACTAGAGTATCTTGTTCAATAGAAAAATGAGAAGAGAAAAACTGGAGGCAAGCGGTACAGACAACACTTTGGGTAATTTTTCTATAGTCTGAATAAAATAAGGTGGTAAAACAAGAAAGAAATTGAGTCAAGATAGATTTGTTTGACTGTCTTTAAGCAGAAGAAGATACAATAGCACGATTGTATGTGATGGGAAAGAGACATAATAAAGGAAAAACTGATGATGTGGTAGAGAGAGGGGATCTGTGAAAGCAACGCCTTTGAGTGATGGGATCTAATGCAAAAGCAGAGTACTTGGTCTCTGCTAGGAGCAAGTACAGTCCATCCATATTAACAGGAGAGAAGAAAGATTTTAAGGAGAGAAATGCAAAGTTGGTGTTGCTTAGAAAAATGAGAGGTACACAGAACATGTAGTCTTTCGTGTCTATGAAGTGTGTTATATATGTGAATGTCATCATCGGGTATCTTCTGGCAGGAAAAGGGCTGGGACTGCTACCTTGAATCTACCTGTTTCTGGTTTTCTTTAGATTTTGCTACAGTTGTAATGTTCCCAAAGCTTTTATCAGCTTCTGTCTCCACATTTACCCGTTACTGCTCCTGAGTACGAGAATTATACAAAAGCCCAGAAAGATAAAGTAGAGACTGTATTTCCTTAAAAAATATTTTCTGCCTCAATAAGAAGTACATGTGAGGATAAGGATTTCAGAAAGAAAAATATGCTCCTTTTTTTTTTCTTGCATCTGTTTCCTCTGAACTAAATGAAGCCACAGTTTACAGATTTTATCTAGAAGTTCTGAATATACCAATTGGCCAGTTCAACTCACTGATTAGACAAAAAAGTTATAAATAAATTCTAAAACATAATTTCTTCTCTCATTTTCTGTCTACTAAAAAATGAGTCGTTAGATTACTTTGAAACTTGAATGCTTCACATACTATTCAAAGGACTTTTCAGTTATAAATAAATAAAGAAGCTAAAGATAAACCACATCCATACCTCTCACAGCTGACTGGGAAGGCTGAGTCAAAACTTTGATGTCTAATGCACTGTGGATATTTTCTTCTATAGCAGCACAATATCCATCCATGACACTGGTAATAGTATCCTTCAAAGTTCCAAGATTATGGAAAACCTGAAGAGCTGTTCCGACCTGGGTTGGATTCTTTAAAAAGGTGGTGGTGGGGTGAGTTGGGAATAGATATAAATAGGAAAACAAACACAAACAACATAACTCTATAACTTTAAGTGGTACTTGAGCAGTTACTACAATATTTTAAAATTATTACAGACAAGAACAAAGACAATGCATTTGGAACAAATATCATTTTTAGTCATTATTTATTTCCTAAAAGACAAAGTTAAATACCATATGTATGATTTCCTCCCTTTCCCTTTTCCTCCTCCTTTAAAGGATAATAACACAATTAAAACTCTGTTATATTATTAGGGCTTACTTAGAATTTACCCCCAATCCCTACGAAGAGAGCCATGCTGGAACTAACACAACCCTGTATTTGTTTAGAGAATAAATAAATGAATTCTGCAGAGTCAAATGAGGGCTGAGCTATGCAGACTGATACTATTATTCATTATATTTCCTTTTTCCTTCATTCACTGAAACTACAAATATCTATAGAGTGCTTACTATGGGTCTATCTTGCTTCTATGTGCTGGAAATACAGTAGTAAATAAAACCAGTTGAGTCTCTGCCCACATGGATCTTGTATTTACTGAGAAATGTATAAAAGGTAAATGTAAGAGAATATCAGGTAGTGATAAACGCTATAAAGTAGGAGGCAGGGAATAAGAATAGAGAATGACGTGGATTATTATGGAGGGAAGAGTCAGAGAATGCATCTCAGGGTGTTATTTAAACGGAGACCTACATATAATGAAATCTATGGAGGATACGGGGAAATACAGATCTGGGCAGAGGTATCAGTGAAAGTGCAGAGGTAGAAATGTGCTTGGTAGCTAGTGAAACAGCAATTAGGTCATAATGGCGGCTGGAGGAGAGTGACTGAAGCAGAGAGAGGTAAGCAATGAGGTGGGAAGTAGAAATACCATCTCTGAGTAGATTAAGTCCATAGTGATATAAATAGGTTGCTGGATGTGTCACTAAGTAAATGACTGAATTAACAAGGCAGATCTTGTACATCAACATATATGTCCAGGCCCAAATAGCTTAAATTTCTCTTTCACTTATGATTCAGTGTCTGTTATTAAAGGCACATAGTTTAAAAGTTAGATTATTTCATTAACGTTTTCTTGACTGTTAAGTTTATAAACAACACAAAATGTTATTTCTGAAATCTACTGGTGTAATAGTACATGCCTCAGATACACACACACACACACACACACACACACACAGGGGCAGAGCAGAATCAGCTTAAAGACAATATCAGGAAACATGGTTGGTGAATACTGATACCCACTTTAGACATTTTTAATATTAAACAAGAAAGAGAAGCAAATGCACATTGTGTCATATTAAAATATGTTTGAATGAAAACGTTTTAACTTGTATGATTATAAAAGAATTTTATTCTAATATATACTGTCAATTCTGTATCAATGTACTATAACAAAGAAAAGGGGAGAAAATAAGCTATTTCATACAAAATCATTAACTGAAAATATGGGGTATAGCACTTTGGTTGTTGTTAGTTCCATTCCATGCATAGTGATTTTTTTTTTCACTTTTTAGTAGATATCAAAAATCAAAATTAGGCAGATGTAAAGAAATTTCCCCTATCACTATTCAAATGTCTATATAATCTAAGAAAGCATTACCTGAGCAATTTCAAAGAATATCTTCACCTTATGATACTAGAATATAGACATAGTGTAAAATTGTATTTACTGCCTTTATTATCCTCAAAGAATCTGAAAAGCACAGCTTCTCAACATACAGGGTTTCAGTAACTTAACAATAATTCTGTAACTTCAATAGCTTACAGTGAATGTACACTGGAAGTTGTATGTGTACGTTAATTGAAAACATTTAAAGTCATATTTTACTTGAAAGATCTAGCTAAAATGGAGCAGTCTTTGTATGTTTCTACTCCAAAAATTACTGACTACCAAAAACTTTCAAAACAGTAACATGTACAGTGCATTATTAAAGAAGCATCCAATATCAGAATGGCTATCATCAAAAAGACAACAAGTAAGTGTTGGCAAGGATATGGAAAAAAGGGAACCCTCATGCACTGTTGGTGTGAATGTAAATTGGTACAGCCACTGCGGAAAACACTATGGAGGTTTCTGAAAAAATTAAAAATAATACCATACAATCCAGCAATTCCACTTCTGGGTATTTACCCAGAGTACAAAAATACTAATTCAAAAAGATATATGTACCCCTATGTTCACTGAAGCATTATTTACAACATGCAAGATATGGAAGCAACCTAAGTGTCATCAATAGATTAATGGATAAAAAAGATGTAGTATATACAATGGAACATTACTCAACCATAAAAAAGAATGAAATCTTGCCATTTGTGACAACATGGATGGATCTAGAGGGTTTATGCTGAGTGAAATAAGAGAGAAAAAGACAAATACTGTATGATCTCATGTATATGTGGCATCTAAAAAACAAATGAACAAGCCAAACAAAAGACAAACAGACTCACAGAGCAAACTGGTGGTTGCCAGAGGGGAGTGGGATTGAGGGGTTGGGTGAAATAGGTGAAGGGGATAAAGAGTTACAAAATTACAGTTACAAAATAAGTAAGTCACAAGGATGCAATGTATAGCACAGGAAATATAGTCCTAATACAGTAATAACTTTGCATGGTGACAGATGGTAACAAGACCTATCGTGATGATCATTTAGTAATGTATCTGATTGTCAAAACACTATGTTGTACACCTGAAACTAACATAATATTACACGTCAACTACACTTCAATAAAAAAGCATCTAACATAATATTTATAATAACTATAATTTAAACTACTTATAAAAATTCTAGATGTAATTTTAAGCTTTCTAATTAACATGACCACTTTTTCTATTAATGCCAGTTATTTATATTCACAGTTTAATATAAACTTATCATTTTTTAGTTGGGAAACTATAAAAATGATAATTTAAAATTAAATTCTTTAACATACAGAGGAATGTGCACATTATGTAGGCATAGCTTTATGAAATATCACAAAGTGAACAATCCTCTATAACTACCACCTAGACCACAAAACCAAATATTAGCAGAACCTCTGAATCTTTCGTGGCTTCCCCAACTGCATCTTTCCGAATATTATCACTATCATAATTTCTAACACCATTCTTTAGTTTTACCTGTTTTTGAATTTTACCTAAATAGAACCATAAAGCATTATTTTGTGTCTGGCTCCTTTTAGTCAATATCTTATTTGTAAAATTCATCCATGTTGTTGTATGTAGCAGTTGTCGTTTTCACCACCGTGGAGTATTCCAGAGTGGAAATTTACTTTAGTTTATGTATCCATCCTTCTGTTAACATACATTTGCATTATTTCCATTTTTTAGGTATTTTAAATAATGCCACCATGAACATTCTAGCGCACAGCTTTTAGTGAACGTATGTATATGCATTTCTGTTGGCTAAGAGTAGAATTGCTGGATCATATAGTATTTGTATGCTTAGTATTTGTAGATACGGCCAATTTTCCAAAGTGATTGTACCAACTTATACCCTGACCTGAAATATGTGCTCCCCAATCCTGCCAAAATTTAGAATTATCATCCTCTTTAATTTTATCTGTACTTTTGAGTGAGCACTATTGTTTTAATTTACATTTCCATGATAGCTAAGGAGTTATCCATTTTTGCTTGTTAATTACCCATTTGGATATATTCTTTTGTGAAGTGCATATTCATCTCTCGTCTATTTTTTTTTTTTTTTTTGCGGTATGTGGGCCCCTCACTGTTGTGGCCTTCTCCCGTTGTGGAGCACAGGCTCCGCACGCGCAGGCTCAGCAGCCATGGCGCACGGGCCCAGCCGCTCTGCAGCATGTGGGATCCTCCCGGACCGGGGCACGAACCCGTGTCCCCTGCATCAGCAGGCAGACTCTCAACCACTGCGCCACCAGGGAAGCCCTCTTTTTTTCTTTTTTTTTTTTTGTCCTTTACATATTTGTACAAGTTGTTCATATATTCTGGGTATAATCACTTTGACGACTGTATATACTGCAAATATGTTCTCCCACTCTTAAGAAGTCTTTTAAGGCAGAGAAGTTCCTAATTTGAATGCAGGCCATTTTATTGACCTTATTCTCCATGGTTAGCACTTTCAGTATCCTGTTTGAAAAAAAAATTTTTTTCCCATCTCACATTCATGAAGATGTCTTTCAATCATGAAAATATCTTTCTTTCATGAAGTTATCCTCCAGAACTTCTATCGGTTTACCCTTCACATTTAGATATACAATCCACCTGGAATTAGTTTCTGCATAATGTGAGACAAGAGCCAAGATTAGTGTTTTTCTGTATGAATATCCGATTGACCCAGCACAATTTATTTGAGAAAACAAAGAAGCAAATGATAATCTTTCTCTCCTCAATCTCAAGGGTTACCTCTGCAATAAGTCAAGTTTCCATTTATGTGTTTTTGTTTCTGGACCATCAATTCTGTGCCATTTCTCTGTCCTTACACTAATTCACCTCTGTAAATTATTGTAGCTTTGAAGTAAGTTTTGACAGTCCTCTGCCTCTGTTCTTATCAATTTGAAATAGGCTACTCTTGGTTCATGGTACCTCCATATAAATTTTATAACGGGCTTGACAATTTCCATTTAAAACAAAAAGGCCTGTGGAACTATGGGTTTGCACTAAGTCTACAGATAAAATTTAAAAAAATGGAAGTCTTTGTAATATTGAGCTCTCCAATCCATGAATATATTCTCTCTCTTCATTTATTCAGGTCTCCTTTAATTCCTCTTAATATTATTATAGTTTCTGTAAAGGGATTTTACATATCTTTGATTTTTATTATTCCTACACATTTGATGTTTTTTGATATTATAAATAGTAATTTAAAATTTTTCTGTTTATCTGTTGCTATTATATTAAAAACACCATTGATTTTTCTAAATGGAATTTTATCAAACTTTCAAAACTCAGTCATTAATTAGTTTATTTGTAGATTGTTTTGGATTTGCTATACATAAGATGTTATCTCTGAATAATCTTTATTTTTTTCCTTTCTAGTCCTTCTACATTTTATTGCTTTTTCTTATAACCCTGGTTAGGAGAGTCAGTAATCTGCTGAGTAAAAGTGATAAAAGTGGATTAATGAAGTTCTATTCTTGGTCTGCTAAGAGTATTTTTACACACAGATTGATGCTGAACTTTATTAAATGCTTTCTCTCTTTGTATGTTTTGAGATCATCAATTATTTTCCTTTACTGAAGAAATTACATTACACTTCTAAACTAAAGCCATCTTAGTCATGATAAATTACCCTTTTTAGATACCCCTGACTTACATTTGCTAATTGCTTAGTATTTTTGCATCAACTTTCAAGAAAGATAGCTATTAAATTTTCTTCCTCATGATATCCTTATCCTGATTTCAACTTTATACTGGCTTTATAAAATAATCATGTAAGCATTGTCTCTTTTTCAATTCTTATATAGAGTTCATGTAACATTAGTTTATTTAAATGCATGTGTAGTCAGTTAAGTTGAGGTCATACTCGACTATGGTGAGCTCTAAATCCAATGACTGATGTCCTTATGAGAGAATAACACACTCAGAGACACACACAGTGCAAAAGGTCTCTTGACAAGAGACAGAGAATGAAGTGACACAGTTAACAAGCCATGGAACTTCAAGCACTGATTGCAGCCACTAGAAGCTAGGAAAAGACAAGGAATGATTCTTCCTTAGAGCCCTCAGAAGGAGACTGACCCTGCCAACACCTTAATTTGGATTTCTAACCTCCAGAGCTATGAGAGAATAAATTTCTGTTGTTTTAAGTTACCTGGTTTGTGGTAATTTGATATAGCAACCCTAGGAAATCAATACAGAGGGTTAAGAGCAACAGGAAAAAAAATACATATGCTTGCAACCCAAATATCCATTGAATGGATGAAGAAAATATGTATTCATATAATGAAATATTACTCAGCCTTAAAAAGGAAAGAAATCCTGTCACATGCTACAACATGGATGAACTTTGAGCATATTATGCTACGTGAAATAAACCAGTCACACAAAAAATTACTGTGTGATTACTTTTTATGAAGATAATATTATTTATATATTATTTATATGAAGACTATACATATGTAGACAAATTCACAGACAGAAAGTAGAACAGTGGTTGCCAGGGGCCGAGGGACAGACAGGAATAAGAGTTGTTGTTCAATGGACACAGAGTTTCAGTCCAGCGAGATGAATGAAGAGACTTCTGGAGACTGGATGAGCATTAATGTGAATGTACTTAACACTAATGAACACTGATGGTGGTAAATTTCATGTTATGTATATTTTATCACAATTTAAAAAACACATATGCTTGGATTTCATCTTCTTTGATAGGTTTAGGAATGAGGCCAAGGAATCTGGATAACTGTGATAAACCTAATTTTTCTACTGTAGTCATCCAGTAAGGCCCTATTATGAACCAGGCATTATTTTAGGGGCTTTATACCCGTGAGGTCTAATATTCCCCAACAAAACATTCAAAATAGTTGTACTGTTCTCTACTGAAAGACAGGGAAACTGAGGAATAGAGAAGTTAGCCGAAGTTCTGAGACAACAAAGAATAAATGGCAGAGCAAGGATTCAAACATTAAAATGTCTGCTTTTAAAGTTCATGCTTTTTCCAAACAACAATGGTTATTTGCAAATAACCGTTAGTAGCAATTAAAGTCTGATTTTCTTTAAGCAGTAAAATAAAGTTTAAAAGTAAGTAAGAATGCCCAATAAATGCTATCTTTTTACTTTGCTAATAAGTAAGGACATTTTTTAAAACTTCACTATCTACTATCATCACTTCATAAAAGGAAGGTTACTTAAATAACAAGAAAAATAGGGGGGAAGTTCTCAGAGTAAGTCACTACCTTGTTTTTATTCTGAATTTTAATGAGAACTGATAAAACCTCAGCATGATTGCTCCCAACCTACAGGTCAGTGTCAACCTGTACTTATGTTACCTTTCTGTACAAATAAACAGGTTGGCCAATCTTGCTTGCATACAATATCCTCAAGTTTAAAGTCTCCCTGAAAACTGCCCATGAAGAAATTCCTTCTTTCCTAGTACCCTGGGCCACAGTGTTCTCTGGGAAGTTTAATGGTTTTAATTCAGTGGCAAACAGTTAATCAACTCCTTGCCTCACTCACCTGGCTCCCCACTCTCTGCTGCAAATCCCAACTTTAGCAGAGTTTAAATCACTAAAATCATAAATTGTCCTTAATAGGATCCTCTTTCTCATCCCACAGGTAGTCCTTACAAATACAATGCGAACACTTCAATTCACTGCTCATCTTGGAACTGCCTGCTTTGTGGGCCTATTTTCTCAGTGCTCCAGGATCAGCCCTAGGACTTCTATGTTTCCTTACACCACCTACCCAACCACCCGTCTTTACAAAACCAGACCCATTCTCGGTACTTTGTGCCCTTGGGAGGTCTGCATTCATTTCCATGTCCCATCCTGATCTGTGGAAACAGTATACTACATGGAGATGCCTTCTCCCCTAGACAGTAATGCTTAAAATGGCCTTCATATCCATTAATTTTCTTTTGTCAACAGAACATAAGTAGAATAACTATTACAATGCTCATTTCACAGGTAACTAAGGTACCAAGAGGACAGGCCCATAGCTGGTTACTGGCAGGCCAGTTTTAGGCCTAGGCCCCTTCACTCCCTATTCTATACTCTGCAACAGGTCATCCTGTCACCAC
This sequence comes from Mesoplodon bidens, assembly GCF_964165515.1. Classification (NCBI taxonomy): domain Eukaryota; kingdom Metazoa; phylum Chordata; class Mammalia; order Artiodactyla; family Ziphiidae; genus Mesoplodon; species Mesoplodon bidens. Next base: position 12,995,642 of record NC_138166.1, read on the forward strand.
TTGTCTCTAAATCTCCAGATATACCAGTTTTGCAGGTATTTGTAAGAGATCTCAAAACAAAATAACCACATTTGAAAAAGACCACGCTTTCTAGAAAGAGATAAACTACTGAAAAGGTAGCAATGTCTTCTAGACAATGTTTCTCTTTAAATGAGAGAGTCAATATTCTAGGAGCAATTTTTCTACAAATTATCACTGTGACCTTCAATAAATCACTTAACCATATATGAAATTTCCCAACTTCAGAAACTGTAATATAAAATGAGATGAAAGACCAGGTAATAGAGTAGATCTACTTCATAAGTAGTTGGTCAAGACAGATTTCTACGTCTTCAAAAACATTTCGGGAGATGGCACAACCATTTGCTTTACTAAATTAAAATTATTTCTTTTGCTTTGGAAACAAATATGGATGATGTCATTTTTTCGTTCTTTTTCAACAACTCTGTAGCATACACGGGAGGAAAATAAAACCTCACAGGAATACAGTCAGAAAAGAAACACAGTTGTTTAGGATCCCTAAAAAGCTTGCCAAAACAGGAACACTGGGCTTCCCTGGTGGCACAGTGGTTGAGAGTCCGCCTGCTGATGTGGGGGACGCGGGTTCGTGCCCCGGTCCGGGAAGATTCCACATGCCACGGAGCGGCTGGGCCCGTGAGCCATGGCCGCTGAGCCTGCACGTCCGGAGCCTGTGCTCCGCAATGGGAGAGGCCACAACAGTGAGAGGCCCGTGTACCGCAAAAAAAAAAAAAAAAAAAAAAAGCATACCACCTTAATCATGCACAATAACTGAGGAATTCTAAGATCCAAATATTTTATTTCTCCAGAATAGTGTTAATAAATTCACAACATCTTATACATAACAAGTATATAATAGGCCAAAATATTTAAGGCAGTTTATAGTAACTGTGTGCCCTAACATAATACATATACTGGACACTTTTCTTTGAAGCTATGACATGTCTAAAACACTGAAGACTTAATGGAGTCCCATGGGAGATTACAAGTACTGAAGGAAGAGAGAATCGCATTAAATAACGTAATTTAAAGGCAAGAATTATATTAGCTGCCTCGGTTGTGATCCAGAGCTTACCAGTGGCTTTTCTGATTCAATAGCATGGAGCCCACTAATGCTTGATATGTACTTCTCAGCTAACCTAATATGATTATATCAGAACCTGTTAACAATCAGCAGTCAACAGTGCAAAACCCAAATGAAATTAAGAAACTAAGAAGAACATTTAATAGCACAGTATGATCTTATCAACCAAAAATCACCTTTATTCTATCCCTTTTTGAAAAGCAGCAGAAAAAAAGAAAGCTATAAAAAGGCACGGGGAAAATGAGAGGAAAAAGAAAAAGAAGGAGACAAAAGAATGAAAGTGAACATGTACTGGAAGAGGAAGGTTCTATAAAAAAAAGAAGTAATAACACAAAGAGCCTAAAAAATGGAGAAGGTAAAGAGATGATCAATACACAGAAAAAGGTTCTTTTAACTTCCAAATTCTTTATAAAATGAATCTTGAGAGCACAGTCTATATGAATCTACAGTTTGGCATTAAGTAAAAGTTTTTAAATGATGCCAATACTTAGAATAATATTCCCATCCTGTAAGATAATAGCAGATAATATTTCAAGGACACTAAAAATATGTTTAATAATAAAATGAATTTTATAGGAAAATAAAAGTAATCATGAGACATTAATGTTGCAAGCACCCAAATCTCACTCTGTTAATATAAATTTTTAACTTAAATGTATATATGTGGCTTACTTTTTTTTTTTTTGCGGTACGCGGGCCTCTCACTGTTATGGCCTCTCCCGTTGCGGAGCACAGGCTCCGGATGCTCAGGCTCAGCGGCCATGACTCACGGGCCCAGCCACTCCGCGGCATGTGGGATCCCCCCAGACTGGGGCACAAATCTGCATCCCCTGCATCGGCAGGCGGACTCTCAACCACTGCACCACCAGGGAAGCCCGTGGCTTACTTTTAAATAAAGCAATACAATATAATAATTCTAGTCATTCTGTGCTTTACCAAAGATATTTATGGCAGGCATTATTAGGTATTCCCAAAAATTCATTCCCTCCTTCTTTCTTATTACTAAAATTCTAATTCTCTCCAGGGGTGGCAATGTGCACTGCAACAGGCAATAGTTCTTGAGTAGCTTAAGCCAATGTTTACAATTCTGTTCCTCTTTCCAGATACTTGCTTGCATAGTCCTCCTGACAGTTGGGGTGACCGTGAGACCCATATCTGGTCAATTAGACATAAGGATGGGTCCACTGGAGCAATTTTGAAAAAGGATTTTATAATGCTGCCTTTTGGCTGGCAGCTGGCACTGCCCCATCTCCACTCCGTGAACATGGATTAATGTCTGCAGTGTGACAGCTATCTTGTGACCATGACGTGACAAGTAAGGGGACACTAAGGAAGGCAGAATGGAAAGAAAGACCTGCATGCTTGTGAAGTAGGCTGAAACAATATTAGCACCACCCACAACCAGACAAATCCCTATCTATTTAGGCCACTGTTGGTCTAGCTTGTTGTTATAGCACTAGCAGTCTCATCCAGTACCAAACTGATTAAAACACAATACATAAAAATACATGAGGGGGGCTTCCCTGGTGGGGCAGTGGTTGAGAGTCCGCCTGCCAATGCAGGGGACATGGGTTCGTGCCCCGGTCTGGGAGGATCCCACATGCCACGGAGATGAGGGACTTCCCTGGTGGTCCAATGACTAAGACTTCGCCTTCCAATGCAGGGGGTGCGGGTTTGATCCCTGGTGGGGGAGCTAAGATCCCACATGCCTCACAGCCAAAAAACCAAAACAGAAAACAGAAGCAATATTGTAACAAATTCAGTAAAGACTTTAAAAATGGTCCACATCCAAAAAAAAAAAAAAATTCTAAAAAAAAAAGAACGGAAACATGAATCTATAACAATACTTAAAAAAAAAAAAGAAAAACAAAGGAGAACAAAAGTATGCCTCATTTGCTACCTTGAGTGGTGACTTATTATATAAACTCATTACTCTGTAAATTGGTAATAAAAAATGCAAAATTTAAACATTTATCCATCATTTTAAAAAGGAGCTTCAATTCAGGGTAACCAAATATCCTTAATTAATGAGTGAAAATTCTTCTTTACAAAAGAATCACGGCTAACAAATATAAACTAATAATAAAAATAGAAAATGACTTTTTCACAATCTCTGTTGAAAAAAATAAAAAGATTTAGGCAAAAATCATCAACACATGTTAAAACCATTAGGAGAAAAACTGACAGAGAATTAAATATTCTCAAGGTGCCAAAATATATGCAAATTCACAATGAAGTAATTCAGTGAAGGAAAAAAATAATCTTTTTCAACAAAAGGTTCTCGAACAACTGAATATGTCTATGAGGAAAAAATGAACCTTACACTGTACATAAAAATTAAACTTAAAACATAAAATTATAAACTTCTAAAGGAAAACATAGGAGGAAAGCTTTCCAACTTTAGGGTAGGCAAAAATTTCTTATATAACATGCATATGAAAACATGGATAAACGGGCCTGTAGCAAAACTAAAAAATTTTGCTCTTTGTAAAAGATGATGTCTTTTCAGTCTGGTACTGGCATAAAAACAGAAAGATAGATCAGTGGATCAGGATAGAAAGCCCAGAGATAAACCCACGCACATATGGCCAACTTATCTTTGATAAAGGAGGCAGGAATGTACAGTGGAGAAAGGACAGCCTCTTCAATAAGTGGTGCTGGGAAAACTGGACAGGGACATGTAAAAGTTTGAGATTAGATCATTCCCTAGCACCATACACAAAAATAAGCTCAAAATGGATTAAAGACTTAAATGTAAGGCCAGAAACTATCAAACTCTTAGAGGAAAACATAGGTAGAACACTCTATGACATAAATCACAGCAAGATCCTTTTGGACCCACCTCCTAGAGAAATGGAAATAAAAACAAAGATAAACAAATGGGACCTAATGAAACTTCAAAGCTTTTGCACAGCAAAGGAAACCATAAAGAAGACCAAAAGACAACCCTCAGAATGGGAGAAAATATTTGCAAATGAAGCAACTGACAAAGGATTAATCTCCAAAATTTATAAACAGCTCATGCAGCTCAATAGCAAAAAAACAGACAACCCAATCCAAAAATGGGCAGAAGACTTAAATAGGCATTTCTCCAAAGAAGATATACAGACTGCCAACAAACACATGAAAGAATGCTCAACATCATTAATCATTAGAGAAATGCAAATCAAAACTACAATGAGATATCATCTCACACCAGTCAGAATGGCCATCATCAAGGAATCTAGAAACAATAAATGCTGGAGAGGGTGTGGAGAAAAGGGAACACTCTTGCACTGCTGGTGGGAATGTGAATTGGTACAGCCACTATGGAGAACGGTATGGAGGTTCCTTAAAAAACTACAAATAGAACTACCATATGACCCAGCAATCCCACTACTGGGCATATACCCTGAGAAAACCATAATTCCAAAAGAGACATGTACCAAAATGTTCATTGCAGCTCTATTCACAATAGCCCGGAGCTGGAAACAACCTAAGTGTCCATCATCGGATGAATGGATAAAGAAGATGTGGCACATATATACAATGGAATATTACTCAGCCATAAAAAGAAACGAAACTGAGCTATTTGTAATGAGGTGGATAGACCTAGAGTCTGTCATACAGAGTGAAGTTAGTCAGAAAGAGAAAGACAAATACCGTATGCTAACACATATATACGGAATTTAAAAAAAAAATGTCATGAAGAACCTAGGGGCAAAACGAGAATAAAGACACAGACCTACTTGAGAATGGACTTGAGGATATGGGGAGGGGGAAGGGTAAGCTGTGACAAAGCAAAAGAGAGGCATGGACATATATACACTACCAAACGTAAGGTAGATAGATAGTGGGAAGCAGCCGCAGAGCACAGGGAGATCAGCTCGGTGCTTTGTGACCGCCTGGAGGGGTGGGATGGGGAGGGTGGGAGGGAGGGAGATGCATGAGGGAAGGGATGTGGGAACAGATGTATATGTATGACTGATTCACTTTGTTATAAAGCAGAAACTAATTAAAAAAAAAAAAAAGAGAAATCTAGAAACAATAAATGCTGGAGAGGGTGTGGAGAAAAGGGAACACTCTTGCACTGCTGGTGGGAATGTGAATTGGTACAGCCACTATGGAGAACGGTATGGAGGTTCCTTAAAAAACTACAAATAGAACTACCATATGACCCAGCAATCCCACTACTGGGCATATACCCTGAGAAAACCATAATTCCAAAAGAGACATGTACCAAAATGTTCATTGCAGCTCTATTCATAATAGCCCGGAGCTGGAAACAACCTAAGTGTCCATCATCGGATGAATGGATAAAGAAGATGTGGCACATATATATAATGGAATATTACTCAGCCATAAAAAGAAACGAAACTGAGCTATTTGTAATGAGGTGGATAGACCTAGAGTCTGTCATACAGAGTGAAGTTAGTCAGAAAGAGAAAGACAAATACCGTATGCTAACACATATATACGGAATTTAAAAAAAAAATGTCATGAAGAACCTAGGGGCAAAACGGGAATGAAGACGCAGACCTACTTGAGAATGGACTTGAGGATATGGGGAGGGGGAAGGGTGGGCTGTGACAAGGCGAAAGAGAGGCATGGACGTGTATACACTACCAAACGTAAGGTAGATAGATAGTGGGAAGCAGCCGCAGAGCACAGGGAGATCAGCTCGGTGTTTTGTGACCGCCTGGAGGGGTGGGATGGGGAGGGTGGGAGGGAGGGAGATGCATGAGGGAAGGGATGTGGGAACAGATGTATATGTATGACTGATTCACTTTGTTATAAAGCAGAAACTAATTAAAAAAATAAATAAATAAACTTAAAAAAAATGGAAAAAAAAAAAAGATGATGTCTTTTGAAAAAAATTAATAAAGTTAATAAAACCCTAGCAGGACTGATCAAGAAACAAGAAACAGCAACGAGGATACATTGTACAGAATAGGGAAATATAGCCATTATTTTGCAATACATTTAAATAGAGTATAATCTATAAAAATATTGAATCACTGTATTGCATGCCTGAAACCAATATAATATTATAAATCAACTATACTTCAATTTTTAAAAAATTTTTTAAAAGAAACAAGAAATGATCCAAAATATAAAAATAAAAAATAAAAGACAATGTCAAGGAGGAAAACAAGGCAGCATTATTCCTAATAGCCAAAAACTGTAACCAACTGAATGTCCATCCAACTGAATGTCCATCAACCTATCAAGACATAAACAAAGTGAGTAGATCCATAGGTTGGAACATTACTCAGCAGTAAAAAGGATTATCTGTACTTGCAACAACACAGATGAACCTAAATAAAATACTGTGCTAAATGAAAGAAGCTAAATACATACGATTACCTACTGTACAGTTCCATTTATATGACACTTTTAGAAAAGAGCAACTCTATAGACAGAAAGCAAATCAGTGATTGCCTGGGTTTGGGGGTGGGAGGAAGAACTGACTGCAAACAGGAAGGAGGGAAATGTTTTGTGGTGATAGCAGTTAAAAAAAAAAATCTGGGCTGTGAGATGGTTGCACAAATGTGTAAATTTAGTAAACTCATCAAACTATATGCTTAAATGCACAAATGTAAATTACACCTCAATAACAATGCTGAAAGAAAAAAAGGCAAGCCATAGGATGGGAGAAAATATTTACAATTCACACTAATAACAAAAGACTGGTACCCAGAATACATTAAGAATTCTTGCAAATCAATAAGAAGACAATAAAGTCTTTAAATGTTAGGCAAAGACCTATCACTATTAGGCATTTGAAAAGTTGGTCACATCAGCAATCAAGAAAAGGCAAATTAAAACTACACTGAGAATCTACTATACCCCCATTAAAATGGCTAAAATTTAAAAGACTGACAACATCAAATTTTGGTGAGGATCTAGAGGAACAAAAATTCTAATCTGCTGATATGGGAACGTGAAATGACAGAACCACTTTGGAACTAGCAGCCTCTATAAAAAGTAAAAAGTAAACATATCATTCTTTTGCAAAAACCCAACCATTCTTTGCCTTAGGTATTTACTCAAGAAAAAGGAAACATGCTGACACAAAGCCATGTATCTGTTCATAGAAGCTTTGTCTGCAGTATCCCTAAACTGGAAATAACCCAAATGCCTGTCAATAAGTGAACAGATAAATGTACTTCAATACAATGTAATGCTAACTACCAATAAAAATAGGACCAAACTACCAATATACACAACATGAATCAATCTCAAAATAACTATGTTAAATGGATAGAGCCACACACAAGAACACACTGTATGACTCCAATTATATAAAAAATTAATGCAAATTAATCCATAGTGATGCAAAGTGGTTGCCTGGTTCTTCATTTTTTTCCAAACTACAAAATAAAAATTTTAGTATTTACTACTCTAATAAAAAGCCAGCATAAGATTATATAAATTGAGTAAAATAAAATAGAGTTAACCAAGTACAAAAGTTCTGAACTTTTGAGAAACGGAAAACAACTTACACAAAGATTAAAGAGTGATTACCAAATTTTAACCAAAGAGTAGTGACAGAATTCTATATGACATACAATGGAAATTCAGTCAGTTAATGAAAAAGTTATTCACAGTTCAGTGACCCGAAAAACTATGGAAAGCAATAACACCAAAAGAACTTAAGGCTGAAAGCAGACAGTTAATTAGATGTGAATCTACACTGCAAGATAGAAATAAAATAACAAAGCAACCAATGTTACTGTGGGTTGTTCATGAAAGAGACTATGTCAAAGAAAAAGAAAATAACATGACTGAGGCTTCCCTCGTGGCTCAGTGGTTAAGAATCAGCCTGCCAATGCAGGGGACACAGGTTTGAGCCCTAGTCCAGGAAGATCTCACATGCCGCGGAGCAACTAAGCCCATTTGCCACAACTACTGAGCCGTGCTCTAGAGCCCATGAGCCACAACTACTGAGCCCACAAGCCACAGCTACTGAGCCCATGAGCCATAACTACTGAGCCCATGAGCCACAACTACTGAAGCCCACGTGCCTAGAGCCCATGCTCTGCAACAAGAGAAGCCACCGCAATGAGAAGCCCGTGCACTGCAACGAAGAGTAGCCCCCGCTTGCCACAAGTAGAGAAAGCCTGCGCACAGCAACGAAGACCCAACGTAGCCAAGAATAAAATAAATTAATTAAAAAAAAGAAAGAAAATAACATGACTGTATAATATAGAAATGAGAAAATATTACCACTTTACATCTGGCATAAAACAAAAACACACAGAAACACCATATGATAATTAAAATATTGCAAAAGAGGAAATGGTGCTGGGAGGAAGAAAGGATGGAAGGAAGGAAAGTAGTAAAGCGCCCACCATGAAGAAAATACAACCATTTAAAGCACACATTTAAGGTCCTTAAAGGGCAAGATAACAAATATTTGAGGCTTTGGAGGCCACACAGGCTACATATGGTCTCTGCTGTATACTGCTCTTTCAGTTTTTTTCCCCCAACCATATAAAAATGTAAAAACAATTAGCACTTGAGCCATACAGAAACAGTCCACAGACTGTACTCTTGCCAATCCTTGATTTAGAATGTTAAATAAGAGTTCAAATTAATTCCCACTCAAAAAAAATATTTAAAAAATAGTAAGCACATGCTAAACAAGACTAATTAAGCTTTAGGGAAAACATTTAGATGATCAGTTTAAAATCTAAGGAAAGCTAACAGTGATAGGAGCAAACAGATGAGGGGCAGGTGGCAAATTATCCACTGAGGCTGGTAAAATAAAGAAAACACATGAAACCTTTAGATCTGTGTAACTTTAAAAGCTCTTACTATAATCACCCTTTACATATTTTTTAATTGAGGTATAATTGACATACAACATTATATTAGTTTCAGGTATATAACATAACAATTTGATATTTGTATATATTGTAAAATGACTACCACAATAAGTCTAGTTAACATCTTTCACCACACATTGCTACAAAAATCTTTTTTCTTGTGGTGAGCACGTTTAAGATCTATTCTCTTAGCAACTTTCAAACATACAACACAGTATTATTAACTATAGTTGCCATGCTGTACATTATATCCTCATGACTTATTTATTTTGTAACTAGAAGTTTGTATCTTTTGGCCCCCTTCACCCATCTCACCCATCCCCTCAAATTATTTATTGCGTGTCAGGAAAAATGCTTCGTACAAGAGTTGAAAAATTACTGGAACTTTTTATTTAGTAAATGCAAAAACACTCGGACCAAATATACAAAAGGAGTTTCTGTAGATTCAAATGATGAGATCTGTTGTAGAATTCATGAGACCAGCCAGGAAAACTAGCAGCTAACAATAGGAAAGCTAGACCTCTTAAAGCAGATATTCAGCTTGACAAATCAACTGATATTGCGTCTACTATTGGTGTTTGTTGGGCACACAGAGAAGAAAAGGATCACAAAAGACTTGTTGCATGCTGAACTACCATAACTAATCAACAGGGTCAACTGAGCCAGGAAGTTCCTTTTGGAGTTTGAGAAAATGCTTAACTTCCATAAATCTTCAACACAACACATTTGAATTGGTACCTTCTCTGTGCTAAAAACAATTCAGAATTTTTAACTACAAAAGTAAAAGGGGTTCATAACATCATAATCACTTCCCGTATGCTATGTAGACATTTATTTAGTGAACTTCAATTCTACTTTGTCATCTTAGAGAGACTCTGTCTAGATCATGCTATCATGGTACTTTTAGCTGACAACTGATAAGCACCTGTACTCTGTGTGGACCTGACAGAGGAGGCTTTCTGACTTAGGGAAAAGGCAGGTTCATGGATGTTTGCCTCCCAGTACTGACAACAATTACAACAGGGGAAATTACAGCCCAGCACAGAGCTGAAAGACCCTCTTCCTTGACTTTTAAAGACATATAAGCACATCATCTTCCTCCATCCTGGAACCTCCAGAAAGCCCAGCACTTGTTTATTGGAAAAGCTTATAATTCACAAGTTAAAGCCATCTTTCTAAGTAAAATGTAATCATTTCACTGTGGGGGCCTGGTATCTATGGTGATGCAGGAACTCATCCAGATCAAAATCTCTGTCACCTATTTTTGAAAGCTAGTTACAGCTTGAGGTAATGGAGTCTGTTGCGATCTTGAAAATACAGTAAGGTTCTCTCTTTCTTTGTCTGGCTTCTTTCAATGAAAGATTCTCAGGATCAGCAAAAAAGAGAAATAGGAATCAAGGAAGAGCTGCAGATGGTCCCAATGTTTGGGACAAACATCGCCTGTCGAATTGACGAATGTTTTTCTAATGTGATGATAATGGTATGCTTCACCAGAAGATGAACTCTGGGTCATCAATCCTTCCAAACATTGTGTAAAGAAAGTGGCAGTGGTATCACTACAAACCTTTTCCATATAGACTTAATATGGCTTTGTGAAGTCAGAAGTTTACTTATACTTTTCTACTGTAAGAAGAAAAAACAGTTCCTTAGTATCTACATAATTATTTAGTTGATGTCTTCCAAGACACGAATTTTGTAAAACTGTAGTGGAGACTTTGTAAGGCTACAAAGCTATTAAAACCTACAAATGAATACAGCACATTTAAGCAATTAACTAGGGAAAAAACAGTAATGATCAAAAACAAGTTATCTGCATTTATTTTAAAATTTTTGGTTTTGGAAAAAGAATGCTACAAAAAGAAATTACACTAATTTTCTTTTAGTAAATTTAAGTTTTACAATTAATTGATATTAAAAATGATGGTCACAACTATATACTCAATAAAAGAAGATCACTAATATTTTTGAGAAACCAAATTAATGTCAGAAGTTGATTATTAAATGCAAGTAAGGACATGTTAATTTTTCAAAAGTTCCTTGTGTACTGAACATCTCTATTCAGGTTATGAGCCTATAAACTATGAAATTGTATAGTATTTCATGAATGCAATATTACTTCAAAATTAAAATGCTATTGTTTTAGTCTATATATAATAAATATTAACAATATATTTAACAATTTCAATTATTTCTTATAAATGGGAGAATATATTTCGAGAATCAAATAGATATAAGCTGCAGCATCTGTTTTAATGGGAAGTGGAAAGAGTATTCCAGGCATAAAAAGAACATGAAAGCCCTAAAGGAGGAAGGAAAATGGGCATGTGAAAAACTAAAAGAAAGCTTGTGAGACTGAGAAATAGAGAACACAGGGGAGAGTGGCATAAAAGGTGTATATTTACATGTTGATGAGAAGAAACAAAGTAAAAGACACAGGATGAAGATATGAGAGACAGAAATATAAACAAGATAAGAAAACGGGATCCAGAGTACAGGTGATGTGAGAGGCACCTCTGTGAAGCGGAAATTAAGGGCATCCACCTTAGTTGGTATGTGGGGTGAGAGGGTAAGGTTAATGGAAAGTGGAGAGTCTAAAACAGTCATTTCAGAGAATGGAAAAAAGAAAGTTGGCCAGAGAAACGTAACAATTTTGAGGAATACTGAGGAACTGGTTAAGATTAGTCATCACATGGAGGCTTCCCAAAGAAATTTTAACACTTTAAAAATTCCTTTTTCAATATAAATTGCTTCACAAATTTTCAAATGATTTAAAATGTAATTATTTAACAAAATTAGAATAAACTGCTTGGTTCTATTGAAGAGAGAGGGGGAGCAAGCACTGCAGACCATGACTCTACCGCTTGCTAGCTGAGTAATCTACAGCTAATTTCTTAACCTTTCCAGGCTTTTGTTTCCTTAACTATAAAAAGTGGATAATTATACCTTCCTCACATATTTGTCACTGTGACTGAGATAACAAATGTAAAGTGACTAACACAAATCCTGGCAGAGAAGAGGCATTCAATAAAGGTTAGTTTCATCCTTAATTCCCAAACTGCCTGCTGACACAGCTGGATGACACCGCTGACTTGTTGCTTTCTAAGAGGAAAAGGAAAGAGGCTCCAAAACACAGGCTCTTTCCACTAAAACATCCTGCTTCCCAAGAACGTTATCTCAGGGACATCATTACTGATAAGGGTTGAATCTCCTCAGCTCTGCAAAGCCAGAAACCTGACTTTGTGAAAATAATACAGAGTACCCAGCTCTGAGGGAGACAGACACACATGACTAAATTCAGAAATAAATGATGTTATAAACACGAATATCCATTTACACATGATAAATATTGTAAAAATTGTGAAACGAACCAGAATGTTAATATTGGCAAATCGGTACATTTTCTCCCTTTCAGAAAATTATGGAGGAAGCCAAATTATACTCAGAAGGTTACGTTATACCTATGGAATTTAACAAGACTAATGAATTGGAAAATATTAATGGCTAATGTCAACAAACTATGATAAAATAATATATACAGCCTACAAAGAGACAATATTCCCATCCACTGAGCAGAATCTACCTTCCTCTAATCTACCCTGAAACATACAACAAAATTAAAGCTCCCGGGGGGCCTCCCTGGTGGCGCAGTGGTTGAGAGTCCGCCTGCCGATGCAGGGGATACGGGTTCATGCCCCGGTCTGGGAGGATCCCATATGCCGCGGAGCGGCTGGGCCCGTGAGCCATGGCCGCTGGGCCTGCGCGTCTGGAGCCTGTGCTCCGCAACGGGAGAGGCCACAACAGTGAGAGGCCCGCATACCGCAAAAAGAGAAAAAAAAAAAAAAAAAAAAAAAGTAAAGCTCCCTGGTTCTATGCAGATCATTTCACACCTACCCATGTAGACACACAATATTTTAGATTTTTTTCTTCTTTACCTTTCTAACTTAATTTCATTGATTACATACAGGCCATTGGCTAAACAACAACAGTCACCAACTTAAATAATCTTTTGACTAACTTTAGAGTCTGAAAATATAACAACACTATCAATATTTAGGGAATATTAGTTCCTTAAAAGTTTAACAATTTAATTTCACTATGAGTTAAAAACTGAAGCAAAGTCATATTTGACAACTATTAAAATGTACACGTGGGACTTCCCTGGTGGCGCAGTGGTTAAGAATCCGCCTGCCAATGCAGGGGACACAAGTTCGATCCCTGATCTGGGAAGATCCCACCTGCCGCGGAGCACCTAAGCCCGTGTGCCACAACTACTGAGCATGTGTGCCCCAACTACCGAAGCACGCGCACCTAGAACCTGTGCTCTGCAACAAGAGAAGCCACCGCAATGAGAAGCCCGCACACCACAACGAAGAGTAGCCCCCACTTGCCGCACTAAAGAAAGCCTGTGCGCAGCAGCGAAAACCCAACACAGCCAAATAAAATAAAATAAATAAATTTATATTAAAAAATGTACACAAAATAGCAGCATACCTAAAATAAGTTTGCTTAGGAACAACTATTCTAGAAAATATTTTCCCACTTTAAATATATGAGAATACAATAAAAAATACGCCTTTAAAGGTAACCATTTCTTTGTGTTAAAATCCCCCCTCTCTATTAAAAATAGTATTTTAGTTCTACAAACTGTGATATTGTTTCCTTTCTGCCATTATTAGTTTTCATTTCCATGACTCTAAAATACAGTAAGTTATTAAGAATTGCATAAATTAAAGATATATGCATATATATACATAGCAATAAAAACTTCACAGGTAAAAAATACTAAACAGTATTTATAAAGTTTTAAATCTCTAATGTAGTGATAATAGGAACATTAGACAAATACAAAAATCTTGTGATACTGCACTTTCTGAAATGTTACTGGTTTCCTTTCTGCAACTAAATGAGCTGGGCTAAAGCCATTTTCTATAGAAATATTCATGTTAATTGAAAATTGACTTGGAATTCCTTAAATATTTCTTTGAGAATAAAGTATCCTCTATTATTCAGTGTAGACAAGTATCTTATTTTTAAACAGTATAAGCATTTTATCTTCACAGTGAGACTGTGAGTTAAAACATGATTGGCAGCAGATAAAACTAAACTCTAGCATTAGAATAAAAGCTACCTTTGGGAAAGAAGGAGAGAGGAGTGATTATGAGAGGGAGTGAAGAGACTCCAGGAATGCTGGTAACGTCCTATTTCTTGACCTGGGTTTTAATTTCACAGGTGTGTTCACACTGCCGTATTTCATTCTACATGTATGTCTATAATTTGTTCACTTTTCATTATATATATGATAATCAACTTTAAAAATTCATTCAAAACAGTAACTGACATTCAGTTATTTTTAATTACAACAGTTAAGTACTGGAAGTCAAATAAATACCTTCCTGATTCAGAGACTACTTAAAGAACTGAATATTTATAAAATCCTTTTTGTCCAATACAAATGCACAAAATGAAATTCCTGGTTTAAAGAATATGAATTTTAAAATGGATACTAATAATGGTATTTGGGTCCAGTACAAATGGAGAAAATATCTGGGTGCAATACAAATGTAGAAAAACTGAGATTTATATCTAATTTGTTGATTCTACTACATCAACACCTCTAGGTTTCTTGTAATTCAGAAAATTAAGCATCAGGAAAGTGATATCTTAGGAGAAATCTCAAGTCAATCTCTAAAAAAAAAATTCTGGCACAATGATTATTCAGGGTGCAAGGTTCTGGGGTTAGAGTACTTAATGTTTGCCAGACCACATCATTTACTGGATGTGTGATCTTCGACCAATTATTTAAGCTCTCAGTTTCCCCATTTGTAAAATGGAAACAGCAGTAATACCATCCTTACCGGGTTGCTGAAAAGCTTAAATGAGTACCAGTGACTTGGACAAAGGAAGCCTACGCAAGATCTGTTAACTATCTATCTACATATACACATTATATTAAAATATATTTCATATTAGATACATTATACATTAGAAATCTTAGAATCCATTTTCAGTAGAATTAAGAAAATATATATTTTTAAAATCTTCCTTGTACTTATTTTATGCCCTACTCTCCGATTCAAATTGTAGACATAGTTCTTCAGTGATAAAATAAGGATATACATTACTTTTTTCAACACAAAATCAAATGTTCATCTGTATTATGACACATTTTTCGCATTAAAAAAGTGACATTATTTGTATTACCTGAGTCTCCACACCCTGCTCCAGGAGACGCTTAGCTTGATTTTCCACTTCAAGTCGAGCTCTTGCAACAAAAAGTAGATCATTTTCTATTACTTCTATTCCAGAAAGATCTATTCCTTGAGAAAGATAATCTATTAAAAAAATACACACATTTAAATATTTCAATATTGAATAAATATCAAGGTATCAAAACATCATGTCTAACTTCTTTGAAATATTATAGAATTGCTGTTGAACACTATTCCCTTTCAAAATCTGTATTTCAAAAAACATAGTTACCCAAACATTTTCTACTTAATAAGTAACTTTACTCTGGAGCAAAAAGTTCCAAACATTACAGAGTTGGTAAAGCAAGAGTAGAATTATGATTATTATAAATTCAAAGTAATGTCAACAAGTTACCAAAAAAGTGTGCCAAATTTAATATAAATAAAGATCCTGATGATCTTAGAAATTTCTCAAGTTGCAGGACAGTTTTAAAAATTATTCTATAATAACAGAACTTTTGAAACAAATGTCCACCACTTGGACAATGATAAATTAATTATGAAAAAACTTTAGCACGCTACCACTTTACATGATCACACAATAGACCTAACTTACTTACTTCCATTGGAGGATTTTCATATGACTGAATGAAAAAAATTACACAAAGAACTTAACTCCATTTATATAATTACATATAAAATATGATTATATACTATATAATTCCATAAACTTTATTTTCTATAAGTAGAATTATAGAATTTAGTTTACAGAATTATAACTCTATTCATAGAATTATATATATTCTACTTAGAGAATTATATACACAGAGCAAGAAGTGTGAAAAGGTATCCACCAAGAAGTTAACAACAGTTGTCTCTGCACATTTAGATTTTGAGAAATTTATTTATTTATTGGCTTAATCTTACACATATCTGAGGTAACTAAAATGCTACAAATGAAGGTCAAGGCTTCATTATGCATCTTAGACACAGTTCTAAAATACGTATTTTCTATTTTAACAAGAAAAATTGTTTCTAAAAAACAAAAATGATTTAGATAGAAGATGACTGTTTTCCAGTTATTCAACAGAATATCAAGTGTGTTTTTCACTATATTCTCTAATTAGAATTTTTAAATTTTAAGTCTTAAACTATATCCCTAGCACTTACACATTGTTATATTTTTCTTCAGCTGGGTCACAACGCACTGCCTAGGTGAAACTACATTAAAGCATCCAGTACAATGCTAACTAACCACTTAGCACTCAAATATCTGCTGACTGCACACAGTATAGTTAGTTCTACACTAGAGGACAGAAGAAACAATATAAAGGGCACCTAACAGTGGTTATTGCCAACTGTCCTTCAACCATAAGCATTTTTAAATGTGTCTATCTAAAGGGACTTACAGCTTTCTACAGTGGAAAGAGTACTGAAAATGCCTTTAAATCATTTGAGTTTACATTCAGCCTCATAATTTACTCACTAGGTGATCATAATCATGTGATATACTCACTGAGTCTCAATTTTTTTCATCTGTAAAACGACAATAATTTATAATTCGCACCCTACCTAACTCTTATTATCAGAATCAAAATAAATTCATGAATACCAAAGTACTTTATACACCAATCTATCATGTAAATGTAGGGTGGATTATAATCCAGAGAAAATCTTTTTAATCTGATTTTTAAATTTTACTTTTCAGAAAATTTTGAGAAAATTATGTTTAACCTAAGCTGTGGTAATGATCAATGAGTAAATGCTATGTTCACCCTGTAAATTGGTGCAGCCACTATGAAGAACCGTATGGATATTACTTAAAAAGCTAAAAACAGATTCACCATATGACCCAGCAATCCCACTCCTGGGCATATATCCGGAAAAAACTCTAATTCTAAAAGACAGATGCACCCCAATGTTCAGAGAAGCACTATTTACAATAGCCAAGTCATGGAAGCAATCTAAACGTCCAACAGATGAATGGATAAAGAAGATGTGGTATATATAAACAATTCCAGCCATAAAAAAGAAATAATGCCATTTGCAGTAACATGGATGGACCTAGAGATTATCATACTAAGTGAAGTAAGTCACACAGAGAAAGACAAATATCACATGGTACCACTTATATGTGGAATCTTAAAAAAAGATACAAATGAACTTATTTCCAAAACAAACATAGACTCACAGACATAGAAAACAAACTTATGGTTACCAAAGGGAAAAGTGGGGGGATAAATTAGGAATTTGGGATTAACAGATACACACTACTGTATATAAAGTAGATAAAAAGATGCTACTGTATAGTGCAGGAAACTACATTCAATATCTTGTAATAACCTATAATGGAAAAGAATCTGAAAAAGAATATATATATATATATATATATGTATGTGTATAACTGAATCACTATACTGTACACCTGAACCACTCTAAATCAACTATACTCCAATAAAATGTTTAATACAATTAAATTTAAAAATTAAAAAAATTTTTCAAGAGAATGGGTAAGATAAACAATTTTTTTTTTTTGTCAAATGTACTCCGTTTTGAAATTTAAGATACTAAAAAATAAATTCTGATTTCCCCCACTTTCACTGTCCTGGTCTCAAATTACTAAAAGTTTAGAATAAACTTCTTACACTTTGCCCCAAGCAGTCATTTGATCTCAGTGATTGATTACTGCATTACTTCCTAGGATTGCTCTTTTTTTGTCCTTTAGTCTTCAAACTAAACCTCAATGGCATCAAAATTATTTATAACTAAAATACATGGGCTTCCCTGGTTGTGCAGTGGTTGAGAATCGCCTGCCAATGCAGTGGACATGGGTTCGAGCCCCAGTCCGGGAAGATCCCACATGCTGCGGAGCAACTAAGCCCGTGTGCCACAGCTACTGAAGCCCGCACGCCTAGAGCCTGTGCTCCGCAACAAGAGAAGCCACTGCAATGAGAAGCCCATGCACCGCAACGAAGAGTAGCCCCAGCTCGCCGCAACTAGAGAAAAGCCCGTGGGCAGCAACGAAGACCCAATCCAGCCAAAAATAAATAAATACATTTATTAAAAATAAAATAAATTAATTAAATTAAATTTAAAAATTACATGCCAGTCATTTTCATAGGCTTTCAATGTTCTAGTTGTTACTACACATGGCTTCCAGAATAAACGTTCTCATCATATTCCTCTCCGATTCATGGAATCTACGGCTTCCTGTTGATTAATGTTATCTCCTTCCACAAATCCTCCTTTGTGATACAAATTCCCCCTAAGATTTCAAAATCCTCACTGCCTCTTCCTTTACTAGCATCCTCCTCTATTTAGAAAAAAAAAAAAAGAAGAGTAATTATAGTGTGCTAAGTGACTCAGCTATGCATTTACTTTTCACAATAATGTTAGCACTACATTATTTATTTGGGATAAAAGAGATGAGGGAAGAGTACAGGTGTGAATTTGGGATGGTGCTGGAAGTTGGAAGAAATGAAGGAGGCTAAATCTTCATACTTCAAAGTGGGAAGCCAAAGAAGTTAAAAATTACGAATTGGAAATACAGGCAGGTGATTTAGAGCTATGGAGGTAAATATCAGAAGAATCAGCAAAAATGGTGAAAATGGTGGCCTCTAGGGAAAAGTAAACGGGGCAGAAAAAAGGGCAGGGACTTGCTATTTTTAACAATAAACTTTGGATAACTACTTGAATATGTTATACATGCATACTTTCATAACAAATAAAGCCAAATTAAAGACTACATGGGAAGTCAAAATAATAATATAAAAATTAAAATATGGTGGCTAGCTAATAAAAAATTTGTATCCTCTAAATCAATGATTCTGTTTCTAAAATAAGTAATATTTAAAAAGAAGAAAAAAGTGAATATATTTGGAAAGATATTTTCTACAATGTTAACTGTAACAGTAAATACATACATACATATAAATATACATATGTGTACATG
This sequence comes from Mesoplodon bidens, assembly GCF_964165515.1. Lineage (NCBI taxonomy): Eukaryota > Metazoa > Chordata > Mammalia > Artiodactyla > Ziphiidae > Mesoplodon > Mesoplodon bidens. The sequence continues at coordinate 13,014,695 of NC_138166.1, forward strand.
TATGTATATTGTATGTTAGGTATATGGTGTGTGTGTGTGTGTGTGTGTGTGTGTGTGTGTATAAAAAGAGAAACATTGTAAATGAGAAGAAAACACTTTCGAAATCAATTTGGATAATCTAATAAGATTTCAAATGAATATCCTTATGACCAAAATATGCCACTCCTAGGCACATAACTCAGAGAAATCCTCATATTTGTATATTGGAAGACGTATACAAGAATGTTCATAAAAGCATTGTAAAAAACAAAACGAAGCTGTATATAACTGAAATGACCATCAACTGGAGAACAGATAAACAAAAATATATTCCTTCAAAATACTACTACAGAAGAGTAAAAACAATGACAAGTATACACATCAATAATGACATCTCTCAATAACAATGTTAAGGAAGAAGAACAAGTTTCAGAAGAATACACACAGCAAGAGGTAATTTATATTAAGACATGTATGATTAAACAATATATTATTTAGGGACACATACAAACAATAACAACATTTAGAAAAGTTATAGAGATAGGCAATACAACATGCTTATAATATTCTAAAACTTAAAGTTCGTAGGTAGTATTTGTAGTTTATACATGTTAAAAATGTTTCTGCATTTTTATATTTTTCCATTAAATATTAAATAAGTATGAGCCAATGGCACAGATTATAGTATTATAAACAAGGACACTACAAGAGTTATAACTGTATTTCACGTGTTCAAAACAGAAAAGACGAAACATGTTAGTAAAGACATGGGTAATAAAGTAAGGCACAAATCGATCTTCTAGAGATAAGAAGTACAAACGCTAGATGGGATTAATGGCATATGAGCCACTGTAGGAAAAACAGAATACACTGTCTAATGAAAAAGAGTTTCATGCTAGGATTATTAACTGGTAACTGAATAAAGGCTTTTCTTTTCCTTTTAGAAATATCATGCTCATTTTTGAAAATCAGAAAAATACTTCAAAGAAGGGAAATTATATAACCCACAACACAGAGGCAACAACTGCCAAGTGGATTATTGGAATATATGTGAATATGTCTGACAAATTTGTGAATCTTCAAATTCTCAAGTAGTACCAAAACAGCATATATCCTCCCCCTAGATATTTATGTGAGAAAGAGCAGAAAAAGCAAAAATTGACATACAGGGACTGGGCAGCTGGCTACACTGAAGAAAGTGACTCCCTCCTACACACCGACTTTGCAAAGAGCACAATGCAGATAAGTGCCTCAGAGAAATTTCAAGCAACCTTCAGATATTCCTAAAATACTCAAAATCTTGTTTGTAACTACTATATTCCTTTAAATTCTTACCCTACTTTTTAAACTACCCACGAGTTATTTTGTTTATGTTTTTATCTGTAATTATACTTATTTACAATGTCTTCTTTATTAACAATGTTATAAGCATTCACCCATACTATGATAGTACTTATAAATATGTTTTTAACAGTATTTCATCAAATAAATGAACAAAAATTACTTAACCACCTGCCTAAATGGAATAATTATTTATCATAAATACATATAAGAATATTAGATATCTATAATTATTTCCTTGGGAAACAAAGCAGAATTACCAGATCAAAGTAACAATTTTAAGCTTATTGATACAAATCATCAAACTACTTTTCAAAATGACTCTACTACTTTAAACATTTTCCTAATAATCTATGGGAGTTATTTAACCATAGATAGCACTGGATGTTATTCCTGTATTGAATATTTTATATACTGCTCGAAGAAGTATGTTCTTATTGAGGGTCTGACATGAATTTTTAAATGATGAGGTTGAATAACCTTTACTATCTGTATCTCCTTTTGAGAATCTCTACATCATTTTTACTCCCTATCATTTTTATATCACTTTGCATTAATTATAGGATAATATTCACTGTTTACCTATCATATTTGCTATGAGTATTTTCCCAGTCTGTTTGTTTGTTCATTTTTAGTTATTTATTCATACATTACTTCCTAAGGCCATTTCCAGAATACAGTCATACAATTATATTATCTAAAAGCTCCACATCTGATTTTTCTACACAGCCCTGACTATTTAGAAACTTCAGACTAAAGCCTGTCTTTTACAAAAGCAAATAGCAAAATGTAAGTCTGTGATTTATAAAGGGTTATCTGGCAAACTGATGAATAATAATCTGGAGAGCAAAGCTGTCACTGTAGAATCCATTCAACAAAAAGTTTACCTTAAATCAAAATAAATAATATGTAAGATCAGGGCTTATCACAACGACTACATTTTAACTTGTTCTGCAACACCAATCTTCCTTGCCACCTTATCATATGTTTTATAAAAACACAGTTCCTAGACAATATGAGCTCAATAACAAATGTAAATGAAGACAAAACAAACCACCACCACAAAACATCACCAAACAACATGGATGCCGCAGGGTTACAATACTGATAAAATTAATTCACCCAATCAATGAGATCTAAGTGTCCAGTTACTGAAGGTATCATCATCACCATCATCATAAAAACAACATCATCATCATCACAGAATACTTATTTGTTATTTGTAACAAATGGCTAAGTCTAAGATAGGGTTATTTTAAAAATTCCCCTCCCCACTCATAAAAAAAAAAAAAAAAACTGTTTCACTAAAGAAACCTTAGAAAACACATAAAGTTAGAGGAAAAAGTATAAGTCAAAAACCCAAGAAAGGGGTAAGATTTTAATATATAATAACCAAAATATAACTGAACAAATAGGAAAAATTATTTTTAAAAAGCATCTCACAATATATAAAACCAATCAGAAAAAAATTTAAACAATATAAAATACTTATTCCCACTAAGGGGGAAAATAATTCCTTAACCAAACAAACTATAAGACAAATTTCACAACTACTAATATATACATTTTCTAACGTCTTCTAATGAAAAAATAAAAATAAAATCAGAAAAAGAATAAAAATAATTTGAAGTAAATTAAACACATAAAGGTATTACCATTAAAAACATATAAAGAATTTATAGTTATCAGTGGGTAACTAATCAAACGGACATTAAAAAACAAGTTCGTGTAAGAGAAAATTCAGGATTAAGTCAACGTTTGAAAATCTATTAAAGCTTTCTAATAATCTTTGAAATTTATCCTTATGTAAAATATAATAGGGCCTCCCTGGTGGCGCAGTGGTTGAGAGTCCGCCTGCCGATGCAGGGGATACGGGTTCGTGCCCCGGTCTGGGAGGATCCCACATGCCGCGGAGCGGCTGGGCCCGTGAGCCATGGCCGCTGGGCCTGCGCGTCCGGAGCCTGTGCTCCGCAACGGGAGAGGCCACAACAGTGAGAGGCCCGCATACCGCAAAAAGAAAAAAAAAAAAAAAAAAAAAAATATATATATATAATAGTACGTGATTACTGGAGCACTTATAAAATCAATAAAAATATCATTTACTTAAAGTCAATTCTATTCAAGAAAACAGGTATATCCTTTCAAAGGCAGAATATCACAGAAAGAAGGCTGAGTTAGGAATGAGAATACCTGAACTTTATTGTACTCAATTTTATGACCTGAGAAAAATCACTTAACCTTTCTGAGATTCCATAAGTAAAGAATAAAAAACCTGTGTTACAAATCACAGAGGGTTGTATGGATCAAATGAGATAATATGCATGAAGAACAGTTTTGTAAACCACCAAAAGCATATAAGTAGTTTCTTATTTTCATAAATGGGGTATTAGTTACTAACCCCCCCCCTTTTTTTAATGGAGGGAGGAAGGGAAAAGGGCCTTGAAAAACATAATCTTTAGGAGTTCAGTATTACAAAAAAAAAAAAAACATAAAGGTAAAATTTGTACTTTTCTAACCAATCCTTAGTTGATACTACTGCTTAAACTATGCACAAAATAAGCCTCAGGCTTAAGTAAACACCTTTGAGTGAAATCTTTATACTTCAAGCCCAAAGTCTCAGGGCATGCTGAGCTTGTTCTTCAAAGCTTTGTGAAAATTTAGCATCAAAAGCCTTATTTTTTTTTCTGGCTCTCACTTTAGGGTGGGGGAAAAGCCTTACTATTAAAAAAGGGGATTCGTTTTCCTTTCCTAAGTCTTACTCTTTTTTCCAGTGAGCACAAAAAAATTGCCCAGGGCCATAGATAAATACAGAAAAAAAGAAGAAGACAGTGTATTTTCTCTTTCCTTTGGGCAGTTGGGTTTTGTTTTTTTTTCCCCCTTCCCTTCACTTTCTAACCATGGTGCTGTTGCTATGACATTATACTTTTAAAACATGGATTTATATAAAACTAACCTTTTTCCCCTCCAGGAAGATACTTCAGATGCTATATTTAGTGCCTACCTTCCAAACATTATCTAACCAGAAGTAAGAGTCAATACCCCTCCCTCAACAACTGAGAAGCACTAGATAAAATCAACAAGGAATAGAAAAAATGACCACCATAAAACAAGGGAAACTAGTTGTCCACCCAACAAAAACAGAATATACATTCTGTTTAACTACACATGGAACATTAACCAAGACAGAGGATGTCCTAGGTCACAAAACAAACATCTTACATTTACAAGAAATGAAATCATACAATTCAATTGATCACAATAGAATCAAACTAAGAGTCAGCAATAGAAAAATACCTATAAATTTTCTAAACATTTCAAAATTAAACAACGCATTTCCAAATAATCAGTGGATCACAAAAGATCTCAAAGGAAATTTTTTTAGAAATATTGAACTGAACGAAGATGAAAAAACAACATCGAAATCTGTGGGATTCAACCAAGGCAGGAGTTGGAAGAAATTTAATAACACTAGATGCGTTCTTAGAAAAAGATGTGTTATTAGGGAAAAAAAGGTCTCAATAATGCAAGCTATTGCCTCAAGAAACTAGAAAAAAAGCAAAATAAACCCAAAACAAGCTGAAGAAAGGGACTAAAAAAGATATCAGAAAATCAATGAAATTGAAAACAAAAATAACAGAAAACCAATCAAACCAAAAGTAGACTCTTCACAAGTATCAATAAAATTAATAAACCCCCAGAAACACCAAGAAAGAAAAAAAGCATAGGAGACAAATTACCAATTACAGGAGTGAAAAACATGATACCACTACAGAACTCACAGCATTAAAAGTATAATGGAATACTTTGAATAACTCTACAACTTCGAAGAAATTATCAGAACTCATACAAGATGATCTGAAAATATAACTATTAAAGAAATTGAATTTGTAATTCAAAACATTCTGAAGTAGAAATCTACAAACTCAGATGGTCTCACTATCATGGAAAAAAGAAGCAATCCAATACTACACAATGGAAGAAGGAACACTTCTCAAAACTGGATCAAAAAAAAAAAACAGCTACAAACATTCTCTCTCAAGAGCATAGACACAGAAATTCTCAAAATATTAGCAAATCTGATTACCTACTAAAAAAACAAAGACATTAGCAAACATGCAAAACTACAGAACCATCTCCCGTAAAAGCACAGATGCAAAAATCCTCACCAAATTTTAGTAAATAGGATCTAGTAATATATAAAAATAATAATACATCATGACCAAAAGGAGTTTCCTCTTAGAATACATGGAAAATAAACTTTGATAATTTAAAGATGTTTATTATAAAAACTTAAAGTAACAAATAAACATAACACAAACAGCTTTACAGCTAATAAGCCAACAAATGAGGTAAACCGTTGTCATGAAGAACACTCCAAAAGAAAGAAGAGAAAATGAGAAGCAATGAAAATATGATACAAACGGAATATAAATAGCTAGATGGTAGCATTAAATATAATCACATCAATAATGCAATGAAATCTAAACTGCCTAAACAGCCTAAATATGATGCAGAGATTATAAAACTAGATTAAAAAAAGGACTATAGATAGCTTATTAAAAAACTCATGAAAAACATGAAGACACAAATAAGTTAAAAGGGAAAAGACAGAAAAAGATATATAAAGCTGGATTATTATAAAGATGGTGGAATAGGAGGACGTGTAGCTCACCACCCCCCCTGCAAAAACATAGCAAAAATACTATACAGGTGGAACAATTCTCACAGAAAACTAAGTGGAAACTGGCAAAAGAACTCCTATATCACCGAAGCTGCAAGAAAGATCTCCACGTAACTGGGTAGGACAGAAAAAGGCATAGGGTTGAGACTCCCACCTGTGAGAGGGATCTGAGAGGAAGAAAAGGTCCACACAGGCACTCACGCACCCTGGGGAGCAAGCAGGACAGGCCACAATCTGGGAATCAGAGTCCCAAGGTCCTTCACAGAGGAGGACAACCCCCCTTGGCTGCTGGGAGGTCCCTGGGACAGATGAAGGGCTGGAGATGCCTAGACTCTACTCAAAAGGAGCACGCACATGATGGCTTGCCAAGAGTCAGGACAGAGAGAGCCTTGCACTGGAGGCTGCTGCCTTGCCACACCCCCTAATCCGGACGAGGCAAACACCTCAGCCCTACCACACCACAGCTTGGTACAAGATCTCAGCCAACCGGGCCCTGGGAAAACACCTGGTCTAGCTACGCACAGACAGGAGGTAGGGCCGGGTGGGGGAGCCTGGGATGTGATCCAGGTGGGGCGGGTGGCGGCTACGGTCAATGCACGCTCAGGTGGTGCTGCAAACATGCCATGGTTCATCTTCCACCAGAGTGAATGCTCTAGTCCCCACCACACTCCACATTGCAGCTTAGCACGGGATCTGGGGCAGACAGGTCTTGGGAGAAGACAGCCACCGAGGCAATCTAGATCTCTGGCAGCAGCACAGCCACCTCAATGCCTGCAGTCACAAGGCCTGAAACCCCAGTCCCAGCCCAGAGAACTCTCCAGCCCTGCCCACTCCACACCAAAGGCTTGAACTAGATCTGGGACAAATACAACAGGGGAAGGGATGCGAACGTGGGCTGCATGTGAACAGAGCCACAGACACCTACACAGGTGGTACTTAGGTTCTCCGTGAGTGAAGGGGCTTTACTTGCTTCACTTGCTCCTTTGGGGCAGGACAGGCACTAAAGGGGAAAGGAACATGATCGAGCCTGCTTCTCAGAGCTTCTAGTCCAACAACTGGGAAGCAGACCCTGCACCTGACAGGATGATGAGAGCCAAAAAGCAGAGGGGACATCCCACGTCACAGGTTTTAGATCCCCTAACATCAACCACACCCCTTCCCTATCAAGGTGATAACAACCAGCACACCTTGAGGAAGGACATGACTGGTGTCCCTATCAAAACTAGCCCTCGCACCAAAGACACTGGACATACACGTCTACACAGAAAGCTCCCTCATAAAAACACCTCTTCAAGACCACGATAGATAACTGTTTCTCCTAAATTCACTGAGACAGAAAGTTAAGTAAAATGAAAAGGCAAAGGAACTACTCCCAATTAAAAGAGTAAGAGAAATACCCTGAAAGAACAGATAATAAAACAGAGCTCACCAGTCTACCAGACCATGAGTTCAAAAAGGTGGTAATAAAAATGCTAACTGAATTAAGAAAGATTATCGACGGAAAAGCAGATCACTGTAACAAGGAACTAGAAACTACAAAGATGAAACAATCAAAGATAGATAATTCAATTTCCAAGATAAAAAGCAATCTAGAGGTAATGAACAGCCAAATAAATGACATAAAAGAACAAATAAGTGGGGAATTCCCTGGTGGTCCAGTGGTTAGGACACAGCACTTTCACTGCCATGGCCCTTGGGTTTCAATTCCTGGTCGGGGAAGTAAGATCCTAAAGCCATATGGTGCGGACAAATTAATTAATTAATTAATTAAGTGATCTGTAAGACAGAACAATGGAAATCACCCAGTCAGAATAGCAGACAGAAACACAAATGGAAAAAAAAAAAAGAAAGCAATGTGTGAGATCTATGGGATGACATAAATGCCAAGCTACACATAACAGGGGTTCCAGAAGAAGAAGGGAGGATCAAAAATGTATTTAAAGAAATTATGGCTGGAAACATCCCAACACTAAAGAAGGAAACAGATATCCAGGTACAGGAAGCGCAGAAGGTCCCAAACAAGATGAGTCAAAACAGACTCACAGGGCTTCCCTGGTGGCGCAGTGGTTGAGAGTCTGCCTGCTAATGCAGGGGATGCGGGTTCGAGCCCTGGGCTGGGAGGATTCCACATGCTGTAGAGCAACTAGGCCCGTGAGCCACAACTACTGAGCCTGCACATCTGGAGACTGTGCTCCACAACAAGAGAGGCCGCGATAGTGAGAGGCCTGCGCACTGCAATGAAGAGTGGACCCCGCCTGCCACAACTAGAGAAAGCCCTCGCACAGAAACAAAGACCCAACACAGCAAAAATAAATAAATTAATTAATAAACTCCTACCCCCAACATCTTCTTTAAAAAAAAAAAAAAAAAACAGACTCACAACAAGCTGTATCATAATTAAAATGGCTAAAGTGAAAAATATAGAGAGGATTCTAAAGACAGCAAGAGAAAAAGAGTCCTTTACAAGGGAACCCCCCCATAAGGCTGTCAGCTGATTTCTCTGCAAAAACTTTGTAAGCGAGAAGTCAGTGGCATGATATATTCAAAGTCCTGAAAGGGAAAAGCCTTCTACCTAGGATACTCTACCCAGCAAGATTATCTTTTCTTTTCTTTTCTTTTTCTTTTTTTTGCCATGCCGTGCGATCTTAGTTCCCTGACCAGGGATAGACCTCATGCTCCCTGCAGTGGAAACACAGAGTCTTAACCACTGGACCACCACGGAAGTCCCAAGATTATCATTTAGAATAAAAGGAGAGACAAAGAACTTCTCAGATGAGCAAAAACTAAGAAAATTCAGCAGTACTAAACTTACCCTAAAAGAAATACAAAAGCATCTTCTCTAAATAGAAAATAGACAAGAACCTATAGAAAAGGGAAAATCACAATAGGAAAAGGCAAATATAGTAAGGACTGAAAAATCACTTAAATAAGTCAGTACACAGTAAAAAAAAAAACTGTAAAGGCGATTGTAACTACAATGAAAAGTAAAAGGATAAGCATGAAGACTTAAAAAAAAGGACATAGGGCTTCCCTGGTGGCGCAGTGGTTGAGAGTCCTCCTGCCGATGCAGGGGACACGGGTTCGTGCCCCGATCCCGGAGGATCCCACATGCCGCGGAGCGGCTGGGCCCGCGAGCCATGGCCGCGGAGCCTGTGTGTCTGGAGCCTGTGCTCCGCAACGGGAGGGGCCACAGCAGTGAGAGGCCCGCGTACTGAAAAAAAAAAAAAAAAAAAGGACATAAAAATCACAAAATTTGGGGAGGTGAATATAAAAATGTAGGTCTTTTAGATTGTGTTTGAACTTGAATGACTATCAGTTTAAAGCAAACTGATTTAGTTACAGATCAACGTACTTGAACTCCATGGTAACAACAAATCAAAAACATACAAAACATTCACAAAACAAAAAAACAAACAAAAAAGGAACTCAAGCATACTACAAAAGAAAATCATCAAAATACAAAAGGAAAAATGAAAAGAAGAAGAAATGAACAAAGAAGAACTACAGAAACAGCTGGAAAACAAGGTTTAAAATGGCAATAAATACATACCTATTAACAATTACTTTAAATATCAATAGAATAAATGCTCTGATCAAAAGTCACAGAGCAGCAGATTGGATTAAAAAAAAAAAAGAACCTGGAATATTCTGCATACAAGAGACTCACTTCAGGTGTAAGACATGCACAGACTGAAAGTCAGGGGATGGAAAAAGATACTTCATGCAAATGGAAACAACAAGAAAGTGGGGAAGCAATACTCATATCAGGCAAAACAGACTTTAAAACAAAGGCCATAAAGAAAGACAAAGAGTACTATAGAATAAGAAAGGGATCAATACAAGAAGAGGATATTACACTCATTAACATATATGCACCCAATATAGAGCCCCTAAACCTATAAGGCAAATACTAACAGACATAAAAGGAGAAACTGACAATAATACAATAATAGTAGGAGACTTTAACACTCCACTGGCATTAATGGATATCCAGGCAGAAAATCAGTAAGGCAACAGAGGTCCTAAATGACATAATAGATCAGTTGGATTTCATTGATATGTCCAGGACACAACATCCAAAAAAAGCAGAATATACATTTTTCTCAAGCATGCATAGAACATTCTCTAGGATAGATCACATACTAGGTCAGAAAACAAGCCTCAACAAATTTTAGAGGATAGAAATTATTTCAAGCAACCTTTCTGACCACAATGGTATAAAATTAGAAATCAACTACACCAAGAAAAACAAGGAAAGAACAAACACGTGGAGACTAAACTGTACATTACTAAAAAACCAATGGGTCAATGATGAAATCAAAGAAGAAATCAGAAAATACCTTAAGGAAAATGAAAATGAAAACACAATTGTACAAAATCCATGGGACACAGCAAAAGTAGGTCTAAGAGGGAAGTTCAGAGCGATACAGGCCTTCCTCAAGAAACAAGAAAAATCGCAAATAAATAACCTAACTTACCATCTAAAAGAATCAGAAAACAAACAAAGCCCAAATTCAGCAGAAGGAAGGAAATAATAAAGATCAGAAAGGACATAAAATAGAGATCAAAAAGAGTAGAGGGGCTTCCCAGGTGGCACAGTGGTTGAGAGTCCACCTGCCGATGTAGGGGACACGGGTTCGTGCCCCAGTCCGGGAGGATACCACGTGCCACGGAGAGGCTAGGCCTGTGAGCCATGGCCGCTGAGCCTGCGCATCCAGAGCCTGTGCTCCGCAACAGGAGAGGCCACAACAGTGAGAGGCCCGCGTACTGCAAAAAAAAAAAAAAAAAAAAAAAAAGTAGAAAAGATCAATAAAAACAAAAGCTGGTTTTTTGAAAAGATAAATAAAATTGACAAACCTCTAGCCAGGCTCACTAAGAAGAGAGAGAACCCAAATAAACAAAATAAGAAAGAGGAAAAATAACAACTAATACCACTGATACAAAATATCATAAGAGAATACTATGAACAGCTATATGCCAACAAATTGGACAAGCTGGAAGAAATGGAAAGGTTGTAGAAACATACAGCCTGCCAACACTGAGTCAAGAAGAAACAGATAATGTGAACAGACCAATCACTAAAAGTGAGATAGAATCTGTAAAAATAAACAAACAAACAAACTCCCTGCAAACAAAGTCCAGGACTGGATGGCTTCACTGGGGAATTCTATCAAACATTTAAATAAGAACTTATACCTATCCTTCTCAAAACTATTCCAAAAAATTGAAAGGGGGGAACACTCCCAAAGTTACTGAGGCCACCATCACCCTGATACCAAAACCAGACAAAGACATTCCAAAAAAATAAAATCACAGGCCTGTATCTCTGATGGATATAGATGCAAAAATCCTCAACAAAATATTGGCAAACCAAATCCAACAATACATAAAAAGGATCATACACCATAATCAAGTTGTATTTATTCCAGGGTGACAAGAATGTTCACCATATGCAAATCAGGGTGATTCACAACATTAACAAAAAGACAAAAACCAAATGATCATCTCAATAGAAGCAGGAAAAGCATTTGACAAAAATCAACATCCATTCATGATAAAAACATTCACCAAAGTGGGAAGAAAGGCAACATATCTCAGCAGAGTAAAGGTCATTTACAACCAACCCACAGCCAACATAATACTCAATGGTGAAAAGCTGGAAGCCTTCCTGCTAAATTCAGGAACAAGACAAAGACGTCTATTCTCACTTCTTCTATTCAACATAGTATTGGAAGTCCTAGCCACAGAAATCAGAGAAAACAAATAAAAGGAATCCAAATTGGAAAGGAAGAAGTAAAACTGTTACTACTTGCAGATGACGTGATATTGTATATAGAGAACTCTAAAGTCTCCACACAAAAACTGTCAGAACTAATAAATGTACTCACCAAGGTAGCAGAATACAAGATTAGTATACAGAAATCTGTTGCGTTTCTATACACTAAAACTGAAATATCAGAAAGTGAAAGTTAAAAAACACACCCATTTAAAATTGTGAAAAAAAAATCCTAGGAATAAACTTTACCAAAGAAGTGAAAGACCCATACACTGAAAACTATAAAGCACTGATAAAGGAAACTAAAGATGATTCTAAAAAATGGGAAAATATCCCATGCTCTTGGATTGGAAGAATTAATATTGTTAAAAATGGCCATACTACACAAGGCAATCTACAGATTTAATGCAATCCCCACCAAAATAACCAGGACATATTTTTTACAGAACTAGAACAAATAATCCTAAAATTTATATGGAACCACAGAAGACCCAGACTTGCAAAGCAATCCTGAGAAAAAAGAACAAAGGGTGGGATAACGCTTCCAGACTTCAGACTATACTGCAAAGCTATAGGATCAAACAGCATGGTACTGGCACAAAAACAGACACATAGAACAAAGCAATGGAATACAGAGCCCAGAAATAAACCCACACACCCACAGTTAATTTATCTATGACAAAAGAAGAAAAATATTCAACAGAGAAGAGTCTCTTCAACAAGTGGTGCTGGCAAAGCTGGACAGCTACATGTAAATCAATTAGAACATTCCCTCACACCATATACAAAAATATACTCAAAATGGTTTAAAGACCTAAATGTAAGACATGACTCTATAAAACTCCTAGAAAAGAACAGAAAACATAGGCAAGATATTCTCTGACATAAATCATAGCAATATTTTCGTACGTCAGTCCCCCAAGGCAAAAGAAATACAATAAAACTTAAACAAACGGGACCTAGTCAAACCTAAAAGCTTTTGTACAGCAAAGGAAACAAAACAAAAAGACAACTTACGGACCAGAAGAAAATCCCTGCAAACTATGCAACTGACAAAGGATTCATATCCAAAATATACTAACAGCTCATACAACTCAATATCTAAAAAAATCATACAACCCAACTGAAAAATGGGCAGGAGACCTAAAGAGACGTTTCTCCAAAGAAGACATACAGATGGCCAACAGGCAGATGAAAGATGCTCAACATCACTCATTATTTGAGAAATGCAAATCAAAACTGTGATGAGGTATCACCTCACACCAGTCAGAATGGCTATCGTCAAAAAGTCTACAAATAGGGCTTCCCTGGTGGCGCAGTGGTTGAGAGTCCGCCTGCCGATGCAGGGGACACGGGTTCGTGCCCCGGTCTGGGAAGATCCCACATGCCGCAGAGCGGCTAGGCCCGTGAGCCATGGCTGCTGAGCCTGCGCGTCCGGAGCCTGTGCTCTGCAAGGGGAGAGGCCACAACAGTGAGAGGCCCGCCTACCGCAAAAAAAAAAAAAAAAAAAAAAGTCTACAAATAATAAATGCTGGAGAGGATGTGGAGAAAAGGGAACCCTCATAAATCATTCGTGGGAAGGTAAGTTGGTGCAACCACTAAGGAAAATAGTATGGAGGTTCCTTAAAAAACTAAAAATAGGGCTTCCTTGGTGGCGCAGTGGTTGAGAGTCTACCTGCCGATGCAGGGGAGACGGGTTCGTGCCCTGGTCTGGGAAGATCCCACATGCCACGGAGCAGCTAGGCCCATGAGCCATGGCCGCTAAGCCTGCGCGTCCGAAGCCTGTGCTCCGCAACGGGAGAGGCCACAACAGTGACAGGCCCACGTACCGCAAAAAAAAAAAAAAAAAAAAACTAAAAATAGAACTACCTATGATCCACCTAGGTGGATCTTAAAATTTATGCACCTAATAAAGGAGATTCAAAATAACTGGCAAGAAACTGACAGAACTGCAAGGAGAAACAGCAAAACTGAAAAATACAGTGAGAGATTACAACACCTCTCTATCAAGAGTTCATAGTACAAGAAGATAATCAAAGAATTAGAAGATCTGAACAAGACTATTAACCAACTTGACCCAATTGATACCCAACTGATACGTGATAGAACAACACACATTCTTTTCAAGTGTACAAAGACTATTTGCCAAATACAACATTCTGGGCCTGAATCAAGTTTCAACAGATTTAAAATTATTCAGTTCATACAAAGTATGTTTTTTGAACAGAGTGGAATAGTTAGAAGTCAAAAACATAAAGATTCCTAGAAAATTCGAAATACTCAAAATAAAGTAACTTCTTTAAAAAAACTCACGATCAAAGAGGAAATCAAAAAAGAAATGAGAAGCTATATTAAACTAAATGATAATGACAACACAATAAGGCAAGGTTTGCAGGATATAGCCAAAGCAATAATTGGATAGATATTTATAGCAGTAAAGACCTGGATTAGAAAAGAAGAAAGTTTTTAAATAGATGAACTCTGCTTCCAACTTAAAAAAACTAGGAAAGTAAGAACAAACAAAACCTCAAACAAGCAGAATAAAGTAAATAATAAAGAACAAAGTAGAAATCTTACTTAAAACGTTAGAGAGTATCAACAAAACCAAAAGCTGGTTCTTTTAGAAGATAAGTAAGGTTGAAAACCTCTAGCTAAAATGAGTAATAAAAAAGAACAGACAAATTGCCAAATATCAGGACTGAGAGAGCTAACATCATTCTAAAGAAACTACCAATATTAAAAGGTTAAAAAAGGAATATTATGAATAACTTTACCCCACAAACAATATAGATGACTGTCAAATAATTATGCTGTGTGAAGGAAACCAGACCAAAAAGTGTACATACTGTATGATTCTATTTATAAAATGTTAGAAAATGCAAGTTAGAATGGAGGTCAGTGGTTCCCTGGGGATGGGAAGGGATTTCAGAGAGGGTGGGAAGCCTTATAGGGAAACTTTTGGAAGTGATGAATATGATTGTTCCCTTGATTGTATTGATGGTTTCTCAGCATATAAATAAGTCAAAATCTATCACATGTACACTTTAAACACGCACAGGTTATTTTATGTCAATTATACCTCAATAAAGCTGTTCTTTTTAGTGAAGAAAAACTATAACAGAAATACATCCAACATAATTATAGGGCTTATTCAACGACAACAACAAAATCATTTTCCCTCTTAATCATACTTATGAAAGACACCAAGAGGATCTGTACAACTTTGGTTTTTTCCCTCAAACAGCCATCTAAATGCCTCCCATGTGCTAGGTACTGCCTATATACACAGACAACAGACACCAATCCTACCTTCAAAACATTTATATTATAGCTTTGCTGACAAACTACAAAACAGAATTATAATCCAGGCAGTCCTCCTAACCAAAAAGTTTAACAATAAGCTTACACAGTAAAAGGTTTTTGTCCCAGCTGAAAACAATTATATTGATATAATTCCTAATTATAGATATAAGGGACTGCTTCTCTGGGGTCCTGGCACTTCTTAAGATTAAATGTTTAGTGGACACTGACTTCAGTATATTAGTAGGTGTTACGATAAATTTAGGAAATGCTGGGTTAAACACAAAATAAAGTTGGTTTCTTTACTACAGTACTCCTCAGAACTATTAATAAGCACAGAATCATCCAAAAGAGGTATATAATATATAATATCTCCTAAATCTATTTCTCTCTCATTTTTTCCCCTCAAATTGCAGAAGATCTAATATGACTACCACTCATGGAACACACTTAGGAAAACACAGTAACTACACCATGCTGGTTTAGGTACAATACTTAAAGAAACAAAATCCACCTAAATCCACTGATAGAACTCTTTTGTTTACCCTTTAAAAATCTCAATAAAGAATCTTATTTATATAGTATAAAGCACCAAGAAGCAATAATGTAAAGAACAAGGAAGACATATATCCGTACATCTTATTCTTGTATGAATAGTACCTATTAAATAAATATCTATGACTGTAGAAGCAATAAAATCTCCCTGTCCGTCTCCCTCTCCCTCTCTCTCTATATATATAGGACATGGATATTACAATTTCTAGCCACATTAGTTTTTATTCTATATCCAAATTTTACTAAAAAAGCACAAGAAACATCATATGGCTACATGAAAAAAATTTTTTAAAAACATACTATGAAGAGTCCTCATGAGAAGAAACAACATGAAGGTTATCAATGGTAATTACTAAGGTTTACAGAATTAAAGTTTCCACTAAGAATATTTACTCTCTAATCCAGACCAAAAAAAAGAGTACGTATTGTATGATTCCATTTATTATTTATCTATTAATATGTATCTATTATAGATGCAGCACATTGCAGAGTCATAATACAACTAGTTATCAGAATAACAACAACAGTGATTACTAACAGTCACATAGTACTTAGTATGTGTTAAGGGTTGAATTATGCTCCCCCACCCAAATTCATATATTGAAGTCCTAATCCCCAGTACCTCAGAATATAACCTTGTCTAGTTTCAGAGATAATTATTTAAGATGAAGTCCCTAATCCAACATGACTGATGTTCTTACAAAAAGGGGAAATTTAGACATAGTCACCAACACACAGTGAGAATGCTATGTGAGAATGAAGGAAAGGTCAGGGTGATGCTTCCACAAGCCAAAGAACACTAAGGATTGCCACAAGCCACCATAAGCAGGGGAGAGGCACATAAGATTCTTCCCTCAAAGCCCTCCAAAGAAATGGACCCTACCAACATCTTGATTTTGGACTTGAGAGGGAGCAAAACACGTGACCCCAAAATGTGCCACTAGGCATGTGGATTATTTTAAGCTGAAGGCAATCAAGGCCTAACAGACCAGGGAAGAGTTTATTTTACCGCCTCCCTTAACTGCCTCAAAGAATTTAGGTAGAAAATCTGTACCAGGAAGAAAGCCAATACCAGACATAACTTTTTACATCAGAAAGGCTTACATGCATGGCGTGGCAAACAATTGTTTAGCAAACATTTGCTCTTCCCGTCTTCCTGTGAATTGCCTTCATCCTGTGAAGTCCTAGACCCCTACCCTCTTCTCCTTAGCTCAGGATGGCATACAGCCCTCGACTGCCTGACTGTCTGAGAGGCTCATACCTTTGGGGTTCCCTTACATATGAAATTAAATTTGGTTTTCTCCTGTAAATCTGTTCTATGCCAATTTAATTATTAAACCAGCCAAAGAACCTAAAAGGAAAGAAGGGAAAAGTTTCTCTCTCCAGAACTGTAAGACAATAAGTTTCTGTTGTTTAAGTCACCCAATTCGTAGTACTTTGTTACAGCAGCCCTAGCAAACTAACATACTAGGTGTCCAGGCACTGTTACAAGAACCTGTATAATACTCATTTAATACAACCCTTTAGTTAGGTATTTTCATCTATTCCACTTTACAGACAAGAAAACTGAGGCACAGAGCAGTTAATTGTCTTGCCCAAGTTCACAATTATTAGGTTTCAAAGGCAGGATTTGGGAAGTGACACCAATGGTGGTATGGACAGGCAGTCCTGTAGTGTGGCAGAATATGTCAACTGTCTGGTGTTTCAACATCAAAGTTTGATTCTCTGGCCCTCTAAAGCTTTGTTCTCTTCATACACTCTCTAAAATCTTCTAATTATTCCTTTCTGCTTAAAACAGCGGGAGTAGATTCAGTTAGGCTCAACAAGGAATCATGACTGATAAATAAGGAGATCTCCAGTTAGGAAGTGGAGTGCTGGTGAAAGCTGAAGTACTTAAAGAATCTGGCAGCCGTTATAGATCCAGAAAAATATCAAAGTGATCTTTAACTACTACTTGTTATATGGGTTTTGAGTTTTGCAGTGATGTAGTAAAGGGCCTACCTGACAACCTGGTCACAAAAATTAGTTCCTCTGTTCTTAAAGCGCTTCATCTATTCTGACCATAAACACTTTAAGACCTCTCTCCAAAAGCAAGGCTATATATACATAGACCAACGGAGAGGTTGAGGGTAGAGAGGAATGGAGAATAATGGAGGAGTCCAAACTACCAGGGGCTTCAAAAGAGGAGACAGATATCAGAGTTAAGGCTTGGCTTTTCCTATACATCAAAGTTGACAATGGCCCAAAGTTGATAATTGCTTCTCTTTCTTGTCTTTCATTGCTCTTAATCAAGTTCGCTCCCTGTGAAAACACTGCAGCCACAAATTATTTCACAACTTGACAGTTAGGAATATTAAAAACACACACACACACACCCTCTTCTATTATAGATTGAATTGTGTTCCGCAAAATGTTAAAGCCTTAGCCCCCAGTACCTGTAACTGTGACCTTATTTGGAAATAGGTTCTTTGCAGATGTAATCAAGCTAAGATAAGGTCACACTGGATTAGGATGGGCCCTACTCCAATGACTGGACTCCTTATAAAATGAGGGGAATTTAAACACAGGCACACAGAAAGGAGAATGCCATGTAAAGACAGAGACCCACAGGGAAGAAGGCCATGTGAAGACAGAGGCAAAGATTGAAATGACACATTTATAAACCAAGGAACCCAAAGGATTTCCAGCACCAACCAAAAACTAGAAAAGGCAAGGAAGGATTCTTCCCCTAGAACCTTCAGAGACAGTGTGGCCCTGCAAAGAGCCTTGACTTCAGACTTTTAGCCTGCAGAACTGTGAGAGAATAATTTTCTGTTGTTTTAAGTAACTCGGTTCGTGGTAATTTGAGTAGCCCTAGGAAAACTAATACATCTTCTCTCCAATAGATTCGCTTTTTTCCATCTTTAATCAACCCCCAATTTAGGCCTGAAGTTATAGACCAAAAGAATTAATTGAGAATTGAAGTCAATAAAGGTTCCACAAGCAGAGCAGCTGCATGATGAGCCATTTAATCTTCTATACAACATTCACTGGCCCATTACCAGCAAGTTCCCGTATTCTCTTAGCTTAAGAGCTCTTGAGCTACTGAATACAATTTTCACAATGAATGAATTATACTTGTAAAAAGGAGTTCGTAGAATCAAACAGAAAACTATTTAGGCTTAAAGCACAGGAATCAGATACTTTGCTAAATAAAATGGAGATCATGATGTCAATTCCACCATTAGCATTTCTTATCCATCTGCTCCATATTACAAGAAAATATTCAAGAACTATGCATGAAAAACCAATTGAACAAAGATACTAAGTACTAGAATACTACTAAGAGTACTGTTCAAAATTTTACCTAAAATATACTAGCTATATATTTAAAAATACAAATACAGATTTTACTACCTAGGATTTTTATGGAACTACCACATTTTAGTTAAACTCTCAAAGGGATTAAGTAAACTAGGATCTTGCTAGAGCTCTGGTAAGCACAGTATGAAAGTGATAGCTTTGAATGAGTGGAAAGCTTCTAATTACAAGCCCTGAATTAGCCCTCAAATAGTCCCAGGGAATTCTGGGTGACTAGATGATACCTTAAACCATGATCATGTCATATAAACTATGTATACAAGTTGTTACCCATTATAAAAGGAAGAGAAAATTCAAAAACCAAAATATTTAATGATTCCTCTACTTTAAGAATGAGTATAGTAATGGCACGGTTTCCAGATGATTTTATAAAATAATCTCTTAGGCATTTTTGTGTTTGGTTTTCCTATTTATTGAGATATATTTCACATACCATCAAATTCACCCATGTAAACTGTATGTATATATGGAGAATATAGAGAGAGAAATATAGATAATATACATCAAATATATATACATATTTAGAGCTGTACACCACCACAATCTAATTTAGAACATTGTTATCACCACCAAAAAAAAAAAAAAAACTCCATGCCTATTAACAGTCACTTCCTATTTCCTATTTCCCTCCAATCCACTCTGCCCCAGCCCCTGGTAATCATTAATCTACTTTCTGTTCCTATGGATTTACCTACTCTGGATATTTCATAGAAACAGAATAATTTGGTCTTTTGTGATTGGCTTCTTTCACTTAGCATAATGTTTTCAAGGTTTATCCATGATGCAACATGTGTCAGTACTTAATTCCTTTCTATTGCCAAATAATAGTCCACATATGAATGTACCATGTTTCTTTATTTATCATTTGATGGACATTTAGGCTGTTTCCAATTTGGGGCCATTATGAATAATGCTGCTATGAATATTCATGTATAGGTTTTTGTGCAGACTTACGTTTTCATTTCTCTTAGGTACTATGAGTGGAATTGATGGGGTGTATGGTTACTTATGTTTAGCATTTTGAGAAACAAGCAAACCCTTTTCCAAGTGGGTGCACCTTTTTACATTCCTGTCAGCAGGATATGAGAGTTCCAATGTCTTCACATTCTCACCAACACTTACTATGGTCCGTCTTTAATTTTAGCCATTCCAGTGGGTATGAAGTGGTATTTCTGTGTGGTTTTGATTTGCATATCCCTAATGTCTAGTGACGTCGAGCATTTTTCATGTGCTTATTGGCCATTTGTGAATCTTCTTTCAAGGAACATCGAGTCCTTTGTCCATTTTTTAGTTGGGTTGTCTTTTTTAATTTTTGAGTTGAGAGAGTTCTTCATATATTCTGCATACAAGTACCTTGTCAGACACATGATTTACAAATATTATCTCCCATTCTATGGGTTTTCTCTACTTTCTTGATGGTGTCTTATTTTTACAGTTTCTTGATGATGTCCTTTAATGGACAAAAGTTTTTAAGTTTGATGAAGTATAATTTATCTATTTTTTCTTTTTCACTTATCCTCTTGGTGTCTTACCTAAGAAACCAAGGTCATGAGAATTTACTCCTATGTTTTCTCCTAGGAGTTTTTGTCTTTAGCTCTTATATTTAGGTATATGATATACTGAGTTCCTTTTTTGCATGGTATAAGAAAGAGGTGCAAATTCATTTGTTTGCATATAGATATCCACTTGTCCTAACATCATTTGGTGAAGAGACTACTCACTACGCACTGAATCACAGCATTGTAAGACATCACTATAAATGTGAGAGTATATTTCTGGACTCTAAATTCTATTTCAATGATCTGTAGTTCTATCCTTATGGCAGTGCCAAACTATCTTAATTACTGTAACTCTGTAGTAGGTTTTGGAATCAGAAGGTTTAGGTCCCCCAACTTTGTTCTTTTTCAAAGTTTATTTTGACTATTCTTCTTCAAACTTGTTTTAGCTATTCTGGGTCGCTTGCATTTCAAGACGAATTTCAGGATTATTTTGTCAATTTCTGCAAAAACACCAGTTAGGATTTTGATAGGGACCACATTTAATCTGTAGATTAATTTGGGGAGTTTGACCATCAGTGGTGCCTCAAGGATATCCATATCTTAATCCTCACAATTTGTAAATATGCTACTTTACATGGTATTTTACAAGTAGCATTTCTAAATATGCTACTGCACATACTTTACATGGTAAAAGGGACTGTGCAAGCAAATGTGATAAATTAAGAATCTTGAGATGGGGAGATTATCCTGATTATCTGGGTGGCCCCAAGGTAATCACAAGTGTCCTTATAAGAGGGAGGCAAAGGGAGATTTGACTATGGAAGAAGGCAATGTAAGAATGGAAGCAAGGGGAGGAAAAGGTGATGGGATGCACTGCCATGAGCCAAGGAATGAAGAGAGCCTCAGGAAACCTGAAAAGGCAAGGAAATGGAGCCTCTCCTTTAGCATACAGAAAGAACCAGCCAGCTAACACTTCAATTTAAGTCTCAAAACACTCATTTTGGACTTCTAACCTCCAGAATTGTAAGAGAATAAATTTGTGCTGCTTTAAGCAATGAAATTTGTGGTAATTTGTTATAGCAGCCCTAATAAACCAATACATCTAACATACACTAAGTGTTTTTGCACATGAGTTCAATATACATGTAACAAAAACTAGTAAAAATTAAAGAAACAGAAAAATCTATGGTTACACTTAGATGTTTCTATATTCTTTTCTCAGTAAGTGACAGACCAAGCAGATGGAAAATCAGTATGGATGTCTATAGAGAGAGAGAGAATATAAACATGGCCAAATTTTTACAATTGGTAAATTCAGGTTATGGGTGAAAGGGTACTCACTTTACTATTTTCTCAATTTTCTCTAGTTTGAAAATTTTGAAAATAGTAAGATTAAAAAAATTACTGAAGTACACAGAATATGATACATAAAAGAGAGTCTACTTTTATTTTGGACATCATCAAATTCAATTATCTTACCATTGAGGTACTGTTATTTACTAGAAAAGTCCTATTATTTGCAATACTGATTTTTAAATAAAGGTCAGCCTCCAAACATAAAGCCTGTTATTTTGGACAGCAATTCTGTGGATTTTCTTTAACATTTTATTATGAAAATTTTTTAAAAGAAGAGAAAATGCTATTACATAATGAACCCCCTGTTTCAACAGCTCTCATCATCTAACCAATCTTATTTTGTCTATACCTCACTCCACTGTCTGTTTTGCTGGAGCATTTTAAAGCAAATCTCAGAAATCAAGTTATTTACCCCATATATACTTCAGCATAAGCATTAAGTCTTAAGTACAAAAAGAATTACTATGGAGAACGTGTCAAGTGAAAAGCCCAAAGTATGCTATAAAAATAGTTGCTTTTTAGTTAACGGAAGTTGAAAAATTAAGCACAAGAAGAGCAGACAAAACACTGCTAGAGTAAAACAAAATTTACGTTGATAAAATACACCAGGCCAGAAAACATTATGGCAATTCAAAACTGACATATCACACACAAACACACGTGTGCATACATGCACAAATGGAGTAAACAAGATGGAACCATCAAATCCATGGGGGTATACTCTTAGAATACTGAAATAATATAACTTCAGGATAGCCCAGAAGGCAAATACTATAATACATATAATAAGAGGCAACAGTTTCAGTGTTAAGCATCTCAGTTAATCAAGGATTACCCTCAAAAAAGGTATCCAACTAGCCTTGTTAAGAAAAGCTGCCTCTTGATGAAAATAAACAGTCTTTCCTCCTTAAATAACAATTCAAACTAGAAAAACAGGGATTTCTAAAGTCATATAATGTTTATAGAGGCATACCTTGGAGATATTGTGGGTTCAGTTCCAGACCACCACAATAAAGTGAATACCACAATAAAGGGAGTCAAACAATTTTTTTCATTTTCCAGGGCATATAAAGTTATGTACATACCTTAACTAAAAAACAAAACAAAACAAAACTTTATTGCTAAAAAAAGCTAACCATCATCTGACAACACAAGGTTGCCACAAAGCTTCAATTTATTAAAAAAACACAGTATCTGAGAAGCACATTAAAGCAAAGCACAATAAAATGAGGTATGCCTTATTACATATACTCTACCATGTACCAAAAAAATATAAGGATGCATCATGCTTTGCAGTAGAAGTTCTACAAAAAAAATTCTATTTTTTCTATTCAACACAGTACTAAAGTCTTAGCCAAAACAATTAAGCAAGAAAAAGGAATAAAAGATATCTAAATTGGAAAGGAAGAAGTAAAATCATCTTTGCTCACAGACAACATGATCTTATACATTAAAAAAAAAACCCTAAAGACTTCACACAAAAAACCTGTTAGAACTAATAAATGAATTCATCAAAGTTTCAAAGATCCAAAACTCACATACAAAAATCACTGCATTTCTATACACTAACAACAAATAATCTGAAGAGGAAATTTAAAAAACAATCCCATTTACAATAGCATTGAAAAGAAAAAAAATTACTTAAGAATTAATGAAGGAGAAAGAAGATTTATACTCTGAAAACTACAAAACAGTGCTAAAAGAAATTAAAGATGACACAAAATAAATGGAAAGACATCTGGGTGTTCATGACTTGGAAGATTTAACAGTGTTAAGATATAAATACTATGCAAAATGATCTAAAGAGTCAATGCAATCCCTATCAAAATCCTAATGGCACTTTTTGCAAAAATAGGAAAGGTCATCTAAAATTCAAATGGAATCTCAAGGGACTCTGAATAGCCAAAACAATCTTGAAAAAGAATTTCAAAGATGGAGTTCTCATACTTCCTGATTTCAAAACTTATTACAAAGCTACAATAATCAAAACAGTGTGGTACTGGCATAAAAACAGAAATACAGACCAGTAGAATAAAATAGCCCAAAATAAACCTTTGCATGTATGGTCAAGTGATTTTTGACAAGGGTAGGGTGCCAAGGCCATTCAGTGGGAAAAAAACAGTCTTTACAACAAATGAAACTGGGAACACTGGATATTCACATGCAGAAGAATGAAGCTGGGCCCTACCTTACATGATACACAAAAATTATCTCAAAATGGATTAAAAACCTAAAAGTAAGAGCTAAAACTATAAAAACTCTTAGAAGAGAACATAGGATAAAGCTTTACGACACTGGATTTGACAATGATTTCCACGATATGGCACCAAAACCACAGGCAAGAATAGTAAAAATAAACAAAATTTGACTACATCAAAATTTAAAACTTCTGAGCAACAAAGGACCAGGCAACTAAGTGAAAAGGCAAACTACAGAATGGGAGGAAAAATCTGTGAATCATATATCTGATAAGGGGTTAATATTCAGAATAGGTAAAGAACTTCTACAACTCGAAAACAACAACCAAAAAAAAAATCAATTTTAAAATTGGCAAAAGACTTTAAGCAGACATCTCTCCAAAGATTATATAAATACAAATGGCCAACAAGGATATGAAAAGATGTTCAACATTATTAATCATTAGAGGGATGTAAATCAGAACCACCAATGAGCTATCACCTTGCAACCACTATGATGGTCACTATCAAAAAACAGAAAATAACAAGTGTTGGCAAGGATATGAAGAAATTAGAACCCTTGTGCACTGCTAGTGGGAATGTAAAATGGGGCTACAGCTATAGAAAAATTAAAAACAGAATTACCATATGATCCAGTAATCTAATTTCTGGAAATATATCCAAAAAACTGAAAACATATTTGCAAACCCAGATTCACTCCAGCATTATTCACAAGAGCCAAGAGGTGGAAGGAACCCAAATACCCACTGATGGATGAATGGATAAAGAAAATGTGGTATGTACATAGACTAGAATATAATTCAGTCTCAAAAAAAGAAGGAAATCCTGTCACATGCTACAACATGGATGTAGCTTGAAGACATTATGCTAAAATAAGTTAAGTCACAAAAAGATAAATGCTATATGATTCCACTTACAGTTCAAAATCATAGAAACAGAAAGAAGAATGGTGGTTGCCAGGGGTTTGGGGAGAGAGAAATAAGAAGTCGTTTAGTGAGTATAGAATTTTATCTTGCACAACACTGTGAATATAGTTAACACTACTAAACTGTAAACTTAAAAATGGTGACAATGATAAATTTTATGTTTTTTACCCCAACTTTGAAAAAAACCCAGAAAATAACAAGTGTTGGAGAGGACATGGAAAAAGTGGGACAGCCTCTGTGGAAAATAGTAGGGCAGTTCCTCATATGATCAAACATTAGAATTACCATATGATTGACCAACTATGGCATATACCCAAAAGATTCTAAAGCAAAAACCTGAACAGATATTTGTACACTCATGTTCACAGCAGCATTATTCACAATATTTAAACAGTGGAAGCAACACAAGTGTTCAAAGAGAGATGAATGGATAAAGAAAATGTGCTATATACACATAATTATTATTCAGCCTTAAAAAGGAAATTCTGACACATACTACAATGTGGATGAACCTTGAAGACATTATACTAAGTGAAATAAGCTAGTCACAAAAGGACAAATACTGTATCATTCCACACATATGTGGTACCTGGAGTAGTCAAACTCATGGAGACAGGAAGTAGAATGGTGGTTACTAGTGACTGGGGTCAGGGAGAATGGATAGTTAATGTTGACTGGGTACAGTTTCAGGCTGAGAGATGAAAGCGTTCTGGAGATGATGGTGATGGTTACACAACTATGTGAATGTACGTAATTCCATAGAAGTATACACGTTAAAATGGTTAAAAAGGCAAATTTTGTTATATATAACTTACCACAAAAAAAACCCTTTCTGTTTTAAACACAGTATTAATATTCAATTTATACTGGTCAAGTATTTTAAATATTGCTTGTTTTTGCTTGCAACTGACAGGAAGAAAACTAAATCTGATTTTTCAAAAGGGGGAGAAAAGAATTCACTGGCTCACATAATGAAACACTGAAAGCAAGAGAGAATTAAAGCAGAGCTGAATTACGGGTGGCTCAGCAAACATCAAACTCACAGTTCCCTGTTAAAAGATTTTTAAAAATTATTATTTAATAATTAAAGCAAATCATTTAGTATGATATATTTATAATGCAAATATTACCCAAAACTACCTTTTTAAAAAGTAAACGTCCATTTACAATAATATCTGTCTTAATTAAGAGAAGACATTCCAATGACACAATCTGTGCTCCAACAGCATTATCACACAAAAACCAGACTGCAAGTCAGGAGTCACAGACATCTAATCTCAACTTCACCATTTATAGGCCAATAAACCCTGGACAAGGAAGTTTCTGAGCCTCAGTTTGCTCATTTATTAAATTGGGATCACCTCTCTGGATCAGTATGAGTTTCAAATGAGGTATTTGTGAAATCTCTTAGAAAATGTCAATGTTTTATACAAATACAAGTTATTATAATCAGAAATTTTATTAAACATCGGAAGCAAAGGGATTTATTGCCGCATGGCAATAAATTTCCTCCTTTACTTTCACCATATTCCTTTTCCTCTACCCACTTTGCTCCAAAAATGTGAATATCTAGCCCCTGCTTGACATTAATCTACTGTATTAGGATATGTGCGCACAGCCTGTAGTGTCACTTATTTTAAAACAACTAGCTGAAACCTACGGTTTGGGTATCTTAAACAAAAGACTATTGTAACTTTTATTCTTGCTTATGTGATATTTTCTACCTTAGAGATCAAAAATGCTGGTGCCTGAACAGAACTGAATATGTCTCCCCTTTCGCTGGACAATCACTATTGAATAGCCACCGTGTGACAGCCACTCCTCTAGATCTCACTGTTGAGATACGAATTGTAAGATTTTAACATGATTTTATAAGCATATTTGTTTACTTTTATTTATTTTGTATTAATATATTATTTATTAGGTTAAAAGCCACATTTTAATATGTATCCTAATACACTTTTTTTTTTTTTTAGCAACAACAGAATCAGATATTCCTCATAGAAACAATTCCTGCTTTCCCATAACAGTAGTATACTAAGTCTGTTAACGGCAGTCACTGCAAGTTGCCAAACCAATATCCACTTTTCCCTTCTTCATTACTAACAGAACTGCAATTTTGTTCAGGGCAGCTGAGTTACCCAGAGGAATTCTGGGAGAGTTTTACTTCCTCAGATAGATAACACTTCTTCCTTTGTGGACTTCTTTTTCCTACCTGGGACCTAGATGTGATATTTGGAGGTGCATTCATCTTTTTTTTTTTCAAATTAACTTTTACTGGAGTATAGTTGCTTTACAATGTTGTGTTCGCTTCTGCTGTACAACAAAGTGTATCAGCTATACGTATGCATATATTCCCTCTTTTTTGGATTTCCTTCCCATTTAGGTCACCACAGAGCACTGAGTAGAGTTCCCTGTGCTATACAGTAGGCTCTCATTAGTAATCTATTTTATTCATAGTAGTGTATACGTGTCAATCCCAATCTCCCAATTCATCCCATCCCGCCTTCCCCCCTCTCTGGTATCCATACATCCGTTCTCTACGTCTGTGTCTCTATTTCTGCTTTGGAGGTGCAATAATCTTATTGAGGCCCTAAGGATAAAAATAAGAATGGTGAAGTAGAAAAAGAGAAGAAACTTGGTTCCCTGACATTATCCACAGATCCTTTACACTACCCCTGAACTACTACATGAGAAAGATGCATCTGTTACTTTTTTTAAAAAATATTTTATTACTTTAATGTAGTATTTTTTAAAATTTATGCCTGCGTTGGGTCTTCGTTGCTGCATGCGGGCTTTCTCTAGTTGCGGCGAGCGGGGGCACTTTCTCTAGTTGCACAGGCTTCTCATTGCGGTGGCTTCTCCTGTTGCGGAGCACAGGCTCTAGGCACAGGGGCTTCAGTAGTTGTGGCTCGCAGGATCTAGAGCGCAGGCTCAGTAGGTGTGGCGCACGGGTTTAGTTGCTCCGCGGCATGTGGGATCTTCCTGGACCAGGGCTCAAACCTGTGTCCCCTGCATTGGCAACCGTATTCTCAACCACTGCGCCACCAGGGAAGCCCTGCATCTGTTACTTTTAAGCCATGGTATGGCAGGGTTTATGTTATCCACAGCTAAACAAAGTGTTGATACAAGGTACTTATAAATAATTATAACTATTATTTAAGTACTTAAAAAGAAAATACCATAAGAGGAAATATAATTTAGATTGGCAAGTCACAAACTGTATGAAGAAAACAAATTTATACCTTCTTATTCCAACCGAAACCTGGCTCTCCTCCCATTTGTTTCTAGATATTCCTAATCAGATTAAGGATGTCCCCTACTATTTCTTGCTACCATAAGTTTTTATTTTAAAAAGATGTGAATATATTGAATTGTTTTTCTTCATCTATACAGAATGTTTTGTCATTTAAATTGTCAATGTAATTAACTAACTTTTCTAACACTGAATTACAATCTCAGTCCTCAAACTCCACTTTCCCCTGATGCTATGTCCTTTTTAAACATTGCTAGATGCCTCACTATCCCCCCTCTCACTCCCCTCTCAAAGTCACGGTTTCCAAGATTTCTACCCCAAGAACAGAGTTTTCCAGGTTATCAAGTATCCATAAATAAGTCCTCCAACACAGGCAGAATGTTGTTCCTTTCCTTTATCCCCAAGGTTTCCAGAAAACTGAGGCTTACAGAGGCTTATAGTGGTGAGACCAGAGAAGATGCCATTCTGAACGCAGGCAATGATTAAATCACCACGGTGGTAATAGACTGGAAATTATGAGCCACAGGAGCATGGATGAGAGTATAGTCAGAATGGGCTGTACTTTACCAGAATCTGAAAAACTGAGCGAAAGGGGAAGTTCTGGGACAATATGATTTTAAAATGAAATAGGCTGGAAACAAGGAAGAGATGGGAAGGGGAGGAGGAAGACGGGTAGAAAGAGGAGGGAGTGGGGAGGAAGAGGGCGGGGGTCTACGTTCGGTAAAGTGAAGTGCAAAGGGGAGAGACTGTGGATGAGGGAACGAGAAGAGAGGCCTCTGCTTCTGCTGGGAAAGAGCTCAGTTTCTAGGGTCATTACCATCCAAACACTATTGATCCCAAATTTATATTCTCAGCCCCAATCTCCCCCATGAATTCCCTGACTAAATCATCTCCTCTTGGGTAGCTAAGAGGTATTCTAAATTTAATATGTCTAAAATGAATCATTATTTTCCCCAAAAACCTGCTCCATCCTCCGTATTCTCCGTATCAGTAAACAACACCACATACGTATTTACTTATCAAACTGCCCCATACAACATTCTGGTAATCTCCTTGAGAGCAAAAATTTGGTTGTGGCATCCCTAGTATTTAGGGCAATATCTAAGACAAAGGAGAACTTCAATAAATACTTGTTTGAATTAATTAATTCTGGTAAGTCTTAATTCTGAACTCTTCCACAGAAATCAGTAAAAGAATTAAAACTTCTGGCAGCTACAAGACAGATTAGTTTTAGTTCTTCCTTCTTCTTCCTTTGTTTAAAAGAAACAAAGAGGAGTACGTGTATGCATATCCACAGTATGAAGCAGAGAGGAAAATGGGGTAGAAAAGTAGGAAGAAAATAGAAGTTTGGGGACTTCTCTGGTGGCACAGTGGTTAAGAGTTCACCTGCCAAAGCAGGGTTCAAGCCCTGGCCCGGGAGGATCCCACATGCCGCGGAGCAACTAAGCCCGTGCCCCACAACTACTGAGCCTGCGCTCTAGAGCCCACGACCCACAACTACTGAAGCTCACGCACCACAACTACTGAATGAAGCCCATGCTCCGAGAGCCCGTGCTCCGCAACAAGAGAAGCCACCGCAATGAGAAGCTCACGCACCACAACAAAGAGTAGCCCCCCCTCACCGCAACTAGAGAAAAGCCCAAGGGCAGTAACGAAGACCCAACACAGCCCCCCCACCCCCAAAAAAAGAAAGAAAACAGAGTCTCCCTTATTAAGTAGACACACACACACACACACACAGTGACAGAGATATATTCGTAGCCATTATGACAGATGAGCCAAGAACTGCTTTAACGAGATTGCAGTCTTATACCACACAATTAGAGAGGAGACTCACCATGCAAACACTTCATTCAAAGCAGATTCTGGTGAGAAGAGAAAACCCAGGGCTAAAACTAAGAGGGCTTTTCCATTAAGGAGGAGGAAAGATTTACCCACAGGGAACTGAAGAGTGCCAGAATGCTACCTCATTTTCTTCTATCTTCCCTAGGTTTAGAGCAACCAGCTATTTCACAGTCCTTCCTCATCCGTCCTGTTAACCTCCAAATGACCATATGAATGGATCTTAGGGAGTGCTTAGTTGTTAATAAAGAGAATTATTACCAGTCAATGCACCTATTTTCCGACACCAAACTGCTTTCTTCAAAGTTCTAAGTGACAGCTTACATGAAATTCAGCATATCCCCTTCTTTTTAGTCCCATCCCTCACTCCATCTTCGAGATATGACGCTTCTAATTCTGAGCCTTACAGAATTCCGTGGGTTGACATGCTTCTTCCTGGCTTCACCCTTTGCAGGTATTTACGTTTCCACCTTACACACTTTAATAATTGAATTACCCCTCACCTATCTGCTTTTCATATTCCAAAATTCTTTATTCTCTCATCTACTATATCTCTTTTTGCATTCTTTGTCCTTGTGAGTTTATACCTTTTTAGTCCTTTACTGTCATTTTAGTGAATTTTAAGGAGACAGAAATAAAGGTGCACATTCAATCCACTATATTTAACCAGTAATCTAGAGCTTACATTTTAGTCAAACTACAATAGTAACTACTCCCCTCTAACCCTAAATGCTTGCACCTTCGCAATTTCCGAAATCCCAGTAAAATCCTGTCTTTAGTGTTAACTACACACATCTTTTCTACTCTCCCAAACTGTAAATAATTTATCTTCTGAATTTTCATGGAGTATTACTTGCATTTCTTCTGGCACTTACTTAAACCATATGTGCTAAATTTTAATGACTAATGCTGAAAAATCTCCCCCACTGCCCAAAGTTATTTACTCATTAAAACATTTTAAATTCCATCAATCAGGGATTTATTTAGTAAAATAAGTGAACTTTTAAAAACTCAAAATACTCCTCAAAATTATAAGCCTACGGTTAGTTATATTAATTTAATAAGATTCTTTCCTTCTATACCAAACTATGACCCATGAACTGAGTAAATGGGATATCCAGTAGATAAGGAAAGGACATTTTGCACAATTTCAAGGACTAGGCATCTGGTCTCTGAAAAAGGAATAAGCAGGACACGGATGGTTTAGAATCTCTTCTGACTCCATCTGGGAAAGGGCTCGTGTATTAAACTGAGCCCATCCAGATTATCCAGGATAATCTTCTCATCCCAAGGTTCATAATCTTACTCAAATTTGCATTACTATGTAATGTATTCACAGGTTTTGGGAAATACAACATGAACGTCTTTAGGGGGCTGTTATTCTGCCTACCACATCCCCAGAAACAGTGTAACTTAATAACTTTGTTGTTTTAAACTTTTAGCTAATTTATTACACAGCAGGTAACAGAGATAAAGTGCCCTGAAATTATTAACCAGTATATATCATTACATATAAGGTGTTCAATATATCATATATTTATATACACACATATACACCTGGCCAGGCATTATGCTAAACACTTTTTCATATATTATTTCACTAAATTGTGTCAATAATCATATATTATCTACAAAATGAAAGCCCTAGTAATTGGTAGAGTTAGATTAAACCCCAGTTATTTCAAATCTAAATGATATTTATGACACCTATTTCTCTTTCTCTTTTATAGAGGTTTGAATTCAAGCATTTCAAGAAACAGATTTTTATTCTAAAGTTTTCAAAAATAATTTTCCACAAATTTATTTTATTCCGACAGTGCTCCCCAAAAACATGAAATGCTTTATAACTGCACTTGACAACTGAAATTACTTCTCCACTGAAAGGGTCACATGGAATTTAGGCTTACACCAGTGTTCCCTTGATCTCAGTGCCTGTGCTTGCCAAGGTGTCATCAACTACTACTTCTGGGCTAAATCCTAAGGCCACTTTTCAACCTTCTCTTATTTGAAGTCTCAACAACATCTAACAACATTGACTACTTCTAGCATTAAAGCTCTATCTTGGGGGCTTCCCTGGTGGTGCAGTGGTTAAGAATCCACCTGCAGGGGACACAGGTTCAAGCCCTGGTCCAGGAAGATCCCACATGCTGTGGAGCAACTAAGCCCGTGCAACACAACTACTGAGCCTGGGCTCTAGAGCCCACAAGCCATAACTACTGAGCCCGTGTGCCACAATTACTGAAGCCCACACACCTAGAGCCCGTGCTCTGCAACAAGAGAAGCCACCGCAATGAGAAGCCCACGCACCGCAGTGAAGAGTGGCCCCCACTCGCCACAGCTAGGGAGGGCCTGCGTGCAGCAACAGAGACCCAACGCAGCCAAAAACAAATAAATAAATAGATTTATTAAAAAAAAACTCTATCTTGGGAATTCCCTGGCAGTCCAATGGTTAGTACTCTGCATGCTCACGGCCAAGGGCCGATGTTCAATCCCTGGTTGGGAAACTAAGATCTCACAAGTCATGCGGCGTGGCCAAAAAAATAATAAATACATACATACATATATACATACATACATAAAACTCTATCTTTTCTTTTCTTCCATCATAGCATACCCTCCCACTCTCCAGCTATTGCCTCTGTTTCCTCTGTGGTCTTCTCTTCCTATACCAACCCCTTACATATTATAATTTCTCAGGGGTTAGTCCTACTTCCACTCCCTTTGGGGGATCCAGCTCCATACTTTTTCATATTCAATCACCATCTATATGTGGAAATAACTTTCACATTTGTATATTGTGCCCCTTTTTTTCTCCTGGGCTTCAAATCCACATACACGGTTCCCCATTAGATACCTACACTTGGGTGTCCGACAAGCACCTCAAATTCAATATGTCCCAATGTACACTTAAAATCACCCCTCACAAAACCAAGGGTCATAACTCACTGAGTAGCCCTACTACCCAACTAACTTGTCAAGATAGCCCTACTCCTCCCACGAAATCTCAATGCTTCTATATCTCCTTAAAATGGATCCTACTACTTTGTTCCATCCTCAATACTCCAATAATTCTTACTACCATCAACTCTTGCCTAATATACTAGGTTTCCTTGTCTCTGATTACACTCCCAGCCTTCTAATCCATTTGACATTGCCATCAAAAATCCACGTCTGATCATGTTATTCTCTTACTCAAAGGCCTTTACTGGAATCATCATTGCTCCCCTGTAAAAGTTCAAATTCATGGCTTGCATGACCATTTACTATCTGGCCTTATCTCTCACAACTTCCCTGTCCTCTTCCTTTGTCTTCTCTTCCTTTAACTTCTTCCAGGAAAGGCTGTCTCTTTTGTCTGGTATACTTTCACCAATCTGGACCAGTACCCATTCCCTTGATCTGGCTAATACGTGAACATCATTCATATCTCAGCCTATCTACTTCCTCTGGAAAGCTTTCTCTAATCATCTCCCTCTAAATTACTGCCCCTCTTATGACTCCCAGCACCTCATACTTGACCTTTAGCACTGCACTTACTCTATACTGCCACGGTGTATTTATTTGTCTGTCTCTCTTACTAAACTACAACCTTGTTATTTATCAGTTTCCCTAGCACTTTATGTACTATCTGACATACAGAATGTACTAAATAATATTTGTTAAATGACTGAGTGATCAGACTTTCCTATGGTGATTTTGATATTATTTAAAATAACCTCCTGGGGCTTCTCTGGTGGTGCAGTGATTAAGAATATGGTTGCCAATGCAGGGGACATGGGTTCGAGCCCTGGCCCGGGAAGATCCCACATGCGGCAGAGCAACTAAGCCTGTGCGCCGCAACTACTGAGCCTGCGCTCTAGAGCCCGCGAGCTACAACTACTGAAGCCTGCTCGCCTAGAGCCCATGCTCTGCAACAAGAGAAGCCACCGCAATGAGAAGCCCACGCACCGCAACAAAGAGTAGCCTCCGCTCGCCACAACTAGAGAAAGCCCATGCGCAGCAACAAAGACCCAACGCAGCCAAAAATAAATAAATAAAATAAATTTATTTTAAAAAAAAAACCTCCTGAACAAACTAAAAGTAAGAATTACAGCTGAAAGTACAAGAGTAAAACCTCTCATATTAATATAGTACATTCAAGATATAAATGATAAAAACTTTAACAATTCCCTAGTTTTTAAATATGACTCTTAAGAAAGTTATTACATATAATATCATTAATGAAAATCAGACAAATATAAAGAACTAAGCAGAATGAGACCGGGTAGGTGGGCAGGGCCAGGCTCACATATTAACTAAATGACTCCCTGAACATCAGCAACTACAACGTGTGTTTGATACACCTGTCTCAATAAGTAAACAAATCAGTGTAAGTCAAGGAATCTTCCAAGACAAGTGAAAAACATTTAAAACCTCAAGTGTTAAGTCATCTAATGTTTTCACAGAGCAACTTCCCCAGGTAACACAAGTCATATAATGAACATGTGATGTTCAAAAAAAGAGTGTAACAGCACAGCATAAATTTTGATTCTACTAGTGTAAGAGTTCATCTGTGACTCAACAGATTTAAATAGCTGACACATCTATTATGATAACAATAAATTTATGTTTCTTTATTCTAGGCTCAAATACTCTCAAATCCAAGTGTAATGTCAAACATGCATTTAAAAATATTAAATTACTGTATTATGAATCCTCTCAGGTCACTCAACACTTTTCTTCAATTTTTAATAACTCTGAATTATATTTACATATCTAAAACGTCCAACTTAAAGCAAATTTTAGAAATTTACTCAAATAGATAAAATGCTCATAAACACTGCTATTGTATATTCATCTAAAAGGGGGGGGGACTTCCTGGTGGCACAGTGGTTAAGAATCCACCTGCCAATACAGGGGACACAGGTTTGAGCCCTGTTCTGGGAAGATCCCACATGCCGCGCAGCAACTAAGTGCCTGTACCACAACTACTGAGGCTGAGCTCCAGAGCCCATGAGCCACAACTACTGAGCCCGCGTGCCTAGAGCCCGTGCTCCACAAGAGAAGCCACTGCAACAAAGAGTAGCCCCCGCTCGCCACAACTAGAGAAAGCCCGTGCGCAGCAATGAAGACCCAATGCAGCCAAAAATAAATAAATTAATTAATTTTTTTAAAAAAAAAGAGAGGGAGGGACAGGAAAATTCAAGAGTAAAAGACCATTATAAAAATAATCAAATAAGACAAAAGCAAGGAATTAAAATTCAAAAGACAAAAAGCATTGCCAAATTGTAGTATATATGACTGAAAAAGATTAATCAATGAATAACTGCACCTAACAAATATAAAGTCTTAATACAGAGTATAAATAACTACTCTATGAGGTAGCCACTTAAGACAACAACTTAACATAAATACAGTCCTTGAAAGCTTAAGATAATTTCAAATTTGAATTTAACTCAGAAAATGACATGAAATTTGAAAAGTAAAATCTACAGATGGAAGTCTAGTACTGTGTGTTTTACCTCTGGAGTTGCAGGCTGAACCACGATTCTATTCTTACATTACAAATCTGTTGTGTGGGGAGCGGGGGAGGAATAACTGTGTTACAGAAAAGAGGATAGAACAAATTGTTGTAAGAACATGTAGTTTTTAAATGTGTCTTTATTCTTTACAAGTAATCTTATTCTTTAAGGTTTATTTTTTTATATAAATGGACTCATCTATATTTAAAATACCTAATGCCCTTCATGTTTCTTCGTATGAGAATGATCCAGAAGTCACTGCTAATTAACTCACATGATAGCTTTTTTAAAACGCGCAGTATCATAAGAAAAACGAGGAAGGGATTCTTCTGTATGTTTTCTTTCCCTACCATAAACCAGAAACACCAATGCAAGCCACTACCAAGAAGAGGAGAGAAGAGAGACTGGTGGGGACAGCAGCTGTGTTGAATCTGAGAAAGGACATGCGTTGGCAGATTTGTGAGGTGATGCTTGCAACACAATGTGCCTAGATCTAGTCTAATTTCAAAATTTTTTTACTTTAAAAAAAAATTCTGTACTTGATGTTTTGCTTTTTAGAGAACTATATCCCTACCCATAACAGAACATTTTTGCCTGAGATGTTCTAATTCATTAGTCTTATTATGCTGTCACGGGGGGGATGGGTGAGGAGCTATTAATTTACAAAATGAAGAAAAACATGGCCAAAATCAACTCAGAAATGAGTATGTATCCTAAAAATACCTTATATCTATATACTTTATTACAGTTTAAAAGCAATTTTTTTATATTTTCAATTTAAATTCAACTAAAAGTACCTAAGATAAACTATTCCAGTGGTTCGGATTTTTTCCTTAAAAATCAACATTTTAAGATACCATAAATATAAAATTCAAAACAGCAGGATAAGTAGCAAATATGCACATATTGATAGAATACAGTTGGAAGAACAAGGGAAGATAATATATATGAGCGCAAAATGGAACAAGGTATAAATGAACATGGAAGAGGATGAAACAGGAATCCACATAGTAGGTTTAGGCTTAAATGAAAGAATATGTATACATCCTTCACTTGACACAGAATGAAGGGTAGACAAATAACTGAAGATCTAGATAGGCTTTTACATGAGATATATAGGGAGCAAGAAGCTGACAAAGTTCAAGCCTCTGTTTTTTTCAATGAAGAAGTAAGGTCTTCTGGTAAAAATGAGAGACAGGGGAAGATTGCTTGAACAAAGTTGTGATGGTCTATGTCTAGGGTGATCAAACTAAGGCCCATGGGCCAAACATTCATGCTAAGAATGGTTTTCACATCTTTAAAGAGTCAGCAAGGAGGGAATTCCCTGGTGGTCCAGTGGTTAAGATTTGGCGCTTTCACTGCCATGGGCTCGGGTTGGATCCGTGGTCAGGGAACTAAGATCCCACAAGCCACGAGGCCAAAAAAAAAAAAAAAAAGAGTCAGCAAGGAAAAAAAGAAGAAAATGTGATACAGACTGTATGGGGCCCCAAACACCTAAAA
Organism: Mesoplodon bidens; assembly: GCF_964165515.1. Lineage (NCBI taxonomy): Eukaryota > Metazoa > Chordata > Mammalia > Artiodactyla > Ziphiidae > Mesoplodon > Mesoplodon bidens. Next base: position 13,051,762 of record NC_138166.1, read on the forward strand.
TATTGACCATCTGGCCCTTTACAGAAAAAGTCAATCCCTAGTCTATCAAATAGCACCTGTGAGAGGGGAGAAATGACTAGACGTTAGAAAACTTAAATTTGCAAAAGCATCAACCTCAGTAAGCATCAGTGTTATCCTTTTCTCCAACAGGGAGAAAATTAACAGAGACACAAAAGAAAACTGTGCAGGGCAGATATCTTAAATGCAAGGAATCTGAATTACATGATACAAAATATTACCAGCCTATAATTAGACTGTAACTTAAGAAACTAGGCATAAAAAGTAAAATCAAAGATTTTAATAATTTTAAGACCATGATAAGGGGAATGCCACAAGATGGTTCATAATAAACTGCTAAAAGAAATTCAATGATAATTTTTTTAAAAATTTGGAACTTCTGCTTCCAACCTGAAAGAGTAATTAGTACAGTGCTTACCCTAGCAACTAGAAAACTGGACAAAATTTATGAAAATACCATTTTCAGATACTGGACAACAGCAAATGCAAGACTGTGATCCCTGAAAAACAAATGAAGTGAAATCTATAATTATCCAGGCTTTCTGCCTAAATACACTTTCCCCTACAACACAAGAGAAAACTCTAGTGAAGCATAATGGTCTGGATGAGTTGAAGGGATGAATGTGAGTTAAGGAAGGCTGAGGCAGCCAGAAGCTGAGGCAGAAAAAAGTAAGCTAAGCAGAGACACAATTCCAGAAATTTCTATATAGGGTTTCTTGAATATTAAAAGGAATATTATGTTATGAATACATATGTAAGACTCAAAGAGGCCAGGCAAAGAACTACCAGAAAGCCTGCAAACTGATCAACTCTAGGAGCTCACAGAGAGAGCACTGCAAGATGTTCCAGCTTGGAAAGCCGGAATGAAGACACATCACTGAACACAGGGGAATTCATTACAGATCTATGAAGGATTATGCCTTAATGGCAAGGCTAAACTAGTCTCAGAGGAAATGTTCCTATAAAACTGACTCAATACAGCTTAAAAACAAACCTCAAAAGAATCAAGTTGATCCACAAGTAACCTGACTACCTGAATGAACAAAATACAACATCCACTAGAAGAAGACAACAAAATCCATTTACAGTGTTCATACACAATGGCCAGTATCCAATCAAAAATTATTAGAAATACAAAGATGCACAAAAAAGGATGAAGTTAAGTGATAAAGATCTTAAAATATCTGTTATAATTACGTCCACAGATTTAAAGAAAAATATGAACACAATGAAGGGAAAACGGAACTATAAAAATTGATCAAATAAAACTTTTAGAGCTGAGCGACTTCCCTGGTGGTCCGGTGGCTAAGACGCCACACTCCCAATTCAGGGGGCCTGGGTTTGATCCCTGGTCAGGGAACCAGATCCCACATGCCACAACTAAGAGTTTGCATGATGCAACTAAAGATCCCACATGCTGCAATGAAAAGATCCCATATGCTGCAACTGAAGACTCCACATGCTGCAACTAAAAGATCCTGCATTCCGCAACGAAGATCCCGGACACAGCAACGAAGATCCTGCATGCCACAACTAAGACCCGGCACAGCCAAATAAATAAATTAATTAATTAAATATTTTTTTAAAACTCTGGAGCTGAAAAAAACAGTATTTGAACTGAAAAATTCACTGGAAGTGCTCAATACAGATCAGACACTACAAAAGAGAAGACTGATGAACCTAAAACCAGAGCCAAACTAAAGGTACAAAATGTAAGCGAACAGAGCCTTAATGATACATGGGACAATACCAAAAGCCAAAAATACATATTATCAGAGTCCCAGAAGAAGAGGAAGTATGTGAAAAAGTACTTAAAGAATGGATTTTTTTTCAAATTTGATGAGAAAAAACAAACAACATATTGAAGAAGCAGCAGCAACAACACAAACCCAAGAATATAAGTGAGCCCAAAGGAAGGTAAACACAAAGAAACCACACCAATGTAAACCATAATGAAACTATGGAAACGATGAAATAAAAATCTTAAAAATGGCCGAGGGAAAAAAGACAAATTACATAGCAATGAACAAAGTTAAGATCCATCACAGACCTCTCATCAGAAACTATGCCTACAGAAAACAACAAAATAGTTTTTAAAAGACAAAAGAAAAAAGTCAATATAGTTCTCTATATACAGTGAAAATAAGTCAAAAATGAAGACACAAGGAAAACATCGTTGACAAAAGCAGAAAAGAACTTGTTGCCAGAAAGCCTGTACTACAAAAAAAAAAAAAAAGTCAAAGTTCTTCAGATTGAAGGAAAATAATACCAGAATCGCTGATGTACAAAAAGAAATAGTGTCAGAAATTATAAATCTATGCATAAATATAAATTTTTTATCTTTAAAATGTATTTAAAAGATAACTGGCTGTTTAAAACAAAAACAGTAATGATCTATTAAGAAGTTTACAACATAAGTGAAAGTAAACTCTTAAAAAAAGAAAAAACAGCACAAAAGATGGAAGAGGGCCAAAGAAAGTGATATTATAGTAAGGATCTAACATTACATGTGATATGATCTATTACTTGTAAAAAAAAAACTGTTTTAAGTTAAACATGTATATCATAAAATCTAAAACAACCACTAAAATAAGAAATTTAAAAGATATAGCTAATAAGTCAATAGACTATTTACTATTCCATTTTATTTAATCATTAATTACTAAAAATAGAAATTTTTCCTATTCCATCATTTGGAATAGTAAAAATGGAATAGCAGAAGTTACTTAATCCAAAAGAAGGTAGAAAAGGAAGGAAAAATGAAAAAAGAACACATAAAACAAAACAAATGCCAAGTGGAGGACTTAAATCTAATCACATGGAAAATTATATTAAATGTGAATGTTCTGCACTCCAATTAAAAGAGAGAAATCCGAATGGAAGAAAAGCAAAAACAAGCTATTACTATCCACAGAAAACACACCTTAAAAAATAAAAACACAGAAGAGGTAAAAATATATATGATGTAAACCGTATCAAAACAAACCTGGAGTAGTTACATTGATATCAAAGCAGACATCAGAACAAGTAGTATTATTAGGCATAAAGACATATAATTCATAATGCTCTTAAATGTTCATGAATTCAATAAAAATACATGATGCAAAAACTGGAAAAAGTGAAAGGAGAAATAGATAAATTGAGAATTATAGTTAGGAACTTCATATCTCCTCTTTCAGTAAAAAGTTACCTTCAGTAAAAGGCTAATAATACAAATAAACAGAAAATCAGTAAGGCAAGAAAAGACTTGAACTGTATTATCAATCAAATTGACCTATTTGACATTTATAGAACACTATGCCCAACAATGGGATAAAGTACATTATTTTCAAGAGTACATGGGACATTCACTAAGACAGACCATATTCTGGGCCATTACGCAAACCAAAACAGATTTTTTAAAACTGAAATTGTACAAAGTATGTTCTCTGATCATGATGGAATTAAACTTGAAATCACTAACAAAAAAAATTTTTTTTAATCACCAAATATTTGGAAATTGAAAAACTCACTTTTAAATAACCCATGTGTCAACAAAGAAATACAATGGAAATTAGAAAATTAGAGAACATACTGAGTGATTACAAATATTTGACAAAAAGAGATTTAAAGTTGTTAAAGAAACTTTCACCAAAGGAGTAAAGGAAGGAAATACTAAAGAGCAGAAATCAGTAAAATAGAAAAAGAACTGTAAGAACACTATTCATTAAGACCAATGAAACCAAAAGCTGGTTATTGAAAAGATTAGCAAAACTGATAAACCTCTAGGCAAACTGACCAAGAAAAAAGAAGATACATATTTCCAATATCAGTCACGAAAGAGGAGGGATCAGTACAACCCCGCTAATATTTGAATATAATGACAAAATGTTAAAATTAAATTAATGCCAATAAATGTGGCAAATTGATATAACAATTTACTTGAAAGATACTTATCACCAAAACAGACAGAAGAAAAAGAGAAAATCTGAATCTATTAAATTACTTGAATTTATAATTAAAAGCTTTAAACAACATAAAACCTCCTGGCTCACTCATCTTCTCTACTGAATTCTATCAAACAGTTAAGGAAGGACCAGTACCAATCTTACACAAACGTTTTTAAAACTACAGGAAGAAGAAACATTTTCAACTCATTATGAATCCGACATTATTACCCTAATTCCAAAACCAAACCAGAAAAAATATATATACAATAAAAGAAAATGACAAACCAATATCCTTCATGAACATATAGGCAAAATATTTCATCAAAATAACTGCAAATAAAATCATGCAATATCTAAAAGGGTAATCTACTACGACCAAGTAGGGTCATGAATTTCATCTATATTATCAAGGTAAATAGCTGCCAGGAGACCTAAGGTTACAGGGCAACCAACCAACCCAAACTCTAAAGAAAAACAGGTACCTTGAAGGACAGATGGGGGCATGAGCACCTAAAGGCTGAGTCTGTGCTAGCAAGAAAATATAGAACCCGTGGAGGCCACAAACACAAGGGGAGGCATACCCATTCACAGGTTCTTCAGAGACCTCACCAGGTTTGCGCGCGCATGTGCGCGCACACGCACGCGCACGCACACGCACACACACACACACACACACAGACCAGGTGCAGAGTGAGAGGTCTGAGAAAGCATCCCTCATGCTTGGGGATGAGAAGAGCAACCACTGAGAGAAAGGCATGAAGTTCAGCCTGGATCCTTTCTACCATCTCTAATGCATGGGAGAATAAAAGGCTAAAACCACTGAGGGAAGTGCAACAAACCCTCTGATTTTCTGAACATTGCTGAAAACCCATTCGAGCTACGAAAAGGAAGCAGCAAAAAACCCTGTACGCCTAGGGGAGGAAAAGGAATTCCAGTACAAGTGGAAGTGGGTGACACACATTGAGAAGTTCCCTTTTCTAAAACTTAGGACACCACGGTTACCCAGTCTACTATGGTGGATATCTTGCTGTTTTTGATAATGGATCCAAGCGGAAATGGCAGCAATTGGCATGTACAGGCTGGAGTGACACAAACTGACCAGTGGCTGCGATTTGGTCCATAGTTTGCAGCCCCGAAGAGAGATGTTTTTAACCTGTCTTCCAACTGGTACATCTGAAGGCTATGCTATAGGCAACAGCCCAAGACTCAGTAAAAATACAACAACGTTAATCAAGAGGAGTGTTGCTCAGAGCTATGAGGAAGGAACAAAGGGGGGTCACATCCACTCTCGGTTTTCTGGAGCTGGCACTGAGATTGAACAGCTGCAGCAGCACAATGGATACCATCAGCTTATAACTTGGCCGAACTATCCGTCAACCAGGTCTAGGTATTCACAGGAACTTCTGTGCATCAAGGACCCCAGTGAACCAGTGGTTTGCTTCAGGTAATGGAATGAAAGAAAAGGTTTCCCCCAAAAGGGTTCACTTCCATCCCTTCATGCAAAACCAAGATTACACTAAGGCGAGGCCAGCTGCACCCTTGAATAAACCATTTTCATTTGTTCATTTGACTTTCAATGAAGTCTACTGGGCCCTTTCCTTGTAGTCGTCAAGTTCAAGTGACATCGGGCCAGAGAGTCACAAGGCACCTATGGATCAGGTGACTGGTTTTATTAACAAGACCGTAGCAGTAGGCCTGTTCAAAAGAGGTGCACTTGGCAGCTGGGTCAGGCAGGTGGCACTGCTGTGCTAAGAAATAGCCTGAGCACTTTAGCAGCCACAAAGTCTTTAACTAAAGCTGTGGGTTTTTCTTTCCTCCTGGGATGATACATTGTGCTAGATCACCGGGGTGGGGACATGCAGGAGCCCGCGAATGGGGCAATCTCCTGTTAATTTATAAACCTTCACAACATAAGCATGTAAAAACCATCAATACCAAATACACATTTGCCAGGGGAAGCCAGAAGAACAGTACATGAAGAAGCCCAGAGGCTCCACCCACACTTTAGCTTTTCTTGAATTTGAGTGCCACCCACTGTCCACCCCCCCCCCGCAGGAACACAAACTAAGGACTTACACACACACACACACACACACACACACACACACACGAGGGACTAGCCAGAGCGGCCAGCAGACGACATTCTTTTCTGACCAGGAGCGTGGGGCGTAGTAGCTTGTAGAAGAGGACTGAGGTGGTGGGAGGCTTTTCTCCTGCTGGCTCCGTGCCCCGCGGCCAGCGCCGCTTCCTCCCACAAGCCTCCAAACTCCTCTGAGCCCCTGGGCCTAGGGGCTGTTGAGCTGCCCACGCGCGTGCTGCGACAGCTCCACCCTGCAGTCCGGTGCCTTCGGCCCCCCTGCCACCTACTGTGCTTTCTCCCCACAGGACCAGATTGGAGGGTGCTTGGGCACCTCTATCCAACAGAGCTATAAAAGTTTGAATTTCTCCCCTCTCCTTGCGCTCCCCTGCCATGCTTGGCTTTTACTTTAAGCAGCTGAGGTTAGGGCAGAGGGGGAGAGGAATCAGAGGGCACAAAGGGAAAAAGCAGCTCTGCACTAATAAGCAAGACTTTGCAGCTACATTCAATTTCAAGCGGCTGCCTAACTGGACTCAACAAATGAACTTAGAACGTATGAAGTCTCCCCAAAGCGCTGTATCCTCACTGCTGAACGCCTTTTCTTTTAGCTCCGGGGAGCCCTGGAGTCAGCAGCCACAGTCATACTGCCTTCTGTGGAGGCCCAGAGGCTTGCTGCCTCACTGATGTAGTTACATTCTTTCTTCTTAGAGCCTGGAGCCTGAACAACAACCATAGTACCATTTGGGCAGCTTCATTTAACTGCTTAGCCTCTAAGAACTCATTAACACGTAAGTCAGTAAGAGACCTACTAGCCCACCACTTAAACAAGAGCATTTGCTATTGCATCTCATGCTCTCTACACCAGCCCACAAGGGCCCTTGTCTTCTCTTCTGTAGGAAGCCCTGTTTCAGTCAACATCATGTCCTCGTTGCCAATATCGTCAGGAATCGTGAAGGGTCTAGGATTTTACCCTATTTGCAGGCTATGAAGCCAGCTTGTTTCTGTCATGTATACTGGCAGAAGACTTAAGATGTCTCGATCAGAGGTAAAGGACTCAAGACACAGCAAGCAGTATGAGAGATCATGTCACTCTGACAGTTCACCTTCCTATCCAAGTCCTCCTGGCAGAGGGACGTGGTTGGATACTCTGGATACAGTAGGTGTGCATCACAGCCAAAGAACACTGTGCTGGACAATTTACCATTTTTATAACAAGCAGAAGCAAGTCTGCTCTTTGGGGAGTTATTATTGCATCCCTCAAAGTGGCCAGCTTCCAACACAACCCTGAGAAATGGACCAGGTAAAGAACAGTCAGGTCTTTTCATTCTTAGCATGCCCAGCAATCCCCAGCATGCCCTAGGACCTTCAGGGATGCTCAGGGCCCATGGCAGCATGCTTCTCCCAACACACTTTTATCAAATCTAATACCAGAGGTCCTACACAGTAGCATAAGAAAAGAAATAAACATTACACGTGGTTCAAGAAGAAGTAAACTGTCTCTATTTGCACACGTTAACTGTCTGTACAGAAAATACCATGGTATTCACAAGAAAAGTTCCCAAGACTAATATACGAGTTTAGTAAAGTTGCAGGATACAAGGTCAAAATACAAAAAATAATTGTATCAATATTTCTCTCTACTAAAAATAAACAAAGATAATAAATAAGCAAAGGACTCATAACAGCACATAAGAAGGGATTTGCCATAGCTTTGTTAAATATATAATCTATTTAATCAGCTGACTTGGTTTCAGAACACAGAAATGAATTTGATCCTGCATAATAACCTACAATAGAAGAATTATAAGAAAAATGAAGCAGCAACAGGAAGAGAAACCAATGTGGAAAAAAAAAAGCATAAACATGTTTGTGTAATTCTTTGATGGAAATGTAAGAGAAAAACATCAACAAAATCCGTAATATTTAAAAATGCAAAAAGGGATATAAGGCAGTCAAAAGAGCATGCCAGAAAATTAGGGTCAGGGGTCGTAATAATTTGGACAAGGGCCCCAAACAACATGCCAACAGTAGGACAACAGACGGAGATTAAAAAGTAGTAATAGTCACAGGGTCCAAAATCGAGGTTTGGATGAGAAAAATGGAAAGAAATGCCATGTATTAATTGTTGTAACAGATGCTGGCAAATGACTTACAATCACATACTGTGAAAAATAAAAATGAAAAATTTTAAATGCCCGACTTAAGTGAGATAGGGAAGGATGGGGAAGAATGCTCTGTGGAGTTTTTCGGTTAAGACATACAATTCTGATGCATGTACTTTACCCAATTACAGTCAGTTTTCAATTATCCTCTTTTATAGATAATGAATCACCAATATTGTTGACTCTCTACTACCCTGGCTACTCCCCACTTGAGGGAGGTTTCAGCAGATGGTCCATTTCTATTTTTCTGGTAAAACATTTGTTGTGATAGAAATTTAAAGTTGGGAAGCCAAATGAAATTTTTGAATTGGCTTTACACTGAAATAATCCTTTCTACCTTGGCCTCTAGTATCAGAGAGAGTTGAGAGTTAGCTATGTTAAGTATTCATTGAAAAAGCACTCTTGAAGCAATACAATTTAAAAAGTGATTTTTCAGCAATTAGAAACTGCTTTCGCATATATACTTTGCAAATAGTTTCAAAGCACTGTCAGTTGTGGTTAATTCCAATATTTCACAAAGTTGAGGTTTTTTATTTACAAATTCAAAATCATCAAAAATTCTGTAGCATTAGAGCCAGACACAAGCTAGATAAGAATGATCTGATACAAACAGTAAATTTAAATGTGAACAATAAACTACTCTCTCATACTCAAAGTTGTCCAAACTTAAGGAGGCAAATACATAAAATTAAAAGTCAAGGACTCCCATGTCAGGAATTTTAGCTCCTAAACTAAATAAAAATCAGTGTTTTTAACTTAAAGAAAAACACAGCTTGTGAAGTGGGATTTTAATAGAGATATCTGAGGGTTAGATTCACATCTGTTGCTTAGTTATTATTAGGAAACTTAAACTGCTTTCCCAGGTTATTATTAACTAATTAATAAGTAATCTATAAAATGATTTTGTAACATTTGGTTTTAAATCACTAACTGTAGCATTTTTCAAAATTAGTATCCTATATGAATACAAAATATATTAAATGCAAAATTGTGAAAATCTGTTGCTATGGAAGTAAGAATCTGTAAATTCTGATGTTTATAATTTGATATTAATTTTTTTCATGAAAAGAATATAATCTGATTCTCACTCAAGGGGTTTAGATATCTTCTTCTTTGTTAAAAACAAAGGAATTTAGAATTATCCTGCTAAGAGATCAAAGAACCTTATAATCATCAAACCAATTTGTGGTTTTAAAAAAGAAAACTATAGGGGAGTTCCCTGGTAGCCTAGTACTTAGGATTCCGGGATTTCACTGCCATGGCCCAGGTTCAGTCTCTGGTCAGGGAACTGAGACCCTGCAAACTGCGTGGCACAGCCAAAAAATAAAATAAGAAAGAAAAAGAAAAATATACTAAGCATTGTATGCAGTAAGAAGTAACTATTATTTGTAATATCTTGTGTATCCCTAACCACAAATCACAGGGAATAAAAGGTGTTGTCTAGACCTGAACTTTCTTGCTGTCATTATGTCTTACAGAGATCCCAGAATTTGTTTTTTTCAAAACAGTCTGAGTATAACTTGGAAATACTGTCTCACAGAGAGCTAAACAAAACACAGAAATATACATCAATTAAAAAAGTCAAAGCTATATCGTGACCCAGAGAATGCTTGACTTGTCAAAAGTCATGTAACTAATAAGTAGTGACTGAACCCAAATCATCCAATTTTAAGTCAAAACTACCCTCAGAATTTTCCAAAGAGAGAGGGCCAGCTATATATAGTTAGAAGGTGATTTGCAGACTTCTAACTTACCTAGACTGACTAACTTACCTACACTTTCTCATGTCATTAAACTTCTCTGTGCCTTTGTTTCCTCTACTTCATGGTGATATTTTGACGATAAATGTAAGCAAAAACTTGAATTCTTTGGCAGAAAAGCACTATATGTATTTCACTATGTTAATAACTTCTCACCTCTACCACAAGTTTCAACTGATATCTTTTCTTTACTTTTAGTTTTAAGCTGCAAACAACACTATATGTGTGCATGTGCACACCTGCGCTACCTTTCAGCATGGCTGGCATTCTAAGATCCTTTTCTCCAATTTTCAAAATGCATGAAAAGTAGCACAATATTTTAATTTTTATGATTATCAAAGCCCTGCCACCCAAAGCTCTGCAGAAAACTGTAGAAATTCACGCAACATTTTCCACCACATTACTCTCAACTTCTGTGGAAATGCAACTCACAGCTCATATACTATTCAGCCAGCCCCCTGTGCAGCTTAAACACTAGCAGTGGAAGATTATTAAAATGTATACTGATTTTCAAAATTATAAACAGTAACTTCAATTACAAATTAAAAACCTAGCACGTAGTTCTAAAAATGCACATCACTAACGTCCCTAAAATAATGGAAATAGGTAATCAATATTCTAATAATTCAGTGATTTGCAATATGTCTTCTGTTTTGTTAAGAGATATAGAATTCAGCCACTTTATATACTCAAGTCTAAGAAAAAGGTTTCCTCAATGTGTTCCTCAATATTGAAAATAGAAAATTATTCATAAGTAACCAAAATTAACAGAAATTTAAATTTAAAGTAATATTCTGTTATCTACACCACTGTTTTTAATTCTTTTGACAGCGTATCTTAAAATAATTTAGCTTTGTAACTTATGAAGACATGTAATTAACTTCCTTTTTCTTTTACCAATATATTTACCCAATAACATTAGCATACAGCTGCATACGACATTAGGGTATAGCAATCCACTAAAAGTACCCATGTTAAAAACAGAAACAGCAGTTGAAATAAAATATGATGGCACATGATCGGTACATATATACTGAGCACGGGTTACCAGAGGTGAAGACTGAATAGTAATATCAAAAGTAATGCACATGATTAAATCTCTTCATACTGAGACTCTACTAATAGCAGTGGAATTAAAAAAAAAATTGTAGGGTGTAATCACCTTAAATCAAGCTTTATTAATATTTTGAATGAATGAAGTGAATACCTGAATGAATGACTACTGCAGTCATAATAATATTTAACACCTTGAGATGTTCACAACAATTTGGAATACACAGAGAAGATGACTTGAATACAAACAAACTAGTTGAAATTCAATGTGGTTCACAGTAAAGATGCAGTGCCTTTCTATTTGTAGAACAAAGAATCTCAACCAAAACATATATACAACTAAAATATTTTCAAGTGCAATTATCCAAGGCTTTAAAAAGAATATATACATTTTACTATGTAATTCTTTCTTGCCCCCCCAACACCACCACCCTATATCTTTTTAATGTTTGGCATAAGTGAACAACAAACCAGAATAGAATACGCATTTTTTTAAAGACTAATTTACTCCTGTTCTATTTAAGAGCAACACACAACCACTTATAACTACAGCCTTTTAAAAAAGCATCCTTATATAAAACAGTGGTGGGGGGGGAATCCCTGCTATACATATGAGGCACAATTTAAGCCCAATACAACTGACCAATCAAAATTAGTGAATGCACTGCATCTCTCTGCAGTGGAGAGAAGCCACAAGGTAGGCTGTCATTCTGCAAAAGCTGCCCAGAACAGGCTTTCCTCTGAAAAGCAGTGCCATTCCTTTTTAGAAAGACTGAATCTAAGTGCTGTCTCTGGAGACAAGAAGCCTTCAGTATGTTAAATTACTTTCATTATGTATTTTCAGATGCTTATTGATTCCACAGTAGGAAGAGTGAGAGACTGCAGCAGCCTCCAAGCAGCATTACATGTTCCATACATTAGCAGTACTGCTGAAACAATGGCACAGTACAGACACACATTTTCATTAAGGTCTTTTTCGAAGAGGTGTTTATGACCCTCTTCCCCCAGTCCTCTACTAACCAGTGAACAAAATGAATCAATCAAAACTGGAAATGCTTCAACTACATCAAGAATTTATCAAATCTTTAGCAGAGGTAAGATGTGTTCCTTATTATAGTATTCAGCTGCTTTTGAACCAGTGTAGTGGGGTAAAATTACTTTGAAAAATTTCAGCCTAAATATTAAGAGTTTATTTGCTTAATTCTACTTATTGCTAAACATGTATCTTTTAGATCTATTTATTTTAAGACATGATATGTTTTAAACGTAATTTTTTAGGATGCAATGTTAAATACAAAGAATATTCTTTGTTGAATCACTCTGAAGATAGATATCAGCTTTTTAAGTCACTTCAGATATACTAAATATCCTTAATTTCATCAGTAGTCTTTCTGAAGTGTTCAAAAAATGCTTATATTTCTTGAAAGAATCAGTTTTACTATTTAGTTATTATTTATTACTCAATTTTAGGTTTATTATTGGGCATGTTCATTGAAAATTATTTAATTTGCAGTCACCTTTTACATCACCCTTTACATTTCAATTACACGAACAGTTCATCAATGGAAATTTATAGTGTTTTATCATGGAATCTGTTTTAATCAGTTAAAATTCAAACCATGTGCTGATAAGCAAGGGACAATATTTTACAGCAGGAAATACTGTAAAATTTATTATAAAGATAAGAGGGAATGACAGTATGTTTAATGTATGCTAATTGCTCATAATCTCTGAAAATACAGGTTAACTTCTAAAATGAGAGCAGAAATTGGTTTAAAAAAATACAGGTTTTCTTTCATGGTAATATTTGCAATGTTAACTCTATTACTAAATATTATACTTACAGTCTTTGTTAGGAAAAGAGAATATTTAAAGAAACCGTTAAATTTATGCATAAGCTATGGCTCTAATAATACAGTTTGCTTACTCTGATAACAAATACTGTGTATGGTGTTAAATAAACACAACTAAAGTAACTTTCAATTAATAGGAAATTATTAGGAACCTTATTCCTTAACCATTTTTTTTTCTTTTTCACAAGGGCCCAAGGCAGCTAATTCAGTATTTACAACTGACAATATGAAGAATGCATCTGACCCATCACCTCCCTAGCTGTCTAAACCACAAACTGCAGGATATTCTTGCAACAATGATTTTAAGACATTAAGGAGTTAAAACCAGAGAATATAGTTCTACGTTACTGCTGGGATATAACATATCGACAGTAACCATCCTAAGAAGATGCTATATAAAACAGCCACAAAATGAAAATATAACTAACTGTAAAAGCCTGAAAACAAAATGGTGAGCATTTTTAAAGGGGGAGTTTATACTTTGACATACCAAAATTGTGGAGCCACCGATTCTTGAAGAAACAATGAAACATGGATTGACAAGAGAATGACATATATTACCAGCAAGCTAAATGAAGCTTTAGCAAGTATTTTTCTGCACTAAATATTCAGATATTCGTATCAATTGATATTACTAAAGGATTTTTCCATCTGAGTTTTATGACCAATTATGTATCCTCTTCTAATGAAAACAAACCAAATTAAATAGCAGATGGTTTTTATCAAGAGAACATGGAATGGACTTATAACCAAGTTATGTGACCAAGAAATCATTTCAAAATAATGAGGACTGCTATAGAAACAGATTTACATTTGTAACAAAAGGATGTCTAAGTACATTTTAGAAGCTAGAAACCTTATGTTTCTTTTGTTTTCACATGTTCTGGAAAATAAAGAGACATCATCACATATTCTCTCAAAGGGAAACAATTCCTATCATTTGAGGAAGTTTCTCTCGGTCGTGACTTTTTAAGGCAAAACAAACACAAGTATTTTGTACTGGTCTTTAGAAATTCATCAGCCAACTAAATCTCACAATTCATGCAGTTGAAGTACTGGAGAGAAAAATGAAAGAATTCCTACAAGACATGAAATAAAACACAGCTACTTCACTGTTGTCAGGTAAAAACTCATGTCCAAGTCTGTTAATGACATCATGTATCATATTGTGAAAAACTGCTATAGTGAGCCAAAAGGCCCATAAGGCAACAGCAAACAGGTAGGTCAGAAGATGCATGCACCCCACAACACTGTTTAACATTTACAAGAGAAAAGAATCTTGCTCTAGAGTAGATGCATTTTCCTTAATTATCATCTAAATTGACATTTCTGCTTTATTTAATTCTAAATCTAACTGATGTGACAAAGACCTGATGTTTAATCTGGCAGTTCAGAAAATTTGGCACACTTTAAAATTTTCCATTTTTATAGGATTTCAATGCTGGCTAAGACCTTCACTTACTCAAATATATGCCTTTAGTAAACTTAAAAGAAATTAATAATGTTAGCATTTGTGTTTCTGAAACACTACCTTTAAAATAATATGCATAAATAAAACTATATTCTAAAACTTGTCAAAGGTTACATCAAGTGAAAGGCTAACATGAGTTCTGAAAATTATTAGCTTTTATAATTTGTTATGATTTTGCAGGCAAAATGCTGTACTTGAAATGTGAAATATAGTTGGTTGTATGATTTTATATTTTAACTAAATATACTAATTACTGACATTTTAGCCCAGCAAATCAGACATTATTTTTATAAATTACTCTAAACTTCTATATATTAAAACATAGATATGCATGAATTAGCAAGAGTTTGTTTTTTTCTTTTCATTTTCCTCAAAATGATATACACTGGGTGATTTACACAAAAGGTTTCACAGGAAATGTGTAACTTTAATAGATTCCTCAGAAAATGGGCTTCAGATACTTTTCCCTAAAATTTCATTTTTTGCTTTAAAAATTCTGTTTAATAAAATCAACTGATGCATTCTTTTAAACCACCTTAAAAATGGCTATTTCTTAATATGATATTAAATTTCAATTTTCTCCTACAAGATATGAAAGGGTGTGGTCACAAAATAAATCATTCATTCATAAGAGTGATTAGTGCTCTTTTACTAAGGTCTGTGGTGTTTTACTTCAAAATAATGTCCTTTTTTTCCAATTTTTATAAGTTTGATTGTTATAAAGTTCAGTGAGCACTTTCACTGAGAAATATGAAATATTTATCATTTGCCTACTTCAGTGGGAAATAACTCCAGATATCCCCAAACACACTGTTGACTGCTGAATATGAATTTCAATCAAGAACACGGACAAAGTGATTTAAAACAAACTAGTGCTCTGGGCCATTTGTCATTTTAAGTGAACATTTGTCCTGTTCATTTGAAATCTCATGGGAATAATTACACCTACACTAATTGTGCTACAACATGTTAAAATAGCGTTTATTTTCCACCTACTCACAACATTTTAAAATGAAATCTTAAAACACTGGGCTAAAATTAGTTTTGCATACTGGGTAGTTGTATTATACAAAAATATACTGTATCTCAAATAATAACCCTGAAAAACCCAACTAAGGAAAACCTTTTTAGTTTATTAAACAATTTTGAACTATATAGGAGCAATCTCCAGTACAGTTATTTCTTCAAATGGGGAACCCAGTTTCCTTTTACATCAAAACAATGCAAACCTTGATGTTTCCTAATTCTACATTTTCCATTAATAGTTTATAAATTTAAAAATTAAACTAAGTACACAATAAAAAATTTTTTTACAAAGAACACAGGTTTTGTACATCATTTAAATTGCCAAATATCAAATAGTTTATTCTATTTCACTTTCTAGGGAAAAAACCAACTGCTCCAAAAGAATGTGTTTTTCTCCCATTCTGGAAATCAACATGCAGTCTGAATCTAACATTACAGTGCGAGATGACATTGATGACATCAACACCAATATGTACCAACCACTATCATATCCATTAAGCTTTCAAGTGTCTCTCACCGGATTTCTTATGTTAGAAATTGTGTTGGGACTTGGCAGCAACCTCACCGTGTTGGTACTTTACTGCATGAAATCCAACTTAATCAACTCTGTCAGTAACATTATTACGATGAATCTTCATGTACTTGATGTAATCATTTGTGTGGGATGTATTCCTCTAACTATAGTTATCCTTCTGCTTTCACTGGAGAGTAACACTGCTCTCATCTGCTGTTTCCATGAGGCCTGTGTATCTTTTACAAGTGTCTCAACAGCAATCAACGTTTTTGCTATCACTTTGGACAGATATGACATCTCTGTAAAGCCTGCAAACCGAATTCTGACAATGGGCAGAGCTGTAATGCTAATGATATCCATTTGGATTTTTTCGTTTTTCTCCTTCCTGATTCCCTTTATTGAGGTAAATTTTTTCAGCCTTCAAAGTGGAAATACATGGGAAAACAAGACACTTCTGTGTGTCAGTACAAATGAATACTACACTGAACTGGGAATGTATTATCACCTGCTAGTACAGATCCCAATATTCTTTTTCACTGTCATAGTAATGTTAATCACATACACCAAAATACTTCAGGCCCTCAATATCCGAATAGGCACAAGATTCTCAACAGGGCAGAAGAAAGCAAGAAAGAAAAAGACGATTTCTCTAACCACACAACACGAGACTACAGACATGTCACAAGGCAGTGGTGGGAGAAATGTAGTCTTTGGTGTTAGAACTTCAGTCTCTGTAATAATTGCCCTCCGGCGAGCTATGAAACGACACCGTGAACGACGAGAAAGGCAAAAGAGAGTCTTCAAAATGTCTTTATTGATCATTTCTACATTTCTTCTCTGCTGGACACCAATTTCTGTTTTAAATACCACCATTTTATGTTTAGGCCCAAGTGACCTTTTAGTAAAATTAAGGTTGTGTTTTCTAGTCATGGGTTATGGAACAACTATATTTCATCCTCTATTATATGCATTTACTAGACAAAAATTTCAAAAGGTCTTGAAAAGTAAAATGAAAAAGCGAGTTGTTTCCATAGTAGAAGCTGATCCCATGCCTAATAATGCTGTAATACACAACTCTTGGATAGATCCTAAAAGAAACAAAAAAATTACCTTTGAAAATAGTGAAATAAGAGGAAAATGTTTAGTACCTCAGGTTGTCACAGACTAGGGAAAAGGCTAAGTTTCACCAAACCCACATTCAGAAGTTTTAAATTTAAATTGTAAAAAATTACTGCCAAATATAAGAAAAACATTTTAAGTACTGGTTATGTTGTAAATTTTCAATGTAAATGTCAAGATTAGATTAGGTCATATATATTCAATTTCTTCATTACTTAATGTATTTGTTGCATGGCAGTTTGTTAAGGTAATATCATGTGTAAATTTTGTCAATATTATGTCCATCAGAAGATATTTATGTAAGTCATATTTTCTAAAGAATAAATACATAGCCTTAAAACACTGTAAAACTTTAAAACATAACTGACACAGTATCCTTGCTTTTTGTTTTTTATATAAAGTGCATTGTTTCTAAGCCACAAACTACAGATATATTTATATGTTAACAACTGGAATAGCATTTTAACACAAAAACCAAAATTATGGGCTCCAAGCAACCAAAATGACCCAGGATTTTCTATACCACTATATTATGTTTTCTAGCATAGTCTACTTGCTATAATATTTGATGCATCAAAATAAGGAACTATATATGAAACTTTATCCTTTTTAGAATGTAGGAAATTGTAGGATTTATCAGGATTTTAAAATTCAAGAACCAAAAGACAAACAACCGTGTATATGCACATCAAGATAGGGAAACTTTTGAAATTCAAGTTTATTATGAAAAAGAGACTGATTTTCTAAGATCAAGGGCACTAAGCCTATAATATACAAATGAACTGACAATAAAAGGAAGGAAGAAAACTAAGGCTTCTTTCCTCCTTCCTCACTTTGGTTGAGTTAAGCCAAATGCTCTGGATTAATACAGTATACTGGCAAAAACCAGTGCATTAAAATAAACAGACATCCTAACTTTATTCAAGTCAGCCTTTTTGTATAACAGAAGTTAACTATTAAAATCTGAATACAAGGAAGGGAAAAAAAAAAGACTTTATGTCATTATAGAAAAGTCAACTATTTCTAACTTTAGAAACATAGCAACTTTAGAGTAATACAATTTACACAGTGTTCCTACACTATCAGAACTCCCGAGTGTTTCCAAATAATAGTAGTCCTTTTCAACTCTCAAAATCATTAAAGTGGCAATAAACCTTGTGAATTTTTTTACTCTACATCACTTAATTAAATTTAAAGCATTTTGCCTCCAATCCCCAATTCATGTTAGAAAACTGTGAAATTACTAATCCTAACTATAGATATCAGGTTTGAGAATCTCATATCACACAATTATTTTCCAATTGTTATAATCTAATAATCTATCGATGAGTGCTAATTATCACTGTACCTAAAAAAACAGCAATAAGTTATTTAAAGTAGGCAAACACTTGCTCCCTTGTAATTGGGTAACTGGACAATTCTTTATTCTGTTTTTTCATACTGTATTCACTAAATCAAGTAGCAACTCATTTTTAAATAAAAAATTTTTATGTCAAACAATTCAATAATAATCTCTCATTGAAAGAAACATGTTTTCATTAGGTGGTCTTCTATAATTAAAAATTAAATGTTGGACTGTGAAGAAAACAACCAATTCAATAATATACCACTTTTATGTAAATAAATGAAATTCATCCAGTTTAGTTTACTGAATACCTTATCCCTTGGGGAAATGAGCATCATGCAATAGCAGGAATTCATTGAGGTTTACATGACAAATTTAATAGTGATATATTTCTGATACTAATGTTATGTTGACATAATGTCAAATCTTGGCAAAGAAGTGGTTTCCTCCTGCCTTACTTTGTATTCTTTTATGGAATTAAAGAAATGCTTCAATTTGACAAAATATAGCATAAACAACTAAGACTTATTTTTTGAAAACTTAAAGAGAAATTAGTATTGCATAAAGACATTAAGAAAATTTTCATTCGACAAATATATTTAGCACAGAATATCTCCTAATATATTCATTTAACAATTTTTAAATAATTTTGTACTTGGATTTCTGAGCATATTTTAATATTTAGCTTAATAAAAATTAGACTATTTTTAGAAAAGTCTTCATGTTAAGAAAAACCCTTTGTGTTCTAAATATTTTTCATCTTCAAGTCTATAAACATGCCAAAGATCTCAGTTTAAAAACAGTTTTCTAGGGCTTCCCTGGTGGCGCAGTGGTTGAGAGTCCGCCTGCCGATGCAGAGGACAGGGGTTCGTGCCCTGGGCCGGGAGGATCCCACGTGCCGCAGAGCGGCTGGGCCTGTGAGCCATGGCCTCTGAGCCTGCGCGTCTGGAGCCTGTGCTCCGCAACGGGAGAGGCCACAACAGTGAGAGGCCCGTGTACAGTAAAAAAAAAAAAACAGTTTTCTAATAAATCTGCCTAAACTGCGTTCATGCCCTCTTGTTCTCTGTAATAAGAAATCTAACAAAATAAAAAATAAATAGCAAATATTATAATCTTGCCCTCTAAGCTGTTACTACTTCTACACTTGACACTGGAACTATTAACAAGCATTTCTGCCCACCTGTAAAGATCTTTCAGACATACAAAAGTGCACCCACTGGTTTACAACAAAGAATATTCATATTTACCAGATAACCTCTAGTAGCTTTTCAGTGTTAAATAATACGTAATATGTAAACCAAAATAACATTTATGTTAAAAGTTCAGCTTTTAAAAACAAGTCACAAATATGTTTGCAATTACTGATCTCAGCTTAAAGGAGAGAATGAGAAGCTTAGATAACTTTTTATTTAAATGTTGTTCAATGAAAAGGTGAAATATCTTTATTTTTCTTATGATGGCCCTTAACACAATGTGTAAATTTTTTACTTTATTTCAAATAATTTTACAAAAAAAGCATTAATGTTAATTTTTCATGTTAGAATGAAATTTTTAAATGCAAAAGCAATAGAGGTAACAATACATTCAATATGGGATCTTCTTAAAATCATATTTTTCTATCCATACGCCACAAATAATATCAATTTCTATATAGCTAACTGGGCTAGTTCCTGAAAACTACTGAAATAAGAACTATTCTTTTAAAAACTAACCAAAGATGAGCTCAACAAGGTATGGAACTGTTGTTTTCTCTTTTGTTTCCTAATTTAAGGTCATTGTTATTCTACCAACTAGTACCCAACTGATGTTCAGACATATTAAAAATGAATTATTTACAGTGATGCTTTATTAAAAAATGCCATTCATAGCATTGAATAATTCTATACTTCTCCCCCATAATAAGTCAATTTTTAGGTATATGGTCTATTTTTAATCCCCCAAATAAAATTATAGCAAAATCTCAGCTCTCTGGACATTAAAAAATCAAACTCCTCATTTCACTGAGATTAGACTTAAACGTAAAAACTTAAAAGTATAAGAAAGGAAGTGCTTATTCGTAGGGCTTTATTCAACATAGTAATTTCAAGACTACTTTCCAAAGTCAATAAAACTTTTGGTTTTATTATATTTTATGACTGTACATTTAGGTGAGCTCTGTAATTCAATTAACATTTGAATCCTTACAAGGTAGAAGGCATTGTGGCTGATACTTATATGGCAGAAACTCATATATTATTACCCTCAGAGCTTAAAATCTAGAATCGAGGTAGTAAAGAGTATGGTAGTACCTATGAAAAAAGCAGAATGTGGCAAATGTAAATTAAAAAGAATAAAGTTCTTAACAAACTTAATAAGAAAAGAAGTATGTTGGATTTAAGAACAATATAAACAAAAGCATTGTTGAGGAAAGCTACTAAAGCATATGCGGGAAACAGTAAATGGTTCTCTTTAGAAGAAGAATAATACAGTAGTGAGAAGTTGATATGGTAAGTTAAATTAGAACCAAAAGACAGAGGCCTTAAACGCCAGCAGAGAAATCTGAGCAGGGGAATAACGCGATAAGAAATGAGCTACGGAAAAAAAAAAAAACAACAGCAATATGTAGAAAGAGTTGATTGAGTAAGACACAGAAATGGGAAGCTGAGAAACCAAAGAAAACACAGAGGATAGGAAGCTACTGCCATCACCTTGACAGGTAATGAAAGGCCTGGCAACAAGTGCTGGCAGTAGCTCTACAAAGCAGCATACAGATGCGACTGGCAACATCAATGCAGAATCAATAGGGTATCCAACTGACTAGAAAGCCAACTGTTATAAGAGAGTGAAGAATTAAAAATGATGGCCATAAAAAGACCACAAGAAATTAGATTTCCTCAATGATCTAAGCACTTTTAAAAGTATGCTTTGAATAAAGTACATGGGTAACAAGGGCAAAAACAAAAAGAATTTCTGGCAAAGCAGAAAATTCAATTAAGTAAAATAAACAACATTATTCAAGAATGCTCTAGTTATTACAAATATTCAAAATGAAAATTCCTATTTGATGTTTTAAATTATCTACTTTATATTTCACATATTGGTTTATTCAGTGTTTCCATTAAACGCATTATTTTCTTCTTTGGTAATTTTTTCAATTATAAAAAAATATAAACAATGGCAAAATTCCAAGGTATACAAAGCAAAAAATATAAATATGATCCTTTGCTTCTTTCCTAATAATTTATTATAAATATCCATCCAACTCATTATATACATATCACCTTCATTCTTTGTTAATGGTTGCATAAGAATAATTTTGAAAAATTTAAAAATCATATAAGCAAAGTTTCTAAAAAATAATATTGATAAAATATCAAATACTTAAACCTTTTTCTATTATAATTAAATAGCTTCAAGCTACACTTCAAAAAGGCAAGAAAGGTTAACTTAGCAAACTGTGAAGCAGGTTCTTTTTCTAAATGGAAGTTAAAAGCAAGGGAAAAACCATAAAATAATCTATTTCTTTTCTTCCTTTCCACTCAGTAAGAAATATAAAAACTAGAGAAAACTTTTGACACCTATTTTCTTTATATCTCAGAGATAGACACCTGTGTGAGACCCCTATGGGACTGGGGTGAAGTCAAAGAAAGCTAAATGTGAGATGACTAATAATAAATCTTAGGGAAGAGAGAAGCTCAGATCACAATATAAACAAGAAATATAAGGAGATAATTAAACCCAGATAAGGCAGGAAAAAGATCTAAAATACTCAGAGATGCTCAACTCTTAGAGAAATACAAAGAGAACACAGAACTGTGGGTTAGAGAGTTCACAAAAGAAAGCTAATTTGAAGACTTTTGCTAAAAAGCATTCCAAACAATGAAAGGATTAAAACAAAACCCAGACAACAGATAGACTGGACAGATTAGTAATATGATAACATATATTACATCATAATAAGTAGAATGAAAGAATATTATAACAATTCACAAACATCTGGAACAGAGTAGTACTGAGATGTAGAGACAAAAGGAAAATTGGGTTCATCGTTAATACGAAAGCTATCACCTTTGAAAGAATACTCATTTTTATGAGAGAAAAAGAGATGAGCAAATTTAACACACTAATATTGCTCCCCGGCTCATGATAAAATAAGGTGTGAAAATAACCCTAAGTATCCCTACCCTTCTATTCACACACATTTTTTTTTTTTTTTACAGATCTCTATAAGCTGTATCCATGGTTTTCAAGCATGACAGCTTTGTACTTCCACCAGCAAGTGGTAAAAAGCACTGTCATTCCTATCAGGGCCACCAATATCAACTCCATACCGTTATCAAAGCAGAAGCATCAAGTAAGATAAAAAAGGAGAGCTGAGTCTGTCTGGGATTGAGGTCATTTTCCTCACCCTACTTCCATGAAAGCAATTATGTCATATTTCTGACAGACATTAAGCAAGACAGACTACCAAAACACATCCACCAATTTTTCAGGGAGAAAAGAAAAAGGAGCAAGAGAAGATAATAACGTTATGAGCAATCACTTTCCACTCAGACAGTTTTGGACTTATAAGACTAATAAGGGATGCAAAATGAAAAAATTTTAATTTAACATAAAAAATTTTAATGTTAATGCTAACAATGAGAGTTCTGGCCATATGAGACACAGACTGTAGGAATGAGAAATACATATGGGACTAATATATATACACAGCAGCCTTTAATATTATACACAATCCCATATGTCATATATTATGTGGAATACTCATTGGGTAGAGAAGAACCAAAGATATGTATTTCACTCTAATATTGTTAATGCCTCATTCAGAACAGGCTGAAATGTAAAAAAATCGAACTACATAATCAACACTTAAACAATTTTCTTCCCAATTCTTAAAAAGCTGCAGTCTTTCTTTTGCTACTGAATTTTTTCCAAGTATCGCTTCTTACAAGCAACAAAATGCTAGCAAACTGTAGCTACCTAAATTTATAAAACTGTCCTTAATCCACACAATAAAATAATGGTCTGTAATACTAATGTCACCTTTCATAATGCTTCCCCAAAAAAGTGACTGATAAATACTAATGGATGAGTAAATATTTGTGAAACTGAAAGGAACAATTTTTAAACTTCTGACCCTACGGAACCTTGTTTAGGAGAGAGTTCCTCAAAGTATAGCCCACCTACATCAGAACCTCTATGTTGTCTGTTTGGAAACTGCAGTTTCTGGGCCCCACCTTTACATAAGGAGTCAGAACCACTATGGCTGCAGCCCTGAATAATAAGTTTTAAAAAGTACCCTCAGGTGATTTGTGTGCTAAAGCTTAAGAACCATTACTTTACATACCAGAAGACAGACTGTGTATCAACGTGACAGACATTCAAGTAACTAATAAATGAAAAGATATAGAAGCAGCTCTGAACTCAATTCAGACCACAGTGCCTTCTTAAGGAAAAAATTTTTAAGCTTACTTCATTTTAACTAATAAAATTTTAATTGAACCATATATACTATAGTCCAGCAGGACATCTGTTTCCTTAAGAAATAAAATTCTATTTTCTAAAAAGAAGTTACCTAGGCAAAAGTTTCTTTAAAAATCATATACTCAGAAGATAAAATAGTACTAAACATAAAGAAGATGACACTATAAAGTGTTAATTTCACTTCATTCAGCCAAAATATTCTGTTGATTATAAACTGCACAACTACTGTTTGTCATAATGTTATCTTATTCTGACCAGAAAGTAAGCACTATACTTGCATATTTTTGCTCATTTCAATACAAAACTTATTCTAAAATAAGTTCGCAGGGAAAATACTAAAAAACTCTATTTTGTGTATCTTTTGAACAGATGTCACTCAAGTTAGGTAGATGGTTTGAGTCAAACATTTTTCCTTTATTATTGTAATTTCCTTTGTTTGTGCCATCAACACAATTGAGGAAATATTCAGCTACTCTTTGGTAATTTATGACAACTTTTATTTCCTATTCTGTTATAACAGTTTAAGTAACAATGGTATTCAGTGTTACTTAAATACTTCAAATGGTATTACAGAAGCATTACTCTGGGAACATTTCTTATTAACCCTTTCACTAAGAATTCTTTCCAACAACATTGATATTATTTTCTGTTGTAATTCTTTTGCTTTTTAGCATTTTCACTGAATCATAGAACCAATAGAACCATAGAGTGAGTTAGTATTCTTGAAAATGGGCTGCTAGTGAATACAATTTAAATATATAAAGAAAACAGTTTAGGTGATTGAATATAGCCACCTTACAGAAAAACATATGCCAAAAAATACATTTCAGATAAACAATGACTTTTGGTGTAGGGCTTCCTGGAGTCTCATAAATCCCCTGAAATTGTGTGCAAAATTTAATGTGTATCTGTATGCGTGCTTTTTCTCCGGAGCAAACATCTACAAATTCAAAAAGATCCTCACGAGCATGTCGTCGAAAACTAAAACAAAAACTATTCTTTTTTTTTTAATGATTATTATTATTTTTAACCACGCCATGCAGCATGTGGCATCTTAGTTCCCCAACCGGGGATCGAACGTGCGCCCCCTGCAGTGGAAGCGCGGAGTCTTAACCACTGGACTGCCAAGGAAGTCCCTAAAACAAAAATTATTCTTAGTGTTAGGAAGAAAGTAGGAAAGCAAATTTGGTAAATATTATACATAATTTATTTATAGCCTTCCTTATTCTAAGAAAAATATGACAACTTTTAAAAGCATCCAATTTTAGATACAATTAAATTAAATGAGAAAATAAATATAATAAAA
Organism: Mesoplodon bidens; assembly: GCF_964165515.1. Lineage (NCBI taxonomy): Eukaryota > Metazoa > Chordata > Mammalia > Artiodactyla > Ziphiidae > Mesoplodon > Mesoplodon bidens. The sequence goes on from NC_138166.1 coordinate 13,076,858, forward strand.
TCAGAGGAAATAGAATGAAAAGAATGAGAAAAGTTAAATTAAAATTAATCCTGGTTGGGCTTCCCTGGTGACGCAGTGGTTGAGAGTCCGCCTGCCGATGCAGGGGACACGGGTTCGTGCCCCGGTCCAGGAAAATCCCACATGCCGCGGAGCGGCTGGGCCCGTGAGTCATGGCGGCTGAGCCTGTGCGTCCGGAGCCTGTGTTCCGCAATGGGAGAGGCCACAACAGTGAGAGGTCCGCGTACCGCAAAAAAAAAAATAGTAATAATAAATAAAATAAAATAAATAATCCTGGTTTGAAATAAAAATGCAAAACATGTATCATTATCTTGCATTCTTATAAGAGGTGAGTCAAAAATTGTTCCCTGTGCTTTCCACTAGGTCAGATAAAAAGAGAAAAGAGGCTGATTACACAACTCAGCATTGCTAAAATAAAAATCCTCTAGCTGTTCAAAAGTACCAACTATTCTTAATACTGAGACCAAAAAGCACTGTCTTTCATGGATCTTCTCAGAAGGTATGTAATGTGTAAATGATGTTTCTACAACAACTTTAAAGACAACCAAAGCCTCATATGGTTGTTTCTTAGGTCCTTCAAAATACAAAAATGGCCACAACAACCTTACAGAAAAGGCAACAAGAAGTTTCTTAAGGCTGATGGTTATAATTTTCTTCGATGTACAATAATGGCATCAAACTAAAAGAAAAATCAGTAAAAAGAATTATATGGGAATGAATAATATAACATTGTCCAGGTATAAAACCCTCTGCAATTCTGGTTTAATCCTAGGATAGATTCTAGAATACTAAAGCAGTGGATCTCAACCATTTGGTACACATCTACAGGGCTGATCAGACTGGTTGGAAGAGAGAAATGGCACTTCCAAATGACAAGAAGACAGATGTTCTTAAAAACGAAACAAAAAGGCACCCAGGTAATTCTGATGTACTTATTCCTCTCATCCTCCTCACTCTCCAACTTTCAGAGATTACTAATTGACAGAAATGGATAGAGTGATTAGCATTCAGAAAAATCTTCCATAAATATTCTTTCTCAATGAAATTCTAGAAAAACTCATTGGCAGAGAAATGGTTAATTGCAAAACCCTAAACCCTGAAGAGCCACCTGAGCCGAGGCAAAGACTAACATCAGGAGAATGACACTCCACCCTTGACAGAGATGGCTGCTAGCAAATTCCAAAATGACAAGTTAAAGAACTGAATTTTCATCAACTAACTTTAAGATAAATCTACTTTGCCCTGAATTTTTAGTCCCCATTAAAACATCTTCTACCTATCAATGATTTAAAGACACAGTTTGAACAGATACAATGAGCTAAAAAAAAAAAAAAAACACCAAAAAAACAACTGGGCTTTCAACTTCATGATAAAAGACACCAAATAAATATTTTATCATTGTTGTTAATTACAAGAAATAAGATATCACTACCATTTATATTAACAAATACACTTACTGGTTCTACAACACAACTAACTTCTCAAAATACGTAAATGTTTCTAAAATCTTATTGAGTAACATATGTCACAGGATCTAGTAGGCAGATCACAAAATGCCCAGACAAAATTGGCAAGCAGCAATAACCATAAAATCCTAGTTACCAACATAAATAAGTCTGTTATCTTGTAAGCATTTTTTTTAATCATAAAAGCACTTTTATAAGGCTCATTATAATAGCACTTAGCCCTCACTTGCCCAAATCTGAACATTTCATAACAGGTTTGGGTTGTAGGCACGTACAAAAGCGGCGGCAATAAGACAAATATGTCAACATCAATATCACAGGGCAAGATATAACTACAACAAGAGTACAAGCGAAGAGCAATGGAGCACATGTCCCTGGAAAAGCTGCTGAAAGGAAATGGCACTTGAAATAAACTCTGACTGAGGAATACGCCTGGCTGATGGCCAGTAACAGGTGTAACTATAAAACCGTAAAAATTATACTAAAAAAAATCAAAGAATAAGATAAAATGAACTGGAAATTATACTTACAGTCTATAAAGCAGAGCAAATTTACCTCTATTGTATAAAGAATACATACTTACCAACCAATACAGCAATAGGAAAATGGGCCAAGAACAAGTAACTCATCAATGAAAAACAAATGACACACGCGGCAAAAACAAAATGCAAATTAGAGTAAGTTAAAAAACAAGTTAATATACTGTTTTTCACATATGTGACCTGGCAAATAATTTTTAAATGCTAATGTTTATTAATTTTGACAAAGTTGTAGGTATATTCTCTCACATTAGTACTAGAAAGAAATTTCATTTTGAAATATTAAGCAAAACATTAAACATAACCTTTGACCAGGACATTCAACTTCTTAAATTTATCCTAAGGAAACAATGGAATAATTGTACAAAAATGTATCTCCAAGCATGGTCATAAAAGGACAGTTATACTAGTAAGTAATATTAAAATGACCAAAATAGTTAATAATAGTAGACTATTTACATAAATTACTGGAGAGTTTTCATCTGAATATTACCCAGCCATTACAATGATATAGATTTATGTTTATTAATATTGGAAGGATGTCCATAATGTAATATTAAGTACAAAAGAATATGTACAACGGATATAGTAATGTACAAGGAAACAGTTGAGAGATTTCCCAAAATAAATCCAGAGGTGATACCTACCTACATGTTCTAGTTTTCAGCAATTAATACATACCTGAATTTTCTAGTTTGCACAATTAACATATAGTATAATTTTACAAATTAAACAATTATTCTATTAAACCACTGAGAGTGGTATGACAGTAGTGCTTAATGTTTTAAATAACACGAGAATTGAGCTGATTATCCTAAAAAAATAAAAATATATGGCATATGGCAGGCACTGTGAAAATGCCCCCCTCAGCTACACTTAGGAACTTAATAGTCACCAAATGTAAGTATAAAAGTGTATTATTAAATGAAACTTACAGAAGTAAAACTGAGCCTTTGAAAGTCAAATTAATTGGTCACTAGGACATATTTAAAATAGACATTTGTTTTTCACAAAAGTACTGTCCAGATGGAGACTACTTTGTCAACATTCAGGTCTTGTTCAGTTTTATGTGACCTTTCATTTATGAGCATACTTTATAAAATACTCATTTCTTTGCCATATTTTGTAGAAATTTAAAAAGATGAAAACATAGCATAGTTATTTAATTTTCTTGGTTTATTTTAAACCAAAGTAGTAACAGATAGCATTTTTCTCCTTTCTTCCTCCTACATTCAAAACTATGTCTATTTTCCCAAAGTTAAAATATTAAATATATGAAACATAACATTTTTCATTTTAAAAACCCTGGGCAACTCCATAAACACAGCATATTAATTGTGATTTCTCCACCCCTTGGTGTGTTCCTTTTATAAGTTTTCTGGTATTATCTTGTACTTTTAATTAGGCCAGGTTATCAAATCTAAAAAAAAAATTCATTAAGCTGTATACTTGAGTTTGTGCACCTTTTTTATACTTCAATAAAATGTTAAAATTAAAACTATGACATCTATTTAAATGATGCCTGTTTAATGCTCTTAAATGTTCTCTAGAATGCATTTAAATAATCAGAAGCAAAATACAAACCCTAGACTAAGATGTTTTTTTTATTTTCTTAGAATGCTCAAAATAAACACGTTTAAATCCCAAACCAATCTCATATCTCAAAAGAAAAAAATGCAGGGGCTTCCCTGGTGGCGCAGTGGTTGAGAGTCCGCCTGCCGATAAAGGGGACACGGGTTCGTGCCCCGGTCCGGGAAGATCCCACATGCCGCGGAGCGGCTGGTCCCGTGAGCCATGGCCACCGAGCCTGCGCGTCCGGAGCCTGTGCTCCGCAACGGGAGAGGCCACAACAGTGAGAGGCCCGCGTACCGCGAAAAAAAAAGGTTAAAATGGGCTTCCCTGGTGGCGCAGTGGTTGAGAGTCCGCCTGCCGATGCAGGGGACACGGATTCGTGCCCCAGTCCGGGAAGATCCCACATGCCGTGGAGCGGCTGGGCCCGTGAGCCATGGCCGCCGAGCCTGCGCGTCCAGAGCCTGTGCTCCACAACGGGACAGGCCACAGCAGTGAGAGGCCCGCGTAACGCAAAAAAAAGACAAAAAAAATGCAGGCAGCATCAACGTAGGAGAAGAGGAACCATTACATACATTAAAAATTTTTTCTCTTCTCTCCTAAGCACTTATTTTTCCTTTTTTTTTTTAAGTGTTAAATGTGATTTTATTAAGTAGAGGAGGTGAGCAGAAAGAAGAGATACATCCAGGCGGGAATCACATAGCGTAAACCAGATGAAGAATCAGAAATGGAAGATGCGCAGTTTTTCCCAAGGTCAGTTCACTCAAAAATGAACACAACCGCGGTACTTACAGGATGGGTTAAATGAAGTCTTGATAAGGAGTTCCTACTGTGAGCCGATGCAGAACTGACTTCCTCCTAGAGGTACCTGTACAAACATGCCTTGGACATGTATTATAGAGTAAGCTACCACATCTGTTCCTTATTTCGCTTCCTTTAAGAGGCAAGGGTGCTATGTGTCATATAATGACCTCACAAAACTTCAGAAGGCATCTGTCCTTACAGATGAAACAGCAGGTGGGATCAACTCTCGTTCCAAGTATGAGCTGGACTGGAATTCTGGGACCTCGAGTTTTTTCCTTCTCTAAAGACTGAGGTCCCTGGGATTAGGGCAACTCACCCCAGTGCAGACACCCTCAAAATCTTTCCCAGTGTGCTTCCCCTCCCATTCCGGTCGGGGATGGGGTGTGGCGGCCTGCGCCTCCTGCTAGTTTTGGCAGGGGCAGCAGAAGCAGCAGACGGTCCGGCAGGGGTTCTTCTTCTTGTACTGCACGGCCTTGCTCACCTGCACCTTGGCCTGGCCAGTGTAGTCGAGGGTCTTCTGCACGTTGAACTCGATGACGTCCAGGGTGTCAGCCTGCTGCTCCACCAGCACGGCCATCTGCAGGAAGAGGTCGTGCAGGTCACGGATGCAGCTCTCCAGCCGCAGCATCTCGCGGTGGCGGCTCTCGATCTCATTGAGGGCCGCCCGCACACCCTTCACGTCAGCCAGCAGGTTCTCTGAGAACACGTCCCACTTGCCTTATTCGAACATGTCCTCGATCTGGTTGCCCAACACGTCCTTGCCCATGATCTCCACCTGGCGCTGGATGCGGATCTTGCAGTTTTCGCGCTGCTTCATCTCGGTCTGGTTGTACTCGTGCATGGCGGCCTGGAACGGGCGAGTGAGAGCGCTGTACCGTGCGCGCGTGATGCGCGCCACGGACGAGTGGGCGCCATGCTACGACTCGGCATCCTCGCTCAGCGCCTTCATGGCGCTCAGCTTGCGGTGGATGCTCTCACCCTGCGCCTTGATGTCCTTGGCAATAGAGTTGATGGGGCGCTTGATGCTACTGAGGCGCCGCATGGACGTGAGGAAGCGGGTGTTCTGCTTTCCCAGCCGCTTCACGTCGGTAGTCAGCTGCTGGTTTTCATCCTGAAGGTCCTGGATGTCTCGGTACAAGGATTCCAGGATGTGGTCCGTCTTGAACATGATATCCTCGGGGGGCGAGTCAAATTCATCATCCTTGTCTGGGAACTTCTGTTCATACCGCTTGGTTACTCCACAAGTTCTACTAGCCAGTCCTTCATTATGCTTTGGGGTTGAGATGTGGTTTTCTTCTCTTTTTCCTCTTCATCCATTTTGTCCCCTTGCTGCAGCTCCATGTCTTTATTTGTCTTATTTTTCCCTTTAACACACTCTTCAGATGGACTGATTCCTTCCTCAAAGATGGTTTATAATTTCTGTGAGTTCATGGACCACAACCAGCATTCTTTCCTGGCCAGATTCAATGGACAGTCTTTCCTTGAGGATACCTGCTTGGGGGATGATGATCTTGTTGAGAAGACTTTGGAGAGCTGACAGATGTTCCTCTCAGGTCCACGGCTCCTTACCTTATGTATCCCAGTGTGAGCAGGAATCCTTGGTAGGGGCTGACATAGCCTTGTGTCACTAGCTCTGGGTGTTGAAAGCAGGCCGCTCCATCTGATTTCTTGAAACCCTATTTTCTTTTTTTTTTTTTATTGTATTTATCTTTTATACCGCAGGTTCTTATTAGTTATCAATTCAATTATGTCATGTAGTTATCTGTTTTATATGTATTAGTGTATATATGTCAATCCCAATCTCCCAATTCATCCCACCACCACCGCCCCCCACCATTTTAACCATTACATTAAAATTTTTTTAATTGCTTTTAAGCTGTACAAGTCCTTCAACTTCCACTAACAAAAAATATTGTTACAGCCTCTACCCAGAATTTACAAAAGTCCCAACTTCACACAATTCTTTTGTCTTATAGCACTTTGGTTCTCATTAGCACCTCCACCAGAGTACAAGTGGAAGAAATAAATAATAAGTGCAAGGAGAAGTCCTCTTCTTACTAGCTGTGTGATCCTAGGAATGTTACTTGTCTCATCCAGACTCTGTTTCCCCAACTGCAAAATGATAACATCTACCTCAGAGGCTGTTGTGAAACCTCAATGAGATAAAATATATACAGTGTTTAGCACAGTACTTGCCACAAAGCAAACAATGACAGCGTTTATCATTTTTCTGAAATTTTATGTTTTTTAATGTATTTTCAATTCAATTATGTCATGTAGTTACAAAAAAACCCACTATGTATTGATTACTGTAGTTCCTCAAAAAAGTACTTTTTCTCGTCTCAGTATTTGAGACCTGATTTTCACTTAAATGTGTTTATTCTACGTCAGTGCCCAACTTTAACTTGAAGATGTTCATAGTAATACTTCAGTATTTTGTTACCAGAAAAAATACACAAGAAATGTATATTATGTGATTTTTTAAGAAAAAACAAAAAAGATGTCATTTTTGTACACATAAGAGTAGAACACACGACCACAGATGATGATGTATAACCAATGTCACCTTCAGAATATATAAATTCATCCTTTAGTTCTATTTCTAAAGAAAGAAGGATAAGAGGAAAGCAATATTGGAGGGACCTACTATATGCTAGGCAAGGTTGAAAACAATCTATAATTTTGTCTCATTAAATCTACCCAACAGTCTTTTGAAATCTGAGAGAGAATTTACCTTGTCGATAGTCACACAGTTAGCAGGAGTGATGCAAATGGGATTTAAATCAAGCTCTAGATGGCTTCAAAGCCTATGTTCTCCTGTCTCTTAATCACAAACTACATAGCAGGAACAATTACATTATTTTATGGTATAATTTTATGACATTTTGAAGTCTCTAAAATGTTAATAAAGTGAATATTACTTTGATAAAAGAAAAGTTTATGAATACTGTGCTGTTCTAGTTATTACATTAAAATAAGTAGCCTGCAAGTGCCCATTCAACAAAATTTGTTCATAAATCATTTATCCTCAGTACAAGTCTTCCCAGCTACTCCTTTTCAGTTTTTATTTTCATTGCTACATTTTAACGCACTCTAGAAAATCAATTTCATGACTTTGTTTTAGGTAGAAAGTCTCCACATCAATTAGATGGTTGTTCTTAAGTATCCCCAAACCTTATTTTAAAAAAACAAACAAACAATACCTTCTCTCTCTCCTCCACCCTCTGTCCAGCAATTACCAATGTTCAGTATTTATGGAGAAGACCAAGCCAAATTTCTCAGAACACAGTTTAAAAACAAACAAGATTTTGAACTACTAACCTTACTAGGAAATTCTATGAAAAATGTCCTGTTCACATTTTTCTTCCTGTATTGAGATCCTGACTAAACATGATTCTTATTTCTGTTGGAAGTTAAATAACTATGGCTCATAACCAGGCTCCATCACATGCCTATAACCAGATCTGGAATAACATCCTACAAGAATCCCGAAGACCAAGAATGAACTTTATTAATCAGCAAAACTCTAAAACAGAAACAGTCTTAGAGACAAGCACACAGTAGGGTTTTAAAACATATGTATCAGCAGAGAATTGACACGTAAACCTGATTAGAATAAAAAGTAGTTTTCTTTTACTCGCAAATTATTTACCTGTAAAACCTTAAATTGGCCTGAGGCCATTATTTGTTTCTTAAGAGCAACAGGGGAAAAAATGTATAATTAGCCATGATATCAGAAGAGTATGCAGGATATTTTATAAGCCCTATCCCATTACAGCTGTTTACTTTAAAAACATCAGTTAACATTTCATATCTGTGTGTAAAAAAGGTATGTCTCCTGCCAATAAAAAGACATATAACTCTGGCACTTTCCTCTTGAGCAGAAGCAGGACACATTAAAACACTGTGTGTGTGTATTTTATTTTGTTTTGACTCTAACGTCTTTCTAGGGCAGAACTTTACAGATCAGCCATTCTCTTTCCTCCAAAACACAAAGAATCCTCCTTCCATGTAGCTGATACGGTACAGATGCATTTGTTTCTTATTTGCTGCCAGAACAAATTACCACAGACTTAGAGGCCTGAAAGCTACAAATTTATTATCTTCCAGTTTTGGAGGTTAGAAGTCCAAAATGAGTCACAGTGGGCTAAAATCAAGGTGTTGGCATAGCTGCATTCCTTTCTGGAAGTTCTAAGGGAGATGCCATCTCCTTGCTCATTCAATTTGTTAGCGGACTTTAATTCCTTCAGGTTGTAGCACTGAGGTCCCCATTTCCTTGCTGCCTGTGAGCTGGGGACAGTTCCCAGCTACTAAAGGACATCTGCATGTCCATGAGTCCCTTCCTTTATCTTCACAGCCATCAATGGCAGGCTAAGTACTTTCACGCTTCAAATCTCTCCTGCCTCTTCTACCACTGCAGCTCTCTGGCTCACTCTTCTGCCTTCCTCTTTCACTTTTATAAACTCAAGTATTTAGAATGGTCCCATCTGGATAATCCAGACTAATCTCCAATCTCAAGGTCCATAACCTTAATCACATTTGTGAAGTCCCTTCTGCCACATAAGGTAATATATTCAAAGGTTCCAGTGACTAAGATGAGAATATCCTTGAGGGGGCGCATTATTGTGCTTACCATACAACACCACATGCTGAGCTGCACTGACTTGAAGCGAGGAACAAAAGAGCATGTCACCACCTTTTGGCTAAAGAAGAAAAGTTCTTAGGATAAAATAGAGTTCAAAATGCTAAGCAATCTTCATCAAATACTACCACTATCAGAGAATCCATCAATTTAAGTAGACGTTATCATTAAATCCTTACTTCTTTTTAAATGGAAAAACACCTAGATATATTAACAACTTACTCAAAACTAACTATATTTCTCACGGTAAAACAGCACTGGTTTCTAGCATTAGGCTCTCTCTCTGTTCACTTTCTTTATGTTCCACAAATCTTTATCTGGAAGAAAGCTTCTCACAAAGCTAAAGACACACTGGAAGACACACAGGCTGAGATGAAGTCTTCTGAAGACCATGACACTTTTTATATCATAGAAACAAAAATGAATCTGTTAGAATGGTAATAAGACCCATGAGTGCCAGACAACCAGCCAGAATCTTAGAATCCCCATATTAAATATACCTGAAGACTAAAGAAAGGGTGTTGCTGCTTTAAGCTAGTTTTGGCAAAGAGAAAGAATAACTTCTATGGGTATAATTTTTCTGTTGCTCTTCTAAGTAAACGAAAGACTTGCCTTAGAGAACAGAAGAACAGAGAGAAAAAAGATCCCATAAAACTGATTTTAGTCTTTAAGTAAAAATTTCCACAAAATGTCATCCTTCCAAAACAAAGTAATAACTTTTAATACTAGTAGACTCCAAAAGGCAAAGTAATGATAAAGTACCTTGGCAAATTTATTGTTCTAAGTCTGTAAGGTTACTTAGACTCTATGAAACATTCTTGTATCCATTCATTCTTTGGGAATACAGAGATTTTATATACATAAAATTCAAGTCTGCACTGAACATTACCTCTAATCATATTTAAAAACTAAAATTACTTTGGAATCTCAACCTACAGAAATTTTTATCAAAGCGATTCAAATTTACAATGCTCATTTGATTTTATGGACTTTGAGTGCATATGCACAAAAGGCAAATACAAATTATTTTAGTCTAGTTTCCACTAATGGCAGAGTAAATTGGTCAAGCATAGTTTCCTGCAGATAATTTCTAAACCTAGATAAGCCATTTTTAAGAACACACTTATTTGAAGGCCCTGGAAAGTGATCAAAGGCAGGAACATACAGAAGGAAGGGTTACATTTGAAATACATAAACTGCAATGGGTAAGGATTCCAAGTTTGTGGGGTTTTGCCTAAGGGCACTGAACACCATTACTGCCATCAACTCCCATTCCAATGCCCACAGTTCTTGCAGCAGAAAAATACAGATTTACAGTCCAGAGATGGTAGAGAACACGAATTAAGACAGAGTAACAAAAATTTAGAAAGAAAAATCCTAAAAAGAATAGAGCCACAGCAGGAGCAAGACCCAAATCCCTGGCTTACCATTAAAATACACACATGGGGGAGAAGGGAGAATCCAGGAGGAGGGGGAGAAGGAAGGATCCAGGAGGAGGGGGAGAAGGGAGGATCCAGGAGGATGGGGAAAAGCAAGCAAAAGTCAGAGGGGTGTCTACCCTTAAAAGACTGGCAAGCCATGTGAGTTTACTGCTTTTTTTAGACTGATGGTTTTCCCCAAACAGTACACAGCTCAAGCAGCAGAAAGCTGGGGCCTTACTATAACTTGAGGTGTCACAGGACAGAGCTCAGAGCTGAAAGAGCAACTGGAAATTTAGGAAGGAAACTCTAAAGGAAAAAAAGATACACAAAACCTGAGGCCCATGATCTTAGTATCAACTCTGACAAAATTCTTGGTGACATCTAAACTACAGAGGTACAGGGCTGATCTATCAGGTAACAGGTTACTAAAGCAATAGCTATAAGCCAGAAGAACTGAGCAGAGATGAAGACCACACAGTACAGGGGAAAGAATGTGTAGCTTGAGATCAGACAAGTTAACTGCCAGCTGGAACAATAACAACAAAAAACAATCCTCAGAGAACACAGTAGAATCTCAGATAACAAATATATTATCCACAATGTCCAGTTTTCAACCAAAAATTACTCCATATGTTGGATCAACAGTACAGAATAGAGAGCCCAGAAATAAACCCATACACCTACCTTCGACAAACGTGGCAAGAATACACAATGGAAAAAAGACAGTCTCTTCAGCAAGTGGTTTGGAAAAGCTGGACAGCCACATGTAAATCAATGAAGTTAGAACACACCCTTATACCATATACAGAAATAAGACCAAAATGGCTTAAAGACTTAAATATAAGACACTACACCATAAAACTCCTAGCAGAGAACACAGGCAAAACATTCTCTAACATAAGTCGTATCAATGTTTTCTTAGGTCAGTCTCCCAACGCAACAGAAATAAAAGCAAAAATAAACAAGTGGGACATAATCAAACTTATAAACTTCTGCATAGCAAAGGAAACCATAAACAAAACAAAAAGACAACCTATGGATGGGGAGAAAATATTTGTAAACAATGTGACCAACAAGGGCTTGATTTCCAAAATATACAAACAGCTCATACAACTCAAAAACAAAAAAACAAACAACCCACTCAAACAATGGGCAGAAGACCTAAATAGACAATTTTCCAAAGAAGACATACAGATGGCCAACAGACACATGAAAAGATGCTCAACATTGCTAATTATTAGAGAAATGCTAATCAAAACTACAATGAGGTATCACCTCACACCGGTCAGAATGGCCATCATTAAAAAGCCTACAAATAACAAATGCGGGAGAGGGTGTGGAGAAAAGGGAACCCTTATACACCGTTGGTGGGAATGTAAGTTAGTAACAGTCACTATGGAGAACAGTATGGAGGTTCCTTAAAAAACTATAATAGAGTTACCACAGGATCCAGCAAATCCCACTCCTGGGTATATATCCGGAGAAAACTATAATTCAAAAAAGATAAATGCACCCCAATGTTCACAGCAGCACTATTTACAATAGCTGAGACATGGAAGCAAACTAAATGTCCACTGACAGATGAATGGATAAAGAAGATGTGGTATATAGATACTGTGGAATACTACTTGGTAAAAAAGAATGAAATAATGCCATTTGCAGCAACATGGATGGACCTAAAGGATATCATACTAAGTGAAGTAAATCAGAAAGAGAATGACAAATGCCATATGATACTTATATGCAGAATCTAAAATATGACACAAATGAACTTATTTATGAAACAGAAACAAACTCACAGACAGAAAACAAACTTATAGTGCCTGAAGAGGAAAGGAAGTGGGGGAGGGATAAATTAGGAGTTTGGGATTAGCAGATACAAACTACGTACTATATATAAAATAAATAAACAACAAAGTCCTACTATATAGCACAGGGAACCATAGTCAGAATCCTGTAATAAACCATAACAGAAAAGAATATTAAAAAGAATGTGTATATATATGTATAACTGAATCATTTCTCTGCACACCAGAAACTAACACAATATTGTAAATCAACTATACTTCAATAAAAAATTATTCCACATGCAAAGAAACAGATGTACATAACCCATACTCATGAAAAAAAATTTTTAAGGCAGATCAAAGAGATTGACTCTGCAAGTGGGCTCATACAAGGGATTTAGTAGACAATGACTTCAAAACAGCTAATATTTCACCTGAAGTAATTCAACATAGCACTAAGTAGATTGTGCTAAATTAAAGATGCATGTTGTAATCCCTAGGAATTCCTACAAAAATAAGGCAAACGTACAGCTAAAAAGTTCATAGACAAAATAAAATGGAATACACAGAACTATCTTATTAACACAAAAGAAAACAAGAAATTCCAACAAAGAAAAGCCTAGGACCAGATGGCTTCACTGGTGAATTCTACCAGACATCTAAAGAAGAATAAATACCAAAAACTTCTCAAACTGTTCCAAAAATTGAAGAGAAGGGAACACTTCCTAACTCATTCTATTAGGTCAGCATTACCCTAATATCAAAATCAGACAGAGACACTACAAGAAAAGAAAACTGCAAGCCAATATCTCTTATAAATAAAGATGCAGGAATTCCCTGGCAGTCCAGTGATTAAGATTGCATGCTTTTACTGCCAAGGGCGCAGGTTCGATCCCTAGTCGGGGAACTAAGACCCTGCAAGCCATGCAGCAGAGCCAAAAAAACCCATATATATGTATGCAAAAATCCTCAACAACATACTAACAAACTGAATTCAACAGCATATTAAAAGGATTATAGACTGTGACCTAGTGGGATTTATCCCTGGAATACAAGCGTAGGTCAACATACAAAAATCAAAGCAAGAGGCCACATTAATAGAATGAAGAGGGGAAAAAACCACATGGTCATCTTGATGCAGAAAAAGCATCTGACAAAATTCAACATCCTTTTGCAATAAAAACACTAAGTAAATTAGAAATACAAGAGAATTTCCTCAGCATAATAACAGTCATACATTAAAAACACACAGCTAACAACATACTCAATGATTAAAGACTGAATGCTTTTCCCTAAGATCAGGAACAAGGTAAGGATGTCCGCTTTCACCACTTCTATTCAGCAAAGTACTGAAAGTTCTAGCCTGCACAAACAGGCAAGAAAAATAAATCAAAGGCATTCAAAGTGGAAAGGAAGAAGTAAAATTATTTCTGTTCACAGATGACAAGATCTTACATGTAGAAAACCCTAAAGACCACACACACACACACACACACACACACACACACAGCTAAAAAATGAATTCAGCCAAGTTGCAGGACACAAAATCAACAACACACAAAAATCAGTTGTATTTCTATATACTAGCAATGAACAATTCAAAAATAAAGAAAACAATTCCATTTACAAAAGTATTATAAAGAATAAAATACTTAGGAATAAACTTAATTAAGGAGGCTGAAAGCCTTGTGCACTGAAAACTATAAAAGACTGCCAAAAGAAATTAAAGATCTAAATAAATGGAAAGACATCTGTGTTCATGAACTAAAAGTCTTAATACTTTAAGGTGACAATACCACCCAAAATGATCTACAGACATAATACAATACCTATAAAAATCCCAAAGGCATTTTTTTACAGAAATAGAAAAACTCATCATAAAATTCATATGGAATTTCGAGGGATACTGAATAGTCAAAACACTTTTGAAAAAGAAGAACAAAGTTGGAAGACTTGATCTTCTGAATTTTGAAACTTACAACAAAGCTTTAGTAATCAAAACAGTATGGTACCAGCATAATGATACATATTCCATACACCAATGGAATAGAAGACAAAGCCCAGAAATAAAGAGTTACATAAATGGTCAATTAAATTTTGACAATGGTGCCAAGTCCATTCAGCAGAGAAAGGATAATGTTTTGAACAAACAACATGAGGAAAACTGGATACCCACATGCAAAAAGCATGAAGCTAGATCCCACCTTACACCACATATAAAAATTAACTCAAAATGGATCAAAGATCTAAATTGAAGAGCCAAAACTACAGAACTCTTAGAAGAAAACAAGGGGGAAATCTTCACTGAGCTAGATTTGGCAACCGTTTCTTAAGTATTACACCAAAAGCACAGAGAACAAAAGAAAAATGGGATAAACTGGACTTCATCAAAATAAAAAATTCTCCATCAAAGGATACTATCAAGAGAGTGGAAAGACAACTCACAGAATGGGAGAAAATATTTGTGGGAAAAAATATTTTAGCTGACAAGGACTAGTATCCAGAATATATTTAGAACTCAACAACAAAAAACAAACGACTCAGCTTTTAAAATGGATAAAAGGCTTAAAAAACATTTCACCAAATAAGATATAAAATGGTCAATAAGTAGTACATGAAAACATGTTCAACATCACCAGTCTTTAGGAAAATGCAAATCGAAACTGTAAGATATTACCTTCACACTTATTAGGGTGACAATTATTTAAAAAAACAAAAAGGAAAATAACAGGGATTGATGAAGATGTGGAGAAATTCAAATTCTAGTGCACTGTTGGTGGGAATGGGAAAGGGGCAGCTACGGTGGAATACTGTTTGGCAGATCCTTAAACTGTTAAACACAGAATTACCATATGACCCAGAAATTCCACACCTAGATATATACCCTAAAGAACTGTAAACAAGGACTCAAACAGACACTCGAACACCAATGTTCATAGCAGCATTATATATAAAAGCCTTTTCAAAAAGTGGAAACTAGCCAAGTGTCTATCAAGAGATGAATAAACAAAAAGTGATATACAATGTAGTATTATTCAGCCATAAAAAATGGAATGAAGTTCTGATACACGCTACAACATAGATGAACCTTGAAAACATTATGCTAGGGCTTCCCTGGTGGCGCAGTGGTTGAGAGTCTGCCTGCCGATGCAGGGGACATGGGTTCGTGCCCCGGTCCGGGAAGATCCCACATGCCGTGGAGCGGCTGGGCCCATGAGCCATGGCCACTGAGCCTGCACGTCCGGAGCCTGTGCTCCACAACGGGAGAGGCCACAACAATGAGAGCCCTGCGTACCGCAAAAAAAAAAAAAAAAAAAAAAAACATTATGCTAAGTGAAATAAGCCAGACACAAAAGGACAAATACTGTATTATTCCACTTACATTAAGTACCTAAAATAGGCAAATTCATAGAGACAAAAAGTAGAACAGAGGTTACCAAGGACTGGGGAAACAGGAAAATGGGGAGTTATTGGTTGATGAATACAGAGTTCCTCTTTGGGATATGATGGAAAGGTTCTGGAAATAGTGTTGAGGGTGACACAACACTGTGGATGTACTTAATAACACTGAATTTTACACTTAAAAATGGTTTACGAAAAAAGGACAAAAAAAAAGCAGGAAAGAAAGACAGGAACAAAAGAAAAAAGATGATAAAAATAGAATATAGCAAAATGGCAAACTTAATCCAACCATATCAATAATGAGTAAAAATATATATGAACACTCCAAACAAAAGGAAACTGAAATTATAAAAGAACAGGTAATAAAGCAAGACTCAAGAACACTCTATCTACAAAGAAATAGACTTTAAATGCAAATTCAAGATAGCTACAGTAATCAAAATATAAAGATATGTGAAATAAGGACAGACACATAGATAAATGGAACAGAATAGAGTTCAAAAATACACCTACAGTTATAGAGTCAACTGATTTTCTAAAAAAGTCCCAAGGTAATTCAGTGGAGAGAGGAAGGTCTTTTCAACAAATGGTACTGGATCAATTAGATATCTTCATGGAAAAAAATAAGCTTCAACCTTTCCCTTGCATTATATCAAAAAGTACCCTGACATGAATCATAGACCTTAACACAAAAATTAAAACTTCCAGAAAAAAATGTAGAAGAAATGAAATCCAAGAAAGAGCAAAATGAAATCTCTAGTAACCAAAAGTTTGTGCTGGAGGTGGGGGGACTGACTCAGAGAGGCATAAGACAACTTTTGGGGGGTCACCATTGACCTCTGAATATATTCCTAGTTGTGACAATAAAACTGTAACATCAGCATTATCTTCCAATTAGATATGGTAGAAAAACACATTTCTGATTTATTGAAACGGATTTCAAGTCCCTAACACAGAAATTTTTGAAAATGACTAATACTGCATCCTGTTTTACTGAATATGTCTCTCAAAAGATCATGCCTGCCTACCTGCCCTGTTGTTTACATGGTATTAAAATGTAAAGTTCTATAACTAGACTTATAATCATAAATTTACATTGAACCCTTTTAACTTAGCCTATAGCCAATTTCAATCTACTAAACCAAAGACTGATAAAAACTGTTTAACATATTTAGAATTTTTATACATAAAGTAATCAAGTATAATGGCAATAAAAAGTAAAACAGCCCATCTAATGTTCCCCCAAAATATTAGACTTAGAGACTCAAAGCTGTAATTTACTAGAAGTAGGCTGACACCATTTTTTAGGAACAATGAATAAAATAACCAGTAAAAAGTCAATACAATAAGAAGCCTGTATTTGGAGCACTGTTTATATTCATTTAAGATACACTGCAATTTTTAAAACTTACATGTACTGGAATGGAAAAGAGAAGTACTGGCTTAAGCATCCAAATAGAAAATAAAGCCCTTAGAACCGAAAAACTGAAAATTTGATACATTACTAGTTTGGAGAACCTTACACTAAATTAAATGATGAATGGTCCAGCAGGGGGTGACAAATAGTAAGGTAAACTACAGACCTTCAATAAACATTACCTGACCATATGGAATAAAATATATACCCAAAAATACTACTGTAACTTTGAAATGTATGAAAAATAATATACTAAAGTTTACAAAAAGTAAGCTGCTTGCTTTTGTCTGGATATTAATCCTCATTTTCTGACACTATGTGATGAAAGATAAAACCAAAAATATACGATCATAAATGCTGTATGGGTATTATGTGTTAAATATAAATTTGGATAACATTAAATTCAATTAGTTTAATTAAAAAAAGAGGGTTTGTGGGTGTGTAATTTTAATATGCTTATGTCTCCACAACTGGCAATCCCATACCTAAGCATAAACCCATTATTCTGGATTTGAGCACAGCATCACCCTGACCTGGTGGTAGCTGAATCCGGTCACATATATAAGTAATTTAGAGACTATCTAAATCAAACATAGGTACTCAAGATGTTTATCATCATATATGATTACACTGTAGGTTTAAAAAGGCATACTGAATTTGCTACGCTGAAGTTGTCACAAAAACCTATGTACGTTTTAAATGCATTTAAGATGTCATCTCAACCTAGAGATTATCATACTAAGTGAAGTAAGTCAGAAAGAGAAAGACAGATACCATATGATATCATTTATATGTGGAATCTAAAATATGACACAAATGAACTTAGTTATGAAACAGAAAATGACTCACAGACATAGAAAACAAACTTATGGTTACCAAAGGGGAAAGGGGGTGGGGGAGGGACAAATTGGGAGTTTGGGATTAGCAGATACAAACTACTATATATAAAATAGATAAACAATAAAGGTCCTACTGTGCATAGCACAGGGAACTATATTCAATATCCTGCAATAAACCATAATGGAAAAGAATATTAAAAAGAATATATATATATATATATATATACACACACACATATATACGTATAACTGAATCACTTTGCTGTATACCAGAAACTAACACAATGTTGTAAATCAACTATACTTCAATTAAAAAAGAAGTCATCTCAGACCTAATTTAATACTGGAAACGGTTACATGCCATATTTACAAATTTTCCTATCAATAAACAATTTTTAAAAGCTTGAAATAGTAAAATTTTCTAAAATGTTCACCAACTACATCATCTTACAGACATCTCAAAAAAAATTCTTTAGTTCCTTAATTATCAATCACCTATTACGTGGCAAAGATTATGTAAATCATACTTTTTCCCACCTGTGCATAAATCAAAAATGTTTGCATATAAGTATTGTTTTATCAGATTGAGAAAATATCAGTTACAATAAGAACATTAGTGGATAAAACAAGCTTAGACTATCCCTTCCTTCTATAAAAAATATTTCATAAAATGCTTCTATGATAAGTTTGAAAAATATTTTCGCATGATACATGGTGTTAATGTATCACCATATATCATCAGAAAACATTTTGTTGCAGCTTAGCAACAAAATTATAAAACTCAGAGGACAGACCATACACAGTAAAAACTAATGGAAGATATACTCTTTTTTTTGTCGCACCACACAACATAAAATACATTCACTATATATAAACCATGGTATAACTTAAATGTGATTTAAGTGTATCATCTTAACTAATGCTCAAAAAATGTTACAAATTTGTAGTAGGCCCACCTAAATTTTCATCTAGTGCCAAGACTTTTCTTGAAAAAAAACCATAAGTCAATGTGATATAATTTAATCCTGAAATCTCTACTATGTAGTTTTATTTTTTAATCATACATAATATGCATGAAAATTACACATAAGTTTGCACTAAAAAAATTCTGCTTATTCTGTCAATAAGACACCAGTATGATTTCAATTTTTACTTCCCTAATGCCTAATGATGCTGAGTATCATATATGCATATTTGCCATTCACATATATTCTTTGGTGAAGTGTCTGTTCAAATCTTTTGCCTATTTTTTAATTGGGTTGTTTGTGTTCTTACCAATGTTGAAAGTTTTTTATATATTCTGGAAGCAAGTCCTTTATCAAATATATACTTTGCAAACATTTTCTGTCTGTGGCTTGCTTGTCTTTTCATTCTTCTAGCAGCATTGCTCACAGAAGTTTTAAATTTTGATAATATCTAATTTACCAATTTGTGTGTGGCGGGGAGAATTGTGCTTTGGGTTATATATCTAAGAAATCATTTTCTAATTCAGAGACATAAAAATGTTCTCCTACGTTTCCCGTTAGAAGTTCTATAGTTTTAGGTTTTATATTTAGGACTATGATCCATTTTCAGTTTTCCTTTTTTCTTATATGAAGTAAGGTATAAAAACAAGTTCACTGCTATACATATGGATATCCAATTTCCCCAGTACCATCTGTTGAAAAGACTATCTTTTCTCCACTAAATGTGTCAAAAATCCGTTGTTCTTACATGTGTGTATCTATTTCTGGGCTCTCTATTCCATTCCATTGACCTATTTGTCTATCTTTTTGTCTGGATTAGTATAAGTCATTGTAACAGGTCTTCAAATCAGGTATGGTTAATGCTCCAACTGTGCCTGTTTTTTGGGGTTTTTTTTTAAGTTTTGGCTATTCTAGATCCTTTGCATTTCCATATGAATTTTAAAATCAGTTTGTCAATTTTTAATAAAAGCCTGCTGGGATGCAGGTTGTAACTGTGCTGAATCTATACAAATGAATTTAGGGAAAATGGGCATATTAATAAACACTATAAAGTCTTCCAATTCACAGACAATGTCTATTTACTTATTTAGGTCTTCTTTAATTGTCCTCAACAATGTTTTCTAGTTGTCAGTATACAACTGTGTATCTTCTGTCAAATTCAATTCTAAGTAGTTCATATTTTCAATGCTATTATAAGTGGTATTTTTGAATTTCAACTTCCAATTGCTTGTTAATATTATACAGAAATAAAGGGAATTCCCTGGCAGACCAGTGGTTAGGACTCCACACTTCCACTGCACGGGGCATGAATTCGATCCCTGGTTGGGGAACTAAGATTCCCGCAAGCCACGTGGCACAGCCAAAAACAAAAAAAAGAAAAAAAAAAGAAATAAAACTAATTTTTGCATATTGATCATATATCCTGAAATCTTGCTAAACTCCTGTATTAGTTCTACAAACTGTTTTTTGTGAACTCAAAACAAGATATTACTACACACCTATTAGAATGGCTAAAATTAAGATGACTGACTATAACGAGTGTTGACAAGGATGCAGAAAAAATGCAGTTTTCATACACTTCAGGTAGAACACCTGGGCAACTCCTTTCAAAGTTAAACATACATCTACTATATGATCTGGCCGTTCCATATCTACATATTTATCAAAGAGAAATGAAAGCATATGTCCATAAAAATACCTGTATATGAATGTTCATAACAGCTTGATTTGTAATAGCCAAAAACTAGGAACAACTCAAATATCAATCAACAGGTGAATGAATAAACCAACTGTGGGATACCCATATACTGGAAAACTACTCAGCAATGAAACGGAATGAGCTATTGATACACACAACATAGATGAATCTCAAAATAATTAAGCTGACTGAAAGAAGCCAAACAAAAACACAAACTGTATGATTCCATTTACATAAAGTTCATTAAAATGCCAACCAATCTATAGTGATAGAAAGCAGATCCATAAATGCCTGAGGAGGGATTACCAAGGGGCATAAGGAAACTTTTGGGCAGTGATAGTTATGTTCACTATCTTAATATTGGTGATGGTTTCATGTCAAAACTTGCCAAACTGTACGTTTTCAATATGTTGCAGTTTACTGTATATCGCTTAGACCTCAATTTTTAAAAAAAGAAAAGGTACCAGCATAATCGTCACTAGGCACCAGAATATACTTTTTAAATTGATATATAACTTTAAAGTGATATATAATTCACAAAGCATAAAGTTCAACCTTTTAAAGCATACAATTCAGAGGCTTTTTTGTATATGGACAAGGTTGTGCAACAATCACCACTATTTAACTGCACAACATTTTCACCACTCTAAAGAGTGGTATCCATTAGCAGTCACTGACATTCCCCTCCAAGTCCCTCAGAATATAATTAACTTTCAGATGACAATGTATTTCATCTGGTCACTACTTTTCAAGCCTCAAGACCTTTCAAGTTTGAGAGATTGGTTTTCAGTTAATCTCAGGGGTCTGCTACTCTTCATCATTTTATTCTTTCTAACGAGAGCCAGAACCATACAGATATAGACGCTGATAATTTCAGAGATGCTCCAATCATAGAAACAGCATTTAGTGTACATGTGTAACTGTAATACTGATTACCAAATTATTACTTTTATTAAAACACTAATTCCAAATGTAGAAACTTTATCTCCCTCTTGGCTTCTCCTTATTATCAATGCCAGGACTGGCCAAGACTGAACCACAGTGGTGAATGATGAAGACATGATGCCTTTGAAATTTCTGAATAGCACATAATCTGCAAAGCTTTAAAAATTTAAATTAACACAATCCATTTTGAGATAACTCCACAATTTACTATACTTTCTCAACAACTTGTCAGCGTTTAACATTTATAAAACTTTGGGAAAAGCCAAAGCCTCATTGGAAGGATAATGAGTTTATACTCTGCACTGTACCAACATAGAACATTATGATTAATAATTGTGCCTTTTTAAGAAATGAAACTGAGTTATTTGTAGTGAGGTGGATGGACCTAGAGTCTGTCACACAGAGTGAAGTAAGTCAGAAAGAGAAAAACAAACACCATATGCTAACACATATATGGAATCTAAAAAAGAATGGTTCTGATGAACCTAGGGGGAGGACAGGAATAAAGACGCAGATGTAGAGAGTGGACTTGAGGACACGGGGAGGGGGAAGGGTAAGCTGGGACGAAGTGAGAGAGTGGCATGGACATATATACACTGCCAAATGTAAAACAGATAGCTAGTGGGAAGCATCTGCATAGCACAGGGAGATCAGCTTGGTGCTTTGTGACCACCTAGAGGTGTGGGATAAGGAGGGTGGGAGGGAGACGCAAGAGGGAGGGGATATGGGGATATACGTATACATAGAGTTAATTCACTTTGTTATACAGCAGAAACTAACACAACACTGTCAAGCAATTATACTCCAATAAAGATGTTAAAATAAATAATAAAATAATTGTGCCTTTTTTTAAAAAAAAGAAGATATCACCATTTGCATGACAGCATCTGTTATTTCTAGGAGAGATGATAATCAAAATCTAGCAACTTTTTATTATGGAAGAGTATCAGTGATGACAAGTATACATAATAAACTTTGGAATAATTTGTGTTTGTTTTCAATGATTCTATTATTCGAGAGTTTATTTTTTGGAGCACAGAAATTAAATATGATAAAGCAAAAAATAACAGCTGATACTAAGATTTTTACACTTCTATATTTAGCACATATTGTGAAAAAACAGTGAAGCATTACTCACTGCTTTAAAATTAACTTTTTATATGATATATTCCAAGCACACTAAATCACGAGTTCAATATACTCCCATGATGTGCCTAAGCAATGTATTTCAGCATTATAAATTGAAATGTTGTTGAAGCATGCTTTGTGAAGGATATTACATTTCCTTAGTCAAAAGAGGGAATAAGCATTACAGTAGGACTATGTAATTGAAATATCAAAGGAAAATTCAAAAAGAACATGTAATGCACATCTTTGATATTCTTTTGGCATAACTACTTTCAAAGCACGTTACTAAGCGTTAGGAGACTGGATATAATCAAAGACCTTCTGAACCTAAAAAGGTACAAATTCCACTAAACACATCCACTTCAGAAAAATTACTGGGTACCCAATGAAAAGAAGAAAACCGCAAAGCCTCATTAAAATGCAGGTGCTGGGTAGTTCTTTTAGCACTTGGTAGGTATTCAAAATTTTGCCTGAAAAATTATGAACTGCTTCATCATGGACCTTGCACCTTGTCAGTACTCAAAGCTGTGACTGCCACACCCTTGAATGTCAAGAGGCTGCTCTAAATGTTTAAGAAAAGAATGATGAATGAAGAAATGAATTCAGCAGATCTTGTAGGCACCATGCCAACATGAGACTTGTCACCTAAAAAACAGCATTGCTCCTGCACATTTCTCCTAGGGAAATGAAAACTTAAGTTCACATAAGACCTGTATACAAATGTTAAAGTAGCTCAATTTATAATCACCAAAAACTTGAAACAACCAAATTTCCTTCAACCAGTGAATCAATAAACAAAAGGACTTACCAAGCTCACTGAGACTCTGAGCAGCTTTTGTTATCTCTCTACTGCCCCCCTGCAGTTGTCCCTGGAGTCTCTTACTGAGATACAAGATGCGAATGATTCTCCGAAGCAAATCACAGGCAACCTGTGCAAAATGTTAAATAAGTAAAGTCAATCCACGAAGTTTTATTACTATGTGAATCTGTCTCTTCTTTCCAGATGCTAAAAATTCACTCATGTATTTTTTGTTTTCCACCAATCAGAAATCTAAATGATCACAAGTCTTAAAAAGCAGCATTTTACAATAAGCTCCAATTGATCCCAAAGAGAATTTGGGATTGAGGTGCTATGAAACCTAAGCACTTTTCTCCTCAGTCGTAGACCAGTGGCTCTCAGTCTTGACTTCATATTAAATTCAAGTGTGTAGGGGGACTTCCCTGGTGGTCCAATGGTAAAGAATCCGTCTTTCAACACAGGGGACGCCAGTTGGATCCCTCTTCAGGGAACTAAGATCCCACATGGCATGGGGAAACTAAGCCCGCGTGCCACAACTAGAGAGAGAAAACCCGCACACCACAACTACAGAGAGAAGCCCGAGCACCACAACTAGAGAGAAGCCTGCGCGATGAAACTAAAGATCCCGCATGCCGCAACTAAGACCCGACGCGGCCAAAAAAATAAAGAAAAAAAAAATTCAAGTGTGTAAGTTCAAAAAGTTCCAATGCCCAAGCAAGACAGAGCCCTGACCAATTAAAGCAGAATCAGTATTTCTTTTAATATCCTCATGCAGTCCCTGTGTGTGGCCAAGGTTGATAACCACTGTGCTAGGGCTGCTTAGCTTCCTACTACTGTTTCCTACTGTTTCCAGCCCTAGTTTCTCTTTCCTAAGTCCCTAGGGGAACAGACTTAAAATGCCCAGTTTCACTAGATCTTAGAGAATAAGCATGCCCTTACTGATATTTCCTAATTTTTTTTATCATTAATAACAAATTGTAAAAGATAAAGTTATTAAAACAAACCAAAAAACCCTATCATTTATATGTCACCTCTATTCCCTTTTTTGTTACCAGATCCAATAGTGGGTCTTAACCTATCCAAAAGACTAAGACATGAAATAAAGATGTGTGTATTTCAAGACACTTTATTACAGAGGCAATCCAGGGCAATTGCCTGGGGAGAATGAAAAGGGAGACTGATGGAGTAACGCATATATAGTGAGCTTCAGCTTCAGTGGTGATAATAAAGAAAAGAGACAGTCTATGCTGCTGCATCACCACCATCTTTGAATGGCCCTGAAGCTGGTTGAGAAGCAAGAACATCTCCCATGTAAGGAGGAAAATCCTAACTGGTAGCATAAGAATTAAAAGCCCTAGGAAGACAGGGTCCCTGAGGCTTCAACTATAAACATTTTTTCTGAATGAAGTACACATACACCTCAGAGCCACACACAGCCACACTCATGCACACACAACATACACAAACATATAATCAAATACACACTTACAAACATATGTATATCAAAGGCAGCCAAGTATTAAACATGTTTACTTTTTACTGACTGCTTTTCTGAGTAACTGTAGTCTGAAGTACTTAAAATAATAAAAGAATGTCAAATAAGAATTTCTCCCTGTAAACTGGAAGACTTAGGCATCTTAATCTTTAATTAAATTTTATTTATTTTCTGAATAGGTAATAGAAGCATACGATTCAAAATTCAAAAGATTAGAAGATAAAAAGTCATCCTCATATTTTTATGTCTCAACTGTGCACTCACCAAAAACAACCACTGTTATCAGTTTCTTGCTTGTTAGAATTATATTTTTAGATGTACCATTTGGAATGTAGAATCCCAAGCAATCATTCCTCTTGGATTCTAAATACATCATGAGGAGAAATAACAGATCTAATCACCAAGAACTGTACTTCCAGAATTCCCAGTACCTACCCAATAAAGGATATGCCCTCAAACATGAAAGCGTCGAGCTTATTTCTAATGCTTTTCTGTTTAACCATACTTAATCTGTCACCAAGTCTTACTGATTATTCTTCTGTTGCATAACACAATGGCTATTTTACCTCTATTCCTACAAGCATCACCCTAATTCAAATATTTATCACCTTTACCTTAACACTGTGGTCTCCTGGCTAGCTTTCCAGTCTCTTACTGAAATCCATCTTGCCAGATTTACCTTCTTAGAAACAGTTTTCAGCACTCGACCCACTTTTTAATAAACCTCAGCGGCTCTCTACTAACAGATCATGCTAAATCATCTTAGAATAGCATTTAATAAAATCCTCAGTCGGGCTTCCCTGGTGGCACAGTGAATAAGAATCTGCCTGCCAATGCAGGAGACACAGGTTCAATCCCTGGTCTGGGAAGATCCCACAGGCTGTGGAGCAACTAAGCCCATGCGCCACAACTACTGAGCCTGCGTGCCGTAACTACTGAAGCCCGCGCGCTTAGAGCCCGTGCACCGCAACAATGAGAAGCCCCCACTCGCTGCAACTAAGACCCAACGCAGCCAAAACTAAATAAATAAATTTATATATTAAAAAAAAAACCTCAGTCAACACGTCTTAGATAATCTGTAAGGCAGCAACTCTCACCATTTCCTAATATAGTTGCTTCCACTCCAATCAATTTCCTTTTCTTCCTTATTTCTCATTTCAGACTTTTATTATCAAATATATTATTCAGCACTAAAAAGAAATGATCTATCAAGCCATGAAAAGACACAGAGGAATCTTAAATGCATTTTACTAAGGGAAAAAGGCAATGTGAAAAGGCTACATACTATATGACTCCAACTATATCACATTCTGGAAAAGACACAACTATGGAGACAGTAAACAGATCAGCGGTTGCCAGGAGTTGGGGGGATGAAGAGTCAGAGTACAGAGGATGTTTAGGGCACTGAAAATACTCCATATGATACTATAATGATGGATATATATCATTATACATTTTTCAAAACCCACAGAATGTACACCAAGAGTGAACTATAGACTTTGATAATGATGTGTCAATGTAAGTTCATCCACTGCAACAAATGTGCCACTCTGGTGGCAGATGCTGATTAAGGGGGAGGCTATGCATGTGTGGGGCAAGGAATATATGGGAAATCTACATCTTCGTCTCAATTTTGCAGTGAATCTAAACTGCTCTAAAAAATTAAGTCTTTAAAAATATAGATTTAGATATTACAAATACAGAAAATTACACACAGAAATTATAGCAAGGGCTTCCCTGGTGGCACAGTAGTTAAGAATCCGCCTGCCAATGCAAAGGATACGGGTTAGAGCCCTGGTCCGGGAAGATCCCACATGCCTTGGAGCAACTAAGCCTGTGCGCCACAACTACTGAGCCTGTGCTCTAGAGCCCATGCTCCACAACAAGAGAAGCCACTGCAATGAGAAGCCCACACACCACAATGAAGAGTGGCCCCTGCTCATCGCAACTAGAGAAAGCCCACATGCAGCAACAAAAATGCAACGCAGTCAAAAAGAAAGAAAAGAAAAGAAAGAAAGAAATTATAGCTAAATGAACTTGGAACTACCATGCAGATCAGGAAACAAAACCATGTCTGCCACTACAGAAGCCCTCTGTGTACCCACTACCAATCACGACACCCTCCAGCCATCCTTCCTACTCCCCCAGCCTAACCAAGAGAGACACCATTCTGGCTTTTGTGGTAATCACTTCCTTACTCTCATTTATGGCTTTATCACTGAAGTATACATACCTAAATGCTGTAGTTTAATTTTGCCCTTTTTATTTTTATTTTTTTAACTTTATTTTTTGCCTGCCTTGGGTCTTCGTTGCTGCGTGCAGGCTTTCTCTAGCTGTGGCAAGCAGGGGTTACTCTTCGTTGCAGTGCGCAGGCTTCTAATTGTGGCGGCTTCTCTTGCTGCAGAACGTGGGCTCTAGGTGCACAGGCTTCAGTAGTTGCAGCACATGGGCTTCAGTAGTGGCGGCATGTGGGCTCAGTAGTTGTGGCACAAGGGCTCAGTAGTTGTGGCTCGTGGGCTCTACAGCACAGGCTCAGTAGTTGTGGTACACAGGCTTAGTTGCTCCGTGGCATGTGGGATCTTCCCAGACCAGCGATTGAACCTGTGTCCCCTGCATTGGCAGGCAGATTCTTAACCACTGCGCCACCAGGGAAGTCCTAATTTTGCCCTTTTTAAATCTAAATGGGTTCCTTTAGCATCTCTTTTTTTTCCTTTGCAATCCGTTGAATATATGGGATCATCTGTCCTATACAGTTTCCCACAGACTGGTTTTAGTTGATTGCCTTCCCCTAGTTTAACAAGTCCCTCTGTCTTCTACATTCCTTATACCTTAGTAGATGGATGTAGGCAGCTTCATCAGATACAGGTTTAATATTCTGGGCAAATTTATTCATTAGGTAGTAGTGTATTTATAACATATGTATGATTCTCTGTGTTGTTAGCAGCCACTGATACTCAATGTCAAAATCTATTAAAACATAATGAATACAAAATGGTGATACTCTAGTTATGTCATTTTGCCTTTATTTGCTAGCTTATAAAACATCTCTATGAGAATAAACTTTACCTCATCTATATTAGTTTACCCAGTGGTACTGTTCATACAGAATAGTAAGAATAAACACCAGATTCTTTCCACTGGTTTATCAGTTTTCAAAGCTGAGGAATGCTTTCCTAATAGCCACCAAAGATGAACAATTAGTTCATTGTTTTGGATATCATTATGAACTCATAGATTTAAACATAATATAAGATGCCAATCCATTGTATCTCTTATCCTTATAGATGCTCACATTGTCCCATTTTTGGCCAGTCGGAACTTCTGAGGGTGATCACCTGTACTGATTTGCCTGACACTGAGAGGTTTCCTGGGACATGGGACTTGCAGTGCTAAAACTGATACAGTTGGTCACCCCAGGGCCTCTCCCAGTTGGCTCCTGAAGGCTTTTATCATGACTCTAGTTAATAGTTATTGATACTTGCCTTTGTATATGGTATAAAAATATTCCAGGATCATTTTGCATATTTCATGCCCAGATCTGGGATCAAAGATTTATCAAAGAATCCCTGATTTCTTTTAGAAGTCAGCAGCATTTGAAGACCATATTCTGGGAACTAGGTTTCTCATTTCTGAGACTTTTTGGTAGACATAGTTGGGAAATGTCAAAATTAAAATATCACATAAATATTCATTTGCTTGATTCCACAATACACATAAAACAGGCTCAGATTAACATTATACACACACATATGTATAAAAATATATACATACAATGTATATACCATTTTAAGATAAAATTAAAATATCTCATGAGTTCATACTGATAATTGCACTTAAAAATCAGGAGCACAGGGTGTTTACCTAATCTTCTAACTTACATCTATAAATTATTTCTTCCACACAGAGACTCCTGGCTCCAGAGACATAACAGATAACAGAATTAGAGTATTTAAAATTATTCATTTGCTGTGCTACACAATACAAACAAAACATTACCTGAATTCAAAACCAACACTACAGGGCTTCCCGGGTGGCAGAGGGTTAAGAACCCGCCTGCCAATGTCGGGGACACGGGTTGAGCCCTGGTCTGGGAAAATCCCACATGCCGCAGAACAACTAAGCCCGTGCACCACAACTACTGAGCCTGCACTCTAGAGGCCGCAAGCCACAACTACTGAGCATACGTGCCACAACTACTGAAGCCCAAGCGCCTAGAGCCCATGCTCCACAACAAGAGAGGCCACCACAATGAGAAGCCCATGCACCACGATGAAGAGCAGCCCCCGCTTGCCACAACTGGAGAAAGCCTGCGCACAGCAGCAAAAACCAAAAATGCAGCCAAAAAAAACCAATACTACAAACACAAATATGACAGCTGAAGACAGTTTAAAAGAACTGTTCTGCACATACTCTGCCACAATGTTCTACAGTTGAATTTTATCTCTTTGTCAAAACATACAGCCATTACACACTACTTTATCTCCCTCATTTAATCCTAGTTCTAATGCTCATCACTACTTTTTACTTTGCTGTTTCTCTACTCATTTTGATTGTTTCAAGTACATTGTCTACCAGATTCCTAAAGAAAGGGTCATAAGAGCAATAGTCCCTGGATTCTATGAGGATGGCTGTCTCTGTATGTCAAAATCAGTTTGGCTGCTGCACCAATTATCTTTTGCTGCCTAAGAAACCAGCCCAAAATGTAGTGATTTTAAATGATTTGTTCTTCCTCACAATTCTGTGAGTCAGGAGTTTGGGCAGAGTTCAAGTGCTCCATGTGGTATCCCTGGGATTACTCACTCTGCTGCACTCAGCTAACACGAGGCTTCACTCCCATGTCTGGTTGCCTCAGTGCTTCTCTACCTATCATCTACTCACAGCCAGCATGGGCTTCTCCACAGCATGACAGTCTCACAATGGCTGGACTTCTTACATGGACAGTGGCTTTCCCAGAGCAGAAACAAAAGCTGCTATGCCCCCTGAACGCTAGCCCCCAAACTAGCCCAGCATCACTTCCACCAGCAGGGCTTCTCTGGTTTTGCTATCTTAGTTGCTCTATATGTTTTCACAGTGTTTAGGAACACTGGCAACTTATGCTGGTGGTGTTATCTTTCTTCTTCCTTCCTTCCTAATATATTCCCTTGTTTGGTGGATAATTATAAACCCAGTAAACTAAGTCATCACCCCATAGAACAATGTAGATAAAATTATTTGATATCATATCAACTGAAAACTAAAAAGGACCCTACAAAAGTATACGATGAAAACCACATACATGTAAAACACAAACATAAAAAAAGACAAAAGGTTTTATGAACCATTTCTTCCTTCCACTTTCCAACATTTTCTCAAACTTTCTTACTTATATAGTTTCAGTTAAAAAACTAAATTAAAAACTTCAAACTGAAGAGAGCAGACATCAGAAGCAAGAAGAACTACAATCCTGCAGCCTGTGGAACAAAACCCACATTCACAGAAAGAGAGACAAGATGAAAAGGCAGAGAGCTATGTACCAGATGAAGGAATAAGATAAAACCCCAGAAGAACAACTAAATGAAGTGCAGATATGCAACCTTCCAGAAAAGGAATTCAGAATAACAATAGTGAAGACGATTCAGGGCCTCGCAAAAAGAATGGACACAAAGATAGAGAAGATGCAAGAAATGTTTAACAAAGACCTAGAAGAATTAAAGAACAAACACACAGAGATGAACAATACAATAACTGAAATGAAAACTACACTAGAAGGAATCAATAGCAGAATAACTGACGCAGAAGAACGGATAAGTGACCTGGAAGACAGAATGGTGGAATTAACTGCTGCGGAACAGAATGAAGAAAAAAGAATGAAAAGAGGGGCTTCCCTGGTGGCGCAGTGGTTGAGAGTCCGCCTGCCGATGCAGGGGACACGGGTTCGTGCCCCGGTCTGGGAAGATCCCACATGCCGCGGAGCGGTTAGGCCCGTGAGCCATGGCAGCTGAGCCTGCGCATCCGGAGCCTGTGCTCCGCGGCGGGAGAGGCCACAACAGTGAGAGGCCCGCATACCGCAAAAAAAAGAATGAAAAGAAATGAAGACAGCCTAAGAGACCTCTGGGACAACATTAAATGCAACAACATTCGCATTATAGGGGTCCCAGAAGGAGAAGAGAGAGAGAAAGGACCCAAGAAAATATTTGAAGAGATTATAGTCGAAAACTTCCCTAACATGGGAAAGGAAATAGCCACCCAAGTCCAGGAAGCACAGAGTCCCATACAGGAGAAACACGCCGAGACACACAGTAATCAAATTGGGAAAAATTAAAGACAAAGAAAAATTATTGAAAGCAGCAAGGGAAATATGACAAATAACATATAAGGGAACTCCTATAAGGTTAACAGCTGATTTCTCAGCAGAAACTCTACAGGCCAGAAGGGAATGGCATGATATACTTAAAGTGATGAAAGGGAAGAACCTACAGCCAAGATTACTCTACCCAGCAAGGATCTCATTCAGATTCGATGGAGAAATCAAAAGCTTTACAGACAAGCAAAAGCTAAGAGAATTCAGCACCACCAAACCAGCTCTACAACAAATGCTAAAGGAACTTCTCTAAGTGGGAAACACAAAAGAAAAGGACCTACAAAAACAAACCCAAAACAATTAAGAAAATGGTAATAGGAACATACATATTGATAATTACCTTAAACATGAATGGATTAAATGCTCCAACCAAAAGACACAGGCTTGTTGAATGGATACAAAAACAAGACCCAAATATATGCTGTCTACAAGAGACCCACTTCAGACCTAGGGACACATACAGACTGAAAGTGAGGGGATGGAAAAAGATATTCCTTGCAAATGGAAATCAAAAGAAAGCTGGAGCACCAATATTCTACGAGATAAAATAGACTTTAAAATAAAGAATGTTACAAGAGACAAGAAAGAACACTACATAATGTTCAAGGGATCACTCCAAGAAGAAGATATAACAATTATTAATATATATGCACCCAACATAAGAGTACCCCAATACATAAGGCAACTGCTAACAGCTATAAAAGAGGAAATTGACAGTAACACAATAATAGTGGGGGACTTTAACACCTCACTTACACCAATGGACAGATCATCCAAACAGAAAATTAAAAAGGAAACACAAGCTTTAAATGGCACAATAGACCACATAGATTTAATTGATATTTATAGGACATTCCATCCATAAACAGCAGATTACACTTTCTTCTCAAGTGTGCACAGAACATTCTCTAGGATAGATCACATGATGGGTCACAAATCAAGCCTCAGTAAATTTAAGAAAACTGAAATCGTATCAAGCATCTTTTCTAACCACAATGCTAGGAGATTAGAAATCAATTACAGGGGAAAAAATGTAAAAAACACAAACACATGGAGGCTAAACAATACGTTACTAAATAACCAAGAGATCACTGAAGAAATCGAAGAGAAAATAAAAAAATACCTAGAGACAAATGACAATAAAAACACGATGCTCCAAAACCTATGGGATGCAGCAAAAGCAGTTCTAAAAGGGAAGTTTACAGCTATACAAGCCTACCTCAAGAAACAAGAAAAATAGGGCTTCCCTGGTGGCACAGTGGTTGAGAGTCCGCCTGCCGATGCAGGGGACACGGGTTCATGCCCCACTCCAGGAAGATCCCACATGCCTCGGAGCAGCTGGGCCCATGAGCCATGTCCACTGAGCTGGCACGTCCAGAGCCTGTGCTCCGCAACGGGAGAGGCCACAACAGTCAGAGGCCCGCGTACCACAAAAAAATAAAGAAAGAAAGAAAAAGAAAAAGAAACAAGAAAAATATCAAATAAACAATCTAACCTTACACCTAAGGGACTAGAGAAAGAAGAACAAACAAAACCCAAACTGAGCTGAAGGAAAGAAATCATAAAGATCAGAGCAGAAATAAATGAAATAGAAACAAAGAAAACAATAGCAAAGATCAATAAAACTAAAAGCTGGTACTTTGAGAAGATAAACAAAATTGATAAACCATTAGCCAGACTCATCAAGAAAAAGAGGGAGAGGACTCAAATCAATAAAATTAGAAATGAAAAAGGAGAAGTTACAACAGACACCACAGAAATACAAAGCATCCTAAGAGACTACTACAAGCAACTCTATGCCAACAAAATGGACAACCTGGAAGAAATGGACAAATTCTTAGAAAGGTATAACCCTCCAAGACTGAACCAGGAAGAAATAGAAAATATGAACAGACCAATCACAAGTAATGAAATTGAAACTGTGATTAAAAATCTTCCAACAAACAAAAGTCCAGGACCAGATGGCTTCACAGGTGAATTCTATCAAACATTTAGAGAAGAGCTAACACCCATCCTTCTCAAACTCTTCCAAAAAACTGCAGAGGAAGGAACACTCCCAAACTCATTCTATGAGGCCACCATCATCCTCATACCAAAACCAGACAAAGATACTACAAAAAAAGAAAATTACAGATCAGTATCACTGATGAATATAGATGCAAAACTCCTCAACAAAATACTAGCAAACAGAATCCAACAACACATTAAAAGGATCATACACCATGATCAAGTGGATTTATCCCAGGGATGCAAGGATTCTTCAATATATGCAAATCAATCAATGTGATACACCATATTAACAAACTGAAGAAGAAAAACCATATGATCATCTCAATAGATGCAGAAAAAGCTTTTGACAAAATTCAACACCCATTTATGATAAAAACTCTCCAGAAAGTGGGCATAGAGGGAACCTACCTCAACAGAATAAAGGCCATATACAACAAACCCACAGCAAACATCATTCTCAATGGTGAAAAACTGAAAGCATTTCTTCTAATATCAGGAACAAGACAAGGATGTCCACTCTCACCACTAGTATTCAACATAGTTTTGGAAGTCCTAGCCATGGCAATCAAAGAAGAAAAAGAAATAACAGGAACACAAATTGGAAAAGGAGAAGTAAAACTGTCACTGTTTGCAGATGACATGATACTATACATGAAGAATCCTAAAGATGTCACCAGAAAACTACTAGAGCTAATCAATGAATTTGGTAAAGTTGCAGGATACAAAATTAATGCACATAAATCTCTTGCATTCCTATACACTAATGATGAAAAGTCTGAAAGAGAAATTAAGGAAACACTCCCATTTACCACTGCAACAAAACGAATAAAATACCTAGGAATAAAAAAAAAAAAATACCTAGGAATATTTCCTACAGAGGGAGACAAAAGACCTGTATGCAGAAAACTACAAGACACTGATGAAAGAAGTTAAAGATGATACCAACAGATGGAGAGATATACTATGTTCTTGGATTGGAAGAATCAATATTGTGAAAATGACTGTACTATCCAAAGCAATCTACAGATTCAATGCAATCCCTATCAAATTATCAATGGCATTTTTTACAGGACTAGAACAAAAAAAAACCTTAAAATTTGTATGGAGACACAAAAGACCCCAAATAGCCAAAGCAGTCTTGACGGAAAAAAGCAGAGCTGGAGGAATCAGACTCCCTGACTTCAGACTACACTACAAAGCTACAGTCATCAAGACAATATGGTACTGGCACAAAAACAGAAATATAGATCAATGGAACAAGATAGAAAGCCCAGAGATAAAACCACGCACCTATGATCAACTAGTCTATGGCAAAGTAGGGAAGGATATACAATGGAGAAAAGACAGTCTCTTCAATAAGTAGTGCTGGGAAAACTGGACAGCTACATGTAAAAGAATGAAATTAGAACACTCCCTAACACCATACACAAAAATAAACTCAAAATGGATTAATGACCTAAATGTAAGGCCAGACACTATAAAACTCTTAGAGGAAAAATTAGGAAGAACACTCTTTGACATAAATCACAGCAAGATCTTTTTTGATCCACCTCCTAGAATAATGGAAATAAAAACAAAAATAAACAAATGGGACCTAATGAAACTTAAAAGCTTTTGCACAGCAAAGGAAACCATAAACAAGACGAAAAGACAACCCTCAGAATTTGAGAAAATATTTGCTAATGAATCAACAAAGGATTAATCTCCAAAATATATAAACATCTCATGCAGCTCAATATTAAAAAAACAAACAATCCAATCCAAAAATGGGCAGAAGAGTTAAATAGACCTTTCTCCAAAGAAGACATACAGATGGCCAAGAAGCACATGAAAAGCTGCTCAACATCACTAATTATCAGAGAAATGAAAATCAAAACTACAATGAGGTAACACCTCACACCAGTTAGAATGGGCATCACCAGAAAATCTACAAACAACAAGTGCTGGAGAGGGTGTGGAAAAAAGGGAACCCTCTTGCACTGTTGGTGGGAATGTAAATTGACACAGCCACTATGGAGAACAGTATGGAGGTTCCTTAAAGACTAAAAACAGAACTACCATACGACCCAGCAATCCCACTACTGGGCATATACCCAGAGAAAACCATAATTCAAAAAGAAACATACACCCCAATGTTCATTGGAACACTATTTACAATAGCCAGGTCATGGAAGCAACCTAAATGCCCATCGACAGATGAATGGATAAAGAAGACGTGGTACATATATACAATGGGATATTACTCAGCCATAAAAAGGAACGAAATTGGGTCATTTGTTGAGATGTGGATGGATCTAGAGACTGTCATACAGAGTGAAGTAAGTCAGAAAGAGAAAAACAAATATCATATATTAACGCACATATGTGGAACCTAGAAAATGGTACAGATAAACTGGTTTGCAGGGCAGAAGTTGAGACACAGATGTAGAGAACAAACGTATGGACACCAAGGGGGGAAAGTGGCAGGGGGTGGGGTGGTGGTGTGATGTATTGGAAGATTGAGATTGACATGTATACACTGATGTGTATAAAGTGGATAATTAATAAGGACCTGCTGCTGTACAATAAATAAAATTAAATTTAAAAAAACACTTCAAATTGAAAAGTTAATTCGTGTGTGACTTAAAAAATTAAAAAGTGAAATGATAAAAAGTGCAAAAAATTAAAAAGATAAAAAAACTTATATGTAGGTATGTGAATTATACCTCAATAAAGCTGTTATATTTTTGAAAACATATGATGAAAAGTGTTAAAAACTTATAAGATTTGAAAGTTTAAAAACTCATTTTCTTATATAATGTTGAAGTTTAAAAAATTTAAATATTCTATGTAAGGGATAATAAGCTCTTAAAAATTTCTTTCTGAAAAACTCTGAGGCAGTTCATAAGCAAACAATGTTACTAAAAAGAGCTAAGATAGAGATGATTCTTGGGGTGATAATTAAATTCAACTCCTGTATTCATGTATATAAATGAAGTCAGAAGCTTCTGCTCAAAGAAAGAAAAGGCTTTCTGCAAAGAGAGTGAAATGGGGATAAAAAGCAAAAGAAATTAAATGTAGAACTACTTTCTTCTAATTGAGGATACAATCATAGGGATTTTACGTTCAAGGCAAAAACAACTTCATAGCTATTTCCTTCTTGCTTTCTTATACAACATGCATTTAAATGAATTAAGATATCAAAGAATAAAAAGATTAAACAGAAACATTAAAGTTTCCCCAAAGTTTAAAATGGAAATGTCTAGTCAAAGTGAACAGAATAAAAATGGTTAAAACATAAATAAACTTCCAAAGAGCCCTTAGACTTCAAAGCAGTTTGAATGGCAACAAATTTCTAAGATGAACTTCCTTCCTAAAGGTAAGACTGCATATAAGTCAATTCAGGAAAAATTAAATACTGGAAATAAAGATATCAAAATGTACCTAGACATTTTTCTTTTTCTTTTCTCTCCCTTCCTTTATAATAATTTGACCAAAGTTATTCAACTTAGTTGCCCCTATACAGTAGTGTAATACTTTTTACAATAAAAGTATAGAAAATTAGGGCTAATATTAGGGCTAAAATTAATAATATTTAGCAACAATAATATATATAAAAAATGTTTATCTTAAACACAAACAATCCTGACCTCTCACGCTTACATAACCATAAAAAATAAAAGCATTCAAAAAAGAAACTATCACAGCTTCATAGAATTGCAGCATTATAGAGCTGGAAGAGAATTCACACAGATCCAGTCCAAACTTTCACTGTAAAAAGATACTAAACCACCATGACCTCAACAACAAAAATGGTAATTATGTAAAGTGAAATATGTGTTACTAACCTCCTTGTGGTAATCATTTCACAGTATATACATGTACCAAATTATCACATTATACATCTTAAATGTACATGTTATATGTCAATTATATCTCAAAGCCGGAAAAAAAGATAACTAAAGTTTGTTCATAACCATGCAGCTAGAGGGATGAAGAGTGAAGTCACGTCTCCTAACTCCTAGTCCAGTGCTTTCATCTATGCTTCATCAACCTGGATTTGATTTTAATTTTTCTACCTACAAGCAAGTTTCTGAAAAACAGGAACTGTATTTTCTACTTTTTTACGAATCAAAAGCACAGAATACTAAATTTAGAGAAAGAAATTTTGTTTTATCTTAACACTGCTGCATAATGGCTATATGAACTTCAGCAAGTAACTCTTAGAACCTCAGTTTACTCACCCATAACGGGATGAGATATGTAACTTCTAAACATAATTATTGAATTAGAATACTTGAAAATTTTCATACATTTTAAAGGCCCACATACACATGAAAAAAAAATTTTTATCCTGAATACATACCTAGCTAGGTGGTAAAAATAAATAAGATTCTTAAAACTTACTGTCAAAAGACTGTAGTAAACAAAGGCGAAAAAAAGAAGTTCATGATTCTGACACGTTTAAGATCTGGAGTTGAACGCAAAGAAGTGAACTTAAATTAAATGTTTAATTTAACAAATTAAATTTTAATTTATTGCTTAAAATTAAGCAATAATCTATAATCAAAACATCGTGTGAAGCACATGAAGACTAATACTCCTGAACAGTTCTGCTAACAAAAACACTCCTATGTCTTCATATACAAAAATATTTTAAAGTTTACTAAACTAAAAGTTAATTTCCATCTATGTCCAAAAGACTAAAATGTTTTATAAAATTTCATTTTATTAGAGAGAAGTCTGTAAAGAAGATATAAGCAGCATAATCACTTTTCTTAGTTAATACCATCCTTATATATTAGTCTATTCTTTCGTAAGAAAAAAGAATTCCAAGGGCTTCCCTGGTGGTGCAGTCGTTGAGAATCTGCCTGCCAATGCAGGGGACACGGGTTCAAGCCCTGGTCTGGGAAGATCCCACATGCCGTGGAGCAACTGGGCCCATAAGCCACAACTACTGAGCCTGCACATCTGGAGCTTATGCTCCGCAACAAGAGAGGCCGCGACAGTGACAGGCCAAGCACCGTGATGAAGAGTGGCCCCTGCTTGCCGCAACTAGAGAAAGCCCTCGCACAGAAACGAAGACCCAACACAGCCAAAAATAATTAATTAATTTTAAAAATAATAATAAAAAAGTCAAAATACTGCAAAAAAAAAAAAAAGAAGTCCAGTTAACTTAAGGCCATGATTTTTAGTACAAAATGAAAAAGTTATTCTCAAAAGTAATATTTAAATCCCAACTTAACTATGGAAGTAATGTTTTAATATATATTTTAGCATAAAAGTAAAACATTAGCTCCAATGCTCTGAGCAGCACTTGAAGTGCCCACACCCTTTCTTCAGGAAAGTAGCTTGGGCAGCTCCTTATATGTGGTTCATAGTATTTCAGGTCATATGACCTTGTGACCTTAGCCACAGCTGACTAGATCAGGGAAACAATGCCAGCTCAATGCTATGCCACAAAGTCTATCACCAGTGACCTATGACACTGTCTCGCACAAGAACTGCCCAAAACTGTTACAGACACTGTTCTCTTTAGGAAAGTGGGTGTACAGGATAGAGCAGAAGCCTTGAGACAAAAAAAGCAAGAGTGAAACAAGGAGCAAGTGAAAAGGAGAATGAGGGTTAATCCATAGTGGCAGTTAAGAAAAAGTAGCAGACAGAGATGCAGGACCTGAGTTAAAGGAAAGGGTGATTGTTAGGATATTATTGTAGGCCGAGCCATATTCCACTGTCCCACGGTACCTCTTTGACTGTTAAGACAGGTTTCTATGTATCCTCACTGCTCCACATACCCTTAAGTGGTTATCTCTGAAATAACCTGTATCTCTCATCCTCCTGAAAAAGACTGACATTCAAACTCTTCTCACATGCTATAATTCTCAGATTATTATAGGAGACATTTATAAGTTCATTAAAAAAAATTTTAGGGCTTCCCTGGTGGCACAGTGGTTGAGAGTCCACCTGCGGATGCAGGGGACACGGGTTCGTGACCCAGTCCGGGAAGATCCCACATGCCACAGAGTGGCTGGGCCCGTGAGCCATGGCCGCTGAGCCTGTGCATCCGGAGCCTGTGCTCCGCAATGGGAGAGGCCACAACAGTGAGAGGCCCGCGTACCGCAAAAAAAAAAAAACATTTAGTGTTATATATGTTGAGTCACATATGCTACATATTTTTTAAAAACATTACAACTAAGGCACAGACCAAGGATTAACTCATTTCTTAAGCATTTAATATGGTACATAACACTACGCTAAGGCTAGACATTGAAATATTAAAATATTATCATAGCCTTCAAGGAGCTTAGTCTTATAGGAGAGTATGAGGAAGGGAAAAACTATGTAGAAAGTATTATAATGGAAACATCTACAGGATATTAAAGAAATGAAAAAATTAAAAAATAAACATTCTGGGACTTCCTGGGCAGTCCCGTGGTTAAAACTCCACACTTCCCATGCAGGGGGCGCGTGTTTGACCCATGGTCGGGGAACTAAGATCCCACGTGCTGCACAGTGCAGCCAAAAAAAATAAAATAAAATAAAGTAAAATAAGTAAATATTCTGCTCTGTCAGAAGGGCAGAAGAGGACTTCACAGAAGAGTTGACTAGAATCTGCTGAGTGACTCGAACATTCTGAGTTAGGGAAAAAAATGTGCAAAGGAATGAATGTGAGAATCTCCAGCACACTTAGGAACAGTAAGTAGTTCAGTGTGATTAGTATCCAGAATAAATTTTTTTAGAATGACAAAAGGTAAAGTTGATAAAAAGCAAGTAGAGGCAATAACATGAAGGGACTTACATGCCACATTTAGGACTTAAGACTTCATTCTCTTTTGTGTTAAGGAAGTACTGAATAATTTTATCGGGGGAAAAATAATCTGATGTTTATTTTATAACAAAGAGAAGACACGTAAGTTTCTTATTTTCAATAATGGCAGACTAGGACTTCCCTGGTGGTGCAGTGGTTAAGAATCCGCCTGCCAATGCAGGTGACATGGGTTTGAGCCCTGGTCCGGGAGGATCCCACATGTAACGGAGCCCGTGCGCCACAACTAATGAGCCTGTGCTCTAGAGCCTGTGAGCCCCAACTACTGAGCCTGCGTGCCACAACTACTGAGGCCCGCGCGCCTGGAGCCCGTGCTCCACAACAAGAGAAGCCACCACAACGACATGCCCACACACTGTAATGAAGAGTAGCCCCCGCTTGCCACAACTAGAGAAAGCCCACGTGCAGCAATGAAGACCCAATGCAGCCAAAAAATTAATTAATAATAATAATAAAATAATGGCAGACTATATTTTTAGCTTACCATTAAGAACTAAAACTGTTGTATAAAATGTAAGATGTCTCAAAAGCATCAAAGAAATGATAGTATGGATACAAACACCAAGCCAAAAGTAAAGCACAGTGAACCCAAAGAGAAAAGAAGCAAATCCACTTGTAATCTGAGATCACTTGCTAGTCCTGGAAAACTAGACCCTACATTTTGATAGCCTCTGAGACAAAGTGGAGGAGGAGAGTTAAAATTGATTAAACTTAATGTTGTTCTTGGACTGGTAGTGATTTCTGCTGCCATAGAAAAACAAAATAAATCCTCTCTAAAGGACTCAAATATTCTAAAAAATAACTTTTCAAATAAAATGTCCAACACTCAGCAAAAAATAACCAGGCACCCAGGAAAACTGTACTCCATTAGATAGAACCAGCAAGCGCCACCAAGATAAACATACCCACAAAGACTACAAATACTATACCTACCAGAGTAAGGCAATAGAATACTTCAGCAGAATATATTCAAAGAAATCAAAGCCAGGGAACAAGAAACAGGTGATACAGCACTTTAGGAAAAGAAACAAAGAACTTCTAAAAATAAAACATATGATAACCAAAACTTAGCAAAATAATAATAGACTATTTTAACCACAGTAAGTGGTTAGGAATAAATTAATGAAGTAGATAACCAATCAGAAAAAACTCCAGAGAACAGCAAGGAAAGGAAAAAAAATGTTAAGTAAGGAAAAGAAGGTGACTTAGATGATAAAGAGAGAAAGTTGAGTGTACATTTAATCAGAATCGAAGACAAAGGAGAGAGAGAATGATACATACTTGAAGAAAGCACGGCTCAGAAATGATGAAAGAGATAAACTCACAGATGGAAGAAGAAAAACAAATTGCACATGAAATGAATAAAAAGAAACCATTCTGAAACTGAAGGAAATCAAAGAGAAAAACAAATATCATATGCAACACATATATATGGAATCTAAAAACAAAGAAAAAAAAGTGGTTCTGGGGCTTCCCTGGTGGCGCAGTGGTTGAGAGTCCGCCTGCCGATGCAGGGAACACGGGTTCGTGCCCCGGTCCAGGAAGATCCCACATGCCGCAGAGTGGCTGGGCCCGTGAGCCATGGCCGCTGAGCCTGCGCATCTGGAGCCTGTGCTCCGCAACAGGAGAGGCCACAACAGTGATAGGCCCGTGTACCGCAAAAAAAAAAAAAAAAAATGGTTCTGAAGAACCTAGGGGCAGTACAGGAATAAAGATGCAGACATAGAGAATGGACTTGAGGACACAGTGAGGGGGAAGGGTAAGCTGGGACGAAGTGAGAGAGTGGCATGGACATATATACACTACCAAATGTAAAACAGATAGCTAGTGGGAAGCAGCCGCATAGCACAGGGTGATCAGCTCATGCTTTGTGGCCACCTAGAGGGGTGGGATACGGAGGGTGGGAGGGAGACACAAGAGGGAGGGGATATGGGGATATATGTATACGTATAGCTGATTCACTCTGTTATACAGCAACAACTAACACAACAATGTAAAGCAATTATACTCCAATAAAGATGTTAAAATAAATAAATGAATAAATAATTTTTAAAAAAGAAACCAGAGGAAACCTGCAGATTACCTTCAAAAGACCAGGTCAAAATGACAGCTTCTCAACAACTAAATTGGAAGCCAGAACACAATATGCCAAGCATAGAAAGGAAGGGAGGGAGAGAGGGAATAGACAAATAACTCATTTTAAAAATGAGCAAAAGATATGAATAGACAGTTCTCCAGAGAATATATACAAATGGCCGATAGGCACAATAAAAGATGCTCAGTAACATTAGTCATTGGGGAAATTCATATCAAAACAACAATGAGATAGTACTTCACAACCAATAGGATGGCTATATTAAAAAGAAAAGAAGTCTTGGCGAGAAAGAAATTGAAACCCTCATATATAGCTGATAGGAATGTAAAATGGTACAGCTGCTTTGGAAAACAGTTTGGCACTCCTCAAAAAGTTTTTTCCAGCTTTGTTGAAATATAATTGACATAGAACACTGTTTAAGGTGTTCATACATTGATTTGATACGTCAAAATAAACACAGAGTTACCATATGACCTAGCGTATATATTCTCAGGTATATACCCAAGATAACCGAAAAAAACACGTCACACAAAAACTTGTACACAAATGTTCATAACAGTTTTTATTCATAATAGCCAATAAGCGGAAACAAGTATCTATCAACTGATAGGCAAGCAAAATAAATGGATAAACAAAAATGTGGTATATCCGTACAATGGAATATTATTTGGTCATAAAAAGGAATGAAGTACTGACACCTGCTACAACATGGATAAACCTTGAAAACATTATGCTAAGTGAAGGAAGCCAGACAAAATAATGCCACACAACGTATGATGCATTTATATGAAATATCCAGCATAGGCAAATCCATAGACAGACAGCAGACTAGAAAGCTGGGGAGGGCCGAGGGGGAAGGGGGTAGGAGGAGTGATTACTACTGAGCGTAAGGTTTCTTTCTGGAGTAATGAAAATGTTTTGGCATTAGACAGCGGTGATGATTGCACAACCCTGTGAATATAGTAAAAACCACTCAGTTAACACTTAAACGTGTACTTTAAAGTGGTGAATTTTATAGTATGTGACTTATAATTCAATTTTTTTTTAATGAAGGCAATTTCTACTTCTAACAATGATGGAATAATAGGGCAGAATTTACCCTCCCATCTTAAACAACTAGAAAACTGAACAAAATACATGAAATAAAATTTTCAGACAATAGATACTGAAAAGTAGCACAGGAGAAAGAAAATAAAGAAAATGAGCTTAACAACTGTCCCAATTTACTGCTGGAAGACAATTTTCTAGCTGAAGCGAAACAAACGCAAACAGAACATGACAGTCTCTCTGAAGTGTGGAAACAGATCAGATTTCAGGAAAGGCAAAAGGAACTAGAGTTTATGGGCAGAGAACTGGCCAGGAAGGAGAGGCTGGGGAGATGTGCAGAAAGATGGCCTCAAG
The DNA here is from genome assembly GCF_964165515.1 of Mesoplodon bidens. Classification (NCBI taxonomy): domain Eukaryota; kingdom Metazoa; phylum Chordata; class Mammalia; order Artiodactyla; family Ziphiidae; genus Mesoplodon; species Mesoplodon bidens. Next base: position 13,120,444 of record NC_138166.1, read on the forward strand.
TCTCTGGCTAAGCGCCAATTTGTGCATGTGTAAGAGGAAACACACGGAAAGAAACACTGAAACAATGCACAGAGCTCATAGCGGAAAGACCTAGTAGTAAACATGGCTAAACTATCCCTAGGCTAAAGGATGCTCTGAACCTGCACTAACAAAGATTTAAAACCAATCCGTGGGGACTTCCCTGGTGGTCCAGTGGTTAAGAATCCTCCTCCCAATGCAAGGGATGTGAGTTCGATCCCTGGTCAGGGAACTAAGATCCCACATGCCGTGGGGCAACTAAGTCCGCGTGCCGCAACTAGAGAGCCCACGTGCCGCAACTACTTAGCCCGTGCACCACAACTAGAGAGAAGCCCGCACACCGCAACAAAAGGTCCTTCATGCTGCAGAAAAGATTCCATGTGCCGCAAAGATCCTGAAAGCCTCAACTAAGACCTGATGCAGCTAAATAAATAAATAAATAAATATTTAAAACCAATCCTCAAAAAGATCAGACTAATTTCAAGTAAGTTAACTGTGAACAAGAATAAAGCCCAACACCATTTCAAGGAAATTTTTAAAAATCCAGACCCCTGAACACAAAACACACCTTTCCAGTATAAAATCAAAAATTACCAAGCATGAAAAGAAGCATAAAAATAACACCCGTAACAAGAAGAAAGGTCAATTGACAAAAACTGACCCAGAAATAGCAAAGATTAAAATACTAAAACATCTATTACAGCTGGGGTCCCCAGTCCCCAGGCCATGGACCGGTACCGGTCCATGGCCTGTTAGGAACCGGGCCACACAGCAGAAGGTGAGCGGCGGGTGAGTGAGCGAAGCTTCATCTGTATTTACAACCGCTCCCCATCGCTCGCATTGCCACCTGAGCTCCGCCTCCTGTCAGATCAGTGGCAGCATTAGATCCTCATAGGAGCGCAAACCCTGCTGTGAACTGCGCATGCGAGGGATCTAGGCTGCGCGCTCCTTAGGAGAATCTGATGCCTGATGACCTGAGGTGGAGCTGAGGTGATGCTATAGCGCTGGGGAGCGGCTGCAAATACAGATCATCGTTAGCAGCGGGGTTTGACTGCACAGAGACCGTAATAAATCAACTGCTTGCAGACTCATATCAAAGCCCTATCAGGGAGTGGAAAGTGACAATTAAGCTGCATCTGGTGGCAGGCTTTACATTGGCAAGTGAGTTGATGTACTTCAATTGTACAGCTGCACGTGGTGGCAGGCTTTAAGTCAGAAACTGACACTCACTTCAGTCCGCGCGTGGCCTGCCCACTTCTGTCCGCACGTCTTTCCCGCACTGTGCACCTGTCTCAGTCACAGTTTGGGTAAGCCCACAAACTAACCCGAGCCAAAATGAGTAAATAACAAACGTCGCTGGAGAGCTTCTTTGCAAAGGGGGAGAGACCCAATGATGAGACAGGAGAAGAGTCTAAGACGGCCCACAAAAAGAAAGCTGCGTTTCGAAGAAAATACCGGGCTTCCCTGGTGGCGCAGTGGTTGAGAGTCCGCCTGCCGATGCAGGGGACACGGGTTCGTGCCCCGGTCCGGGAAGATCCCATATGCCGCGGAGCGGCTGGGCCCGTGAGCCATGGCCGCTGGGCCTGTGCGTCCGGAGCCTGTGCTCTGCAACGGGAGAGGCCACAACAGTGAGAGGCCCACATACCGCAAAAACAAAAAAAAAAAAAAAGAAAATACCAAGAGTCCTACTTAAATTACAGTTTCATTGCCACAGGTGATTCACGTTCTCCAAGCCCGCTCTGTATGATATGTGGCAACTAGCAATCTGAGGAAGACATGAAACCCTCAGAACTGTTTCGCTACATGGAGACCAAGCACCCTGCATTAAAAGACAAGCCTTTGGAGTTTTTCAAAAGAAAAACACGTGAACACGAAGAACAGAAGCAGTTATTGAAGGCCACCACTTCATCAAACGTGTCTGCACTGAGAGCATCATTCTTAGTGGCTACCTGCATTGATAAAGCTAAGAAGCCCTTTACTGGGCTTCCCTGGCGGTCCAGTGGTAAAGAATCCGCCTTACAATGCAGGGGACACGGGTTCGATCCCTGGTCGGGGAACTGAGATCCCATATGCTGCAGGGCAACTAAGCCCCCACACTGTAACTACTGAGCTTGCGCGCCTCAACTAGAGAGCCTATGTACCGCAAACTACAGAGCCCACACGCCCTGGAGCCTGCGCGCCACAGCTAGAGAATAGAAAACCCGCACACCACAACTAGAGAGAAACCTGTGCATCGCAACAAGGAGCCTGCGCGCTGTAATGAAAGATCCCACGTACCTCAGTGAAGATCCTGCGTGCCGCAACTAAGACCCGACGCAGCCAAAAATAAACTAACTAAATAAATAGATAATAAATAAATCTTTTTTAAAAAGCCCTTTACCATTGGTGAAGAGTTGAGCCTGCCTGCTGCTAAGGACATCTGTCATGAACTTTTAGGAAAGGCTGCAGTTCAAAACGTGGCACGTGTTCCTCTTCTGGCTAGCACCATAACTAAACGAATTGATGAAATAGCAGAGGATACTGAGGCACAATTGTTAGAGAGGATTAATGAGTCACCATGGTACGCAATCCAGGTTGACAAGTCTACTGATGCTGACAAGGCAACAATGCTTGTTTTTGTGCGATATATCTTTCAGGAGGATGTGCATGAGGATATGTTATGTGCACTTTTGTTGCCAACCAACACAATAGCTGCAGAACTCTTCAAGTCTTTGAATGATTACATATCAGGAAAAGTGAATTGGTCATTTTGTGTCCATATATGCACGCACGGAGCGGCTGCCATGACTGGACGGCTTTCTGGTTTCACTACTCGGGTCAAAGAGGTTGCTTCTGAATGTGAGTCTACACACTGTGTCATCCATAGGGAAATGCTGGCTAGCTGAAAAACGTCACCTGCACTTAACGTTTTGCAGGATGTGATTAAAATTATCAACCATATTAAAATACATGCCCTTAACTCACATCTGTCCACACAGCTCTGTGAGGAAATGGACGCAGAGCACACACGTCTTCTCTTATACACAGAAGTGAGATGGCTTTCTAAGGGTGGATCACTGGCCAGAGTTTTTGAGTTATGAGAGCCACTCCAGAGATTTCTTTTAGAAAAACAGTCACCACTGGCAGCACATTTCAGTGCCACAGAATGGGGTCGCAAAACTTGCTTCCTTGTGTGACATGTTCCACCTGCTCAGCGACCTCAATCTGTCACTTCAGGGGAGAACAACCACTGTGTTCAAGCTGGCAGATAAAATGGCTGCGTTCAAAGCCAAACTGGAATTATGAGGGCAATGAGTGAACACTCGGATTTTTGACATGTTTCAAATATTAGCAGAGATTTTGAAAGAGGCTGAGCCAGGGCCTTCTTTCTCCCAGCTGGTGCATGATCACCCATCTCAGCTTTCAAAAGAGTTTGAGCATTACTTCCCAGCCACAAAAGACCCCCGAACTGGGAAGGAATGGATCTGCGACCCATTTGTGAATAAGCCCAGTGAATCGACTTTGTCTGTGCTAGAAGAGGATCAACTGCTTGAGATCGTAAATGACGGTGGCCTTAAAAGTATTTTTGAGACAACTTCAAATCTCCATACGTTCTGGATTAAAGTCAAGGCGGGATATCCTGAGATTGCCACAAAAGCACTGAAAAGCCTGCTTCCATTTTCAACATCCTACCTTTGTGAAGCAGGGTTTTCTGCAGTGACAGACAAACCAAAACGAGATTACGGAGTAGACTGGACCTAAGCAACACACTTCAGGTGTCAATGTCTCCCATCACCCCCAGGTGGGACCATCTAGTTGCAGGAAAACAAGCTCAGGGCTCCCACGGATCCTGCATTATGGTGAGTTGTATAATCATTTCATTATATAGTACAATGTAACAATAGCAGAAATAAAGTGCACAATAAACGTAATGCTCTTGAATCATGTGAAACCATCCCCCCACCCCCACCTCCCCGGTCCGCGGAAAAACTGTCTTCCACGAAACCGGTCCCTGGCGCCAAAAAGGTTGGGGACCGCTGTAGTACAGAAGTTATAGGTTTGGGTACCTTACATTGGATCACAGCAAACTGTAAGGATAAAAGGTTTCTTCCTGTTCTCTATTAAGAGAAATAATTCTGAATTCTAAAAAGTTAGTAATACACTGAAATAATAAGTGAAAATAATTCACTTGAATAGTAGTTTAGATTTTTATTTTTTAAACTGGATATCTTCTTTTAAAGCTCTTTAGTATTTTTCCCATTTTCTCTCATATTCTCTTACTTCCTCAGAATTCATTGTCTTGAAATTTGCTCGCTTATAAAGACAAAATGAAGTAAAAGTACAAAGAAATGACAAAGTGAGGACCTACCTGAAGTCTTGCTAGTTGAGCAGTACGGGCTACTATTTTATTGTATGGCTCAACAATTTTTGCTTTCATCCTAAAGGAAAAACAGAAAGAGGAGTGACAAAATCATCTTCAAAATATCAATGGGTAAAAATCTTTCCATTTCATTTATTTACAAAATGAACAACAGTACCTATCAACAGCTCCCTGTAAAGCCCCAATTCTTGTCTGCATCATCTGAAGGACACCTAGGAAAACATAACAGCTTACATTACTTTACAAATTTACGAGGGTTCAAATTGGCTAAAAAGTTAAAAGAAAAAAATAGAGAAATTTTTCCATTTTTTTCTGCCGTCATCATAATCCAACCAATATCTTTTACCTAGACTACTGCAAAAACTTCTAACTAGTCTTCCCCGTCCCAACCTTGCTCCACTAAAGAAGTCTGACAAGGAATGGGAAGTGACTGCTTAATGGGTACAGGGTTTCCATTTGAGGTGATGAAAAAGTTCTGGAACTGGATAGTGATGGTTGCACAACACTGTAAATGCAATTAATAGCACTAAGTTATATAGTTTAAAATGGTTAAAGTGGTAAATTTCATGTTAATGTGTATTGTACTACAATTACAAAAAAAGAAGCATGGGACCTCCCTGGTGGCGCAGTGGTTAAGAATCCACCTGCCAATGCAGGGGACACGGGTTCAAGCCCTGGTCCAGGAAGATCCCACATGCTGCAGAGAAACTAAGCCCGTGTGCCACAACTACTGAGCCTGCACTCTAGAGCCCGCAAGCCGCAACTACTGAGCCCGTGAGCCACAACTACTGAAGCCTGCATGCCTAGAGCCCCTGCTCCCTAAGCAGAGAAGCCACCGCAGTGAGAAGCCCACGCACCGCAATGAAGAGTAGCCCCTGCTCGCCTCAACTAGAGAAAGCCCACGCCCAGCAATGAAAACCAAACACAGCCAAAAAATAAATTAAGAAATTTATTTTAAAAATTATATTTTAAAAAAAGCCTGAGTGATCTTTGGAAGTGCAAATTATAACCCTCATCTGCTAAAACCCTTCCCCAGTCTCCCCTTTGCTCCTATGTTAAAACTAAAGTCCACGGCTTGGTCTACAAGGCCCTGAATGATCTGGAAATGAGGTACTCTCCTCCTGGTATACTCTCTCTAACCCCCAATGCTAGATAGATAATAAATATGGACAGCAAGTATATTATTGCCTTTACTCTCTACTTATATAACATGATGAAGAACTGTTTATAAAATTGTAAAATTATCTTCAGGAAGACAGATCTGAAATTTTACTTTTTTATATGCCTAAAAATGGGCTTTCCAATATTACAGATTTAATTATTTTGAACTATATTCTTTAAAACTCAGTTTCTATATTCAACTGGCATAGCTGTAGTTCTGAAACATAGCATTCTAAATAAATTTAAGTATAGAATGTTGTCATATTAGATGAAGTAATTTCAGAACTAATTAATACTCCTATCTGCATACAAATGTTTTAATATGGCTCAGTCCAATAGAATCCTTTCTGAACCCAAGGATTTCTGCCGGTATTATGGTTCACTGAACTTAAACCTCCAAGAATGAACTGGCTTTCCTTGTTATCATCACTTCCTCACATCTTATTCTCTCCACAACCCACTCACAACACCTTTCACACATATGCCACCAAAACAGATCTTGTCAACGTCACCAGAAATCTCCAAGGTGCTGAATTCTATTGTCAGTTCTCTCTTGATCTTGTTCTAACTCTCAGAAATGCACTACACGTTGAACCACTCCCTCCCTAAAACATTTTTTTCTCTAGGCTTCCAAGGCATCACCCTCATGGGCTCCCTCTGATGGCATGAGTTGCTCCCACGTCTTCTCTGTTAGATCTCTACATGCTGGAGTACTCCAAGATTTGATCCTCAGCCATCTTCTCTTCTCCATCTAGAATCTCTCTTAGGGATTTCATTCAATCCCAATGTTTTAAACACTATCTGTTCAATAAAATACTGATTTTCTATACACACATATGTACATACGTCTATATAGATTTTCTTTATACCTATTGATACACACACCCACACACACACACACACACACACACAAATCTCTAGCTCTGAACTTTCTTCTGACAAATTTAAGATACCCAAGATAAAGTCTGCCCCACCATGATCCTCTCCAGTGTGACACACCTCAGTTACTCATCTATCCAATTTTTCAGACTAAAATCTTAGGAATCACTGTTGGTGACTTTTTTCCCTCAGACCTTTCATTTCCCATCAACAAATCCTATCGGCTCTACCCCCATTCTATCCCATTCACTTCTCTCTCTTTACATCCACCACTAATTCAAGGCACCATCAATGTCTACTACTCTAATAGCTTCTAAATTGGTACCCCAGATTCTACTCTTGCCTTCCTGTAGAGCCACCAGAGAAAACTTTTTAGAGCATTAATCACATCTCTAATTAAAACCCTCCAACTGTTTACCATTGCATTTAGAATGAAAATCAAAATTCCTTCCCAAGAACCTCATCTACAATTCTTTCCCTCGTTCATTAAACTCTAGTCATACTAGCCTTTTCTTTCTGCCCTTCAAACATGCCACGCTAATTCCATTTATTGGTCCCTCAGCTTACCACACTCTCCTCCCCAGATAGTCATGTGGTAGCTCTTTCTCATCATTCAGATCTCAGTTCAAATGTCATCTTCTCAGAGAAGCATCTCCTGCCCATCCTAGCTAGTAAGGAACTCCCATTCTTCTACCTCATCAACTATTTTATTTTCTTTTAGGACTTAAAAGTACCTGAAGTTCCCTACTTACACATTTTTTTTTTGGTCTAATTCCCTACCTAGAACATAAATATCATGAGAACAGTGACTCTGTTGTTCACAGGTGCCTGGTATCTAACAAGTTCTCAATTACTATTTGACTGAGTGAGCAAATAAATGAAGAAATTAGGCTATCTTTTTAATAAAATAGGCTTAATTAAATATACCTCCAAACTCCATAAGGACAGGGACTCTGTATATTGTTACAGCTGCCTGGAATCTAACAAATTCTCAATTAAAATTTAAATGCATAAATAAACAAAAAATGAAGAGAGAGTAAATTTTAATAAAATAGGCTAAGTAAATATATCTCCAAATGAATTATATGGCCAAAATTTTAAATATATAGGAGAAAAAGCAGATGAAGTAGAAGTTGGGGTAATACTCATTTTCAAATACATAACACATATCTCAAAAAGTTTAATAAATGATTAGAAATACACATCATGCTAAAATGAATACTAATTGATTCATACTTTGACTTATGTTCAAATAATCTGGAGAATATTCTTAGATTATCATAGGAATTCAGAGAAGTCAGCCTTTGTACTGTACACAGTCACCCAATGGATAGTCATTCTAACTTAGTCTAACAGCATATTTTAAATGTTTTAACCACTGAAAAGCACTCTGGGGAAAATCAGCACACTATAGAAATAAACACACATAGGGAATTCCCTGGCAGTCCAGTAGTTAGGACTCGGCACTTTCATTGTGGTGGCCCAGGTTCAATCCCTGGTTGGGGAACTAAGACCCTGCAAGCCATGTGGTGTGGCCAATTTAAAAAAAAGAAAAAGAAAAAGAAAACCACAATGAGAAGTATTTCTGTTGTGATGATTCATCTACACCTATATACACTCAAAATCAACATACTACCGTGACATCCCTATGGGTTTCTATAAAGGAAAAAAACCTTTATTCATTTGTTTACAGAAATCACCATTAAAAACAAGGTATTATTTACTTGCTTCCAGAAACATATAAAAATATTATGAGATTAAAGAAAATTAATTTTCCATAGTAAGTCAGTACATAGAGCCTCTTAATTTTCCCATGAACATAGTCTGATATCTATCCTAAATATTCAAATAACAAATTGTTATCTCCAAAATACTATGTTCTTCATCAGGATGCCTTAGAAACAGTGCACATGCTAAAAATAACATCTTTGAGTGCACATAATACTAGAGGAAGCATTAAAGAATATTGTATCACAGAAAGCAATATCCTTCTTCCTTAAGAATTTCATCAACATAGGGAAAAATCACTTAGCTTTCTTTTAATGTGCAACGATTAACAGTAATCACAACACAAGTGATAATGGAAAATACAATATTAACATTTCATATTTATGAGATGCAGTTTAATTTAATAGAGAATGACAAATTCATAAAAGATATAGTCAAACAAAAATAAGAGAGATCATAATAAAAATCCAATGTATTATTATTCTACTATACTTTCACTTTTGAAAAGCATTTCAAAGAAATAGGAAAGAATTCAAGCTTATTTCCACTACTTTAGTGGAGTCGATTTTGTTTTTGTTTCTCTTTTTTTTTTTGGCCACGCCACGCGGCTTGCTGGATCCTAGTTCCCCAACCAGGGATTGAATGTGCGTCCATAGCAGTCAAAATGCGGAGTCCTAACCACTGTAACCACTGGAATTCCCCTGCTTATTTGTTTTAATTAACTAACAGTTATAAAAGCACTAAATATGTGCCAGGAATTGTTCCAAGTATTTTGTTAACTCATTTAATCCTCTAAATAACATATTAGTGCATATTAATCCTTTATAGATAAAACTGAGGCACAGAAAGGTTAAGTAAGTTCTCCAAAGTCACACTTCTAGTAGGTGGGAAAAGGATTTAAACCCAGAGAGTTTAGCTCAGGGGTCAGCAAAGTTTTATTAAAGTTTTGTTGGAACACAGCCACACACATTCGTTTCCATATTACCTGGCTGCTTTCACCCTGTAACAGCAGTTTAGTAGTTGCAACAGAGACGGTATGGCCTGCAAAGTCTAAACTATTTACTTTCTGACCCTTCACAGGAGAAGTTTCCAAGCCCAGGGCTAGCTCTGTACAATGTATAATAGTTAATGGAAATATACCTTCCAAAGACTCAATCCCAGTTGCTTGTGCCAATAAATCCTCATGTCTTGCAACGACCTGAAAATCAAGAAGGAATAATCAGCACTGCAAGTATTAAGTATTTTAATTTATAACCACAAAGTAGAATTGAAGGGCTCTCTCTTTATGGAAAGCGGGAAAATGCTAATACAAAAAATACAGGTTATAAAGGTGTGTTTGAGCTGAATGACTGGTGGGAGCACAAACACACTATATAGCTCAACACAGAGCCAAAGACGTCTTTTCATTAGCCCCGTGGTTTCCTAGGGGGATGTGCAGGAGGAGTTGTGCCAAAACTGAAAAACAAAAACCAGCTAATTCTTGCCATGCTAATTACTACACACTTTCCTTTTAAAGAGTGTTTTCAAACATCAGGTTCTTTTAGTTCTTGCATTTAATTCAGCATCATCAAGACCGCATTCTAATTTGGAAAGATAAAGCAGAGTCGGCACCTCCCTAAACATCTCTCTGCTTCCAGCTTCCTAATGTCACAGCAAATCCTCTTCCCTGCAGAAGACTGGTATTTTTAAGAAAATTAGGGCAGTGTGAATACTCATATCAAAAAAAAAAAAACCCATAAAAGTTAAGAGTTAAAGGCTACACACAAGAGAGTCCTAGAAACACCAAGAAATCAAGCAAATCTTTAGAACAATGCAGGAATCCTTATTATTTTGTACCCTTTATTACAATGAATAAGAAGTTTCATGTCTAGTCTGTAAACTGAAGCTCCTAATCAGCAAAGATTCATTCAATGGAATGCCTAAATCCTCTACTTTGTCCTCTTTCACATGTCACTTGTCATTCTAGCAAGTTCCTCTATCATACATCTAAAATAAGTGTTACTATTGGTCTCCTATGTCTCTTATCCAGAAGACATCTGAGTTCTCCCCAGTCCACTGATATGGTCATTAATGTGTCCAACCTAACAAGATGAATATTTTTCTAATTCTCTATTCTTTGTCCCTTGTGATACTCTGGAAAGGTTGAAAAGACTAAAACTACAATTTCATAGACTCCCCTGTGGTCAACTGGATGAATTTCCAAGAGATTTAGAAGACAGAAGAAAGAGGAAAACTATCTTTCCATTACTGTTTCAGCTAGTAAGCAAAGTCCTGAGACCTGAGGATTTAGAGACAGTTGAGATAGCCCTATAGATCATTCCAGAGTTCAGTTACCAAGCATCCAGAAGCTGAACTTTAGCAGTGGCATGGGCGGTAACAGCAGGAGCTTCCAGGTCTCTGTGTTGCATCTGTGGTAGATCCTTCAACTCATTCCATTAGCTGTCCATCCAATACTCTGTATTAAATATCTTCCTGCTTTAAATACCTAGAGTGGTTTCTGCTTCCTGTACTAAAGCCCTGACTAATACATACTTCGGTACATCTTTTGTAATTTTAATCATCTCAATGATATTTTAAATTATTTTTACTATATTTTATTTACTGGTTTGGTTAGCATTATCCCAATTTTGCTTGTGCAGAAAAACAATTGTAGCAGGTTCAGATCTCATACCAGGAATCAGAGACTTCCTCCACCCTACATCCAGAACCATGGTAAGTATAACTTGCCCCCTCTAGGAGATGTTAAATAGATTTTAAGTTTTTACCGATTCCTTCAGAGAAGGTACTATATGCAAAGAATAAGGAAAATGCCAACCACAAAAAGGCAGAAAGAATTTCAGGTGGCTCCTGCAAAAAGCTACCCCCTGAGAAACCTAGGCAGAATTAAGTGCATTTTCCCCTGCTCCCATAGACACTTTGTACTATTCTATTTAAAACAGGCATCACTTGCCTGTCATTATTTCTGTCTGTATCTGCCACTGGTCTGTGAATCCTTGGAGAGCCAGGAAATGTTTTCATTTTTCTATCCGCACAGCCTAAAGCAAAGCCTGACAATTAAAACTGTCCTATAAATGTTTCTCAGTAAGTATTGATCTCTAATTATATAATCAGAATTTTAAACTGACCTTAAAAGTCACCCCAGTCTGAACCAAGCTGCTTTTTTTTTAAAGAACTGTCTGTAATATATACTTCTATCTTTTTAAAAATAAATTTATTTATTTTTTATTTATTTTTATTTTTGGCTGCGTTGGATCTTAATTGCTGCGCGCAGGCTTTCTCTAGTTCTGAAAAGCGGGGGCTACTCTTCGTCGCGGTGTGCAGGCTTCTCACTGCGGTGGCTTCTCTTGCTGCGGAGCACAGGCTGTAGGCGCACGGGCTTCAGTACTTGTGGCACGTGGGCCCAGCAGTTGTGGTTCATGGCCTCTAGAGCGCAGGCTCAGTAGTTGTGGCGCACAGGCTTAGTTGCTCCACAGCATGTGGGATCTTCCTGGACCAGGGCTCAAACCCGTGTCCCAGGCATTCGCAGGCAGACTCTTAACCACTGCGAAACCAGAGAAGCCCCAAACTGCTCTTTTAATTGATAAAGTAAGGCACGAAAAACTTAAGGGAACATGTCTCGTTATACCAGATCTAGGTTTCCTGGAAAACAGTTCATTTATTCATGCAATTTGTTCATTCATTTAAATATTTAAGTGCCTACTCAGAAAGAAAGGCAACACTAGGAAGTACACCATAAAACCACCCTCTAAAAATCACAGAATTGTAGAAGAGGAAGGAACCTTCAAGATTTTCTACTACAATCTCCTCTTCCCCCTTATTCACTCCAACCCATTCCATAGTTTTTTTTTCCTTTTTTTTTTTAAGAAAGCAAGACTCAAAGGCATTACACGATACGAAAGGTAACAGCACAACTGAGATTCGGACCTATCTCCTAACTCTCCTCATTGTGTTCTATCCACCACAAATTTATCAACTTTCTGTAATTTCATCAAATGTTACATTTTGTGCTCATAAAGTGTGAACTGCTGATGGGAACGTACCAGTTTTTCTTATTCACACTGTTCTGCCTCCAAAATTCCATTTTCTATTATCTTTATCGAAGACATCCTATTTTTTGACTACCTATACTCTCTCCATATCAGTTAAGATGATGAGAACAAAGTATGAATAAAAGGTTTTGGAGAGATGGGTATATCCATTTTTCAAATAACAAAAAGTAGTTTACAGAAAACTTTTCGAAGATATACTTGGAAAAATATACATTTGTTCATGTAAATATGCATTTAGATTAAATAATAGAAGTATTATAAAAATGATATATTATCACTCTGGGTTGAATAAATTGTATGATCCAGAAAATTGGAATTACCTGTAAGTGCAGTTCTTTATCCAACTGACTGATTCCTTGGGCAAGTTTTGCTAGTTGTTCAGCAATTACAGCTTGATGAATAGATTGAGAAGTGTAAGTCTTTACATCAAAGTCTTCATTTAAAAAATCACTATAACACTCTGGGAAAAAAAATACGAAAAAATCCTTATTAATTACACTGCACCAAACCAGATATTAAACAACAGAACAATTATAATCATAGTTAACATAGTTTTAGGTCTTTCTATACACCAGAAAGTACTGAAAAGGCTTTCTGTTGTAAATAAGAGATGGTAGCAACAGCAGAAGAGACTGATAAAATTCACTAAGAACTTACTGCGCGTCAGGCACTGATACAAGCACTTTATACATACTAACTCATTCAACGTTCACACAACCCTGATGGAACTATCATTCTCCTCGTTTCACAGGTGAAGAGACAGGCACAGACAGGACATGCAAATTGTGCAACTTCACTGTTTGAACCCAGGCAGTGTAGCTGCAGAGCCCACGCTCTGGACTACTATGCATATTCCTAAAAGCTAGTTTTTAATCAGTGAGTCAAAAGGAAAATATTGAGTAGAAGATTGAAAAAAAAAAAAAAAAAACTACTAACCACAGCTTTTAACACAAGAAAACAAGGTCACTGACAATGACAATAGGAAAACTGACTGTAGTTGATAACTATGGTCTCCAGCATCTCCAGACTGATGCACAAATACTGTTGTAATAAAGTGAATCTGAAATTTTAATAGAAGTAGGCAAATGCAAACTTACAAGTATTACTGAAATTTTGGATTTATGGGTGAAATAAGTAAATGGAAAGAGAAACCATGTTGAAAGTAGAACCCTAAGAGAAAGAAAAAAAAGGGACTTCCCTGGAAGTCCAGTGGTTAAGAATCTGTGCCTCCATTGCAGGGGGCACGGGTTCGATCCCTGCTTAGGGAACTAAGATCCCACATGCCACGCGGCACAGCCAAAAAATAAATAAATAAAAATTTTAAAACAAGAAGTGATGCTAGATGTTAAGAAGATATCTTTCTGTACAGAAATCCACAAATTTGTGGGTGAAAGGAAAGTGGAGAGAATTATGAGTGAAAAATAGATACACAGAAGTGAAGTCAATGTAGGTATAAACAATTATCTCCTAGCCATATGGTAGATATACGTAAGACTGCCTTGACAGATTATGAAACTAACAAGCTATAAAATAGAGTACTTATAAGAAAACTTCAATTGTCTGTATCCACTATAACGTATACTCCATGAGGGCAAGTTCTTTGTTTTGTGTACTACCGCACCCATAGAGCCTGAACAATGCCTGACACATGGCAGGTGTTCAATACTGGTTGAATGCATGAACTAATCTATGTATCATCTGGAAGTATCATTCTGCTAAAAGCAAAGACTCATTCTTGACTACTCTCAAAGTGTCGTGGAGTGAAAGAAGGAAACTGCTACTTTGGCCTTAATTCTGAGAACCCCATTTCCTTCGAGTTTGCCAAGTAGTTCTCAGAATTAAGGATCCTGTCAGGCAGACAAGTGGAGAAGGCTATTCCAAGAGGGAAGGTTTAGAGGCAGCAAATGTAATGGCATATTTTGAGGAATAAGGATAATACTGACTTAAGTATGTCTAGATCACAGTGTGTTTTGGGCAGAAAGGGCAAAGAATGATAGAATTTGAGGTTCCAAAGGAAGATTGGGGTGCAGTTTGAAAAGAGGCTGGTAAAATATCCACAATGTTCAGACTACTTCCCATTTAAGGTTTTAAAGCCAAGAAAGAGCTCTGTTAGCCTTGTGTTGTAGAACAGTTTCTGGCAGCTGTATGGAGGATGACTGAAAAGGGATTAGCCACGCGGTGGTGCGGTGGGGCTGGCTCGGATTGGATCCTGAGAGCCAACTGTTAATCTCTCAGGAATTCTGTGAGCCAGTTGACAGCACAAGTAGGTATCTTAAAACTGACGATGGGGGCTTCCCTGGTGGCGCAGTGGTTGAGAGTCCGCCTGCCGATGCAGGGGACATGGGTTCGTGCCCGCGGCTGGGCCCGTGAGTCATGGCCACGGAGCCTGCGTGTCCGGAGCCTGCGCGTCTGGAGCCTGTGCTCCGCAACGGGAGAGGCCACAACAGTGAGAAGCCCTGCGTACCACAAAAAAAAAACAAAAAAAACAAAAAAAACTGACCATGGTAAGGGTATTTACACCATGAAAATTAGCATACACTACAAAATCAGGGCTTCTTCTATTTTCCCAGGATGCTAATTTACCAACACACCCATGGAATAGAGCCACAGAGGCCAGTAAGGTGCTATGTTAACAGCCCAAGTGACAGGATGAAGACTAAGATAGTAGCAGTAAGACTGTCAAGGAAGTGACAAATTTGACAAATATTCAGACACCATAATGTATAGGACTTAGAGACAAGCTGAAAAATGGGTGATCAGGTAGACCAAGAATTAAAGGATGATTCCCAAGTTTCTTGATTAACTGACATAGGGAATTCAGTTTTGCATGAAGTAGTCCACCAGCAATCTTTGTATAAAGATGAACATGAATGTACCCCTGCCTCCAAGGAACTCATAACCTACAGGGGAACAAGCACACGTCTAACCTACGTGGGAACAAGCACACATCTAACTTACCACATTCAATTAATGGTAACAGAGACTACCAGAGGAAAAGGTTAAAGGAGAGGGGTTTAAAAAAGAAATTCATTTCACTTTTTCATGTGCAGAACCTATACTATTTGTTCATATGTAGATTTTTATATGTAGAATTAGTAGTGCTTGTTCACTGTCAAGACAGAAATGTCCAGTAGAGAGTGGTTCTATAGCTCAGAAGAGAGGTAAGGGCCATATGTGTGTATTTGTATACATATTAATTTTCAAACTATGAAAAACAGACCAGATGATTTAGGAAGACATTTTAGAATGCACAAAAAAAGGAAAATGGGAACGACAGAGTTCAGAAGCAGGAAAACACCAAAATTTGGGGGTAGATAGAAGAAATGAAAGCAATCAAAGAAATTAAGTGTTCAGAGAGAAAGAAAAACAGGAGAGAATGGCAAAAAACCAAAGGGACAGCTTAAAGAAAGTCAGTAGTGTCAAAGATCTTATAAAGATCAAACGCAATGAAGGCTGAATACTGGCCATTGGATTTGGCATCTGAAGACAGACTGTCCTTCATGCTTCTCTTTTAGCTTTCTCATGCCTATAGGAGGCACATCAGAAACACCTCACAAAATTTCAAACTACGCATCTG